>NC_141541.1:49770000-50370000 GCF_021556685.1 Rattus norvegicus | reverse complement strand
TATGCTTATTAATAATATGGTGGGTTCTTTTTTTATTTGAGGGATACTACTAATAGAAAACGTGTGCTAGGCA
Organism: Rattus norvegicus; assembly: GCF_021556685.1. NCBI lineage: Eukaryota > Metazoa > Chordata > Mammalia > Rodentia > Muridae > Rattus > Rattus norvegicus. Next base: position 50,369,927 of record NC_141541.1, on the reverse strand, counting down.
TGACAGGTGACTGGGGAGGGTCATCTTAGCGTCGCACCAGAAGCAAACGGTGGGCTCCTTGTATGCACCAGTTAACTAGATTCTTCAGCAAAGTAATTCTGTCAGGAGCAATCTCATTCCTAGCATCCTAGCAGCTGCTAGCATCAGGCAGCCGGGGAGGAAATCCTTCCAAACACCTCTAATCCCATCAGCAGACCTCGATCCAAACTTTATTCACCCAGCAAAACATGAGTAAATGATTCAAGGTAGAAAATCAATAAGACAAGGAGTGGGAAAAGAGGGAAGGAGGGAGGGAGGGAGGAAGGAGGGAGGGAGGGAGGGAGGAGTAAAGAGAGAGGCAGAGAGAGACAGAATGGACACATTAAAGCACAGGTGGAATTCATTTGGCTTTGCTTCCTCCCTTCTACCTTTTAAACCACGCTAAGAGAGGAGCTAACAGCTCAGAGCCAGTGGTTAGGACTAAGGATGCACGAACTGTCAGTTAAACCGGAAGCTTAAATGGCCAAACAACCCTCTCAATTCCTCTAGCAAATTCTCTCTTCTAGAGATGGTTTCCTAGGTTACTGTCTCTCTCCTTAAGCCCCTAGTGGCTTCTCCCCAAGTCATTCTTAATTCACACAGAACAAATCAGGGGGCCACTCCTCTGTCCCTTCACCAAACCCACCAACCACCTGAATGTGAAGGATAGATTTTCAGCTCTAGTCTGAGATGAATGCTTTCCTTGCGATTTGTACCCTGGACACTTGTGCCTTCACCACAATGCCTCTCATGTCAATATACTCACTCCTGTCCCCAAGGGGTTCCCAGCAGCATCCAGTCATGCCTTAAATAATACCAATGTTAGGAAACATACTTGACTACCACTTGCTCTGGGAGCACCACTCATTTCTTGGCTTCAGTTCAAAACAAAAGTTCTTAAAATAACTGTAGCTTGGGGGGGCAACAAAATGGCTCACAGGTAACAAAAGCCATCACATAAAGTCTGGACCTGGTAACCCAACAGGAGAAAATGGACCCCAAGAGCAGGCACAAGATCAGAAACCCATTCTGCCATGACTGTGATGGAATCTCAAAAGAGTTTTGGTTTGCATTTCCCTGATAACTAAGGATATTGAACATCTCTTAGTCTCCTTGGCCGTTTGAGTTTCCTCTATTGATATTGATATTGATATTGATATATTTGGATATAGTGCTCTACTGGACATAGAGTTGGTAAAAAAAAAAAAATCTTTTCCCATTCTGTAGGCCTCTGCTTTCTCTGATTGATAGCGTTCTTTGCCTTTTGAGTTATGTGAAGCCCCATTGAGTAATTGTTGATCTTAGATCCTCTGCTAATTGTGCTCTGTTCAGGAAATCTTCTCCTGTGCCAAGGCTGTTCTCTCTATCAGGTTCAGTGCGTGTGGTTTTTATGTTGAGGTCTTTGTTCCATTTAGACTTGGGTTTTGTGCAATGTGATAAGCATGGATTTATTTGCATTCTTCTAGATGCAGACAGACATCCAGTTTGACCAGCACCATTTGTTGAAGACGCACTATCTTTTTCCCCCAGTGTGTATTTCTGGCTTCTTTATCAAAACATCAGATGCACATGGGTGTGTTAATTTATGTTCTGCTTGTCCGTTGGATCACATGGACCAACACATTTGTTTGTATGGCTAATACCATGTGGAATTTATTATTATAGCTCTGTAGTGCCACCTGAAATTGGGACTGGTGAGACCTCCAGGATTTCTTTTATTTTAGATATCATGGAATTTTTTGTTTCTCCCTAGGAAGTTGAAAACTGTCCCTTTGAGGTATATAAAGAATTACGTTGTGATTTTGATGGGAATTGCATTGAATCTGTAGATTGCTTTTGGTAAGATGGCCATTTTTACTATGTTAGTCCTACTGATCCATGAACATGGAAGATCTTTTCATCTACTGATATCTTCTTTCATTTATTTCTTCAAAGACTTGAAGTTCTTATTATATAAGTCTTACACTTGCTTGGTTTAGAATTACTTCAATATTTTATGTTATTTGATCCTATTTTGAAAGCTTTTGCCTTCTGGGTTTCTTTCTCAGTCCATTAGAGATTTTAGGTAGGAGGGTTACTGATTTTTGTGAGTTAATATTTTTTTAGTTTGTTTATATGATGGATTGCATTTGTTGATTTTGATTTTCATTATATTGAACCATCCTTGAATCTCTGGGATGAAGCCTACTTGATCGTGGTGAATGATCTCGTTGATGTGTTTTCGGATATGGTATTAAGCATTTTTGTGTCTATGTTCATAAAGCAAATTGGTCTGTAATTCTCTTTCTTTATTGGGTCTTTATGTGGTTTGGGTATCACAGCAACTTAAAAAAGACAAAATGCTGGCCTCTAGACATCAGGGGTTTAGGTCTAGGTACTGATTTCTGGGTTTGTCTTTGTTGGGTGGGTGTTCTCTTTCTTGGTTTCTGTTTCCTCGCTGGATTTTCAGAGAGTGTGATGGTTGTGTGTTGCCTGGTGGGAAATTTTCTTTGGACTTGATATTTTGGACCACTGGGGATTCCAGGTAAAATGTGTTTCTGGGTATTGGGAGCTGATATTTAGGAATGGGGTTAGGCTAGGGGTCTGAAAGGATTCAGAGGAGGGAGGAGAGCAGAGTGTTCAACCAGGATCTGATTATTTCTCTCCTTTGAATGGGGGGAGACAGTAAAGAAAGATCACCACAGAACATCTGTAATAGCACTGGGAATGAGGCTAAGGGGTTGGATGTAGAGAAACAGAAGAGGGAAAATCTACAAATAGCTTGAATTCCCTTGAAGGCGTGATCAGTGCCTGCTGAGGTTTGGGGCTGGGATGAAGGAACAAGGGAGGAGAAGGAGGTTGGAATGGGAAGATCTATGGAACCCAAGGAGACAGGAACCAAGGGAGGCAGGGAAGGCTGCCACAGAGGTTCTGCTCCAGAGCTAGGGTTGAGACTGGGCATTGGAACTGAGAAACTGAGGGAAAAGGGAAGGTATGCCACGAATGAAGCCTGTCTGGTTCTCTGGCTGGTGTGCTCTGTGGGCAAGCAGGGACCGCCTGCTGGAACTGGGGTCTGGATAAAGCAATTTGTGGATGATGGGAGGTTAAGAAGGGAAGGTCTGTGGGAGCCACAGGAAATGGGAACAGGGGTACAGGGGAGGCTGCCCCAGTATTCAGCTGCAGAGCTGGGGTGAGATTGGACCTGGGGGAACAGAGGGAGAGAAGATCTGTAGGCAGCATACCTGGTTTTCTGGCCTCTGTGTCATGAAAACTATTTTTAATGAAGTTTTTATTGGGTATGAAATGATCACTGAGACTTAATGGGCTGTTTAAAAGACTTGGTTCCCAACTGGTGCAAATACTCAGAGATGATTGGGTGAGAAGGATACTGTACTGGCTGGTTTTGTGTGTCAACTTGACACAAGCTGGAGTTATCACAGAAAAGGAGCCTCAGTTGAGGAAATGCCCTCATGAGACCCAGCTGTAAGGCATTTTCTCAACTAGTGGTCAAGGGGGGAGGAGCCAGCCCATTGTGGGTGGTGCCATCCCTGGGCTGGTGGTCTTGGGTTCTATAAGAAAGCAAGTTGAGCAAGCCAGGGGAAGCAAGCCAGTAAGAAACATTCTTCCATGGCCTCTGCATCAGCTCCTGCTACCTGACCCGCTTGAGTTCCAGTCCTGACTTCCTTTGGTGAAGAACAGCAATGTGGAAGTGTAAGCTGAATAAACCCTTTCCTCCCCAGCTTGATTCTTGGTCATGATGTTTGTGCAGGAATAGAAACCCTGACTAAGACAGATACCAATTCCGTCAGCTGGGTCATCCACTGTTGCCTTCATGCTTACTGAGATAGTACGAGGCGGGGCTGATTGGAGGGAGACTTTGAAAGATATATTTGTCTCTCTGACTCCCAGCTGCTATGAGGTGAGCAGCTCCACACTTCTGCCAGGATATACCAGCTCACCACAGCCCTAAGGAGGTAGACTCAGCCTGCCATATAAAAAAAAAAAAAAAAAAAAAAAAAAAACCACATCTTTCCTCATTTAAATTTTTTAATTAGATATTTTGTCTCAGGGAAGAATCACTGATTAACACGAAAGTCATGGCTTCTAACAATGTCATTTCCAAAGTTCCCTTCTCTCTCTATGACCTATGTAACTTTCCAATAGCTTTGGGTATAATTCTCTAAAATGTAAGTGTGTTGATACAGGATTGACTATTTGATGGATGTTGACAAGTGTATAAATCTTTAAAGCAACCACAGCTATAACCAACACACAGAAAATTCCCAACACTTCAAAAATTGCCCTACAGCCCCATGCACTCAAGCTCCACACTTACCCTGATGTTAGATACTCACTGTTGCACTTTTTATGGGTATATTTTTCAATTTTTAACATCCATATTACTGAACTGTACACCACATATTTTCCTTTGCTTAGTTACTTCATATGTTAAATATACCAGTAGTTAATTCCTCTTTGAAATAAAAAAGGAGAGGAATGGATCTGTGTTAGTTTGAATAAAAATGGTCCCCATTGACCCATAGGGAGTGGCACTATTAGAAGGCATAGCCTCGTTGGAGTGGGTGTGGCCTTGTTGGAGGAAGTGTGTCACTGAGGGTGGGCTTTGAGGTTTTAGAAGCTCAAGCCAGGCTCAGTATAGCACTCTCTTCTTGGTGTCTGCTGATCCAGATGTAGAACTCTTGGCTCCTCCAGTACCACATCTGCCTTATGATGCCATGCTTCTTGCCATGATGACAGTGGACTAAACCTGTGAACTGTAAGACAGCCCCAATTAAATATTTTCCTTTATGAGAGTTGTCATGGTTCCAATGTCTCTTCACAGCAGTAGAAACCCTAATTAAGACAGAAGTTGGTATGAGGGACTTGGGTATTACTATAATAGGCTGAACCACATAATTGGTTAGGAGGATGTAGACTTTGGAACTTTGGGTTAGGAAAGCAGTGGAATGCTTCAAGCACTGCTTAATGAGCCATACTAGTTAGAGCATGGAAGACAGTGTTCATGGGGTGATTTGAACTGTAGGGTTCAAGTAGGTTTCAGAGGAGAAGAGTTTTAGTATGTGACCTAGAGACTGTTCTTGTGATGTTTTGGTGAAGAGCATGACTATGTTCTGGCATCTTCAAAAAAAAAATTAAAAAATTAAAAGATGTCCCTGAGGTTAAATTGAAGAGTATTGGGTTAACAGAGGAGATTTCAAAACAGCCTAGTGCGGACTGTGTCACGTGGTCATCAGTGTCCGTGCTTATGGAGATCCATAAAGAAGAGGATCGAGCTGAGGAAGGAAAGTTAATAAAATGTACAATTCGAGGGGAAAAGGGACACCAAAGCTAGTGGAATGGAGCTAAGTCCTGTGTTCAAGGAGATAAACAGGTTCTGATGTTGTGACCCAAGGGCAAGATCCCACCCAGCCCAGTTTCCACCTTGTGAAAGGAATTGAAGACCAGGTGACAGCACTTTGGAGATAGGCAGGCAGATCTCTAAATTCGAGGCCAACCTAGTCTACAGATGGAGTTCCAGGACAGCCAAGCTTAGGCAGTGAAGGAAGCCATCAAAAACAGAAGCTGATGAAAATATATTTGAACGAAGGGTCCATGTTTCAGCCTCAGCAAGCAGCAGAACTTAGCAGCTGTGGCCATCTGGTTCTGGCTTTAGAGTCAAGGATAGAAGAAAGGGGTTATGGAATCTCCCTCTGTGACTAAGGAAAGCCTTGGAGGCCAGGCATATGTCAGGGGTGTTCATGCATGGAGACCTAGAGGGACCATTGTGTGGAGCTGTGAAGGCAAACCCTGGATTGTGTTGGGGACCCCAAGATATTAGAGATGCCAGAGTTGTGGGATACCTGCCAAGGAGAGCAGGTATCAGGGAGTGGGACCCACCCAAGAGAAAGAAGTTTGTGGCAGTCAACAACGTTGGAGTTCTTGGACATCAGACATGGAGGTGCAGTTTGGAGTTTGCCCAGATGCTTTTCAGTCTTGCTTTGGTCCAGTATTTCCTCATTATGTTCCCTTCCCTCCTTTTTGGAATGGTAATGTATATCCTGTGCCATTGTATGTTGGAAATATGTGATCTGCTTTTTCGTTTTGATTTTACTCGGGTTATAATTAAGAGATAGCCATGAGTCTTGAAAGGGACTTTGGACTTTCAGACAACTTTAAGATGGATAAAGATCATGGGGACATTTGAAGTTGAACCAAATGCATTTTGTATTATGATATGGCTAGAGTCCTATGAGGGCCAGAGAGTAGAATGTGGTAATTTGAATAAAAATGGCCCCCACAGCCCCATAGGTGTTGTAGTGTTTCTTCAGAGTAATGGAAACCCTAATTAAGACAGATCATGTTGTCATGCCCAGGTGTGGTGGTTTGGATGAGAAATGTCTTCCAGAGGCTCAGGCATACTTGAATACTTGGTCCTCAGCTGGTGATGCTGTTTGGGAAGATAGCCTTGTCCCACTTGCATTCTCTCTCTCTCTCTCTCTCTCTCTCTCTCTCTCTCTCTCTCTCTCTCTCTCTCCAGATTTGGATGTGATCTCTCAGCTTCCTGCTCCTGCTGCCATGCAGGACACTTGCTGCCACACCCCACAGCACGCACATGGTGCCTCCCCACCATGATGGACTCATCCCTCTGGAACCAGGAGCCAAAATAAACTCTCTTACATGAATTCTATTGGCCATTTTACCACAGCACCCAAAAAGTTACAATTCTACCATCTGTCTTAGTTAGGGTTTCCATTGCTATGAAGAGACACCATGACCAAGGCAACTCTTATAAAGGACAATATTTAATTGGGGCTGGATTACAGGTTCAGAGATTCAGTTCATTTTCATAAAGGTGGGAAACATAGCAGTGTCTAGGTGCTGGAGAAGGAGATAAGAGTTCTACATCTTGATTTGACTGCAGCCAGGAGAGATTATCTCACAGGCAGCTAGGAGGAGCGTCTACTACACAGGGTAGATCCTGAGCACAGAACCTCAAAGCCTGCCTACATATTGACAAACTTCCTTCCACAAGGCCCCAACACCTAATAGTCCCATTTCCCATGAGTCAAGCTTATTCAAACCAGCACATCAGGGTAGCCCTCCAACTCAGGATCTTCATGCCTTAGCCCTGTAAGTGCTGAGACTATAAGAGTATGCTGCTGTGCCTAGCTTCCACTGATCTATAGATTTTGACAATTTTTTCTGATAAATTTCTCATAAAATTCCCACGATCTCATATTGTCCTTGGCTTTCCTTTGGGGCCTCTTCTCATTTTCTTTTCTTTACATCCTTCTAAAAATTGAGGACCAAATTCTAAACACACTCTCCTTTGTTCTATCCATGTACCACTCCCACCCCTTTGATCCTGATTATCAAAATCAACAGGAATTACTTAGGGGAAAAGCCAAAGTGGGAACATGTGGGGAGCGGCGTGGTGGAGCAAAGATGGCGCCAACATTCAGTCCCACCTGTGTAAACAACTTATCCCGCATGCGCAGGCTTGTCCCCTTGCCAGGGCAGCTGTAGGATATTGAGGTGATCCAGCGCCCTCCCGTGACACAGCAGTACTGCGCATGTGCGGATTTTGCACCTGGCATCAGCCTGGCTGGGGCGGTACTATGCTAATGAGGCGATTCATGCTCCGCCAATCCCTGGAGGACAAGTAGCATAGACCCAGCCTGCTGTGTATATTAGGCGAGGTCCCCGTATCAGCAATGAAGATGGTCTTGCAATAAAGGCTGTTGAGAAGAATCCGACCGTGTTGCATCTTCCTTGCTGGCCGAGGTGGGAGCGACAGGAACAGACATAGGGAGACGGGAGAAGTAGAGAAGGGACGACAGTAAGATGCCTTAGAAGGACCAACATGTAGAACATAAAATATAGGATGTCAGAGACAGCATGATACACAGCAACCCACAGGATCCCACTGAAGTCTGGAATGTGAGGAAGGAAAAAGGGAAGAGGTGAGATAGGAGAACATTTAAAGACTGTCTGGTCGGTCAGCTTCCTTTTTTGATGGCGGTGGAAGAAGCATGATCTGACATGGGTGGAAAACAACATGTAATAGTTGCAGGCATTAAAACAGGGTCGGTGAGGGGTATTCACCCACTGCAGAAAAGGCAATGTGTCATTTGAAACTTCAGATTTGTCTAAACCACACAAGCTTTATATATTAACATGAGCACTTTTAAAAGACTGAGATAAAACATACCAAGTGGATGACGGCAGCTCTTCCTGAGTGTTGAGAACAAACAGGCATTCCTTACACCTTTAATGGTCTCACAATTAATATTTAAACAATTAGCCTGCATGGCCTTCAGTGAAACATTTTGAAATCGTAACAGTAAATAAGTGTCTAATTTGTAGAAGAGGTATAAAGAAGCCGTTATTAAGTGTCTTAGGTTGCAAAGTTTGTGTCTTGCAATTTTGTTTCTAGTTTCAAGTTCTTCGTTTGGGAACCTTTATACATTGTAGATGAATTGATGGGCAGCGGGCAGTCAGTTGGAGAAAAGCCAAGTTTCTAGATTGAAAGAACCATTCCCTGGGAATATTCAACCTGTACATCCAGTGCGAGCCATTGAAGATGGCTGGGAAGAGTCCTTACTGAATCATTCTTTTAAATGTGTGTTCTTCCTCCCTGGCTTTTTGGTATTATAGTAGGAACCAGAGAAATTACATTTTGAAATGATATGATGATCTGCCATACTTATTCTTCTTCTGTGAGTACAAACTGCCGCCACTTTCCTGTCTTTCCTCTTGGGTCCTGTGCCAGCTTTGGAAATTTCATACATAAATTTGCTCACAAACTGGTGATCCAAATGGATAAAGCCAAGGCAGAGAGCCAGATGCATTTGCATCATTTCTCTGCAGGACTCAGAGGACTGCCTTATAGTTTTAGGGGCAATATTGGTTGTAGTGCAGATGGATTGCCTCAAGAACACATGGGCTATTCCAGGGGGGTATTCTCATTAACTTAGGACCAGATCTGTTTTGTTATAAGTTGCAGATGGATTAAAACAGTCTATTCCTTCAGAATCAATAATATACACATAAATACACACACACACACACTATGTATAGCTGTGCATATATAAGTCCATATTATGTATATTTTAGAATGTACTTGCTTGCTTTAACTTGGAAAATAAAGTAAAACAAAGATGTGTAGATGACTATATATAGCCCAGGTGCTATCTCCAAATCTAGAAGGTATACTGCCTTACCATATATTTACTTTGGTTGATTTTTTTTAAAGGTTTCTAATTTAGTACTTATTACAACTGATACTTGACCTCCCTCTAACATTTCGTTTATTTACTTTAGACTTATTACTTATATATCTCATAATAAATTTCTAGATTGAAAGATCCAAGAACAGTGGTCTTCTGCTCAGGTAGCTTTAGTCTGAAAGAGAAGGTTCTGGAAAACTTAGAGGAGTTTCTCTTAGGCCAAATCTTATAGGATACAACAGAAGGAGCTAGGCCAACAATTGTATACTTGTATGGTACACTCAAGAAAAAATTGTAAATCTGGAACTGAGAGCAATTGGTTACCAGCAGACATGATGTACTTGCAGGCAGTTAGCTGTTTGGGTAGGTGAAATTTAGAGATCAGGGCCATACAGGAGATAACCCTAGGGAGGTCATATTGTGTGACACTATTTCTTCAGAGATGTGAACAACTATCTACTCATTCCAGATATGGAATTGGTATCTGACCAAAGCAACAATACTACTCAACTCCAGCCTGACAAACCAATGAGTTTACTGTGGCTACTTACAGGAGTATGGGTGAGGGGTTAGTTATAGAACCACAAGTTACACAAAGCCAGCTCATCAACAAAAGCTCATGCTAGCAGGGGTGATGACTTATAAAACTAGAACTCTGGATGTCTCTGAACATCTTAGAGGCATCTGGACAGATGGGAAACTCTCCTCTTTTCAGCAGTCCTTACTTCTTATATAATCTTGGGGAGATGGGACCTCTGTGCACCTGATAAGTTTCAGGGACTTCCTGAAATTTGTATGTTTACTTCCTGAGTCTTCATGAACCTCCTTTTAAAACTTCCTGCTGCACAAAAGGTGGTAAGAGTGAGAAAACACTGCATCATATAATGAGTTTGATTTTATAGGTTAGGCACTGTTTGTAGAATTTGGTATTGTCAGCAAACAAAAAACAAAACTCTTTACTTTTATTTTTTCCTGATCAATTCTACCTGTTCCTTTTCTTCATCGGTCTTTCTGCAAATGGTTATGCAACAATCTAGACCTATTTCAGCTAGTTAGCAGCTGTTCTTGAGAGCAAGGTTAATTGCCCCCAGTCTGTTCCCTTTTCTTCTTGCTATAACACCTCCATACACTTGGTGATTTCTATTGAAGATAAATTTCATGCAATCTAGGGCCAGCAAGTTCAAAATCCAGGGATACAAACAAGGACTTTTTATTGTCTATCCCATGGATGAAGGTGTAAGAGCAAGACAGGGCTATGGTTACTTTTTATAACAAAATGTGGACTCATAGCACTAGCAAAAAGCTATTTCTGCAACGACATCAATCCATTTGTAAGAGCAGAGTCCTCAAGACCTGGTCACTTCTAAAAGTCTCATTTCATAACAGTACTGGATAGAAGGTTAAATTTCTAACACATAAACTATGGGGACATCTTTGAATCATGACTACTCTGTCAAAAGAAAAAAATTACAGATTCAGTTGTAGTGCTCTTGGTTGGATTGGTTTCTGGTTCTAGAAAACTGCAACATTCAATTTCATGAAACAGAATAACTTGTTTCAGTGAGCTGAGCAAGACAAGACTGGTTTTATAGACAGAGGAAGTTGAGGAGATTAGGAATAGGAAACACAGGGCTAGGGAATACATGTCTATTGTGTGTGAGGTTCAACTCCCAACACTGTCCAAACAAAACATAAACCAAAGAACACAGAAGGAGTTGATTGTTTCAATTATTTTCCTTCAAGACAGGCCACACAGGGGGAGAGCACTTGAAAAACAATTAGCTGGTTGACTTGAAGTACTTTTCTGGTAATTATTAAGGCAGAGGCAGGCTCACCAAGGTACTCCACACTGACTTAGTTTAAGGATTCTATTTCTTTCTCCCAATTTCCCAGAAGATGGAACTCCTGTGTGAATGAGTCCACTATGGTTTTTAGCCTGGTCTGCAGGGTCTCTGTGAAGAAAATCAGTTCCAGTCAGTGGCTTCTTCTAATTCTTTATTTAATACACCTTCAATTCTTGTCTCATGAGCTTTGGTCCCACCGACTTCCTGACTGGCTATTTCAAAAATTCCATGAGAAAGAGACAGTGTGGGCTGTTGCTGTCACCCTTCTCTTGCTAAGTTTTGCAAGTCGGCCCATCACACGAGTCATGAGCCTGAGGTTGGATTGGCTACTCCTGAGCTAGAGTCAGGCTGTGTGATGAGGAAGGTCAGTTTGATTGAAGATTACAAAATCATAGGTCCCAGTGGACCTGCCAAAGAGTGTCACTTTGCCAAGAACTGAGCAACATCCATTCCCTTTGATAAGCTGTGGGTGACCTAGGTCACATGGGCAGCTTCATCTCTTACACTCTGTGTTGCCGGTGTGGGCAACGCCATTTCATGGACCTCACATCTGGACATCGGGTACAGGAAATTCTTATCTTATAGAGTGATTTGTGAGAGTCTGAAATAGTGTGTGTGTGTGTGTGTGTGTGTGTGTGTGAGAGAGAGAGAGAGAGAGAGAGAGAGAGAGAGAGAGAGAGATCGGCTTCATGGGAAGAGCTCAATAAATGGTGACACACACCTCAAACTCAACATCAGGGTTGGGGAGATGGGTCAGCAGTTAAGAGCACCTGCTGCTCTTACAGAGGTCCTGGATTCACTTTCCAGCACCCACGAGATGGTTCACAGGGGCCTGTAACTCGGTTCCAGGGAATTGGCTGACCTCTTCTCCTGGCCCACATTCATGCAGGCAAACACTCATAAGCATAAAATAAATAAATATAAAAATAATAAAGAATAGGAGCCTTCCTCTAATCAGAGCCTTCACTGTGGAATATTTTAAGTTTGTTCCTTTTTTCATTTTTTTTTATTCAGGAAATATTCCTTTCTGTTTTTAGCTATCTCATCATTAACCTTCAGTAGCCATGCACATGCCAACTAAGTTATCAAATGGAATCTTCGCTGGCTTTGAGAGTTTTAAGGAACTTTCATGGTTTCAGTTAACTAAAAATAACACCTTGTTTTTATAAGATTCCTGCCACATTGACTTTTCATATCATGACTTTTAAAAAGAGAGGGGAAAAAGAATATTTTCAAGTGACTTTAAAGTCCCAACTAACGGCATATTTTAGGTGCTATGACATATTTACGGCTACTTATATTTTTCTTTAAACATCTTGTGTGTATCTCTGCGTTGCCTTCCTTGTCACCATGGCTAGAATGACGTGAGAGGAGGACATCATTTAGGCTGTCTCAGAAGTGTCTGTTCATCACGGCCAGGGTGGCAAGGCACAGCAGAGCGGCCTGTTGCTGGGTATTGGGAAGCAGAGAAAGGATTGTGGTGCTCTGTCTGGCTTCCCCCTTTACCCGTTTTATTTCATGAGTAGTCCCATGACGATAGCATTCACACCAATGGTGGATTTCCACACCTCCTTAATCCTCTCCAGAAACACCCGTGAGTGGTGATAGTTCCAGTCAGGCTGACCGCAAAGATGATGAATCACAATTCTGTTCTAGAACGTTTTGCTATTCTCGTGTGTAAATAATATTTCTACTCTATCAAATGATGGTACAAAAATTTGCTTCTTTATCTCATTGTAATTTTCAAAGTAATATAATATCATCAAGAAGATAGAAGGAGAGAATGGAGTGTACCCCCCCCCCACACACACACACATTTCCACTCTGCTTTATGGGCAAGAGAGATACAGTCCTATATCACCTACCATCCTGGATCTAAAAATCTGTGTTTAATCTCTTGGCTGTGCCCTTGGTAGATTGGCTGGAGCATGGGAGAGAGGACTCTTCTCTCAGGAGTTCCCTGACCAGTTTCTCCCCTGCTCCTGGATGAGCAGACAGTAGAGTAGACCTCTCGGTTAGGCTAAATTCTTCAGCACAGCTCTCTATCGTATTTGTACCACCAGCCCGTCTAACACTTTTTAAAAGGAGGTTCCTTACCCCCAGTCCCTATCCCACAAAGGCCTCACTCATTGACACTCTGCTCCTTGTAGGAGCTGTGAAATCCTACGGTTTGGATGACTTCTGCCTCTGTGTTTTGTCTCAATAAGTACAAATCTGTGCTGAATGTGATATGAAAGGTACTAAGGCTGTTCGGTACAAAACCTGCAAACTTCGTGGAGCAGCCTGGTCGGATATGGAGGCGGAGACCTCACACCTCACAGGCAGCAGCAGCCGATCTGAAATTCAGGGGGAGCTGAAATCCACCGTTCTGGCTTGAGCCCAAATGGCACTGCGCTGTCAAGAACACCAGTTTCCTTTTGATGTCAGCCAAGGTGGCCTGAGATTTCAAACTAACCAAACAGGATTCTCACCTTGGACAGAAGTCTCTTTCTTGGGAAGAGGGGTGTGAATCACTTGGGGTGCTAAATTGCAAAGCAACTGTAGATTTTTTGTGCAGGTCAAGACCTGTAGGAGAGGACAAGGCTAAAACCAGGAAGGCTCAGCTCAGCCAGGTTTCTAGAAAACTCAGAAGTGGGACATGGAGGTGGTCTATTCAAATTTGGAAACACCGGTTATTGGCAAGAAATAAGTTTTAAAATTACAGGTATGATTTAAACACACACACACACACACACACACACACACACACACACACACACACACATACACATGCCGAGGCACATTTCCCAGTTTGTCCTCATTCTCTGTTTCCTAGTTGAAGTTGAAGAATTAGTGCATTTAAAGTGTGATCCCAAAGTCGCAGGAAAATAGGGACTCAAGAGTTAGGTGGGATAGAAGTAAAAACCAGATGCTGGGAAGCACTCTTAGGACGGGCTAAGCTCCGTGGGGTAGGATGAATTGCGGGGTTGGGGGCTTGCGTATTCAGTTACATGGTAGGACCAGATAACTTACACAAACATCAGAAATGCAAGCCGACATATGACAATCACATTATAGAAGGTCGGGTGAACTAACAAGACGGTAAAGTTAGCACCTACCCCTGCACTTCTCCCACCATTAAGCAAAAAGTGTCCAGTGGGATGGTGCACACCTGTATTTCCAAGAGAGGTGGGAATAGTGGGAATCAAAGCCTTTCCAGGCTCACAGAATTGCAGGAAGTCGATTTTTTTTTTAAACTTCTTAACACAGAAAAGACCTGGGTTGCCATCCCCCCCAAACTAACACCATATAAAACTTTTAATGTTTTCAAAATTTGCAAACAGAACAGTAATAGCTAACCTTTATTGCATGCCTGTTATATCCTTGGCTTTTTTTCTTCTTCTAATTACGTGATATCTAACAGTCACTCCATCTTCATAATAACCATATGAGATTAATAAATTACAACCCTTATTTTACAAGTGGGGAAGCTGGAGACTAGAGAGTGAGGCTGACTGACACAAGGTTACAATGTTAATAAATGTGGAGGTGGGGCTTGAGCTCAGGGGTTGGTACCAAAGCCTAACCCATTTGTTCGTTGGTGGTTTGATTCTTTTCTGAAACTTGGTCAGATGTAGCTGTGCTCAAACCCTCTAATATAGCCAAGGATGACCTTGAACTGCGGTTATTCCCACAGGCTAAAGATGACAGCTGTGGACTGCCGTACTCTATGGCCGGCCTGTGTTCCTAATTATTAAGGTGCAGGAGCCTTCATTCTGTAAAGAATTCATCAAAGAAACGATGGAAAGTTGGGATCTACTGTGCCCGCGTGGGAACACTGCACCTCCTTTGTTTATTTCAATAAGGTGCGCACACAGAGTGACCTGACCCTCGGGTAACCTCGTGGGCACACCCCAGGATTGGCCGTGGAGGTGGCAACAGCATCCAAGTCCGGAAGAAGGAATGTGTAGGTAGGAGCTATCCATCCCTCTACCCGGAAGACGGGATACCGGAGGCAAGCGCTGCGGCACCTAAAGGGTGAGGAAAACCCTTCTGGGAAAAGGGAGGATAGAGGAAATCAAAGGCTTTCCAGGCTCTTGGAGTTTCAGGGAGTTGATTTTTCAGTGTTTCAACAGGTTGCGGATGAAGTGAAGAGTTTTACCATGCTTCTGAAAAACCATTATTCACTTGATGCCGGGAGGGGAGGATTGTTACTGCTGCTTCTGTATGGAATCTTCGGAGAAGCCTTACAGCCAGGCACACCGGAGATTCTCTGAGTCACCACCAGATGGACCCATTTGATATGTCGTTTTCCGAGAAAAAAAGCACCAGTTTCATAACGAAGTCTTTCTGTCTGAGATTTAGACTACTTATTTTTTAAATAATATTTAACCTTGAATTTCTGAAATAATCAAAATGTCACTGATACACAATGATGAGTAAAAGGTACCGATGTATTGAAACAGTGCCCATGAAAACAAATGCCTGCATGGGTGAGGTGCTTGGCTTCTTGTTTATTTGGGGTTATTTCTTTTTTAGATTGGGGTTTTATACATCCTGGGATGACCTCAAACTCATGTAGTCAAGGATGACCTTGAACTTTTGATCTTACTGCCTCTGCTAAGCCAGCAAGCCCTGTTTACTTTGTGCTGGAGATCAAATCCAGAGGTTTGTTTATGCTCGGCAAGCATTCTACAACCAAGCTACAGCCCCATCTCTGAGGCAAGGCGATTTTGGTGTGGTTTGGGTTGTTTTGTGTTTGTTCGTCTTTTTTTTTTTTTTATTGGTTTGGGGGTCAAAGTCCAGGCTTCTCGAATGCCTGGTAAATGTTCTACTACTGAACTACCTGCCTAGGTGAAAATCTCTGTATCTCCAAGCTTAAGGAACAGAATATAACCAAATAAATCCTTGAAGCCAGAGTAACACCCTCTCATCTGATTCTCCTTTGCCCATGGATCAACAGCCATGATGAATTATAAATTAACAGCTATTCTGAAAATTCACTTACCGTGTATGATACGTGACTCTGTGTGTCTGTGTGTCTGTGTGTGTGTGTGTGGGTCTGTGTATGGGTGTGTGTGCGTCTGTGTGTCTTTGTCTGTGTGTCTCTGTGTGTGTGTGTGTGTGTGTGAGAGAGAGAGAGAGAGAGAGAGAGAGAGAGAGAGAGAGAGAGAGAGAGATTTAACTAAGTTTTGCAAAGCATATTAAAATCAAGCCCTAGGTATTGTTCTCTGACATGTTTTTTTCTCACATGGGACCCACTCGGGTCTCTCTCTCCCTCTCTCTCTCTCTCTCTCTCTCTCTCTCTCTCTCTTGGTGACAGAGACTGGGTAACAACTCCTCTGCTTCAGAGATCTCATCTTTTGATCTCTTGAGATACATGGGGATGCCTGGCCTTTTGACCTTAACCCACTGACCAGCAAGCCTGGTGGGTTCTGCTCTCTCCTTTCAGACTCACTTGCCTCTGGCACGTCTCTTTCCGAGCCTCAGCGGGCTATAACTCTCAAACATGAGCTCTCTGAAAGTTTCCCACTGGTACCCACACTTGGCCTCTCTATCCACTTGGTAATCAGTCTAAATAGCTGCCTGACAGCTTTCTGTCTCCTCATATTATCTAGGACTTTTACAAGTTTGGAAAGAGACCCTTTACACCTCTGCTTTTCCCTTTCCCCTCACCCTGCCCGCCTCCTGCTCTCCAGCCCACATCCCACTTTCTCTTTAGTCCTCAGCTCATCATCCCCACCTCTTCCACTCCTGAAACAGAAACTCCAATAAGTCCCCCTCCTGTTTCCCATTCTCACAAGGCTCTTAGCCCCTGCCCTGGTCTTACTCCTCAGAGAAGTAGCAGCTATGGAAGGTCCTATCCAAGGTTATGTCCCTTCCTCTCTTGGTGAACACGGCCAGATTGAAAAGAATGTTGAGGTTCTTTTACCTCAGACCTCACACCTTCATCAATCAATTCCAATATCTAACTAGCCCAGACCTGTGACTTACCTTCCATGACCTTTATAAGATCCTTTAATAATCTTCCACCTGAGGAACACAGACCTGTCTAGGAGAATGCAGACATGTGACCATGCAGACCAAATGCGCCAAAGGGACAGAAACTATCCTGCAGGGGTCCTGGCAGTCCCTGACACAGGTCCTCACTGGGATTACAACTGCACTGCGGTCTGCTAGGCTAACTGTTTTATTACATGTCTCCTTTCTGCCCTGAGGGGAGCAGCCCTTAAACCAATACATTTTCATAAGGTACTTCAAGACAAGCCTGAAAATCCCTTGCACTGGCCCTAAGACCCTAGATGGCCAACAACTCCTTAGGACCTACTTTTTTGCCCAGTCCTAGTCAGACATAAAGGCTAAACTTAACCTCCTACAGGGAGGCCCACTTATGTCCTAACACATATACAGCAGAGGACAGCCTGCTCTGGCCTCAGTGAGAGAAGAAGCACCTAATCCTCAAGAGAGTTGAGCCCCCAGGGAGTGGGGAGGCCTGGTGGGGTAAGGACATCCTCTTAGAGATGGGGTGTAGGGGAGGGATGGGATGAGGAACCATGGGAGGATGGACCAGAAGGGGGATAAAGACTGGATTATAAAAAAATGATGAACAATATTTAAGAAAGAAAGGAAGGAAGAAAGGAACTCTCGTGGGATCTCCCACCCAGTTCAGGACCTTCCCTTCTTCAATGTTGTTCTTGTCTCTCTACACCCTTAAGTCTCTAACCCTTGATAACCTCCCTCCCCATTACCTTGGACACCACCAGCCACTTTTCAGTCCTGAATCTTTTTTTTTTTTAACTTATAACAATCTACTGGTTTTTTAATGGGGGAAAATAACCAGAAGAAACACAAGAGGACTTTAAAAACACAGCATCTCACACAAACTAGTGCCATAAAAAAGGCAATCTCTGCTTGAACAATGAGCCTTTACACCCTGTTTGGGTTTACATTCAGAATTTGCACATTCTCCTGGGGTTGCAGAGTCCTCCTCCTCCCCTTTCAGACAGGGACCCCGAAAGGATCAGTCTCTTCCTGAGAACTGAACGGGACACTTCCTGTTAGATATTCAGTATATTTAATCTTATTTGGCAAAAACAAAACAAAACAAAAAAAGCAAACAAAACAAAACAAAAAACATTTAGTGCAAATAACGTTACACTTAATCAGCTTAACAAAGTTCTGATGCTTTCAACCCTCACTGCTTCCCCAGAGTGAACCCAGCTCTCTCTCTTCCTGAGTAGCAACAAAAGCAGCTTGTTCTTCCCAACCCAACTTCCTTGGGCCCCCAAATAACACTGCTCTAATATCATCAGGGAGGGCTCAGAGAGAACAACTCCCAACACTCTGTCAACCGATAATAAAACAAAGAGGTGAGAACGCATGACAAACAGGCTCTGGCAGGCCTTGCCTTTCTCTCCCATCCCCTCTGCCTTGCTAAAAGAAACCATTAGATAACATCCCTAGAGATAGCCACCAAGGTCTGTTCCCTTATTTGGCCACTTCCTCTTCCTGAGGCTAATGACCAAGGTCCAGATATCAAAGTACTAAAGTCCAGCAGTCAAAATTTCCCTTCAGATCACCTAACTAACCTGCCCAATTGAAATTAAATACCTCATCCTAACACGGGTTCTCCCCTTTACCTTTATAAACCGCCATTGGCTCATGGGCCCCATCTGTGTCCTTGCTATCCAGAAGCAGTCCTTCCTCCTCCTCCTTCCCACTCCCCCCAAATAGCCCTTCCCCTCTTCTTCCTTGTTTCTATCTCCTGTCCTTGCCTCCTCTTCTTGCTCTTTGTCCCCCAGGGGCAAATACATCTCCTCAGTGCTGAGAACTTGACGATTAGTTATGATGTGAGTGTTGAGTAGCAGTTTTCTCCAAGGATAAAGCCCTCTACCTTGGAGGAAATTTTCTTAGGACACAGACTGTATAGGACAGGATGCTGACAGTGGGGTGAAACGACTGGGTGTTCAGAGGGTGGCATTTCATCTTGCAGGGAGGCTCTGTTAAGACAGGAAGGGAGCAACCCACAATAGCTTCAGGAAGCCCTTGAAACTGAGCAGATTGACTCAGGTCCCTGCATCCTAAAGAGTGTAAATGGAACAGACTGCTGAGAGTCAATCTCAAACGAGCCAAAGCACCTGGAAGAAGAGACCAGCCAAACTGCCTGGAGGAAACAAGGGCCAGTTGAGCTATCTGGAAGAGGCTCAAACCAAATGAGGCATCTGGAAAAGACACTCTCCAACCTGTTGAGCTGCCTGCAGGCTGAGCAATGTGCTCCGGTTCCCAGCTCTGACGGGTTGCTTGGTTGTGCTTTTGTGAATACAGTTGTCTTTGAGTCATTTCTGTTCCTGAAGTAACCCTTCACCCGCTATCAACCCCATTAAAACTCAGTGCTTCATCAAGACAGATTTGGTGGTGTTCATACTTTGGTTTGTCATCCATTCCCTATCTGGAATGAATAAGAGTGTGTGTGTGTGTGTGTGTGTGTGTGTGTGTGTGTGACACACACACAGAGAGAGAGAGAGAGAGAGAGAGAGAGAGAGAGAGAGAGAGAGAGAGAGTTGCACTTCCCTGGGAAAAGTCTGTTACACAACGGTAGAAAGGCTGTAAAGCCTTTAGAAGGTAGAAGACAGCTAGAGGAAGTGAGCAAGGAGTGGGAGTGGTAGGTGGGACTTAAAATTTATAGCCTGATCCATTGTTCCAGCCTGAGCTCTCTGTGCTTCCCGAAATACTGAGGCAGAACAGGCTGTCTGAAGTTCCCACTGCTATAGATGGAACCACAACTGCTCTTTCCACCAACTGATGGACTGTCACATCCCCTTAAGCCATTAGCCAAACGGTTCTCTCCTCCTTTCAATAGCTTCTGTCAAGGGTGATGTCACAGGGACATGTACAAGAACTAACCCAGGGACACATGGGTGAGTTTATCATCTGAGGTCTTCTCCAGTGAGATATAGGTTATAAACCCTAGTGGCAAAGCTATTTCTAACGGCATATTTTATAGAAGTTGGGTGGCTTCCATGTAAATGCTTGTATATGTGCATGTGTATATATTTCAGGAAGGTTCTGCAGTAGTAGGTTTCCACATGACTTAAATATTTTTAGAATTTAAATACAATGACCTTATAATGGGGGAAGCACAATATCTCTCCTAGATACTCTAGACTAACAAATTAAAGCCCAGCAACCAGGGATTGTTATCCAGCTTGGAGTTGTTAAAAAGTGAGATCACATAGAGCCTCAACATCACAGACTATAACCATTGTTCTTGGTTGCCCTTCAGAACTTGTTCAGAAGACCCTATTTCGGAAGACAATACATATTTGAGTCATGAGACATTGAGGAATTAAGCTGGTACTGACTGGGAAGCTAAGATTTCCCTTTAAAAAAAAAAAAGGTGTGGCCTATGTCTGAGTTTGTTTTCTAGTACTGGTTTTCCAAAATCAATTGGGGGAGAAAGTTTATCTGCCTTACACGTCCTGATCATAGTCCATCACTGAGGGAAGCCAAGACAGAAACTTAGGCGCCCTCCATGGAGTGCTGCTTACAGGCTGACTCTTGGCTTACTCAGTCTGTCTCCTCATACGGCTCAGGACCATTTGCCCAGGAATGGCACTGCCCACAACGAGCTGCCCCCTACATCAGTCTGTAATCAAGAAAATCCCTCCAATAACTTGCCTACAGGCCAGACTGATGGAGGCATTTTCTCAATTAAGTTAAGCTCTTCCTAGATGACTCTAGCTTGGGGGCCAACCAGCATGCCCTGGCTTTGTCTAATTAAATGCCTAACAGAGGGAGATCCAACCTCCCCTGCTAAGTGAACACAGTGCTCTCTGCTTGCTGTGCCTAGAGCATTCAAAACCCATGTCCTAAAATACAGAGCAGTTCCAGAATGTTGGATACTGAACAAGTCAATTGGAGTATTTGCCCTTTCTATATCCTGGTCCCATCTATCAGGCTGCCTCTCTCATCCTTCCCCCAACAAGCAGGATCAATGTGCTCTGATGTGATTGACCAGGTAGAATTCACATTCTGGTTCTTAATATCAAGAGTGGGCTCTACACTGGTGTAAACTCCCTTGCCATTTTTACACATTCAACTGGCATTTATATGACCAGTAAGGATTTATTTCTGATTTGTAACTCATGGCCTACTCTGCTATCCAAGGAGACAAAGAATATGTTCTCATAAATGAGAAATATCTTTGTGGAGGCCACCCAAGTCACTGATATGGCACTTGCTCAAGTTCATTAGGCATCCTTTCAAGTTTGGTAATCAGTGTGGCTGACTACAGGTGTTAACCTGGCTCAAACTGGCATACCACCCAAAGAGACAGTGATAATTCTGTACACGCGTAAAATGTGTTTAGACCAAGTCCACCCTCCATTCCTTTCCACCCAATCCAATTCTCTCCCCAGCTCCCCATCTACTCCTCCCAAGTTCATGTTTCCCTACCCCTCGTAGGTTGGTACTCTATTGAAGAATAAGGAGAAAAGTAGATCTCTGCATGCAGAGGATGAAATCTGGCTTTTACTATACAACACACAGAGAATGGACTCAAATGGATAAAGGACTTAAAACTGAAAGACCTGACGTTACAGTCCAGGGAAGAAACTTACAGAGCACCACTCCACATAAGGCTAAGCAAGAGTCATTTATTACCAGAGCTTCCAGGGACTAAGCCACTACCTAAAGACTATACATGGACTGACCCTGGACTCTGACCCCATAGGTAGCAATGAATATCCTAGTAAGAGCACCAGTGGAAGGGGAAGCCCTGGGTCCTGCTAAGACTGAACCCCCAGTGAACTAGTCTATGGGGGGAGGGCGGCAATGGGGGGAGGGTTGGGAGGGGAACACCCATAAGGAAGGGGAGGGGGGAGGGGGATGTTTGCCCGGAAACCGGGAAAGGGAATAACACTCGAAATGTATATAAGAAATACTCAAGTTAATAAAATAAAAAAAAAGAGTCATTTATTAGCCAGAGATAGTGAGCAGGTTAATTCCTTGGAAGAGCCCTCGACATTGGAGCTCAAGGGTGCAGGACTTCTGTGAGCAAGAGCCGCAATGACATCATTTTCAGGTGTAGGTGACAACTGTTTTCTCAGAACACATCAGCTGTTTGGGTTATCCATCTGGGCCTTGGTCAAGGCCATGAAAATTTCTTGAATTGTTGCCAAGATTGTTCAGGGGACTCTGGGCTAAAAAGTGCCTAAGCAGACACAAAATGGAGACCAGGAGAGATCAGGACAAGACGGCATTCTCTCCGTTGCTTCACTGAAACCATAAACTTTCCAGAAGAAAACACTGGTTTTGGGTAAGACTTTTTGATTAAGTTACCAAAAGAACAGTATGAGTAAAAATAATCAAATGGGACAATACCTTCTGAACAGCAAAGGAAGAGATAAAGAAAATGTGGAGTTCAGGATGAGAACTGGAAGAAAATCTTTCAGATTATCTATCTGATAAGGAGCTAATCCCCAAAATACATTTTATTGTACAGCTCTCACAAAAACTCTAGAGTCTAGAGTGGCGGTTCTTCACCCATGGGTCTCAGTCCTTTAGTGGTGGAGGGGTTCTCCTATGATCATCAGGAATCAGATATTTACATTATGATTCCTAAGAGTAGCAAAGATATAGTTATGAAGTAATGAAAATAACTCTATGGTTGGGGTCACCACAGTGTGAGGAACTGTATTAAAGGGCCGCAACATTAGGAAAGTTGAGGACCACTGTCCTAGAGGCTATGATGGCACAAGCTAGTGGGCAAATGCTTGAAGGGGATAAAGGCATAGAAGTCACCAGGTAGAGGCCATCTGGGGCTACCTTCCATGAGGAGTCTACTCTATTCCCTCTCACTCCCTCTGTGGGAGTACACATGTGATTGCAGCTGTGCTCAGGCATGTAGTCACATGTGGAACCCAGAGGTTGACATCGGGACGCCTTTGTAACTTTCTACCTTACTTTTTAAAGTGAGACCTCTCATTGACCCCTGATCTCATTGTTTCAGCCAGACCAGCTTGCCAGTCAGCACACTGCTATCCACTGCTCTCCACCCCTTAGCCCTGGGGTTCCACACTCACCCAACTGGATTTCCTATGGGTGTTGGGGCGGCAGGGGAGGGGGGGTGTCACACTCAGGTTCTGATGCTTGCAGGGCAACCCTTTACCCAGTGGAGCCACCTCATCTCCTCAGGCCTAAGAGCTTCTAACAAACTTCAGTGTCGCTTCAGACAGAGATTCTGTCCCGTGGAAAAGTTGAAGACCCCAGCTTCACTTGAGTAGAAGTCTCTGAACAAAAGTCCTCAGACTGCCACAGGCGGCAATGTGGAGCTGTGTCTTGCATCCCTGCCTTGTGTGGTCTCTGCCAACCACGATGGCCCACACAGGGATCTTTTGAAACACGGTTGGTGAATAGGCTTGACTGGTGCTTAGCTGCTCAGCTCTTGGATTACAGGTTGGTTTCATTTCTTCACTTTTGCTTTGAAGGAAGAGGGCCCAGCACTGGGATGTCCTTGGATCCTGTCCTTTCCCTGTTCTCGAAGAAGAATAAAGGGGTCATTGCCGAAAGGGCTGATCCACCAATATCTGTCCCAGGCTACTCTTTGGCCTACAAGAGATACCACCTGATACCCTGTTGAGATGAACTGAGTTGAAACAACACTCAATCAGAAGCAAGCTTCGTGAAGCAGTACATACTGGACCCCAAACTCATTAAAAACAGGTGCTTCTGGGGCCCCAGTTATCCCTTGACACCTTCTTTCCTAGCTGCGCTCACTACTTTCGTTGTTTTCATGCTTCCTATAACATTGTGGCCAGCTCTTCTAAGCACCCTGCTCACCTCTTCTCTGACACTGTCCCCTAAGCCTACATTTACAATGCCTATTTTTACACACTGTGACTAATTTCTGTCTATTTCTGGCTGACCACCATGTGCTAGTTTGAGGAGAGAGCCTCCACGGCTTTCTAAGACAAACGTGGATACATTTAGAGTCCATCAGTTCTCGTTTGCCTGAGAGATGGCCATTGAGGTGGCTCCGTGGATAAAGGTGCTTGCAGCCAAGTCTGAAGACCTGAGTCCTCTCCCTGGAATCCATGTGATGGAAGGAAAGAACCAAGTCTTGCAAGTTGTCCTCTGACCTCCACACATGTGCTGTGATGTGGATGGGCACATGAACACTCCCTCTCCCTCATAATTCTGTGTGTGTGAGTGTGTGTGTGTGTGTGTGTGTGTGTGTGTGTGTGTGTGTGTGTGTGTTCTGAGATAGTATCATAGTATCCAGGGACATCACCCGAAAATTAGCCACCCAAGCTACTGATATACTCACTTCCCAGTAATTAGCTACCCTGGATGTCCAGTCCATGTTGGGAACTCATGGTGAGTATCCCAGTTTAAGTACAGACCAGGCTAATGATAACGATGTCTAGTGCAAGGTGGGATTGGAGTATGAGAATTCCAGGTTATTATAAATAGGTGAAAATACTGCCTTGTGTCTACAGAATAAGCCGCACCTGCTGACCTTTGGCCTAATTCGAGGATATTCTAAGAGATGCTCCTGGAAGCACAATTTTTAGAGTAAGGATTACTAGAGCTATGCAGGAAATAATCAGATCTGATCTAACTTTTAAGAACGGGCAACTGAAAAAGCTAAGGGCAAGCAATAAAAGTTGTTGAGCCCTTCGTGTGTCTGTGTGCATGTCCCTGTGTGTGCTTGTGTTTCCGTATTGTTTGCATGATACCCGCGACGGTTAACATTGGTTGTCAGCTTGGCCAATTCTTGAGTTGCCTCCTTATGCTGTATGGTGGCTTTCTTTGGCAGGCCTTGCACATTACTGACACGTCTTCCTCCAGCCACCAAGACAGCATCCCTTCACTTAACTCCCATAGCACTGCTGTGCGAAGACATTCTGGGACTCTTTGCTCTCCAACTCACTGGCTGGCCTTCGAGCATTTTCAAAAGCTTCCTGGAAATGCCCTGGACAGTCTAACTCTTCCAGTCTGCCACTGCTCCAAAGCTGGTATTGAGTAGACACACCGAAGTCTGCTGCTGGAGTAACTTGTTCCCGGCCCCACTCGGTCCACGGCTATCACTGAACATAAAAAATGGACTCCGCAGAGCCTAAGGGGGCTCTCTGAAGCTCTATTTTGAAATGAGTCTACAGCAGAAAGTCTTTGAAACCTGTCTGTGTTTCTGCCTTAGTACGTTGTGGGGCATCCATCTGTTGTTGTTTTGCTGGTTTCTGGGGAGCCCTTGAGGCATTTCTCCTATTGTCCTGGTGTGTCAAGGTGTCATAAGGCATCATAATTGCTAAGACTTTAGCAACTGTAACCTCCTTGCCCCCCCCTCTCTTTTTATTGGCTAAACTCCTGGTCTTTCTAATCTCACTGTAAATATGGCTAAAAGCAGCCTGTAAGTCCCTCACTTTGATGTCCTAAGATCTCTGCGAGATATGTGGCATGGACCTAGATTTGAGAATCTGTCAACCTTCACTAAAAAAAACAAAAGTCCCTTTGCAGTAGACATCAATTAACATAGAAACCCACAACTGGTCAAGATGAAGACAATAGGAGGCCGAGAAACCTCGAGTCCTAAATGAGACCTGTAGAGCATATCTCCTCTCAAGGCTCGAGGATCCTTGAAGAAGAGGAAGCGGTAAGATTATAAGGCCCAAAGTTGAGTATTAGAAAACAGTGCTTCCCGGGCACAGCAGGGGGTTGCAATATGGATTCACAGCAGTAAGACAGCATGCACGAAGCCTGCACAAGTTCGAGCCAGTGTGAAGAGGGGAGGTGGGTGTGAGATCCCTCCACAGCTAAGGAGCTCTGGGCAACTGATAGTTTCTGAAAGAGAGAGATTCAGATATCTTTGGCTCTGGGTACAGGCTCTGGTAGGTAGAACACCCTCTTTACCTACCCATCCAGGAGGATGTGGGCAGCACAAACTGACATGAGGGGTTTGAGGGGAGATGCAGAGGATAGAGTTGGGCAGCTTAGGAAGGGGAAACAGATAGAGAGGAGTTGGGGAGATGCAGGTATGATGAAAATATATTGTACAAAGTAATCAAAGAACTAATAAAAATGAAAAAAGATAGAGAAAAGTATCAATGCCTGTCAGATAAATCAGATCATCGCCTTTAACCCTGGCCACTCAAAAAGTGCCACGAGGGAGGGGTCAAGTCTTTGCCATGGCGTTGCTAAGAGAGCCTTTTCTCCAGTTCCACAAACAATCCATGTTTTCATCTGAAATGCCGCCCATGTGGCTTTCACTATCCACGTTGTTATCAGCATTTTGCTCTTCAGAGTATTCACCACAACTGTCCCACTCCAGTTTATTTTTTATTTGTTTGTTAAGCTTTATTTTTAATCATTTGTACGTATGTGTATCTCTGTGTGAGTACGTTTGTAGGCCCGTGTATACCTATGTGTGTATATGTGTGTATGTGCCTATGTGTGTATGTGTGTGGATATTTCTACGTGATTATGTGCAAGTGTATGTGTGCGTGCGCAGGTGTATGTATGTGTGTCTATGTATGCATGTGTGTATATGTGTGTATGTGCATGTATGTGTGGGCATATGTGTATTTGTGTGTGTCTCTCTCTGTGTGTATGTGTGTGAAGGTGCATATGACATCAGTGGCCAACTTCAGATGTCATTCTTCTATAATAACCCAGCTTGTTTTGTGAGGCAGGGTCTCTCACTGACTGGAGACTAATTAGGCAGAGCTGGCTAGACAGAAAACCCCCAGCAATCTTCCTGTCTCCACTTCCCTGGGGATGGGATTACAATTATGTACCAACATGTTTAGCTTTTTATGTGGGTGTTGGGGATTGTTCCTCCCTGAAAAACACACCAGCCAGCTAGCCTGGAGTTTGCAGCATTGAAGCAACAGGAATAAGAGACATCCCGCCTCAAAAGAGGGTGGAAGGAAAAAACTGATTCCTTAAAGTTGTCTTCTGGCTTCCCCATGCACACACTTACCCACCCACATCACACACACACACACACACACACACACACACACACACACACACACACACAATATGCACACACACTTTACCTCACCATTCTTGTTTATTTTGAAATTCATATGTGAAGAGTTTTCTCTTCCTAATACCAAGATGATAGGTCAGAAGGTACACACCCAGTGACTGCTGTTATAAGTGGAATAGTAGAACCTGGCTAGGCTGGGAAGTCAGTAAGAGTGAGCCTCTTCTAAGCCAGGAGGTTAAGGGCCACATAAAAGAAAGCAGCCAGTATGGCTGCACCTAGTTACTCCCACAAAGAAACCTGAGCCACATTTCCCACTATTTATGAATAGTTTATGTTTTTTAAATGTGAAATCCAGTCAACCAAAGGCAATTGCATTAGTCAGACTTTGAATTGTTGGGACACAATAATTTACATAACTAGCTCAGAGGGGAAATTCTTTTTCTTTTCTCTGCACTACAGATCCACTACAACAATGCAAAGCCTAAAGTCTCTCACCAAAGCTCACCTCTGGAACGCACACACACACTTCTGTCTAGTTTTGCACAGGTTTGCTTTACCTTAGTGTGGTGGCTGGTATTAATGACAACCGGCCACAGAGCAGTAACAACTGAACAGAGAGCCTCACTGCCCTCATCGGCTCAACTGTTATCTAAGAAGCTACCTTAAGTGTATGCTGCGTTTCTGGTAATAGGGCCAGGGGTAGGGTGGGGTGGGGAGGGGAGCAGAGGGAGCATCACTTCCATTTAGCTTGCTTGGCCTTCTATCTCTCCCTTGCAGCTGAGCTTGCTCTGCTGCTGATGGTGTGTTTGCAGAAACCCGAACTTGTATTTCCAAACTTCCATTGTTGGCTGAAGGCCAGGGACTCTCCAGGAACCTTCCAGGTATACAGGAACTGCTGAGGCGCTGAGCCTGGTGGGCTGACTATCTACCAGGCCGTTTGCTTTTTCAGGGTGAGACAGCCATTATAGGGCTGCTCTGGCTGGAGAGGTAACCGGCCTCGAAGTTAGAACTACTGGGGGAGTTAGCTCCTCAGATGTGAGAGAACTGTTATTACTTTTATTTAAGCTGGTTTCATAAATTCTTTAGGTATGTATTCATCTTATCAGTTCTGTTCCTCCAGAGAACCCTGGCAAACACACGTGCTAAGTGGAATTTATACAGAGTCATTATTTTGGATGAGACTCTTGCCTCAGAGCTCTGGGGGATCAAATCTGGCCAGAATCATCTCTCATGTTTTGTATATCGCTTAATCAAACTGGCTTTTGAAATGACCTGCTCCTTCCAACCCAAACAAAAACCAAACCAAACCAAACAAACAAACAAACAAAATCATTCATTAGCGCCATGTTACTGGAAACTGACGACAGGTAAATTCTCTCTGAATGTAACTTTGAAGCACCCATCCATTTGGCCTTTCTTCTTCTTAATTTCTTTTTATTTTGGTCGCTACTGCTAATCTCTACTGCTCACCTTAGGGAGCTCTTGAATTTTATACAGTGTGTTGCTGTCTAGATTCCCCGTCGTAATTAGCCAATTTTAACTTTAAATTCATTTGTTTTTTCTCCCCTATCTTTGCCTATGTAAACTGGTTGGGCCAGATCATAATCTTTTTTTTCTTTTTTATCGCCGATAATAAATTTACTCTGCTTTTAAAATTTACTCTGCTACACATAACTTTCAATTTACATATTTTAATGCTGCATAACAGGACTTGCAGGAAAGTGAAAAAATTAAGTGCGGGTTGATGAATGTTTGAGCCACAGGAACGGGACAAATGACTCTGCCATTAACGTCAAAGGAAGCGTCATTAATCCTCCTTCAGGTTGTCATTTTGCACTCATCCCGGGTCCTATGCACGATTCTCATAAACTTGCCAGGCGGGAACAAAGTGGGAAGAAAAACTCACTTCAGCCTGCAGCAGCATCAAGAAGTGCCTGAATAGTCCGGGTAGAGGGGATGGGGGCGGGGCCCGTACGCGGCTTACCACGTGACCGCGGCGACCGCGCGGGTCCGAGTCGCGCGATCCGCCGTCACATCAGCTTATGGCGCCGGCCGCTGATTGGCGGGCTGCCTGCATGTGGGCGGGGCTCTGCTGAGCGGGCGGTGTCTCCGGCTCTTCAGCTCCGGTACTCCGCAGGCGGTATAGCGGCGGCTTACGGCGCTGCTGGGCCTGGCAGGTAGGTTCCGTTCGCTGGCAGCTGGGCAGCGGTGAGTGGGAGGACATGCGGGCGATCGCCAGGGGTCCTCAGGTGCCCGGCGCTTGTATGGCATCCTCCGCAGCTGTGTGTGACCGTCCCTGCTAAAAACGCAGGTAGCATGGAGGGGTGATGGCTTGGTGGACACCTTGAGCCCTGGGGCCTGCGATGGGGACAAGGCTATGTGGGGGCGGGGAAGTACCCTGGCCCAGGAGAGCTGGGTTCCCGCCAGTGCTAGAGGTTGCTGTGGACCCCACATCCGGGGTGAAGTGGGAAACGCTGGTGCTTTGCTTTGACATCGGCTTCTCCAGGAGAAGGCACAAGGTTGTGAACCAGCGTCCTACTGCGACCTAGGAAGGGGTGATGGGCCGGCACTCCCTGCCTTTTTGAAGACTACAAGCGGCAGCATGCACACTTTAAGCACCATTAAAAAGTCGCACATACTGGCCTCCTTGCTTTAATTGCCGAGTAAACTGGAAGGTGGTACAAGTGGAAACATGGCCTCCGCGGCGGCCAAGTTACTTACTGAACACTTTATGTGTTTGCTGAGTTTGCACTGCCATCCATCGTTGTGTTAAAGGGCTTGCCTTGTGACCCTTGCTCTCTTGCCGACTTATTGCATTCGTCGTTTAATATAATTAATGTGGAGAACTCAGACTTCCCTTTCTGTGTGTGTGACTCTGGAGAGGTAGTGCATGGTAAAACAGGCGCTGGCCTTTACTTTGCCTCGACTGCTCCTCGCAGAACAGAGTTAATTCACTGTGCCTTCAGCGTCCTGTGTACTAAGATTATACACGTACGCACTTTATAGACTTGTAGATGGGAGAACCTCTCCATTCCCTCTCTAAATGTGTGAAGGCCAGATGAGATGTGTGGCAGGGCATCCAAGAGCTCGGGAGACTGAAGCAGGAGAATCGAAGTTCCAGGTCACATAGCCAAAGAGGGTGGGAGTGGGGGAGGGCTTAAAATAATATATAGTGGGTTGGTTTTTTTTTTTTTTTGAAATATATAAATGATAGCTCTTGTTTCTGTGCTTTTTTTTCTTAGTTAAAAATATAATAGTTTCAAGTCACTTATGCATAATAGTGTGTTTATTTATTTATTTGTTTACTTATTTATCTGATGCTGGGGAAGGAACCAAAGCTTTGGACACATGAGGCAGAAGGAATATCACTGAACTACACTGCAGGCCCATTTAATTTTTAACCATGTTTTAAAGAAAAGAAATTTTTTCTCTGCAAAGGTAGTATAATATTTAAAGTAAACTTCAGTTTCCAGCAAAACTACCTACTTAACTTAGGGTCCATGGCTTTTCTTTGACTCTAAGGGGTTGAACCCTTAAAATTATGTACAAAATTATGTGAACATGTGGGTGTTTATCACTGTATAGCACTTGATACCGATTACATTGTGTTTTTGTTTTTGTTTTTTTTTTAGTTACCAGTGGCATATATGATGGAGAAATGAGCACGTAACATTTAATGTAAATTAATTTTTTCATGGTGAAATGAGAGAAAACATTGAGCAAAGGGCTAGTTCCTTAGCAAACAACTCCTAGCTAGGGTTGATGCTGCAAGACTTACGGGTTTGGCCACTTGGGAAGCTGTAGAGGAAATGTGGCTTACAGAATGAGCTGGAGGGAGAAGGGGAGGGGTAGGGAAGGTTTTTAATGAAGAAGCTGAAAAATCCGGGGTGAAAATGACCAAAGGTTAGAGACAGAGCATGATACAGTAAATGCGTAATGTGTTACAAACATATGAAGTTGTGCTCAGTTATACTCGAGGTAAATATGGAGCCAGTATGCACCAAGATATTCTTTCAACTAGTGTTGAAGCTACTCTAGGGGTTGTGGAGAAATTGGCACTGTCGTCCTTTGCTTGAGGATGCACAAAGCAGTTCGATACCTGTGGAGAGCGGTGAGCGGATCATGCCTGTGAAGGTTTACTTAATACAGGAGCAGTGGCTGTGTCAAAGCCTGGAAGTCCTGAGATCCAAATAGTTCTTTTGTTCTTTCCCCATAGGTTCAACCCTCGAACTCATCTGATGGTAGATCCTGACACCAAGTGACTGCTGACACAACCATTGTTTCTTGGGTCACATACCAGGTATTCCTGCCTGTGTCTTCTGGAGGTGGGGAAAGGGTCAGAAATGTCTGAAGTCAGCCTGTGGGCGGCAGCAAGGATAGAGCTGCTGTCACTCCTGCACAGGACAGTAGTGAGGGGGGATGCTGGTGTGTGCTGTGTGTCTGATGCATCCTATAGAATGAGCCTAGGATCTAACACCATCCGTGACTTACGGATTGGGGAGACGAACAGTTTGACAGTTAACTGGAAGTGACTACGAAAATATGGCCTAGGAGAGAAAAATGAAACGCCAGCCGTGTTTCATGAAGTAGGCTTGACAATGAAAAAGTAGACAGGCGTCAACAGAGGCTGCGCTGATCCTGAAATCAGTTGGCATAACTGTGGGACTGTTAAATTGTGTTAGGAGGCCGGTGCACTGTAATAGGTGCATTAAGAAGGGAGATGTTAGAATTAAAGAAAGAGGAACAGTAGAAAATGTCTGAAAGTCTAGTTAGAGGTCCTTGAGAACTCTTTATACCCAGACAAGTCTTTTGTACATTCTTCTCCTTAACTTCATGCTGAAAAGGATGCTTATAGCATTTTCTTTTCCTGCACTGTAACTACAAGACAGCCTTTCTCACCAAGCAGTGTTGTGCTTAGAAAAGCAAGCATTTATATACTACCTACATAGTTAGCATAGGCCTGGCAATCACAATAGGATAGTTCACCCATAAAGATCTATTCTCAAAATTACTCCTTGCACAAAATGATGTTGGGAGACGAGCATAAATAAATGTTTAGTAGGGCCAGAGAGAAAGGCCCCAGCAGTTAACATGTGCAGAGGACCCAAGTCCAGCGCCCACTGTTCGCCTCAGGCATCTTACAATCACCAGCTCCAGGGGAGTCGATATAAACTCCTAGCCTCTGCAGGCATGTGCACCCATGTCATCAATAGTCAGGCAAACATACACACATAAAATAAAAATAATTTTTTTCCCTGGAGCTGAGGACTGAACCCAGGGCCTTGTGCTCTACCACTGAGCTAAATCCCCAACTCCAATAAAAATAAATTTTATAAAGAAATGTTTATCATGTAAACAATAATTGGAAGATTCTCTCCCTCTACCCCTCTCTCTCTCTCTCTCTCTCTTTCTCTCTCTCTCTCTCTCCTTCCACCCCCCCATACATGTGCACATGCATGCATGTGCACACATGTGAAGGTCTAAGGACAACTTCAGTTATTGTCTCTGGGCACCTTTCATCTTTTATGTGACATAGTGTCTTTCATTAGCCTAAAGTTCTCCTAGGTAGGCTGAGCTAGCTGACCAGGAAGTTCCAGGGTCCTCCTGTCTCTCCTTCCTATCTTGCCACCAATGGGATTATTTAGACACAAGCCACCGTGCCTTGCTCTTCACTTGGCTGACTAAGCCATCTCCCCAGCCCAACACAAAAAAGACATTGATACTTAACCCCGTCAGGGAGGCTACTGTTGAAGTAATGCTAAACATTGATCATGTTGCTCCTGGTGGCATGATTGGGAAACTGCTGGAAAGTCATTAAGCGAGTGTGCGTGAGGATAGTATGGTAGAATGGGTAGCTAGGTTGCAAACCCTCATGGGAAATCACACAAGTCATTTGTGGTAATGACTAGTGCTTACACCAGATCTTAGGATGATAAACGGACAAGAAATCCATCCAAAGGCATCTTGTACCATGTTATGCCATCTTTTGGGAATCCTGACCCTGCCGTGTGACCAATGTCTAGTTGCAACAATGTTGAAAATAGGAAGAGGTCAGGGATGATACATTGATATTGTTTCTGCTGCCAAAGATCGCACCTGGAGAGGCTGGTGGCCACTCCATACCACATAAGGTTGTTCTTAGTGGAAACTGTATACAGAGCTTTGCAGAAACAGGTGAGGAGTGAACTGTCATCCCTTTGTCTTGCAGGGACTGCAATGGACCTGGTTCTCAGTGCTGCCGACTACTATTTCTTCACTCCCTATGTGTATCCAGCCACATGGCCCGAGGACAACATCATCCGACAAACTGTTAGTCTCCTGGTTGTCACCAACCTGGGTGCTTACATCCTCTACTTCTTCTGCGCGACCCTTAGCTATTATTTTGTCTATGACCATTCATTAATGAAACACCCACAGTTTTTAAAGGTAAGAGATTTCTTCCAGCTTCGGTTACCATAAAAAAGATGCTATATCCGTGAATCTTTTGAGTGATATGTAAATAAAAATTTTGAAATCAAGCCCGTAAAGGGGTTGGCTATTTTTGTAATGATTAATAACCTCTTCCCTTCTTGCATTCTAAGACGGGGATCTTGTTGTTTTCCATTAGCCTGGAATCTTACTTCACCTGGTACACAGATGAGAACGGTTTTGCCGATCCTGGTGAATGAATGGAGTCTTATAATTACTGTTCTCGTGCGGATATTTTACTCTCTAGCTTTTGCAAACTGAAGGGTGTTTTTTTTGTCGTGTGTGCTTCTCTGTGGCTGACCCAGGGATCCACGTTCAGCAGTTGAGATTTGATCCTCGTCAGGTTGGAACAGTTCTCTGAGACTGTTTCTGGCATTGGTCAGACCCCCGCACTGAGAGGAGCTGGGGAGGGAAGTTCATCTGAAGATTATTCCTTACACAGAAACTCAGCAGACAGCTTTGGTGAGGAAGAGAGAAGTGTTCAGAAGGGAAGGTGCTTGCTGCTTTGGTTGGTGTCAAGGAATGATTCCTTCCACGTTTCTGTACATTCAGCTCTTCACGGGAGAAGGTTGGGAAGTAAGCCTTTTAGTATAAAAGAGAACTCAGTGGACCTGAAACGTGAGCTTAACTGTATTTTATTTCTGCAGAGGACCCCAGGTTTGGTACCTAGCACACACGTTGACAGCTCACAGCTGCCTGGAATGCCAGCTCTCCGGGATCTTCTGGCCTCTGCAGACAGTGTGCTCACGTGCTCCTGTTTACACACATGCTCACCCACACGCACGCATGCATGGACACACGCATATACACTTAATTAAAAATAAAATCTGAGGAAAAGAGAGAAAAAATTGAGAGGTAGGAATGTAGTTCAGTAGTAGAGTTCTTGCCTGACATGCACCAGATCCCAAGAACAGACAGAACATTTAAAAATCCACTGATTTCTGTGACTTTTTAAAGTAATTGGAACTTTGATCTGCAGAATCAAGTCTCTCGAGAGATCATGTTCACTGTCAAGTCTTTGCCTTGGATCAGCATCCCCACTGTGTCATTGTTCCTGCTGGAGCTGAGGGGTTACAGCAAACTCTATGATGACATAGGAGACTTTCCAAATGGTGAGCGGATACCAGGAGGCTCTAAGAGCACCTGTGCACAAAAGGCCAAGGGCTACCTCAAATGCTCAAATGTCATCTTGAGGATTACTCTTTACCTTCTGTTTTTTGTTTGTTTGTATGTTTTGTTTGTGGTTAGACAGGGCCTTGATTTGTAGCCCTGGCTGGCCTGGAACTCACTTAAGGAGAAGCAGGCTGGCCCCAAACACACAGAGATCCATCCACCTCTGCCTCCCCAAGTGTTGGGATTAAGGGCTGTACCACCTGGCCAAGTCTAGACAGAGTCTCTCATTGGCTTGGAGTTTACTAATTTGTCCAGTGTGACTGGCTGTTTCTAACTCACCAGTGCTGAGATCCCAGGTCCATATTACCTGGCTGCTCTTAGAAAGGGACGCAGCAGGGAAGAGAGAGTCAGGAACGTGTCCGTAAGCAAATAGATGGTGAGTCAGAGGCTTGAGCCCAGGTGTGCTGATATCGGAGGATGCTCTCAAAGCAGGAGGTCGTTGATTAGAAGATAATGCGTGAGAGAATGAGCAAAATCAAGGACAAGGAATTGTAGACACTGAGAACAGGGTGAGCCAGAGTCGGGGGGGGGGGGGGGGGAAGGGGCCATAGGCCCTGGGGGGAGGTTGAGTGCGTCGGCCAGGTGGACAAAGTCCCAGGAGCATGAGGCTGGAGAGCCCAGAAAGTGGCTCATTAAGGAGGGAGTTTCTAGAGTTAAGGTATTTAGTGGGAAATTAAGCTCCAGGCAAGGAGGTCATGTACAGTGATAAGGCTTAGGAAAGCCGAGGTGAAGGAAACCAGTGGGACTGTCCTGTCCCATGGGCTTCTTTGTAGTTTAATTAAGATATACTTGTGCCACAAAGATGGCTCAGCAGTTAAGAGGACCCAAGTTCAGATCCCAGCACCCACATTGGTAGATCACAGCTGCCAGTAACTCCAGCCACAGGGAGCCAGAGCCTCTGGCATTCACATGCACACACATACACATAATTGAAAAGTAATAAAGTTAATACCAGAGCTTGGTGGTGTCCTGGTACCACCCCTTTCATTGGGAGGCAGAGACAGGCGAATCTCTGAGTATAAGTCTACCCTGATCTATAGAGAGTTTCAGGATAGTCAAGGCTACACAGAGAAACTGTGTCTCAGAAAATAAAGCAATAATTAATAATAATAATAATAATAATAATAATAAAATGAAAAAATCTGGGCATTTTTTATGGTTTTGCATAGCAGGTAAAAGTTAAATATTTCAAAAGTAATGAAAGGTAGAACGTCTCAAATTGTTTTGTGAGGAGTGGGGAGAAGGGGGGGAGGAGGAGGAGGGGGAGGAAGGGAAGAGGAGGAAAGTAACCAGTTGTGGGTAGCAAAGGGAGATGAACCTGTAAGGAGTAGCTCGTGTTTGAGTTTAGGGTCCCCTTCTGCATGGGGACCTGTGGAAAGGGAACAGTGACCCTGGAGCCCAACGCCGACTTGTTCTGTGTGGTCTCTTTCAGGCTGGATTCATCTCATCATGAGCGTGATCTCCTTCCTCTTCTTCACCGACATGTTGATCTACTGGATTCATAGGGGCCTGCACCACAGACTGCTCTATAAGGTAGAGTCATTCAAAGAGGAGCGGCAGGGGCGATGTCCCACATTTCAGTATCATACCATTGTACCCAGATTCTAAGGGCTTCCCTTGCCTGTATAAATGTCCGAGTCTTCTAGCCATAGCCATCAGGTCCCACGCGCATGGTATTTATATTTTTCTTCGTGGGTATGGACTGTCTTACAATTTCAAACTTGCAGATAAAGAAGGAGTGACTTTGCCAAGTCCAGTTAGTTCCGTCTATACCAGCAGTGGAAGCTGAGCTTGCTCTTGCCTCAGGTGCAGCACATGGGTCTAACCTTATCCCTTTCTTCCTCAGCACATACATAAACCTCATCATATTTGGAAGATCCCCACACCGTTCGCAAGTCATGCTTTTCACCCTGTGGACGGCTTCCTTCAGAGTCTGCCTTACCATATCTACCCCTTTGTCTTCCCGCTGCACAAGGTGGTCTACTTAGGTTTATATGTCTTGGTTAATGTCTGGACAATTTCTATTCATGATGGCGACTTCCGGGTTCCCCAGATCTTCAGGCCGTTCATTAACGGGTCGGCTCATCACACAGACCACCACATGCTCTTTGACTATAACTATGGGCAGTACTTCACACTGTGGGATAGAATCGGAGGCTCTTTTAAACATCCTTCCTCTTTCGAAGGGAAAGGACCACATAGTTACGTGAAGAACATGACAGAAAAAGAATCCAACAGCCTTGCAGAAAATGGCTGCAAAAGCAAAAAATTATGCAATGGGGAGTTTACAAAGAACGAGTAGATGATTTCCCAATCATTAACTATTTTAAATAAGAAAGTAATCTGCACACAGTCGAGATACATAGCGAATAAGTGGTGCCATTTGAATGTCAGAGTGCTTGAGTGTTGCGCTGAGGAAAGGTCCTGACAGTCAACATCGGGAAGACCCTGGCAGCACTGTAATCTCTTGGTTAATTGTCCGACATTGGTCCGGGGACAACTTGTGTCTTTCCAGCCAGCTGGTCTGCAGCCTGTACAGCCCCAACAACATCTTTCAATATGATAGGAAGAAGCTGGTCTGTGTCCCTTTGCCTTAATCCACTCATATTCATTAAGGAAAAAATAACCATTGTGCTTAACAATACTGAGATTAGCCAGGAAAGCCGACCATGGAGACGCTCCAGTCAGGGAGCGGCTGGCTCTACAGCAGGGCTGGGACTTGCAGACTTCATCCACGAAGGAACAGCAGTCCAAGCAGGCTGATATGATACATGAGTGGCAATGTATATGATTTACTTAATGGCTGGTGTAATAAGATTATATTTTCTTCCTATAATAGGCACCTTACTCTCTGGGGCATTATCAGATTTTAATAATAAATAAATGGTAATTTATTATTCAGCTCTTCCACGAGTCCAGACAGGAGATTATTTAATTCAAGATCTTGGTGAGTGTCACCTTTTTTATTTTTTTGTTTTTCGAGACAGGGTTTCTCTGCATAGCCCTGGCTGTCTTGGAACTCTGTAGACTGGGCTGGCTTCTGACTCAGAGCTCTGCCTGCCTCTGCTGGGATTAAAGGTGTGCACCACACTGCCCAGCTTGGTGTGTGTCATTTGAAACACTGTTTAAAAACCCTGCAGCAATGAATGGATAATGCTAGACATGAGCTTGTGGCACCCAGGTGACACCTTTTTTAATAAAGTGGACACACTGTACTTTTAATGGATTCTCAGTTACAAAGCTGACTTTCTTAATGAAGGGAATAATTGCCAAGTACTTTAGTCTACCTGAGGAACACTTTCAAACCTCATCTCCCATCTCCTCTCTCTCCACTGCCTCCGCAGAAAAACATGAAAAAAGGTGGGTGTTTTGAGCTAAGTGCATTTGCGAGGGGAGAAGATGTTTGTATAAAGATATTCTAATGGCTACTTATGCAAAAAAAAAAAAAACAATAAAAGTTGATCATGACTGCTCTCATCCACATAAATGTTATAGCACAAAGCATCCCTTGTATCCACGGGGGTCACCTTGAAGGCACAGAGATGATACGGGTTATAAAAACAGAGCATCCCACATGCTCAGAGTCACACAGCACTGGACGCAAATGTCAGTCACTACAGCCATCTCCTTCCCATTTGTTTGTTGACTTTATCAAATGCTCTGAGGAAGTGGAAACAGGAAGTAAAGAGGTTCCATGTAAGAATCTAGACGCCCTTTTTCCTGGATATACCACCCACCAGGACCCTGGGTTTTGAGTACATCAGCATCACTAAGACATGGACTGATGAGAACGTTGGGTGAATCTGACACCTAACACTTAGCAGTGCACTGTGCATGCAAAATGATCCTTAAGATACACTGTTTGATAGTAGGTCAAGAAATGGTACGTGCAAGTGTGCTGGAGCACACACACACACACACACACACACACACACACACACACACACACACACACCCTGAATAGGACATCTTGATCGCCCCAACCACTAAGAAAGAGGCGGCAAGTAGATTGAGAGCAGAGACCAGGGAAGATGCTGCAAGATGCTGGACATGAGGGGCCTTTGAGCTTGTGAACTCACTGTAGCTGTGTTTGCACATAATCCAGCCAGTCAGCATTCCAGGATGGATGGGGTGATGGATGGGGTAAGGGGCTCAGAGGGTCCCACCTCTAGCTGGGAGCTTTTGACAGTTCATGATTGCTAGGGAAGGAAGAGTCTGTTTGCAGTGGTGCGATCTCTAACTTACTTTTGCACTTAGAGATTCTGCACAGACCAGGGCCTGCTCTGATTAGACTCTGGCTTACAAAGAAAAAGAATATAGATTGGAGAGGGATGAGGAGGGGCCTGGGGAAAAGGCAGGCATGAGAATGGCAGAGAGGATATGATAAAATGCAGTGTTTTTGTGTGTGTGTGTGTGTGTGTGTGTGTGTGTGTGTGTGTGTGTGTACACTAAAGAATAGCTAAATAAAATTTCAGAGATACGTGAGTGGTTAGCCATCAGCCTCACCTCAGGAGTCCCTGAGAGCCTCAAGTTGGGAAATGTGAGTCAGAGCAGGTGGCATTTGCAGCCTTGCCTTCTCCCTCCCGGGGATGAGTCACTGCTGCCCAATGGGATCAAGTACGGTGGCTACTGTTTTCTGGGTTCCTTGATAATCGAGGTCAGTCTTCTGCTAGGCCCTCGGTAGGAGTCCGGTGGAGGAGCCTGCTTTCCCCTCATGCTGGAGGG
The DNA here is from genome assembly GCF_021556685.1 of Rattus norvegicus. Classification (NCBI taxonomy): domain Eukaryota; kingdom Metazoa; phylum Chordata; class Mammalia; order Rodentia; family Muridae; genus Rattus; species Rattus norvegicus. The sequence goes on along the minus strand of NC_141541.1, from coordinate 50,330,520 downwards.
TGAAAAAGAGATGAGTTACTGAAATATGTACGTAAGATTGAAAAGAGCACACTGCTCACTGTGCATTTTCTCTAATGAGGTGAAATTTCTAGTATTTCTGTCACTGCAGCGCTCTGTAAAAATGTGTCATAAACCAGCCTATAGTAAAATTGAGAGACAAAATAGAAGCCCGTCTTCACCCTAAAATAGAATAAATGTAAGAAGGACAGGAAATGTATGACCCAGGCTTTACCAGGGTTTGGTATAGGAGGAAAAGTATTCATAGAAACTTGTTTTAATAAGTATTTGCTTTGTGAAGAAGATACCGCATAGATAATTGTTCAGGGCCAGGAAGTAACCTAATGGAGGGGTGTGTGCATGGCAGGTTTAAGGCCCCTAGAGTCATCCCCAGCCTGACAAAAATGTCTTCTTCCTAACCTCTGACGTCAAGTTGAAAGTTTGTATTAATTCTAAGTGCAATAGAGTTTAAAAATAAGCTATATTCCGGTTTCTTTAACAGTGAACTCCTAAGTTGAATCTGTCAAATCCTTGTAATGAACTTGTAACCATTTGCCTTTTTATAATGAGATTTTCTTAAAGTTGGTAAGAGACCTAACATTTGATTTAGCCCCCTGGTCAGACTTGGGTTCGACTACCTGGACAGCGTCCCATCCCTCAGAGATAACCACCTGACAGTGGGATGCTGTCTATCAGAAGTTAGTCATTTGGCTTGAAGCTGTGCGTGCCCTCTGGTGGAACCAGCTTATTGCATGGCTTTTGTTAATCTCCATGTCTGTGGCTGTCTCTTTGAATATTACAATTTTACTCAGCCATTCATTGGATGAAAATCTGACCCGCATGCTGCTAAAGAAACAAATAGAAACTTAGTGCACTTCCGTCTATTAGGGTGGGCACTGGGCTCTGACTCTTCTGCTCTGGCTGTGTGACTGCTTTCATACAGTTAAATGTGCCCGTCCTAACTGTACAGTTCAGCCTTGACATTTCTATACCAGTGCCAACATCAGTCCCAGTCAAGACAGAGCAGATCGTCCACCAGCACATGCACTGTCTCCTTCTGCAGTCAGTGGGTCACCCCCTCCCCCCTCATGCACCCCAGGTAGTCATTCATCTACTCTATCTCTCAGGATTAATTTTGTCTGTTCTGTTATTTCATTGAAGTTCAGGACTGTGTCAGATGAGGTACACTCCTGTGTTGAAGTTTTATTTAGCTTAACATGTTTCGACATGTGTGCTGTTGTATTTATCAATAGCTTGTTCCTTTTTCTGGGTGAGCAGTATTCCTATTATGATATACTTATTATACTAAGTAATATACTACTATTGGCTAATCTGTGTATCTCTTGATAGATATTTGGGTTATTTCTAGTGTGGGAATATTTTGAATAAAGCTACTACAGACATTTGTGAACAAACCATTGTGTGAACCTGTGTTTTCATTTCATACTTTGTTGCTATTTGTTTGTTTTGGTTTTTTTTGTTTTGTTTTGTTTTTCAAGATGGTTTCTAGGAGTAACTCTGGTCATCCCGGAACTTGCTCTGTAGGCCAGGCTGGCCTTGAACTCACAAAGACCTGCCTCCAGAGAACTAGAATTAAAAGGCATGTGCCACCCCCCCACCCTAACATGTTTTCATTTTTTACTGATCAATATGTATTGGGATCATGGCATCATGATGTTCTCAGGGTTTCTTGCTTATTTCTTTCTCCTTGAAGAATTTAGTTGAGCGATACTGGCAGCTGGAGCAGAAGTTTATTTGGCAAAAGCTAAGACTGGAGAGGCCTGCCCATGGCAGGGAACAGCCCAGTCAGTTCTCTGTTGTGGGTTTTAGGACATTTTAAAGTTTGTTCTTGTTTTAGTTTTTGAGACAAGATTTCTCTGTGTAGCCTTGGCTCTTCTGGAACTCACTCTGTAGACCAGGCTGGCCTCACACTCATAGATCTATCTACCTGTCTCTGCCTCCCACGTGCTGGGATTAGAAGCATGCTCCACCAGCCTGCTTACCTCAGTGCAGGTAGGGAAGATATCTGTCTAAACTTTTTAAATTGTTTTGTTTGTGTGCAGATGTTTTGCCTGTGTGTCTGAACACGCAGTGCTCAAGGGCATGGCGACCCCTGCATCTGGAGTTACAGACAGTTGCGAGCCTCTGTATGAGTGCTGGGAATTGAACTGTGTCCCCTGGAAGGACAGACAGTGCTCTCACGTGCTGAGCTGTCTCTCCAGGCCCTATGTCTGATTTCTTATAAGAAATTGTCAACTGGATTCCTGAGCAGTTGTATTGTTTTAGAGCCCCACTACTAGTGTGAGAATTCAGCTTTCCCCACAGTATTGCCAGTCTTTATTCTCAGGGCATTAAAGTGGATCAGTTTGCATTTTTAGTGAGTAATACAGGTAAACACCTTTTTAAAAAAACAGATTTTTACATCTTTTCCGTACTATATATGTTCATGGCTTTTGGTTTTTATAAAAACCAAATTATTATTATTATTGTTATTATTATCAGTAGTAGTAGTAGTAGTAGTAGTAGTAGTAGTAGTAGTAGTATTTGCTTATGTAAATCTCCCCAAATGGGCTGGATCCTCAGTGTAGAACAGGCTGACCTTGAACTTGCATCAGTTCTGCCTCCTGAGTGCTGGGGTCACATGTGTCACAGTTTTAGCCAGGCTCTCTGTTGTTATGATTAAAGACCCAAAGCCGCTTGTCATCTACACTGTTGTTACGGAGAAAAGTCAGGGCTGGAACCTGGAGCCAGGAGCTGCTGCAGAGGCAGGCGGTGGAGGAGCACTGCTTACTGGCTTGCTCCTTCCTCACAGCTTATTCAGAAACTTCGTTATAGAACTCAGGACCGGGGTTGGGGATTTAGCTCAGTGGTAGAGCACTTGCCTAGCAAGCGCAAGGCCCTAGGTTCGGTCCCCAGCTCCGGGGAAAAAAAAAACAAAAAAACAAAAACAAAAAAAAAAAAACCCTCAGGACCACCAGCCCAGGGGCAGCATCCACACAGTGAGCAAACCCAGGACCACCAGCCCAGGGGCAGCACCCCCCACAGTGAGCAAACCCAGGACCACCAGCCCAGGGGCAGCATCCACACAGTGAGCTGGGCCCTCTCCCATAAATCATCAATCAAGAAAACACACCACAGACCAGTCTGATGGGGGCATTTCTTCAGTTGGTGTCCCCTCTTCCAAAATTACCCTAGCTTGTGTCAAGTTGACAGAAGAGTAGTCAACCCACCACCCATGCCCAGTTTTGCTTTGTTGGTTTACAGAGTTCTGTATGTGGTGACACAATGTTTCGATGCACTCGCTGGCTAAAAGATCTACCCCAATGTGTCATTGCCCTAATGATGAGTCATAAGGAAAAAAGGTTGAATTCAGGTTAATAGCACCTGAATGACTTGTCTTTCTTGGGACTGCATTTCCTGCCTTTCTAAGACATCTTCACCTCCCCAAAAGCGAGCCTGAGAGCTGTAGTTTGTTGTTGTTCGCCCACGAGTGTGTGAGGGGGATGTGTTTATTTTTTGGACAGGATTTCACTGTGTAGCTCCCCGTCTCGTCTCGTCTCTTTCCCATGTGGTTCAAAGGTCACCGGGTTTCCCGGCTGTGACTAAGGCGAGGTGTGTTCTTTGTTCAGACCAGTCAGTGGTCACATGGCTCTTTCTGGGTGTGGTCAGGCAAAAGATCATGCCAGGAGCCTACGTGGGGCAAAGCCCGCACCTCACAGTGGCCTAAAAGCACAGAGCGAGTTTAGTCTTTTAAGAGAGGAACCTTTCTAAGTTGTCAATTGTTTTCTTCAGACTCCATGCATCATTTTTCAAGGATTTTGTTCCTCTTTGGATTTTTTGGTTTGGTTTAATTTATACAATTTTTGTCATGAATTTGTTGGAACAGTCCCCTGTTCATGCCAGCACCTATACAATGCACACTTGTAGTTCCTTAGCACAGTATAGTACCGATTTCTATTTTCCACTTTTCTTGCTCAGTCTGACTGGGGTGTTTCTGGACGTGCTTACCCCAGGTTGCAGTGTGCAAGCTGACTCCAGCCTTGGGTCTGGATGCTCCAAACAGGTACTTTGCACAGGGCCTGCCCATGCTGCAAGTGCCTGCAAACAGGCCTGAACACCTCAGCTCAGCTTCTAGCATACCGTGTCTTAGAACCATAGCGTTTACAGTGCATGCCGAGTCTTCTCCTCTGATCCTAATGGTCGATGGGAAGCCAAGACTTCTGGTGCTTTTCTGTTGTCACTACTCAGCAGGTAAATATCAAACTAGTACATCTTCCAGTTGGTGTGTGTCAAAACGTTTGATTTCAAAAGTTGCTGTTTGGTATGCCGACCTGAGCGTTTTAAAAATTGTGAAATAAATTCAGGATTAGAACAGAATCGTTAACTATTTCCTGAATAGCCCTAAATGTATATTTATGCAGAGCAACCCTCTCAGGGTTGATGAGTCTAAAACCAAACTCAGGGCTGGAGAGAAGGTTCAGTGGTCGAGCGCTTACCGCTCTTCGAAAGGACACAAGTTTGCCGCCGAGCATCCAGGCTGGGTGGCTCACACCTTCCTGTAACTCCAGCTTCAGGGACCATGACACTCTCTTCAGACCTCCACAAGCACCTGAGCATAGGTAGCACACACTCACACAGACACACACTCTTATACATAAATAAAACCTGTAAGTAAAAGTGAAGTATCAGTCAGCTTTGGAGAGCACCAAAGATGCTCCCAGGATCAAATGTTCAGCCTAGATTTAATTATTAATTATATATAAGAATAAGTAGGTACATCTATATCATTCGTATAAATGCTTGCTACTTCAATAAGTAATAAAATTCTATCTAAACCAATTGTTCTAAGCCAACTATTGTTTTAAGTGAATTTCTTTATGATTTATTATCATCAAATACCTGGTTTATATGTCTGTTTTTTATACCCGTATACTCTAGGCCACATAAAAATTCTCTGGTGGAAAGAGGCTACAAGTTAAAAAGCTTAAGAAGTCCCAACTTAGTTCCCATCCGACAGTGAAGTCAGTGCTATAAACCCCATCAGGAAATTTCCAGAGATCTGCGGCCCCTCCCCTTTCCCAATCCTTCTGGGGACTGACACTCATGTCTGGAATAAAACGTTCAAGATCCCATTCGGGAGGCCGGACCAGGCTCTTTGCTCCAGCACTGAGAAGTAAAATTCCATTATCAGACTTTTATTATAGCAAAACTAAGAGTAACGAGTGCCCAGGGCCCTAGGACTTGGGCAGTAGAGGCCGGAGAATCAGAAGTTCAATGTCATCCTTGGTCACACAGGAGTTTAGGGCTACCCTGATAGGCGTGAGACCCTATCTCAAATTAAGACACCAAAACCAGCAACGTTCCACATACATCGAGGCAGGAACACAAGCGCCTGAGGTTCCAACCTCGAACTCACTGAATTTTCTTAGTTGCTTGTCTTTGGGCTCATCAGTGCTCTCCTCTCCCCGTGATTATTTTACCCTTCAGTTGCTTGTTTCCCTCATTGCTCCTTAGAATGAAGGCCCAGATCCCCAATTTAATCTTTTGCGTCACAGATATAACCACTTGGTGCAATGACATTCCTCAGAGGACCGCTGTGTCTATAGCTCTCGATTTTTATTACTGACGTGAGAACCTCCCATTTCAGTGGGATTTCCAAGTCACAGGGGTGGCTCCCACAGCGCCTTTCCTAGTTAGTTTCAGCCTCAATGGTCTCCTGTGAGGCTTAGAAGGTGGAAGTGTGGCAGTGGCCTTCCTTAGGCCTTGGCAAGAGGAAGTTGTTCAGCCGTTGCCTCATAACTTGGTTGGTTCAAGACAGCCGCTGGCCCACAGCACCTGAATTTCCTGTCTGATCTTCTTCAGCTTCTCCAAATTCTAGGCCTGCTCTTTGTTTGACTCCATAATGAAAGGCTCCAGTGTCCAAAGAAGGACAGTCTCACCTCAAAGGTGAGCCTTACGGAGGCTAAAGAGACGACTCAGCAATTACGAGCTCTTGCTGCCCTTGTAGAGAACTGAAGTCCAGTTCCCAACACCCAATTCAGGTAACATACAACTGCCTATAACTTCAGATCCCTCCAGGGGATCTGAGGGCACCTGCAGGCCCATGCTTGCACACACAGATAAATAAAACAGTTACATTTATTTATTTATTTAAAGATTTATTTCACATATATGAGTATACTGTAGCTGTCTTCAGACATACCAGAAGAGGGCATCAGATCCCATTACAGATGGTTGTGAGCCACCAGGTGGTTGCTGGGAATTGAACTCAGGACCTCTGGAAGAACAGTCGGTGCTCCTAACCACTGAGCCACCTCTCCAGCCCTACATTTGTTTTTTTTAAATTGATCCTTTCAGGGATGATAAAGGCTTCTGTCCAACTGGACCCCAAGCTCTAGCTTGCTCCCTCCTCGAGTTCATCTTCCCTTCCTGTCCTGCTCTGTGTCTCTGAATCCTACTCTCAGGTGTGTGAGTGTCAGGAGCTTTCCCGCTGTCCCTGGTCAGGCCTCACTCCTCTGGTACACACAGAGGAAGAGTTTCGTACTGAAACATGCTGCAAAGGTCAGCGCCTTCAGAACTGGTCCTCCTTGTGTTAGGGACCATCTTAAAGTCATCCATGACCTTTAGGCAATAGCAAAACAATTATTTACAGATTCCCCTATGGAGGGAGGGCCTATGAGATAAAGATGCTTGCTACCAGGCAGGATGATCTGGGTTCTTTACCCCTTAGCATCTTTACCCCTTAGAGTGCTGGAAGGAGAGAATCAACTCCCACGGGTTGGTCCCTGACCTACACACACACACACACACACACACACACACACACATACACACACCCCACAGGTTGTTTTTTTTTTAAGATCACCTATAGATGTCTTTAAAGTGCCTATAGAAAAGGCTTTAGAGGAACAAGCACACACTGTATATTACAATTTAATGGAAAGAAGGAGACAGACTTGCTTGACTGCTCCTCAGAGTGCTGAGAATCTTAACCAAATAAATGATACATATGCTGGCCTGCTGCCGTGCTACCCAACATGATGGTGATAGGCTCACCCTTCTGGAACTGTGAGCCCCAAATAAACCCATTTATAAGTTGCCCTGGTCACAGTGTTTTATTATAGCAATAAGAACCCTGATTAAAACAGTGTGGAAGTGGTAAAAAATTTTTAAGTGGATAATGTAACCAGACAAATTTATATGAAACTGGGGATGATCTTCACTCCTTTCCAGCAGTGAGAAAATCCCACTGAAGGGACAGTGTTTTGAGGTAATACTGTTTAGCCAAAGGAGACACAGCATAAAGTTGACATGAGTTCAGTGCTCATGGTTAGGGACTGAACATCTCCAACACTGCCTGTAACTCCCCTGTCAAATGCCCTTTCTGTATGATTGTATATCAGGACACATTAACTTAATGAAAAGAGGAAGCACCCATGTTGTCTGATGTCAGCCCCAGTAAGTGACTGCCCTTGTTTTCCCCATTTAACTTGCTAACCAAGATACTTGTGCCTTTTAAAAGTTAAACTCCCCTTAGGGAATGATGGTCTTCAAACTCTGTTCAACCCCAAGCCTCTCTCCTCTCTCCTTATGTGAAAATCCCTGTGACTTAGTCATGGGGGTGAATTATTAGCATCTCCATCCCTCTTTGAAGACCTTTTATGGATTCCCACAATGGGAAATTCATGAGGGACACTGGTGTTGCAAGGCTGATCTTCTGTTTGCAGAGGCGTGAACAATGGGAAGAGACCAGGTCTGCTCCTCGGTTATGACATGGTGAGGTCAGAAGCAGGAGTGGGAAGTGCTGAGAGGCTCAGTTCCTTGTAGAGAAACTACGATGGTCAATAACTATTGTCAACCGGATGGGCTCTAGAATCACCTAGGAGGCAAGTTGCTGAGCATGCCTGTGAGGGAGTGTCTCGATTAGGTTGACTGAGGTAGAAATACCCACCTAATTTGGCTGTACCATTGCATGGGCTGGGATCTGGGGTAAATAGAAAATGAGCCAAGCATAGCATTCATGGCTCTCTACTTCGTGACTGTGGATACAACGTGACCAGCCAGCATCCCGTTCCTGCATCCACATCATCTCTGACTACCACCGAGTCTCCCCAGCCATGATGGAATGAGCTCCTTGACCTGGGGTCAGAATAAAATATTCTTCCTTTCAGTTCAGTTGCTGCTTGGTTACAGCAACGGTACAAGTCACTAAACACAATGACTGTGCCAATGAAATGACTGTGACTAATGACTGTGCTCCTGCTGTGAGCTTGGTTTGCAGTGCTGTGGCGGTGGGAAAAGCATTCCCTCCTGAGTAAGCTCACTGAGTGGCTACAGACAATCCTTCTATGATTCCATTCCAAGTTCTTTTCTATAGGAAGCTTAGGGGTTTCCCAGGCTCCTGGGTTAGTAGCTAGCGGGTTGAGAAGTTCCCACTACTTTTAGAGAGTCTAGCATTCATATACTTGAATAGTGTGGTTGTTTGTATATGCTTGGCCCAGGGAGTGGCACTAGTAGGAGGTGTGGTCTTATTAGAAAAGGTGTGGCCTTGTTGGAGGAAGTGCGTCACTGTGGGGATGGGCTCTGAGACCCCCCCTCCTAGCCACCTGGGAGCCAGTCCTGTCTGCCTCTGGATCAAGATGTAGAACTTTTGACTCCTCCAGCCCCACATCTGCCTGGATGCTGCCAATGATCCCATCTTGATTATAATGAACTGAACCTCTGAAACTGTAAGCCAGTCCCATTTAAATGTTGACTTTTATAAGAGTTGCCTTGGTCACAGTGCTTGTACACAGCAATGGAAATCCTAAGACGGGAGTTGGTACCAGGAATGGGGCATTGCTGTGATGGGCTTGACCATGCTTTTGTATGTAAGATCACAGATTTGGGGAGTTTGGAAAGCAGTGGAATGCTTCAAGTGGGGCTTAATGGGCCATCCTAGCGGGAATATGGAAGACAGTGCTTCTGAGGGTGCACTGTGCAGACTTGGCCCAAATGGAGTCTCAGAAAAGCCCAGCATAGACTTTGTCCTCTGCTTTACTCTCATGAAGAGCTTTTTGATGAAGCATAGCAAGCATGGAAAAGAAAAATACAAACTGTGTGGTCCAAAGAATAAAGGGGCACCAGGAAGCAGAATGAAGCTGAATCCTATGTTCATGGAGACAGGCATTAAGAGAGTGGTGACCGTGGGGCAAAATCCTACCCTGCTTAAACTTATTGTTCATGCTTTTGCAGTTGAGCAAGGGCCTTGGTTATTGTTTTCATTTGGACTTTTAATCTGAAATGAACTATACTCTAGAAATGGAGAGGACAACTGTGACCCATATCCTGAGGAATAGTGGCCATGAAAAGCTTAGGTCTAGTCATGGTGTTGTACACCTTTGATCCCAGGAGAAAAAGGCAAACAGATCTCTGAGTTCCAGGTAGAGAAAAGTTTAGGTCCAAGCATGATGGTACACACCTTTAACTCCCAGAACTCAGGAGATAAAGGCATGGAGATCTCTGAGTTTATCTAGGAGTCCATCTACAGCAAGTTCTAGGATAGCCAAGATCAGACAGTGGAGAAGTTGGAAGCCATCAAGCTGGTGATAGTGTAATAGAACAAAGGTGCCATGTTCCAGCTGCAGTAAGAAACAGAACTCAGCAGTGTAGGCCATGTGGCTCTAGCTTTTGAGTCAAAACTAGAAGGAACTACTGGGACAATTGATGCTGGTGAGCTAGAACTAAGAAATTATCGATGATTAAGAAGAGACCATCATCACCGAGGCAAAATCTGAGAAGTGTTTTCTGAGAGCATGAAGAAGCTGTGTTCCAGAGGTAGCCAAGGCTGTACCTCATGTTGCAGCTGGACTTAGCAGTGTGTAAGAATCACCAAGGTGGTAGTGGTTTAGAAGGCAAGAAGGGGTCGTGGAAAGCAGCTGAGGCTTGGCACTGTGAGACACCAGGAAAGACCATTAGTGAAGGTACAGCCTCAGTGGGAGTTGACAGCCCAGGACTGAAGGGGTCATGCAAAGTAGTTGAGGCTTGGTGCCATAGAGGGAACCTGTGAGAGGCTACTGGTGAAGCCTAGTAGCAGTGAAAACCCCCAGCCAGTTGAAGATGCCAGTGCCATGGAAGGACTATCAGAAATAGCAGCAGCATTCGACTGGCGTCAACCGGAGCCTAGAGTGCTATAGAGGGCAGAGCTGGAGAAGTGACCCAATCCCTTTTGAGAAGTCCAGAAGATCGTGTGTGGATCCCAGACATTGGAACAAGAAGCTGTAAAGACGAAGTTACTTTGGAGACTCCAAGATGTTAGAGATGCTAGAGCCATGAGCTATCTGCTGAGGAAAGCTGCGAGTGGAACCAGCCCAGGAGAAAGAAGATTGCTGTAGTCAGCAACGTTGAAAGGAGTTGGAGATCTGAAGACCGCTTTGACATCAGACATGGAGATGCAGAATTTTGAGTTTGCCCAGCTAGATTTTGGTCTTGTGTGATCCAGTATTTCCTCACGACGACGACATTTTGGAATGGTAATGTATATTCTCTGATGTTTCAGGTAATGTGATCTGCTTTTTGATTTTTGACCTTAAAGATGATTACACTTGAGCGATTCGGTGAATCTCAGAGCAGACTGAACTCTCAGCATTGTCGAGATTGCTATAGGCTATAGGGACTTTTGAAGTTGAACTAAATGTATTTTTGCATTGGGCTATGTTTAAGTATGGTCCCCACAGACTCATGTGTTTGAACAAGCCTATGGGGTCAGGATATGGAATGTGGTGGTTTGTATATGCTGGGCCCAGCAAGTGGCACTTGGTCACACTGGACTGAACCTATCATCCAGCCCCAATTAAATATTGTCCTTATAAGAGTTGTCTTGGTCATGGTGCCTGTTCACCGTAATGGAAACCCTAACTAAGACAAATGGTAATTAGAGGGCAGGTATGCGGGGGTGGAAAGGGCCTGTGGTGGGCCCAGGTGTAGAGCTCGGAGAGTGTGAACCAGAGTTCCCAGGGGAGAAGCCACAGCAATGCTAAGGAGCTATGCTACCAGATCGCTGGCCGATTAGAGGTTCTGTGACGTGGAGAGCTGGAAGCTTACCAGTCCAAACAAAACTATCCTGGGCTATCTTTAGCCTCCTTATTGCCATCCATTATTTACGTAATGCAGAAACAGAGCACTAGCTCAAGATAGAAATGCTACAAGATTACACAAGTAACCTACAGCAGCTTTCCCCACTTGGCTAAGACCCACCTGTCTGATGTTTCCACCAGCGCACTCCGAAAGTCCTTGATTTATAATTTTCTTTGTTCTGTTGCTTGATAAACCTGTTGCCACACTGGGCCACGGTGTTTGTGGCAACACAAATCTGTGTTCTTGGGCTATAGTCACTTACATTTAGTTCCAGGATAAGTTCTTTCTTATTCTCTTTGAGGTGAGAGCTAGGGAAGAAGACTGCACATGGTGTGGTGGGGAAGTGTCCCTGTCTTCCTCGTGTCTTCTTTCCTAATCACTCAGTCTTGAGGCTGTCAGCAGGGAGACAACAATGTTAGTGTGGTGTGGTGTAGTTAACCTGGTATGGGAACCAGAGCCCCAGCGTGCTGATCGGAGCATTGGACTTCATGTTCCAGACCCAGATCAATAAGGATCTGTAAAATACACTTACCTGACCTTTAAAAAAAGGAGTAAGACAGGGATGCCGCTTCCACCATGACAGCTGAGGATGCCCTCTCTGAGGATGTAATGCTGAACCTGACTTCCGAGACCAAAAGAGAGTATAGGCTCCGTGAGAGGCAGAAAATTAAAGTGTATCCAGGGCAGGTCTTTGGCATGTTTCAAAAGAAGGATACTGGCCTGCCCTGAGCCCTGCTAGAGCTGGAAAGTTACAGAAGTGGGAGGAAGGCATTTATAAGGACAAAGGTAAAACCAGTAGGTACAAGATGGGTTCAGACTGCCTGGAACGTAGAACAGTGCATGCAAGACCGGTGTGTGAGGGGAGAGAGAATGCCAGCACGGCTTGATGGTGCCACTACAGGATGGAAGGGGTGTCACATCAGTGTCAGGTTCATAGACAGAGCACTTGGTCTGAGCGTGGTCCCTGGGTAACCACAGACTGCTAACCTGCCTCTCCAGGTCTTTGTCTCTGCTTGTCAAAGGAAGAGCCAAATTTTCTATTGTCTACATGAATTAATAATTACGGCGAGTTATTACACAGTTTCTTTGAAAGGTTAAGCTAAGAACACACGTGGATTGTTGGGGGACAGTCTCTGAAATGTGTTCTTTCCAGTTTTTCTCCCTCTTTTTTTTGCGGGGGGGGGCAGGGGCGCGGGGATGGGGTTAGGTGGGGGGCTAGACTTGGTACTATTCCTGGCTGCAGCAGAGAAGTTTCTAGGGTAGGACTGTAGGTGGCGCAGTTAGACTTTTCTCGGGTTGTAGCCATAAAAGCAAGCGCATCGACATTTCATGTCTAGACAGAGGACGTGAATGGAATCATAAAACCTTCAGACTGGAGGGTTCCGGAAAGGTCATCTACTCCCTCTCTCTTGTCTTTAGAAAACCCCGACTCCTAAATCAGCTCTCTGCTGCACTCCTTTCAAAGGCCGTTAAAGCTCCCCTGTTCCGTGCTTGGCTCATTCGACAACAGGCAAACCCACAGAACGGCAAATCCCCAAATAAAATCCAACACGCGTGTGCACGCACATTCTTGGGGACAAAATTGTACCGGTGGGGCTGTAGGACACCAGAACGGCTTTCTCCGTAGTCATGGTTGAGAAAAGGGTGTCTTTGCTTAGCTGGGAACATTCTGTTTTCTGAGATGGAGTCTTCCCAATGAGCTGGGGCGGAGGCGGGGAACACGGATGCCACCAGGCAAGTAACATTCTAAACAGCAGGATTAAGAGTCAGCAGTGAAAGATTAAGAAAATGACAATGTCTCCAAGAGCTTCGGGATACCCAGAAGGAGGTTTTCGGGAAGACTGGCCTCAATTCTATAAGGTTAAATGTCTCCACATCTAATTTTGATTTTTTCCAATACAAATTAACTTGCTTTGCTCATTCTTTCCTTGTGGCTCTAGGAACAGAATCCAGGGCCTCATATATGTTAGACAAGTCTAAGTATTAATGGCACCATGTTTAGAAATACAGCAAACACGGTTTTGGATGATGACGGGAAACTATTTTCACTAACACCTCTCAGCCATAATATAGGCTTTAGACTATGTATGTGAGCTCCCAGAAAATAAAACACTAGGAACTGCCCGAATCGGATGGTAGATATGTGGCTTTGCTTGTTCATCTGTTTGCTTGGTTGGTTAAACGCTCATCCCGTGTCTTACAGCAGTGTCTCAGCCCAGCTGTCTTTGTGTGTTGCAGCTTTGTCCTCCAGGATCACATAAATTTGCCTAACAGCAGTGAAGGAACAGGTCAGTCTGGAAACAACAGTTAATTAGCAAACAGGAGAGCCTGGGTCCACCCCCACCTCGGTCTCAAGCACTTAAGCCTGGGTAAGACACTGTCAGTTACATTCATTCTATAGCTGAAAGCATTTAGCCAACCTGCTATGCATCAAGGGCTGAGCTGGGAGATGGACTCAATCAGTAACGACTATGGTAAGAGATGTACCACAGAATGTCCTCTCCAAGGTTCTTACAGGTACTGCTAAGGGAATAAAGGTGGCAGGCAAGAGCATGGGCACAGAGGGGTTAAGGCAGAAGGAATGAGACGGTGCAACGTTTGGAGTTTAAAGAAGGCATAGATCACGGAAGATACAGGGAGATTCAGCATGGCTAGATGGTAAGTTCTGAAAGGCCGGAAAGAATGGAGGCTGGAGAACAAGGTGAGGCTGGATTCCAAAGGACTTGGTTGGCTCTGGAAAGAGGTAGTTTTATTGTAGGAAAGGATTATGGGAAGACAGGGAAAGGGGTATCTGGGGAGGTGATCAGACTAGATATGAGAAATACCCATGGCATGGTGGCTGGCAACATAGATTTGAGAGGAGCAATGTGTATCCATAAACCGGGTAGTGGGTAGAGCTGGGGACGAGGCCAGGGCCACCATCTTCAGTAGTCCCTAAGGGCCAAGCAGAGGACTCTACAGTGAACGATGCCAAGAAGGCATCAGCGGTTTGAGGAGACAGCGAGAAGCTCCACAATGTCTGTGCGAGATACAAAGTGGAGGTTTAGTGGGGATCAGGTTCAGACAGGATGTGGTTTGAGAACCTCAGAGGATGTTTGTGCTCTGAGGGCGGGCTGGGGAGAGGTTTTGGAGAACGACTCAGAGACTGAGACAGCTTGTCGGCTAGAGACTGAGAACAGTCTCTGAGGAAGGCATTGGCTGTGGAAGAGAGGAGAAGTGGTTCTCTCATGCCAGGAAAGGCTGGGAGAGACATGTGGGCATCTGTGTTTACACTGGCAAGGGTCTGAGAGCCGTCCCATGGTAACTTTCATTTTCTGTGTGAGCATCACAGGTTCTGGGTGGAGCTTTCTCCGCTTGAGCCAAGGGACAGCTTGAAGCCCTATTGAAGTGGGTTATTTTAAATAGTATATTATGAAGTGGTGTGGGCACTAGAATATTCTGAAAATGCTATACACTTTTTGAAATTCAAATATAATTACATCAGTTACTCCCTTCCTATTTTTCTCCAACCCACCCACTCCCCCCAAATGTTATACTTTTAAAACCAGTCTTGACAAACTGAATTCATGACTGAGGCAGGATGATAAAACAGTATTCCTCTCACTGTGAAGGATCCACCCCTGGGAGTCAATGGTGAGTGTGCTGAAGGTAAGAGTTCAAACGAAAACTGCACATCTTATCCTAATAAACATTTTATGATCAAACCTAATGGTGAGGTGAATTGAAACAATTCACTCGACATAGCCAGACCTAATTCTTTTCTAAAAAAAATCTGAACACTTGAATGAATACATAACCACTAATTGCAGTGGAACGATACGAAAATCAGAAGGCCTAATAAACTTTATAGATCTGGATGATAATTAACACAATAACCTGAACTTAATTAGATCCTTGTATTAAACGCTGGCAATAAGCGACGGTTTTCCTCGAAATCCACTTGAAGTGTATACTAAATATCACAGCATGGTCCAATAAGGACAGACGCAAATAGAGCTAACGACATTGCAGAAATTGAGCGAGATAAATAAATCACACAGAATCCATGTGGCGCCTGCATTGGGGGAGGGGAGGTCACAGGAAAGCACACCCTTTCCCCAGTCCCAGTTTTAGCGCAGGATCCAGTGAAACCTATAGAGTAAATTCCCTGGAGGCAGGATTCTTTTCTGTGCGATTGCTTCAAAGAGGAGCCCTTGTCCCCTGGAAAAGGACCCATAAAGCACCAGGAAGCCTCCTCCAAGGCAGAGGTTAGAGTTCTGCTTACGCGTGGGTGCGTGCGTGCATGCGTGCATGTTGCCCAAGCCAGGTTCTTAGATGAGAAAATGAAAATGTGTTTCCTCCTGAAGTCTACAGAAAATCCCCATCCCATTCTCCACTCCACTCCACTGCCATTGCCTCTGCAGAGTTTCCCACCCGGCAATTGTCTTCTGTTGAGGTGAACTTAGGAGTGCTTAAGAATGAAGGAACTTCTTCCTCCCTCTCTCCCCTTGCTTCTTGGCCCTCTGTGGTGATCCCCACTGCCCACTCTTTGTCTTCCTCTTGTCTTTCTCATTGTGCTGGGGCTTGGATCACACCATCCTATGTAAAAACACTCTCCCACTGAGCTACTGAGTACTCCTGAAGAGACAGGAGTACTGGGGCCAGAGGGTGGCCCACGTGGTAAGTGCTTGCTGTACACACACGAGGAACTGAATTTCGGACCCCCAGCACCCATGTTGAAAAGGAAGAGAAAAGGAGGGGCTGGGTTTGACAGCATTGCCAAGAACTCCTACTGATGTCAACCTCTGGCTTTTATCTCATGGATACACATGGACACATGCACATCACATGCATACACAGTGCACGCGCGCATGCGCACACACACAGAGAGAGAGAGAGAGAGAGAGAGAGAGAGAGAGAGAGAGGAAAAAACAGGGGTGTAATTGTATCACTGTGTAGCCCATCATGGCCTCTAGCTCATAGGCTCAAGTGCGTCTTCACCTCAGCCTCTCTGGTAGCTGGAACGGCCAACGCATGCTATCATGGCCTCTCCCTTTTCTGCTTTCTTATAAAATCCATATTAAATTTGTGTACTTATCCGTTTGCTAATTTTAAGCTGCTTAGTTATGGTCTTGCTGACATGCAGAGCTCGCCCGTATTTACTATGTACAGTTAGATGATTTTAGATGCATTACCACAATCACGACAGACATGTCCATCCTTTCCGGCACCTCACAAGTACCCTGAACCACATAGGCTCTTCCTGGCTATCCTAAGGCCTAAAGACTCTGGCCATCCCTCCAAGGGATGTGTCAAGCCAAGATCCAGAGACTGGATAGCTGATGTTAGATACTTATTGTTGGAGGACACAGCAGTGACAACCAAGATGGCTGCCCACATCATGATTGGTGACCGTCCCAGTTTCTCATTCTCCTGTGAAAATCTAGCTGACTGCTCTTTCTGAGGGCTTCCTTGTAAGTCTCGCACTTTGTTCCTGTTCTATTGCCCCTCCCCCACTTATTTAATAGCTTGGGAATGCCAGGCTCCTCTGTGCCTGGTGCACGAGAGGGCTGTTACTCTTGCAATTGTCTGAGGATGTACTCTAGGGGAAGACTTTCGGAGGCTTCCCCGCCCATTCTTGTATCTTTCTGGTACAGCTTCAGGGAGTGCTACTCCAAATCATGCTGGCGTTTTACAGTGAGGAGGATGCCAGTTTTGCACCGGACAGTCCTGGCTTTGGATATCACTTCTTGCCACTTACTGGCTTTGAAGATCTGAGAAGTTGTCCCATTCCTATTGATGTCATTTCGCCATTAGTAAGGTAAGAATGCTAAGGCCACAGTGGACTATAACTTAACTTGATGTAGGGATAAGACAGACGGCAACTTATTCTTGTAACAAGTAGCCGAGTCTTAGCCAATTACCTGCATCAAGTGTTCAGAGTACCTTTGCACAAGAGAGACAGGAACAGTGCCTCGTGTACTTCTGGTTCTTTCTCTGGCTATCAATATAACCTACCCAGATAATGGGTAGGCCACCCATTCTTGTACAGATGCCATGTGTGGCAGATGGTGAGTCTGCAGTGTAGCTGTTAGCCAGAGTCTGAGACGTGATGTTTACCTATTGCAGTCATAAAACAACTATGACGGGTTTTTGCCTGACTCTGTGTGTCTCCTTTTAGATACTGATGGTCAAAGGTGACAGGTGCTTCATTTCTTGTTTCGATGGCACCAAGAACTTTGTGTTCGGCTCTCTAGCCAGAGAGGAGCTCAATCAAATGATATTTGCTTCTGTTGATATTTACGACAGTCTTTTTTGAGTCTTGAATAGCCTAAAGTCATATGTCATCCATCTTCACAGTTAAATCAGTCACACAAATCTCCTACCTAGAACTAAATATGGCAGAGAGAAGATTAACATTTTGGGCGATGGTACATTTCCTAAGTGCATCATAAGTGAAAGGAAATACTGAAGTTTTATTTTTCTTAAAAACAAAGTAATTGAGCCTCCGCAGACAAAATTATTAAAAAACATAATAACAATCTAGTTTTATAGAGTGTTATTTGCAATTCTAGAACCAGACAGCAGTACGGACCAAAAGTAGGGCAAGTTATAATTGAAGCCAGAGGTTAAGCAAAACTTAGATAGGCCAATTGCTTGCAGCTCCTATTTGTCTCGTTTGAAGGCAGTTTGAACAGCTGGCTGCCTGTTATTGGCTAAATCTCAGTTATTTGCTACAAGGCTAGGCAACCGTCTTGCTAACATCTCAAGTTAGGTTAGAGTTCACTGTGTAAGAAGACACCTGTATGGGTGGTCTTATGTCATCTTGGCACAGCTAGAGTTGTCTGAAAGGAGGGAGAAAAATGCCTCCTTAAGATATAGCTGTAAGGTATTTTCTTAATTAGAGATTGATGGGAGAGGGCCCAGCCCATTGTTGGTGGTTCTATCCCTAGGCTGCTGGTCTTGGGCTCTATAAGAAAACAGGCTGAACAAGCCGTGTAGAGCAAGGCAGTAAGCAGCGTCCTTCCAGGACCTCTGCATCCATTCCCACCTTCAGCTTCCCGCCCTGTCTGAGTTTCTATCCTGGCTTCCTTTAGCGATAGACTACAATGTTAAAGGGTAAGCCCAATAACCCCTTTTTGACAACTTGCTTTTTGGTCATGGTGTTTAGTCCCACAGTAGAAACCCTGACTACAGCAACACCTTTGAGATAAATGGAAACAGAAGCAGAGGTATCTTAGGGCAAATTTAGCAAACCCGTATGTAGTAAGCCTTTGACTAGGCCTCAGCTAGATGCCTGAAGCTGTTTTGAGAAGTGAGGCACGTGTGAGTTCTGCAAGACTTCCCTACAGGTTGCTTAGACTAGCTCAGAGCAGCTAGGGTGGTTGTGGGAGAACTTGCTATGTGGAGTAGGGTCCAGGAAATTCCTCCTGTGAAAGGTGACTCAGAGCCTAGAGGAAAAGAAGCTAACAGCAAAGAGAAGTAGAGAGGAGAAGTCACCAGAGAAAGGCAGAGGCTCCGGGGTTGGGCAAGTGGCTCAGTGGGTAAAGGGTTAGCCATGCGAGCATGAGGACCTGAGTTCGATTCCCAGTAACCATATGAAAGAGTTGGACATGGTGGCACAGGTCTGTAATCCCAGGGCTGCAGAGGCAGACACAGGGAGATGCCCGGAGCTTGCTGCTATCCAGACAGACCAGTCAAATTAGAATATGTAACGTGCCAAGTAAAGATGACAGAGCCTGTCTCAAAAAGCAAGACAGATTCCGTTCTGAGTGTTGATTGATGTCCTGTGTATGTGCACACAAGTGTATACTTCTCTCTCTCTCTTTCTCTCTCTCTCTCTCTCTCTCTCTCTCTCTCTCTCTCTCTCTCCTCACTCAACATTGACTGCTTTCCTCTACAAGTGCACATACAAGTGACTGCATACATACATACATGTGGGGGCACTCGGAGGGTAGAAGGAATCAAAGAGAACAATTGTGGGGTTCTTGGACAGAGTAGGAGGCTCTTCCTAAGAAACATGACCCTATTCCTCCTGCAAGCCTCCCAGAGTACTTAAGAAACCCATTCAAATATGCTCAGAGAAAGCTCCAACCTGCCTACCTAACAAATTACAAACTAATATGTTATCAAATTAAATGGGGAGTGCAGCCATTTGGAAGGACATTTCAAGTTTGGTACACTGAACTGGTCATTTGATTCACTCTGTTCTTTCCAAATGGCCCCTAACCATTTTTTCCTATAGAAAATGCCACATCTCAGATCACTTCCCATTAAGAACCATCTGGCTGCCCAGTGAATGCAGGCACTGAGAATATGTAGCAGCTTTTCTCTTTTGTGGTGAATTACGAAGTTCCCAAAATTCCCTTTGCTCCACTTTCTTTTGAAGTTAAATGGTTGTAACTTGTTTCTAGTTCAAAAGTCACTATGGAAAATAATTTCACAGCACCTTTGCCACACCACTGTTGTTGTTGGGATAAATGTTGCCTGTGTCCCATCCCCCAGCCCCAGCCTTGTGTCAGGACTTGGTCTCCAGCTTCTGACAGTGTGAATTAGGGGCACTGGTTGGAGAAAGGAGGAAATTGAGTCATTGGAGGCTTGCATTTCAGTGCACTCTGGGAATCTAGTCCCTTCCTCTCTGTGCCCTGGCCAACATGAGATGAGCAGCTCGCTGTGCCAACCGTCTTCATTTTTCTCCTTGGAAGCATCTCAACTGGCTAGGTCAGTTTTACTTGGTAATGTTTTTTGTTTGGTTAGGTTTTTTTTTTAACCCCGCAATAAAAAACACATTCTTCCCCTCCCCTCCCCAGTTCTGGAAAGATGGGGAGACTCAACAGCCACAGACGTCAGACAGCATTGTCATGAAAGAGGTACGCCCTCTCCCTGTCACCCATCTCTTGGTCCAGTCACCATCCATATGCTGGTGAGAGGTAGCTTCCTCTGCTTTGTCTTGCTTGAGAAAGAAACCTGGGCACCCAGCCACCATGCAGCTCAGAACAGCTATGACACCTGAGGGCAACAGACTGACTCCTCTTTCCAGTTGCTTCTCTCTGAGCCCTGCCTCGCCTTTCCTCCTTGCGTTGGCACCAGTCACTTGGACTGACTTGGGTGGAACTCACCGACTTTAACAACTGAAGAATGGATGCTTGAGTGGAAAGAGCCCATTGTCACTCTCCCTCCTGGGTCTTTAAAATGTAATAATAGGAATGATAATGGAAGCAATAACCTTGAATGAACGTGATAACCATTTACCAGGAACAAGTTAATACAGAAGGCACTTCTCAATGCCCGACACAGACAGAGTAGACAATGCACGTCAACTATTAGTGTAATTATCGTGTATTAAGCACACACCATTCCCAGGCTATAAGCCATGTCCTTTCCATACATAATCTCATGTAATCAATGCAAGATGCCACCTAGAGAAGAAGATGTTATCAATCCATTTTACAGACGAAGGCATGAAGATTCCATAAGCTCGAGCGCTCACATCCACACCTCTGGTCCACCTGTGGTTGTTACTGAGATGCAGTCTTCCTAGTGCGTGTCTGTTCTCTAACTTGACTATAATGATCTTCAAGTTGAGGGTAGCCTTGCAGAGTTTAGGATATCATGAAGCTGACAGGTTTTCTTGAACTTGAAAGTTCTATCACGAAGGCTTAGAGCATCGGTTCTCAACTTGTGGGTCCCAACCCTTAGCTGGTTGAATAACCCTTTCACAAGGGTCACCTAGGACTATTGGAAAACACAAAATATCTCCATTACGATTCGTAACAGTAGAAAAGTTACAGTTTTGAAGTAGCAACAAAAATAATTTTATGGTCTTGGATCACCATAGCGTGAGGAACTGTGTTAAAGGGTCCCAGCATTAGGAAGGTCGAGAACAAAAGGCTTGGAACCTATTGATCAGGAAATGCATCTGGGTGGGGAGAAGGAGCAGTTAAAACAAGGAAGGTCAGAGGAAACACTGACTGAGGATGTATCCATGTGCTTATTGAGACAATGCATTTAATATTTCACATATATGCATATGTATGTATCAACGTGTGGATCTTAGCGAGCCAAAGGAATGGCCCACTGGGTAAAGGTTCACGCCTGCCACTAAGCCAGACAATCTGAGTTTGATTCTCCAGTTCCCACATCATGGAAGACCACATGGGACCAACTCATACAAGTTGTCCCATCACACACACACACACACACACACACACACACACACACACACACACACACCTAAAATTTTAAAAGGGAATAATCTATTTTAAATTAAGTACTTATGATTCACTTTTTGTTTATTTGTTCTTACTTTGGGAATTGTTTCTAAGGCTAATTTACTTCCACAGGGTCACCGAATTAGCTAACCAGTGCTCGGGTCAAAATTCAAACCTACCTTGGTCTCATCTTCGGAAGCCGTGGTTTCCACCTAAGGCTCCAGGCTTATGGTCTGTGCCCCAATTCTCTGTCCGACAGCACTGCCGCTGCCTTCATAATAATTTTACATTTTCCACTAAAACGCTAAAGCGGCCCATCAAGAGAGGTTAAGAGGGTAGCTCCCTTAGAGAACAGTCAGAGAAAAAGCCAGACAGTCGGTTTGGGGGATGATTTTCAGAACGGCACTGCTTAGAGGTGCGAAGATGGATGGGATGACCTCTGGGGTCTTCTCCAGTCCCAGAGCTTCGGGATTGATCCACCAATGAAAACGTCAAGCCTTTTCTTCTCTAAGATGATGTATGGTGGCTGGACTACATTCCCCCACGTCCACCCCAACCCCACCCCTCACAGCTGCTTAAAAATCCAGGATTAAATTAGCAGAAGCAGTGGGGAGGAAGGATTTCTCCGGGAGTGATAATATTGTCCTAAGACAAGGCAATAAGGGGAGGAAAGGGTGGAGAAAGGACGCACAGCCGGTGGCAGGGTCCAGATACTGCTGAGCTACGAGGACCTGCGCTACAAGGACCATCCCTTTCTGTTCATCATCAGGCCTAGGGTGTAAGCTCTCCGCCCATTTGTGTGTATTAGCAATGAACTGTATACACGATATAGTCCAGTTAAACAGAACAGACACATATGAAAGAAATTGAGATGCATGCGCTGCAATCAGGAAATGAGAGGTTCTGCTTGAACTCGAGACTCAGTCAACGAAAGTCCACTGGTTGTCTGCTCTGTGCCCCATATACTGCTCTAGGCATTGAGGGTGCAGAAAGTAAGCAAAGGGATCTGAATCACCATCAAGCAGAAAAGACACCAAGGGGAACGCGTGCCGTGCCAGTACCAAGCAGGAAGGAAAGCCAAGGATGGATGGGGCGTATCAGCGGCTGTTGGAGGAAGCGGTGGGTGAGGCTCGAGAGGATGATCAGGGATGCCCACCAGGAAGGAGCTACTGAGAGCTGAGAGAGGCAGAGAGCAGCAGTAAATCGGGTGGGGAACCCGGTGAGAGGGTGGCAGAGGCGGGTGTGAGCTGCCTGGTGCCTTACCGGCCATGGCCACACGGCTGCAGAGAGGGTCCGAGGTGAAGGAGCCAGCTGTGCAGAGCCCTGGACAGAGAGGAGCTGTGGCTTTCAGATGTAGTGAGATGGCGTTCGCTGCAGGTGAGAGAGGCTGGCAATCTGACAGGCACCTCAATGGGGCTCACCATGGCTCAAGATCCAAGTACAGGGACTGCCGTGTACCCTGGGAGAAAAAAAAGGAGGGGAACCAGGGTCCCTGCAATCGCCCAGCTCTGGAGGACTACTGGAGCCAGGGAAAGCAGTTCTGCATATATTAAAATACTACACGTTAAAAGGTGAACAGGGAGGCAAGCCTCTGGAAAGGAAGCTTTTGCTAATTATCTGTCTCTCAGTGCTTCTGTCACACCTTGTCATCTCGGTTAAAGAACGGTGAAGCCTGGGTGAGGCATGGCTGGAAGACAGCTGGCAGATGCTTTTGGCTGCTTCCCACTGAGAGACAGGAGCAGCACCCCCTCCTGCATTTACAGGTGACTTCCCCATCCAGCACTGTGCAGCTCCCATTTACAGAGAGATAGAGAAAGAGGCAAGGCTCAGTGCCTGCCCACAAGGAGCCCTCGTCTGGCGAGAGAGACAGGGATAAGAACAGTGATGCCATTGTTCCAGAATTGATGGTGGCCCTGGGGCAGGGATCAAACCGTAAAGTAGGGCAGTCGGCTCAGCCTGCAGGAAGGTGACTAGTGAGATCTGAAAATGGAGGAGCTAGCCAGGGGACAGGCACAGAGAGGCTTTTCCAGGCAGAAGGACAGCAGGTGCAGAAGCATTGAGGTGTGACTGAGCGTGGGGTGTGGGGGCCTGTGAGGGCTGCGTGGGCGGACTGGAGAAGGAAAGCCAGGGCATGACTGTGAATTCATCTCAGAGGTGCACTGTTGTTTATGGGCACTGGTAGAAATGGGGGACTCGTCTCACCGTCCCAGAAAAATTAACCCCTGGAGCATACTTAATTTTCAGTTTTCATCCTCAGTACCTTTAAATATCACATGCTATCTGTATGGAGCCCAGAGATCCAATACCTGGGGATCCGTCATGCCCCTGTGACTTGTCTGACCTGTAGTCATGGTGGTGTGTGTGTCTATCTGCAAAGAAGGGAAAGAAAAACCCATGCTTCAGAGCGTTGCTACGAAGACGAAATGAAATATGTCCGTGGAAACATTCCCTAAACTGTCCAAGAGCAGCTTACTGTTTTAAAAGTGTCGAATGAAAGCTATTTGGGAACTTGCCTGGTAGCTGTCTCTGCTGGTGAGCCCTGAGCTTTCAGTGGCTCTGGGCCCTGCTTGCGGCTAGGAGGACGTCATAACACACCCATTCCCCACTCTTCCCACACTCTACACAGGCTGTAGCAACCTCCTGGCTTCTTGCTCTTTAAGTAACACAGACTGACACACTTCCTTTTGAAAGCCCTTTTTTTTAATGTATGTGAGGGCATTTCCTACATGCATGGCTGGTGCCCACAGAGGTCAGAAGAGATCATCCAGTACCCTGGACCTGGAGTTATGGTTGGTCGTGAGCCATCATGTGGATGCTGGACACTGAACCTGCATCTTCTGCAGTCCCAGACTACCACTTCTTGATTGACATCTTCGGTTCTGCCTAATTGCTGTGACATGTCAACATCAGCTCTAGTCTTCTCTCAGCATATGCCCCGCTCTCTCATTTTGCCAAAAAAAAAAAAAAAAAAAATTGAGGTCACTGGCATGAACTTCTGCTTCCTCTCACCTCCATTAAAATCAGCATCAATCTAGGAACTTCGGTCTCGTTCATTAAGGTCCTGTCTTATTGGAGACCCTCTCATCCTACTCTGACACACACCACCTTCTCCCTACTCCAGCTACCTTCTCTTTCCTAATCTACTTTGGAATCTTGCTCCATCCACGATGCCCTCTTCAATAGATGGTTCCCTCGCTTCCCATTGGCTCGTTACCCGGAGCCTATAAATACATCAAGCCTCAGCGGTACACATGCAAATCTCTCCTGACCTCTCTTTCACCTCTCAGCCAAGAGTCTCGAATATAGCACCCATACTTGGGGTCATGACCTCCTCTCTCTTAAACCCATTTGGGGGATCCTATCTGCCTTCTGACCCCACAGCTCAACTCAAGAGCAACACTTCCCATTGGCGAGAGCCAGTGACTGTCCCCAGTTTGAGCCTGACATGTGCCTTGTTTTTTAATTCAGTCTGTAGCATCTCTCTCCTTCATCTCTGGCCACTGCGATGTTTCCTTACCCATAGCCTTTCATCTTCCACCATCTTCTTAAGCAAACAGCCACACTCTGCCAGCTCCCTTCAGTTCCCTCTGGCGTCTTACACAATGGCAGTGCTCACCTTCGATGCTGAGGGCTCTGGCTCTCATTCTCTGAGGCTGGCATTTCTGCCGGACTTCAGACCCCTGCTCATCCGTAGTCTGCTCAGCACCACCCCACCCCACCCCACACCAGCCCGGCCCAGCCCAGCCCAGCCCAGCCCAGCCCAGCCCAACACCACCCCACCCCACACCAGCCCGGCCCAGCCCAGCCCCAGAGCTGCACACGGAAGTCGGCATGCTCACCCTCTGTAACTGTTTTGTGTGCTCTGATTTTGAATACCTTTCCTTTGTCTTCTCTCTTTAATGGGTTCAGTCACCATGGGTCAGAACACCAGTACTCACTCCAAGAGGTTGTTATTTTGTTATTTGTATGTGTATTCGTGTGTGTGTGTGTGTGTGTGTGTGTGTGTGTGTGTGTGTGTGTGTGTGTGTGTAGGTAGGTAGCTGTAGTTATATGTGCACAGATAAAAGCCAGAGTAGTACGTTCGTCGGAGTCTTCCTCTAACACCCTCCCCTGCCTTATTGTTTGAATCTTTGACTAAACATGAGGATTTCTGTTACAGCTAGGCTTGCTGGCTGGCCAGGAAGCTCCCACAAGTGCTCTGCCTCCCAGTGCTGAGGTTTTCTGTACATCTGGCCATGCCTGGTTCTTACAGTGGAGTTGGGAATTTGAACTAGAGTCATCTCAGTTTTACAGCAGGAGCCTCTGCCTATTGAGCCATCTCCAAAGCCCGTCCACACCATCTTTTTGAGACAGGATCTCTCACTAGCCTGAAGCTTGTTCATTTGGATGGAATGACTGGTCAGTGGGTCATGAGCTCCAGGGATCCATTTGTCTTTGCTTCAGCACTGGGTTTCCAGAACCCACAACAGCCAACCTGTCTGTGAGTCCTAGGGGTCCAAACCCAAATCCTAATACTTAAGCAGTAAGCACTTTACCCACCAACCCATCTCTCCAGCACTCATCAGGGATTATTACTTCTAATTAACCCCCTCAGAACTGGCCATGGAGTCTCATTTCTGCAATTTCCTAGCCTCAATCTTTGGATCAAGCTCTATTCTCTAATCTTTCTCCCTTGAACTAGTCCAAGCCTTGGCTTCCTTGTATAATTCACTGTGTTCCTTCCTTGACTGGCCCCTAATTTGCATCCCTCTCTTTGTCCCACATCCACATTCTACACTGTTGCCAGAGACTATGTATTCATCTGCATCACAGATCTGTTACTGTAACAGAGTAACTCCTGTGACCAACTTGATACTGTAACAAAACAGCTGACACATGTGGACTTTACAAAGAAAAGAGGTTCACTTAGCTCACAGACTTTAAGGTGTTCAGATACTGGATTAGCAACCCATTGGTTCAGCCTCTGGTAAAAATCTAATGACAGGTAGCATCATGACAAGAACACATGAGAAAAAGAGATCATGCCACTAGACAAGAAGCCAGAGAATAAGTCAGGGGTCAGGTTTATTTCTTTTAAGGCCTTTTCCTTGTGAGAACTTAGGAGTCCTGTGGGAGCTACATTAATCCCTTCACCTAAGAGTCTACCCCAATGTTCTACCTCTTAAAGGTTCTGCCACCTCTTCAGGGTTCCACAACGACGTCCACATCTCTAACATGTGAGCCCCCTAGACAACAGAGCATACCCAAGCAACAGTATACAGTGGTCTAGAACCCAATTCAGAAGAGACCATTCTTCAGCTTAACAGCAGTTTCAGAAGGGCCCCCTGCACAGCCTAAGGCCCTCCTTGACCTGGCTTTCCCCTTTATATTGAAGTCTTCTGAGGGTCAGAGAACCTTTTCTCCCTTGTAGAGTTGTGACTCTGTTAAGCAACAAGGCAAAGAGAACTCACGTGACAGTCTCCATCCCCACCTTGCTACCAATTAAGTAAATTCTGCAGTGGACACATCTCAGACTTCCTGATCAAAACTTATCTCCTAATGAGGAATAAAGGGAAAAGATAGGGAGCCCCCATGAAGAGAAAAATCAATGGGGGAGGGGATGTAAAGAAGAAAGGAAAGCAAGTTAGCATGAGGGTGCTATTAAAAAGGTCAAACTCCAAACAGGCATCAACCAATACAGAAAAGGGTGTTGAGTGGAGAAGAGTGAGGCCTTTTATTTGATGCTTCACTGGATTCAAAACGATACAGCCCTGGTGGATATATGATCCAGGTCATTCATCTAAATGAACTGAAAAACATGCATCCACATAGAAACCTGTGCATGGATGCTCATAGCAGCTTTATTCACAGTTGCGAGAAGTTTAGGAATAATGCCAATGTCTCCTTTGGGAGATCTGAAGTCCTTTACTGGCCTCTGTGGGCACTACACTCCTGTGCACACACCCACCAATGTGCACATACACACATAATTAAAAATAAAATGAATTCTTTTTTTTTTAAAGATTCATTTATTTATTATATATAAGTACACTGTAGCTGTCTTCAGATACACCAGAAGAGGGCATCGGATATCTTTACAGATGGTTGTGAGCCACCATGTGGTTGCTGGGAATTGAACTCATGACCTCTGGAAGAGCAGTCAGGTGCTCTTAACCACTGAGCCATCTCTCCAGCCCTAAAATGAATTCTTTAACTGAGAACATTGGGGTGGATTTGACCACCACTGCTAAAGTAGAATTTAATGAAGACCCACGAGGAGAAAGACCAGATAGGCCATTGAACACCACAAGCAAGACCATGTGAAGAAGTATCGGGCTAGAGAGCTGGCAAGCCAAATAGGAGGAATTACTATTCACCTTCGACTGATTTCAATCTGGGTCTTTCCTTCCTTCTTTCCTTCCCCCTTTTAATTTTAATTTTCTTTTAATTTTAACTTTCTTTCCCCTTTTATTAAAAATGAATTCTTTTCTCACATACTATATCCTGATTACAGTTGCCCCTCCCTCTACTTCTCCCGGTTCCTCCCCCACCTCCTCTCACTTCCAAATCCCCTCCCTTTCCGTCTTTCATTAGGAAAGAACAGGCTTCTAATTGATAACAAAATATAAGAAAATAAAACCTAATAAGATAAAACAAAGACTTTGGCATTGAGGTTGGACAAGGCAAGCCAACGGAAGAAAAAAGAGACCTAAGAGAAAGCACAAGAATTAGAGAGCCAGGGCTGGAGAGATGGCTCAGCGGTTAAGAGCACCCGATTACTCTTCCAGAGGTCCTGAGTTCAATTCCCAGCAACCACATGGTGGCTCACAGCCATCTGTAATGAGATCTGATGCCCTTTTCTGGTGTATCTGAAGACAGCTACAGTATACTTATATGTAATAAATGAATAAATCTTTTTTAAAAAGCTGTAAAATTAATTTAAAAAAGAAAAAAGAATTAGAGAGCCATTCATTCATATATTCAGGAGTCCAATAAAAATATTAGGCTGGAAGCTCTACACAGAGGACCCAGTGCAGACCCATGTGGGCCCTGTGCTGGATGCTTCAGTGGGGGGAGGGATTTTGAACAGTAAAATAATTATCCATGAGAGCTGGTATCTTAGTTACTGTTGCTATAATACTTGGGGAGGAAAGAAGGTTTGCTGCTGTTGTTGTTTGTCTGTCTGTCTGTTTTTTGCTTATTCATCCCTGTCACTGCTCATCATTGAAGGCAGTTAGGGCAGGAACTCAAACAGGGCAGGAACCTGGAAGCAGGCTCTGAGACAGAGGTCATGGAGGGATGCTACTTACTGGCTTGCTCCTCACGGCCTGCTCAGTCTGCTCTCTTATAGAACCCAGTACCATCAGCTCAGGGATGTACCCACATTGGCTTGGCCTTCCCACATCAATTGCTAACTAAGAAGATGCCCCTACAGGCCTGTTTTACAGCCTTATCTTAGGGAGACATTTTCTTAATTGAGGTTCCCTCCTCGGATGACTCTAGCTTGCGTCAAGTTGACATTGAACTACTCAGTACTACTAGGAAGGTGGCTCATTTGGCAAAGTGCTTGCCATGCAAATATTAGGGTCTGAGTTTGATATCCCAGAACCTGTGCAAAAAATGATGATGATGATGATGATGGTGGTGGTGGTGGTGGTGGTGGTGGTGGTGGTGGTGGTGGTGGTGGTGGTGGTTGTGGTGGTGGTGATGGTGGTGGTGGTGATGATGATGGCAGTGGCAGTAGTGGTGGTGGTGGTGGTGGTGATGATGATGATAATAATAATAGTAATAAAAATCCCAATTCCAGAGAGGCAGAGACAGAAGGATCTTTAGGGGCTTGCAACATAGCCAGAGTAGCCAAATGAGTGAACTCCAGGTTCACTGAGAGACCTTACCTCAAAAATGGTCACGAGATCATTTGTCACAATCAGGCTTCCTGTCAGAAATCAAGGAGATAGAATATCATCGTGCAACATCCTTACAGTGTCCTTGACAGCCATCATCCATAAAAAAGGAAACCTTGTGCCACCATGCGGGTGGGTAGCTGTGCAAACTGCGTGAGTCTCACCAGAAACCATTAGCAGTAAGCCTCAGTAGTGGAGACTTTCCGTGGGTAGCCTCCAAGTGACTGCAGAGGCAGTGTCCAACACGGGGTGTCCGTTAGTACCCATCATGGCAACCAACTGAGGAGAACACATTTAAGAAATGTCTACTAGCCTTCCATGGGATATTTTCCTCTCCTTTCCCCACATTCTCACTTTTGCTCACCTCTTCCGAATTCTCAGCATCCCCAGGCAAAGCGAAGCCATGGGATTCTTCCCTGGAGAGGAGACAGGAATGGAAGGAACCTTGAAGCCTTAAGGAAGCTTGGTAATCTCAGAACAGTATCTGTTAAACACAGAGCAGCATCTTCTCAGTAGAGGAAGTCACTTGATCTTTGGAGACTCCTCTATTTAACACTGACCTTAGCCCACCCGCTACCCAGCGCACTCTCTCTTCCCCTCCCCACAGAGATGTGCTTGCTGGGAGACAAATCAGCCTCCAGAGAGCCCTGGAGCTTTGTTGAATTTTTCTTTCTCCTTTGTCATCTGGTTCTTCAGACTAAAATACAAATTATATCCTGGAGAAGAAAGGAGGTCACGTAAATAAGGTGGCTGCGGCTGATGAAAGGGATTTTACAAAGGAGGTGACATTTTATTTGCTGAGCTGTTGCCATGAGGATGTGTGGGTTTCAAAGTAGTTAAGCTCTGTTGATGACTATAATAAAGATTGCTTCCAGTTTGTGTGTGTTATAAAGCTTTGTAAGAATACTGGAGAGATGGCTCAGCGGTTAAGAGCACTGACCACTCTTCCAGAGGTCCTGAGTTCAATTCCCAGCAATCACATCGTGGCTCACAACCATCTGTAATGGGATCTGATGCTCTCTTCTGGTGCTACTGAAGACAGCTACAGTGTACTTATATATAATAAATGAATACATCTTACATAGAAAAGAATATAGACAAGTACAAAAAGAAAAGAAAGACCATGACAATCTGTTTAGGGGTTGGTCTTTGCATCTTTCCATTTTCCTGAGTCTCTCAACATCTTCTTTCTCTCTATGTAAAATGGTATCGTTAGTATGTAATGCCCCAGTGCTCATCTTCATTGCTTGGTCATACATAAAAAATGGTTTTCATTCTTATGCACAAAGACACAATGGGATGGTTCAGATCAAAGCTCTTCCTTGCAGCCGTCTGTAACCCCATCACTTTTTTCATCATCACTCACAGGTGCCCACTGGGTCCTGAGCTTTCCCCACGTGATGGGCAGACCTGAATGCATGGCGCCTACAACCCAGCTCAATGCAGGAGATGGGTACTAAAGGACACCCCGTGTTGGACACTGTCTCTGCAGTCATGGGGCACTTGGAGGCTACCCACGGAAAGTCTCCAGGCTGAGGTTTCCTGCTAATGGTTTCTGGTGAGACTCACGCAGTTTGCACAGCTACCCACCCTCACGGTGGCCTGATGATCAGCCAAAGGTTTCCTTTTTATGGATGATGGCTGTCAAGGACACTGTAAGGAGGTGGCACAATGATATTCTATCTCCTTGATTTCTGACAGGAAGCCTGATTGTGACAAATGATCTTGTGCCCTCAGTCCCCCGCAAAGTTGTCCCATCAGCAGGAGATGGCCCCTTTTCACTGAGCATCAACCCAGAGGAAGGGGAGAAAGAACACTCAGGCAGCCCAGCCGCAGTCCCTGGAGCAGGCAGCAGTGTGGGTCAGAGAAACAGTGCGAAGCAGAACCCTCTGCCCACCACCTCTGCTGGCAAAAACCAACACAGGAGCTCCCAGGACTTCTCATGCCTGCTGGTCCCCAGACCCTTGTTCTCTTTGAAATTCGATCAATACCCCCATGAGGCATTGCTTCAATCATCAAAACAGATGATTTTATTTTAAAAGATATTCCTAAAAAGTCAACTTCTGAGTCCTGTAGAGAGATTAAGAAAACCAACCAAGCAACCACTACCACCAACTAAAACCTCAATGTTCTCGAGCTGCGATTGAGCCATCCTCAAGGCTAGACTTCAATAATTGGCCTCAGCGTTTTTCTAAGAGGTGCTAGTCCCTTCTTCCATATGAACCCTCTTTGGGGGATACACCCGGCTGAGCGTAAGGCACAGGCATCCATGCACTCACCCTTTGGACTGAGTGAATTACTGCCTTCTTGTGGCCATGGCACCTCATTCTTTTCAACCAAGTACCCAAGTCTCTCATTCCCGCTTTGCACTTGTCCCAGCTGCTCAGTAAAGTGCCGGTTTCTGACACACCGCTTGTCCAGTCTGACCGGCCAAATGAACCACCAAACAAATACCCAAATAGCAGCTGTTCTAGATTAATGGGTGAGTGGGGTTGTTATGCCCCCACCCACCCCAAATAATGAGAGCTCCTGTCTGCAGGGGATCCGTAGCCAGAGTGATAATTTTAAAGCCGGCAATCAGCAGAAAAGCTAATGAGACCAGTTAACTTGTGTGTTAATGTGGTATGTGTATAAAATTAACAACTCTTTGATAGCCGGGCTGCAACCGCCCTCCCGAGGTCAATCTGGAAGTCACCGAGAAGGCTGCCTCTGCAGGGCAGTGTGCCAGTTGAAAGTGGGAAGTCACCCAGATGGGGTGATGGCCCTGCTGCACCCTAGAATTAATACCGTGTTAAATTAGCCCCTGTATAAATGCTGTCCCTTAACAGCTTGCCTGGAGTGTTTGTGGGAGCAACGGCAGCGGGGAACATTTAGGGTTCCACCTTGGGACCATTTCCCACAACTGATTAGTCAGTGGCAAACAGTCATGGCAGCATCATCTTCATAGCATCCCACTGAGTGGCTTGCACCATGCTCTGGGCTAAACTTGCCCTTACATTGCCCTGTCTGGTCCACTAAACATCACTACAAAGTGAGTATGGGATGCGTCCTATGGAATAGGCACAGTCACCTGGTGCTCTGATGACAGTCTTGCCAGTCCTGGAGGACTCTGGAATTTTCATCTGGATCTGTCTGATTCTAACAGGTGCCCTCTTGCTCTTCAGAGTATACGTGAGGAGTTGGGGTGGACCACCTTCACAAGGGAGGCTTTGACGTTCTCTAGTGAATCACAGCAAAGGCCCAGGAGTGTTTGAAACTGACAGATCAACATCAGCTCTTCTGGTGTCTGGATTAGAGGCACCTGCATTTTGGAGTAGAGATTAAGCCCCACCCCTAACTGTCCCACTAGCAACAGAACATAGGGACCAAGGAGGCAGGCTTTGATTGATATATTGGCAAGAGGTAAGACACAGTCTTCCAAAACAGAATTCTCCCCCTAGGACTTCTATTCATCATCCTGCACCTTATAATCTAGTCTGAAGCTGGGTAAGGCATCTGTGACCTCACCCTAATAGACAGGCCTCATAAAAATGGGAAGCTTCCTCGATTGTCCACCTTGTACAAACATGGATCACACTGTCATCTCTTATGTCCCTTTACCAGGGACTCTTGGGATGGCTGGGGCTGCTGCCTGCAGGGTGTGTTTACCAGGGCCCCATGGAACAAAGTCCTGACACTGTCTCCTGTTGCACAAAACACTGAGGCTGCTGCATCCAGCCGAGAATCAAGGGCCTTCCGGAAACCATCAGAAATACAACCAAGAAACCCACCCTTCCTTTTCAGAGAGGTAAAAAGAAAAAGAAAGAAAGTTCCTGGCCAGAGGCAAGTCTGACTCCCAGTCCCAGCTTAGAAGGAGAGGAAGAATGAAGAAAGGGAGCCATCGCCAGGAACATGG
This sequence comes from Rattus norvegicus, assembly GCF_021556685.1. NCBI lineage: Eukaryota > Metazoa > Chordata > Mammalia > Rodentia > Muridae > Rattus > Rattus norvegicus. The sequence continues at coordinate 50,297,440 of NC_141541.1, read as the reverse complement.
GCTGCTGTCCATTTCCACAAACATGGTCCCTTGGCTGACCCTTGGGCCAGCTGGGGAACCACACCACACACAGGGCATGCAGGCAGGCCATGCTACCACTGCTGCGCTGTTCACTGCGTACTCTAAGGCTGTGCACAGCCTCCTGGAGCTGTTGCACAATAAACACCAGATGAATCCAGCCTGGCAGGGGGTCAGTTAGGAGGAAATCTCAAAATGTCTTGGAGGCCCACTGAACTCTGTTCTGGATTACAAGTACTGGTTACAACAGTGCCAGTCTACTCTCTCTAACCAAGAACAAAAACGCAGCCCTGCTCTAACTGAGGGGTGGGCGTGGGGAATGGGGAGGAGGTTTGCCACACCGGTCTCAGGAGAAACATACAGGACAACCCTTCAGACTGCAGAAAATGGTTGGTTGGCCTTAGGCAACACTTCTCTTTTAGGCAAATAAATCATCGCCACCATCTTCAACTTCCAACACTGATCAACACCCCTTGGAATCCAGCCTAAATGCAGGGCATCGTCTATTTCCAGCCATCCTGCACAAAGAGGTTACTGAATCACTCACTGTTCTCTTACCTCCTGTTCGGCTAGCCATGTCATTGAGCTGCTCGATTCGCCAGACCCACCCATGTCTCTGTTTCCTCTTAGCCAGAGGCATTTTGCCCATCCTTTAGGAGCCAGATCAAATATCTCCAGCATGCTACTGCGGTTCAGGGGTGCAGCCACAAGCTATCTATAAAATGTATGAACGTCTCCCTCATATCACTTCTACATCCTGTATCTCTTTTCAATATTGCAGATTCTTTGTTTGTGGTCTAGTTCTGCTCTCAGCTAGACCAGCAAGGTGGTTTGAATAGGAGTGGCCCCCATACACTCGTGCATTTCAATTCTTGGCCCACAGGGAGTAGCACTATTAGGAGATGTGGCCTAGTTGGACTGGGTGTAGTCGTGTTGGAGGAAGTGTCTCTGTGGAGGTGGACTTTTTGGTCTTAAGCCACACACACTGTGGCACCGTCTCCTGCTGCCTTCTGGTCAAACCGTGGAATTCTCTGTTCCGTCTCCAGGACCCTATCTACCTGCACGGCCCCATGCCACTTGCCATGATGATAATGGACTCAACCTCTGAAATTGTAAACCAGTCCCCATTAAATGTTGTCCTTTATGTGAGTCGTAGGCATAATGTTATTCAACATTGTGTAAAGATTGTCTGTATATTATTGTTCAACTGCTGGTTTCTCTGCTCCCATATCTGGTTGCAATCTGGACCTGGCATTTGTAGTGCTTATACTAAGAATCTCCAGTCTCATGTTGTGTCAACATTGCTCCCCATTTAATCTCTGATTTGTTAATTAAAGCTGATCGGCCAATGGCTGAGCATTGAGAATAGGGCTGGACCTCCGATCCCAGCCAGGGATCGGATAGGAGAAAGGACGCGGCCATGAGGAAAGGGTCTACCACTGTGAGAACACATCTGGAGCAGAGAAAGCCAGATCAACACTAATGCAAGTGTCTCCGGGATTTTGACTGGGAGGTGGCCCGATTCGCTTAGAGGATTACAATAGATCAATAACTGCTCAGCTATTGTGCTGTAAAGCTTGACTAGATAAATCTTCATAGTCTCTGCTTCATTTGAGAACTAGTCAGGCTAAAGAAAAAATATCACTTTAAAATTTGTACTAACAGAGAGTTGCCATGGCCATGGTGGCTCATCACGGCGGTAGAAACCCTAATTAAGACACCCAGCACATCTGAGTTATTTTTTTCTCATTGTTCTAGTCAATTTAGTTCCCACCCATTAAACAGGGTGCTTCTGTGCCACCTCTGAATGATGTTTATCTCATTCTCTCCCTGCTCCGATGGCCTCTACAGAAGGCACCACATTGGAAAGAACATACTAGATCTATTCTGGGGGAGTCACCTATGGGGGCAGGGGTGGAAAGTCATGTCCACAGAGCTGTACAGCATCTTCTTGTAGACTTGGGATGGGATGCCTGGGTTTGCTAAGATGCCCAGGCTGGCCTCAAACTTAGGATCCTCCTGCCTCAGCCTCCTGAGTGCTGGGATTTACAGGAATGCTTCCGTATGTAAGCTTGGCCAAATATAGACTTTCATAGAAGCTGCGTCCCGTGGATTGCGCTAAAGAGAGCAGGACCTGGGAGACCACTTGGAAGCCTCTTACAAACAGCCCGGTCAAAATCTAAATATAATATTCAGCTATAACTACAGTATAAGCAGAGAATCAGGGAAGAATGGAGCTGATACAATGACACTTTAAGGAGACTGAAGAACAAGAAGGCAGGGATCACCAGGTATGTTGTAATGTTTAGTATCCAACCCCTTCTCCTAAGAGCATTCTGGATTGTCCTCTTATGAGGAGCAACCTTCAGCATTCATAGGCCTGGTGGCTTGAGCGAGGCACAACTTGGCCAATGGCAATCACGTATCTCCTGAGGACCCATTTAGAGTAGGATGTTTCTGAGCCCAATCAACAGAACGATTCCTGAAGACTTTGCTAATATTTTCAGCAGGGAGAATCTTAGAGCGGGGGGGATACGGCTCCAGTTGCGAAAGCCTGCTGATGACACCAGGGTCTGCATGGCGGAAGGAAGAATAGACTCTTGCAACTTGCACTCTGACCTTCACACTGTCGTGGCGGCACGTGCACACCCCCACGCATATACTCAATCAACGAATATAATTTGAAAAATTAAAAAGAGTTTTGCCCTCTTGTTCAATGGTGTGTCTAAGGCAGGGAACCCTTGAACATGCAAAAACCAAGACACAACCCTAAGCAAAGACGGAGAGACTGAATCCTCTTAGCATCTTCAAGAACTCAGTCTCCTCCACTTGCAACCAATGAATGTCTAAGTCTTTCTTCCTTTTTCAGTAGATCAGTTGAGCTGTATTTTTGGAGTATTCAAATTGGGGTTCTGGCCAGCATAATGATCCAGTCCATTGCTACTGTACATTTCTGTCAATCTATGAGATCTTCTAACTGAAAAGAGTAACACAAATATCATCAAAAGAGAAACGAAGGTGAAGACACGGGCAATGTGGGAGAAAGAATTCATCCATTGTCTCCAGCCTATTGGAATGACTCCCTCGAGCGCTGTGGGTTAGGCTCAGGATCAACCTGGGTAAACATTGGCGAAACCATGGAAAAGACATTGAGAGGTCCTGTCCCAGTATCCAGCATGGGGAAAGGAATGGCTTTGGGAAGCCACACTCTGCAAAACAACCCCGGCCCTTCTATGAACACTGTAAATGTTTGTGTGTTGGAGATATGATCCCCCAAATCCAGAGGTTATTGGTGTTCAAAGGTGGGGTTCTTGGGAGTCAGTTACGAGTAGATGAGGTCATGAGGTAGAGATCGCATCGTGACGAAACTGGTGGCTCGAGAAGAACAGAATCCAACCTGGTACCCTGATACTATCTCGCCATGTGATACTTTCAGTCCCGTTATGATGTGGCAAGCAGGCCATGATGTGGCAAGCAGGCCCTCAACGGGCAACGAGCAGATGCTAGCAGCAGGCTCTCAGATTTCCTAGAAATTAGAGCCACATAAATCTCTATTCTTTACAAACTTCTCAGTCTCGGGTATTTTGCTATAGTGACTGAAAATAGATAAAAACAAATTTCCCCCATCAAAATTCCAGAATTGCTTAGTAAACAGCTGGATGGGAATACTTTTCAAACTAGATGCAGTGGTCACCCCCAGATTATTGTGGTTTTATATAAGTCAAAGCAAATAAAATCAGCAACATTTCTTGAGTTCTTACAATGCCCACATATCTTTCCTTATTGGTCATCAGACTTGACGACAAGTGTCTTTACCTGCCAGTCATCCTGTTGGCCCCAGACCAGTATTTCTTTAGCAATGGTATGCAAACTGTAAGCACCGGAAAGTGTGTTGCTGTTGTGCGCAGAGGAGGGCAGGAGGATGCTGAGCGGGTCTTGGAGATCCATCTCACATCGTTACTTCTTGCTTTCTCTATTAAGCTCACAGTGGATGCTATATAACCTCAGGTTGGACCATTTAAAGCTGATATTATCCCTTGCTCTCCTAGTCTTCGGAGTTGGTCATTGGAGGGTGGTAAGCTACAGTTATAGTTACCAGTTATGATCAGAACTCACCCCCATCACTGGGCAGCTGGCCATTTTGTGAACTCCTTGGATTCGGAGTCTCAACTAATGTCTTTCCAACTCTCCCTTCTCTCCGGAATGCCCTGCTTTTGTGTGAGATCGTGTTCTCATCTATAGGCTAGTTTGCTCAAAGAACTTTGGAAAACCCTAATCTGATTCTGAAACACATTCAGGCATTGATGTGACCTGATAACAGGACACAACATCATTGATATTACAATACAGGGTCTTGGGTCTCATCCCAGGCCTCTCAATCTGTTGTCTAATAACAAAGCTGACTTCCTGGCAAACAGATGAGCTCTCCATCCCTGGAAACATTTTTGTACTGACTGGATGATCAGACTTCTGCAGAGTCAATAGAGATTCCTTTGTTTGTAGCTAGCTTGAATTATAATAATGATTAAAACAAAAACCTCTCTAGTATGACTTCTAAAACTGTTTCTGGTTTGTGAATAGAATAGAAGGTGGAATGCTTCCTTGAATTCTCTGTGTTTTCCGTTAAGGGACTGAAGCAATTGGAGTCCAGGTACTCAGCAGATTGGTAGTGATCACCCCAGGAATACTTAGTACTTAACTTATTTTTAACAGGAATACAACTTCATGGTAATTACGCATTGGTTCTGATAGTCTCCCCAGACAGAACAAATCAATATAACCAATTACAGAATGGGGAGAAACAATGACAAGGATGATTCAAATTCATCTTCTGATTGAGGAGATAATACATTCTTACATTTGAATATGGAACACCTATTGATTTATTATAAACCACAAATGAAACTTAATTAGCAAACGCCAGCTCAGCGGTGGTTAGAACGCTCTCCAGACTCCTCTCACCTTCTCTCTCTTGTGTTTTCTTCCTCCTCAACCCTCGTCAGGCATAGGTAGCATAAATGCTGAGATTGAACATGTCAGCTCCTGTCCCTTGCCTCTCCCCATGTAGGATCTAATTACACACACTCAGTCCTGTTTGCTGGGTAGCCAGTCCTGACTAATTGGGGCAGGCATTTGTTCCCTCGGCCAAGCATTGTTTGTTGAGTCCTTTATTTTAAGCATGTTCTCTGCGACAGAACTAGAAATGGGAAAATTGTAGTTCCTCCGCAGCCAGAGAGCCAAAGGGATCCTAGCAATCTATCGTCATTTACAAACTCAGGGTCTGATTCTGCATTCTCTTTTATATCCACTGTTCCTTAAACCCAACCACACAGACTCAAGCCACCCAGGGATTGATTCCTCCATTTCTCGATGGTTCTTCGATGGGATTATAGACCTCCTTGAGCCCCATCTTCCTTCACTGAAGTTCTACTAACCAATCCCATTTTATTCTCCTGGCTATAACAAGACGAAGCTAAGAGGACCCCTTATTCTCTCTAGACGTCCGCACCCACCCACCATGCTGCTTTCTAGCTATTCTTTCTTTAGGGACAAATTCTCAGCTGTGGCTCCTCATCAACATGGTCTCTACGAGCGACTCAATCAATTTACCAAACTTTCTAAGGAAGCCAGGGTTATACGCCTGTCAAACAGGTTAGCTTTTTCTTGTCAGCTTGACTCCGAGGATAAAAGGCACACACACGGTTGTTCTTACCAACTTGCTTTCTTGGCACAATTGCTGGGTGCTACTTATCTCACACCCGGAAAAGCCCAGGCGTGCCCTTACTATTACTCTTTGCTCCACACCTCCCACCTGCCCTAAACTTCAGTGACTAGTCCCAACATCCCTGACCACCACAGGCCCTCGCTCCTTCCGAGCCCTCACATGGCTGCTGGGTTCTTCTCCCTCTAAGATAATCATTTGGGAAGAGGGAACATTAACCGAGGAGCTGCCTCCATCTGACTGGCCTGTGGTGTGTCTGTGAGTCCTTCTCTTTGATTGATAATTGATGTAGGCCCCAGCCAACTATACAGGCCATGCTACCCTTGCGCAGAATGCTCTCAGGCTGCACGTATATGGAACCTAACTGAGTATAAGCCTGGGGGAACCAAGCCAGTGCAACGTTCTCCATGGTTTTTACTTCAGGTCCCTATGTCCCTGCCTTGGCTTCCGTCCGTGATGGATTGTAGCTAGAAAGCTGAAATAAAGCCTGTCTGTGAGAAGGTTTCACCACAGCAGCAGAAGGTGAACTAGAATACCTGTCAACATCGACGTTGGTAGGCTGAGGTTAGAGGGTCATGAGTGAGGCCAGTTAGTTCCAGGCCAGCTCAGCCTATTGTGGGAAATCCTGTCTTAAAAACAATTATTTTTTCTGAGGTTCATCAGCACCACTGCATTCGCCTGAACTCCTTGGGATGCCCACATTGCTTCAGGTTAAGCTCAAACGATTAGGACTCCCTCCCCACAGAAGATCTGTATCTCACTCAAGACGTAACCTCATTTGGAAAATATGGTCAGCACAGGTATAATTAGTTAAGGTGAAGTCATAGGCTAACAGGGTGAGTCCTTAATCCAATAGAACTGATGCTACCACAAGAAAGGGGCAAGCCGGACACAAGCCATGTGACCAGTGGGGGGATGGTGTGAAGACACGCTGTGAGGCTGCCATGGACTTGGACCACAAGGAGGCAGGGAAAGGCAAGGCAATTCTTCCCTCCTCTTTGCAAGCATCTTACTTTTTGAACTTCCAGTTTCTGGAGAGGTAAGACAAGGTTTTTTGTTTGTTTGTTTGTTTGTTTGTTTTGTTTTTTTTCTTTCTACTTTTAACACCACCTAGCTTGTGGTGTTTTGTTATAGCTGCCCAGGAAAGACATCCATGGGCCACATGGCTGCTCCTCTACCCTGCATTGCATTTAGAAAGTACAAATGAGGAGAGTGGGGACCACAGCCCTACTATGCCCTGACACTGATGCCTCTTGACTCTGCAGCTTCGTCATCTCACCCCACCCCCATCCCCACCCCCACCCCCACCCCACCCCCATCCCTACACCTCCGCTGCTCTCACTCATGCCCGCTCTCCTTCCCACTTGATTTGACACCAGCAAAGACTTTCTGTCTTCTCAGCTAACATCTTCCTGGAGACATAAAGAAAAGCAACTGCTTCTCTGTACAAGATTTGTTCTCCCATCTTCACGTTTATAGGCTGCACAGACAGGAAGCAGGGGGAGGGGGTGGGGAAGTCGGCTAACAAGCCATCGATCACGATCCAGGATAATAGATGCTCACTCTCTACAGTACACTTGCTTTTCGGCTGTTTATCTCCCAGTAGTGCTGATCCATGCCTCTTTCTCACCTTGTGAAAATAGATACAGAGATAAACTGTTGCTTCAGGGCCGAGCAGAATTAATTTGCCTACAGGGAAAATGGGCCTAACACCAGGGCTTCAAAGAGCAGTTGAGCTAGGCCACTAACTCACAAAGCTCAAAGTCAGAATTCTCTGTTGCTAGCACAGAAACCATAGGTCGTCTGCAGAAAAACAAAAGGATTTCATTACAAAATGACAAACAGGATGTGTCTGGAAACAAGAGCCGGAGGCAGGAGAGTAGAAGCAGAAAGGGTAAGACGCTCTGTCTGTGCTCCCGACTCATCTCTGCGTCTGTCTTAGTAACTCGTCTCTTTTCTGTCTGAAGACTAGATCTGTAACTGGCTCACAAATTCGCATTAGTGGTCCAGCCATCAGCCTTCTTCCTCCCCTTAACGGCTGCTGTTCCTGAGAAGGACTTCCATCCCATCCTAGTCAAGAGTCCTGCTCCACAGCAGTGGGTACCAGGAGGGTTGAGGGGAGGCCAGCAGTGGGTGGCTGTGCAAAGCAGAGATGTGGCTGTAAGTGGTAGGGTTAGGGAAAGTGGGCCAGCCAAACCAGCAGCCCCTGAGCGTGTCCTCTACTATGGTTCTAGAACAGGGCTCTCACAAGCTTCTTGCATGTGCCACATGGATATGACAGGGGTGCCAAGAGGGGAGTGGAGATACCAGAGACTTTCCGTGATCTATTTCACTGAACCGCAGACATAGGTCCAGATCTAAGAGACCTGTTTACTTAGAATCACCCGCTCAGGCCCCTGGGAACACTTCTTTGTTGGTGGCGGGGTCGGGGGGGACAACGACCCCTCAATCTTTTAAGTAGTTAGGCTCCTGCTAATACCAAGAGCTGCTTGATTGCTAAGTTTTCTTGTTGCTGCAACAAAATAACCAAAAAGGCAAGAAGGTAAGGAAGGAAGGGTTTCTTTTGAATAACATTTCCAGGCAAGTTCATCATGCTGGACAAACCTGCTGTTGCGTGGGTCCAGTGTGGAAGCAGAGGCAGGTGAGTGCTAGTGAGCACCTAGCTTCCCTTTATGCAAGGTAGCCGCCGCCCCCCCCCCCCCCCCCCCCCCCCCCCCCCCCGTGAAATGGAACTGCCTTCACCTAGGGTGAATCTCGCAGCTTCAACCTAATCTGTTACAATCCACAATGCTCATTGAAAATGTATCAAGAGGACTCCCTAACTGGACTCTATGACTGGAGTTGAAATTGGGTTAAAGATAGGGAATTGTTCTTCTGACTCAAAAGATGATTTCTTGCATGGGTGGATTAGTTTCCAAATGCTTCCTAACTAATTCTTTCTAGAAAACACAATACTTCATCTAAGAATTCAACTTACTATGTAAAATGACCCACATTCAAATCCTGACCTCACATTAACATGAAGGCTTTGGGAAACTGCTTATCTTTCTAACTCATAGATTTCCTATCTGTGATGGGCTCTCATGGTCACCTCCCCCCCAGAATTGTTATGTTGTATGCTATGATTTGCAAGTGCAATGTCTTCCCCAGGCTCACTTCTCCAAGCAGCATAACTATTGCGGAAGACTGTGGAACCTTAGGAGGTGGGGCCAAATTACAGGAATCGAGTCAGTCAGAGTGGGCCTCTGTTCCTGCCATGCTTTCTGACTTCTGATCCGTCAAGATGTGAATGGCTCCAACACATGCTCCCACGCACACAGACTGAGTGGCTTTGCCTTGGCTTTCCCACTGTGGTGGATTAAAACTCTCAGGAAGCCTGAGCTCAAGTAAATCTTTCCTTTCTTGGGTGGTTTCTGTCAGGTATCCTGGTCACACAGCAATGCAACAGTCATTGACGTGAAGTAAATAAGACCTCAGCACAGTGTCTGGCCCCATACTCACCAGTAGCTACCTAGAGGCTTCCCTGCAGCCCAGTCATTCATTTCTTCTCTGACTCTACTTTCTGGGTAGAGAGGGCACCCAGAACACAAATCCTCAGAGCTGATGCACAGCAATGCTCAGAAAAAATATACCCCTCACATCAACACTGGGTTTAAGAAAAAGAACATTTCCTTCTAAGGTTGGCTTCCTGTAACTGGAGCCACCATGAAGTCCTATCATCATGTACCACCTGTGACAATGACCTCTGCAGACAAACTATGAAGACATATGCATACATATCCACACATAAACATATACACACGTACATGGTGTATATATATAGTTACATATCCACATATAGTCACATACACATATCCATACACATATCCATATACACACATACACATATACACATACACATATACACATACATATATACACATAAACATATACACACATACATATATGCAAACAGTTACATATCCACATATAGCCACATACACATATAGGTGCACATACACATATACACACAAACATATACACATATATACATAAATACACAATGCACATATACATATACCCATAAATATATACACACATTACACACACCTACATATACATATACACATGCAGTTACATATATGCACATATATACATATACACATACACATGTATGTATGTATACACATAAACATACACATGCACACACACATACACGCATAAACATATACACATATATACACACATACACAATGTATATATATATATATTGCACAAGGCTAGGAGGCTCTTGAAGGAAAATAGAGAAAACTGAAATATTGTTAGCATTCTAGTAAATCAATCACAGATGGTCTTTGAAATTAATACAAAAGCAGACTGCTCATTTTCAGTGAGCGCCTGCCTTCTTAAAAATAACCTGGAAACGTCCCAAGAACACCGTCCCCATGAGTGAGCTGATACCCACCGACTCAGCTGGAAATGTAGAAGAGAAAAGGGACAGAAAAGGGTCTTCATCCTTTCCGTTGTACTTGATAACAGAGTTGATAAAATCCCAAGTGATGATCTCCTGGGGTGTGGACTATGGGTCCTTCTCCCACCCTGGAAATGTGGCTGCTCTGTAGGAAGGTGCTCAGGGTGCCACTGTCACCTGAAGACACCTGAGCTGCTTTCCCAATCCAGCCTCCTGGAACCAGTGGCTCTTTCCACCAGAGCTCCGTTTATGGTGTAATTAACGAGCGCTAATGGCCCTTGCAGATACTTTGCCGGAGAGCCCCAAATTTAAACTCACACTGCTGATTAAGATGGGCTCTTCTCTTCCACTCATCAGCGCCCGGCTCTGTAAAGCATTCTTATAGGGCCTCGGAGAGCATCCTCGGTTATTAATCTCAGCACCGGCTCATTCTCTCTCGACCAATATTCCTTCAGGAAGCACACAGAAGGCCAGGCACGGGGAAGGAGGGCCATGCTGTGTTCCCTTTCTTTATGGAGCCAGCTTCATGCCTGCTTTCTCCTACAGGGAGAATTCAGCTGAGAGCTGCTGGCTCCATTGCCAAGGCCCCAAGTGTGTGCCTGCTCAGCCTCTAACACACAGTTAAAAATCATGGCTCGTGCTTCACGGAGATAAATATTTCAAAACCTCTTGCTTTTTAGCCTGCCAGATGGCTGTATCTCACACTTCCAATGTGACAGACTCCAAAAACCTCAAGGACTCGAATTTGGGCTGGGGTTTATGATCCTGCCGTGGGGGTTAGGGAGGTGGACAGGGAATACAGCAGAGCTCTATCCAGATTAGAGAGAAAGACAAGTGGGAGAAAGTGGCTCACGTTGTTTGAATAGAAGAATCTACTCCTTGGAGAGATGCTTGCAGATGACACAGTATGAGAGTTCCAGTTAGCCAATGTGGTGCTGCATTAAGTTTTCCCGGGGAGGCACAATGAGCCACCAGTCACCACAGATGGGCGTGAACGGGGAACCAAAGTATGACTCACCGAAATCCAGCTGAGCGAGATCAGTGAGTTTATTGAGCTCTCCTGCAGAGCTCACGTGAGGGTTGCCTGCAGGAGCGCGGTGACACCAGAACATCTTCAGGACCACCGAGTCCCAGCCCATATTCACGACAGCCTCAGGGAAGCTGCATCGCAGAGTCCCGTTTTCAGTTAAACTTCCATTTTTTTTTTAATATAAGCTAGTATCTCCCCAGGCTCAGTAGCAGCTGAAGAAGTGGGGATCTCTGGTGAGGGTCCCTAACCCTCCCTTCTACCACATAGCAAGCGTCTATACCTCCGCCACCATTACCACAGACCTGGCTAGTGTTGTATTGATCTGTTTTCATAGCCACACAGGGGCAAAACCCAAGATAGCATTATGGTCCCAGGGAAATGGCACCATACAGCACACAGTCAGCAAACACTTTTCTTATGGGCTAGAGAGAAAGTTCATTGAATAAAGGGCTTGCCTTGCAGGTGTAGATAGCAGAGTTTGGATCCCCTGAGCCAGGCAAAAAGTCAGAAGGGCATAGCAGCCTACTTGGAATCACAGTGCTTGGGAAAGGGAGACAGACTGTTCTAGGGAAAACTGGCTAGCTAGCTAACCAAATTTGTGAGGTTCAAGGAGGGATTTTGCTCCAATAAATAAAACCGAGAGTGAAGAAGACACTTAGTGTCAAACACTAGACTCCATATAAATACATACACATGAGCGTGGGCACTCACATGCACATGTGCACATACACATATGAAGAAATTGTCACCTTTTTCAATTTGTGCAGCAGAGGAATTCTCAAATTCTGCACTACCTGCTCCTACAGGTAACCCCTCCCATAAGTTTTATAAGACAGCTCAATAAACTCATTGGTCTCCTACAGTTGGACTTTGGTGTGTCATACTTTGGTATTCTCTTGCTCCTGCAGGGGCAGACTTAAAGAACCATCTCTTTGAGACACATAAGTGCTTTAGGATTCCATCATTGTCATATAAGCTCCAAACTACAGATTGGCCAAAGGCGAGATGGAGTGACCAGGGAAACCTCTCAGGTTTGCTCATTTCCCTCAGGCCTGTTTTGACTGTGTTTTAGGCCTTAAACTGGAAAGGGCTTAGGACGGGGAGGTGATTTGAGTCTCTGTTATCTTTATTTTTAAGTATTTTTAATATTTCCATCCTCATATAAGTAACAGATATTCATCAAAGAAACATTAGAATGCAAGAATAAAGAAAACAAGCCAAAAGTCAAACACACACACACACACTCACAGTACAGAGAAAAATCATTGCTAACATTATTTCAGTGCATATCTTCCTGACTGTCTGTGTAACTACATGTAGCATGTGCCAGCCCTCCTCGGCACTGGAGCAGAACACGCATTTCTATGACATCTACTTTATTCTAGGAACTAAGGCTATTTGGGAGATTATTGGACTCCTGCAGGCGGATGCATGAGTTCTGTGCAGAACTCTGTGTTCAGAGCAGCATTTCCCATGAAGATCCAGGTGTGCCTCGAGTCTCCCCAGCTTCCTCTCTGTCTTTTTCTTCCCCTGTCTCTGCATCCCCTCCTTTTTCTGCTACCTCTTCCTTTCTTCCTCTCTCTCTCTCCCTCTCTCTCCTCTCTCTCTCTCTCTCTCTCTCTCTCTCTCTCTCTCTCTCTCTCTCTCTCTCTCTTTCTTTCGACAAGGTCTGACTAAGTAGCCCAGGCTGGTCTGGAACTCACAGAAATGCCCCTGCCTCTGCCTCTGGAAAAGACGAGTGTACCATGCTGGGCTTGCCCTCTTTTATTTTATGGAACACGATTTCCTTGTTGTCTTTCTCCTACTCCCTTCAGTCAGATTTCCTTGACACTCGTGGAATAACTGCAGAGAATAGATCACAGCTTACACAATGCAAATAAGGCTGCTCTTTCTTTGACTAAGAACCATCAATGAGCCAGTAGATTGCCAGGATTCTGTCCCAACATCATAAGTCTGATTACACTTTCCCTATTATTAGTTTTGCTGGCGGCAGCAAAGCATCGCCACTCTGCTAACCTCTTCAGCTTCATACCGATACTCATTTTATTTTGTCTGGCCCTTAGCTCTACTATTCCCTGTCTTCCCTTCTTGTCTGCCCGGGAAGCCCATACAACCGGTCAAGACATGTTACATCTTCTGGCCAAGCCAGCCAATCCCTCTTTTGGCTCCCACTATACCCTACCCTGTAATTTAGTCTCTGCAATTGCTTATTTTCACGACAGGGGATTTAGATGTATGCCTTAATTGATATGGAGCTTATAGCACTTAGCACAATGCTGGCCAGATAATAAATACAGTATGAATGCTTGATAAGTGAATAAATGAATGTATGAATGAATAAATCAAAAGTTGATGTGTGTACTATAAGGGGTCTATGTCAGCAATCACCACTGGATGCATCTAGGGGGAGCAGGCCCGACTGTCTGCCTGCTTACCTGCTCATCCCCTTTTCCCCCACTCCTCTCTCCGTCTTGCTACTGTGCTGTCCCAAACTGGAGAGCACTGGGCAGAAATAGCCAGTAATTCAAGATGAAAGTTCATCTCCAGGCATCCAGAACATCTAGAAAAACCACTCCTTGTGCCTTTGATCATTGAACAACATTATCAAGAAGGAAGGGTCGCACAGAAACTCCATTATCTACGGATTCTTGGCTCTGTGAAGACCAGAACTCTGTGCATCTACTCCATGATGCTGTCCCAGGGAGACACAAGACATCAACTAAGCACTGCCTACCTGTCTGGATGACTGACTTGTCACCTCTCAAAGGCGGCACAAGACAGAATATCCACAACTTGATCACACTGACCTGTCACCTAAACCTGTCCAACACATACTGTTGTTCTCTAGGTCTGCTGACAGCTATTGATTCCTCCTGGCACAGCATTTACACTTTCTGAACACAGTTGAGTTCATGACTCAGTCCTGACTTGAGCTTTAGTAGACATCGTCCTGCAGGTCAGATTCTCTGTGAGCACTGGTGCGCTCTATCTTGAGGGTTGAAAACAACTAAAGATTGGCATAAGATAAAAATCCTGCGCGCAGACCCACCTGACATATCAAACAGTAGAGAGGATCTCTAGGCTTAGTAAGAAGAGGAGAGGGTGGGAGTCATGGGAGGACTCCAAGGAGATGAGTGGGAGAGTCAGTTTTCAGATGAACAGTAATTGCACATTATTTGATGACTCCAGTGGTCTTGAAGGACTTTGTACAAAGTTATGGGAGGGGAGACAAGGGCAAAGAGCCAGCAAATAAAATAGTTCAGGCAAGGAGACAGGCCTGGAGAACTTCACAGTGAGTAGGTTTATCCAGATTAAACCAGCATCTCAGAAGCAAAGAGACAGACCAGGAAGAGCCTGAGGCTGTCTGGTCCTGATGCTTAAGTCTGAACTCTTCCACTCAGAGCTTTCAGGTTGAGCAAGGCTGTCATCTCTCTTGGACTTCTTTGTCCATTAAATGTCTTCCTCCTACAGCTGTTGGGGGCTTAAGTTAGATGATTCATGAAAAGCACTTTGTACTGGGCCCGGCAATAAATTTTTAATATCACTATTTCCTTTATTCACAAGAGCAAATTAGTATTGGCTCCGAGCAGACTCGATACATTAGTGGAGGCCATAGCCAAGAACAAGGAGCCCCTCTTCTTTGTTCCATGGTCCTTGATGAAGATTTTCCAGATGCCATTGCCAGGAACTTGGACTGTTGGCCACACCCTCCCATGGGAATCACTCTCAGCAGGCACGGTTAGGAATCCGACACAAAGGACAGCTCTCAGAAGGCTGTATTCGGTTGCTACACACGGGTCACCGGAGTGTAAACACAGGATGGCACGGCCCAGAGATTGCTGAATGTGCTTCTTCAACGTGCACATGGTCATGCATTTGTGCTTGTGTGTGTTTGGGTTTTACATTCTACTGACATAATGACCAATCTGTTGCACATCTACTAAGGGAGGCTGACAAGCTTTCAGGGCACATAGGCCTTTAGTGAAATTCCTCAGAAAGCATACAAGAGAGACATGCAGAATGGATCTTTCTGAGGATACCAAGGCCTGTGCAGAAGAACCATGCAACCCCTTAACTATGTCCTTGGAAATATTGCATACAAATAAATCTGAGCTGAGAAAGGCTCATGGGACAAAGGGAGAGGGACATGAAGAATAGTTACCAAGATACAGGGTAGTTCACAGGGTAGGTGCAGAATATTGTTTGGAATCCGCGGAAAAACTAAGTTCCTTTCTCTCCCACTGTATAGTTTCTTGGCAAATTTTTGGCTTCCGTGCTTGGTTGACCATAACAACTATCTGAGGATATTTCTGAAAGTGCGGAGTGGGTCCTACATTCATGGATGCCAATTGAACAGGTCTGAGAGACTGCGTTATGGAAATTCTTTTCAATGTCTCTGTGGTGCTGTTCTACTAGATGGGATTGGCTGACAACCATACCATACAGACAACAGACACAGCAGTGGTCACCAGCCCCTTAGAGAGGAGGATGCAGAACCTTGCATGAGACCAGAACCTAAGCCATTACTCCCGTCTCTTAGAGGGGAGGACACAGATGTCTCAGTTGAGAAGACAATCAAAGTGACCTGTCCAGAACTTAAGGCCAGATCAGAATGGACCAGACCAAACCAGATTGGACTAGATCTGATGAAAGCATATCCCCATTCCTTTCATTCACAGAAAGAGTGAAGCCAACTGACCCTTAATCCTACTACAGAATCACCTTCACTACAGTGTCACAAAGACTGGGACAGGATTGCTCAAAGATAAAGCTAAATTCATCATGCTGTTTCCTATTAAGGAGGTTTATTAGCTATGAGCAGTGGAATTAAGAGATATATCATTTTTTATTCCTTTTATTGTGTGGACAGTGAGCATAGCCGAGCAGGGCCCTGACTGTTCTTTTCTAAAGCCCATCAGTGCCTCCCATAAGCCCTTCCAGCTAACATTAAGCAGAGCTTGAGTAATGAGAGAGTTCTTCTCCTGGGAGACACCGGCAGCCCTCTGGCAACATTACCTCAAGGTTTCCCTAACTGCCTTTGCAAGCTTCCTGTAGCTTTCATGGGTCTCTGCCATGTTTCCCAACCTCCTTCCTCTGGTCAGACTTATGTTCCAGTCTGACCAGCATGCTGTCCTTTCTGCATTTTCCTTCACAGAGTCCTAACACATCTTGGCCCCTCTTCTTCTTAGGGAAATGCAGACCAGCGGGGGCACAGCAGCTGTCCCTAGGCCCCAGCTGCCCTGCAGAAGCTCTTGGAAACTTGAAAACGTGGCTTTTGAGGACCTTTGGGGTGGAGAGAGGCATGGGGAAGGTGTAGGAGGAAAAAGACAGAGACAAGTTACTTAGGACCAATTGTCTGTGTCTCAGGAGTCGAGGAGAAGGAAGTCTTTGTTCTTTATTTACCTGTTAGTATGTGGTAGGGATCGGAAGTTATCAGAACTGAGGCTCGGGGGAGCAGCATGACCTGCTTAAGTTCACATATGTCACAGCAGTCGGGGCAGAGGGCTCCTGATCTCAAATCCTCTTTATCTCTGCCATACTGCAGTGACTGACTGTAGGAAACACAGAATAACATGATAGTTAAGAACAGGAAGTTTAGGACTGGAGAGAAGGCTCATGATTACAGAGGACCCGAGTCTAGTTCCCCACACGTACATGGCAGCTTACAATCATCTTTAATTCCACTTCCAGGGAGACCGGTGCCCTTCTGCCTGCCAGAGACACCAAGCATGCATACGGTACACATACATGCACGACTGCAAAGCACTCATACACATGAAATAAAAATAAATCTTTAAACAAAATAACAGGAACTTTGAAGGACTGCCTTGACTTCTCTCATTTTAAAATAAGGATAATGTACATTCTTCAGAAAGATTTATAAGTGTGGGTGCACTGACAGTAGTAAGTTGAAGTGTTTTTTGTTTTTGTTCTTTTCCTATGTGTATCTGAAAGTTGACCATGAAAGACGGAAGCTAAGAGGGGGTGGATTTCAGCTGTGACTGTAGAAGGTTAAGTACGTGTTTGCCTGGAGCGTGGGATCCCAGGCTGGAGAATCACAGAGGGGAAGGCTGTGCTAGGACCCAGGCTGAGAAGCTGGGCTGCTTCACTCAGCCTGCTGAGCACCATCCCCCTGAAGGGATGGTAGGCTGTGGGGGTAAGCAGTACGCTGAGAGTATCCTGATGCCTACAGAAGCCAGCAAGTCACTGCCAACAGGGCAAGTCCCCATGCTGAAACCTGGCAAAAGTTAATAAAGACAGCTGGAATTTTCTCTGGTTCTTTATTGAAGGGGTAGCATGGGGCAGACTGATGGACCTAACACAGCCTTGGTCCAGATTTCCTTAGACATGAGTTAGATCCAAGAACCGCACAGGAAACAGATGATTTGAAACCCCAGGCCTTTTCTTGGGGAAAAAAAAAAAACAAATTAGATAGTAAGTTACATTTCTGTGAAATAAACCATGGAAACCAATGACCCGCAAAGTTCTCTCTGATGAGGCAGCAAATAAGGAAGGTTTTAGCGTCAAGATTCTCCACCATGTCCAAAGAAGACGTTGAGTAACAAACATAAGCAGAAGACATTGAGTTACAGACATAAACATGCTCAGTGGGATTCTTCCCTGTGGAAGAGCCTTGGATATTGCTGCCTTCCCAGGCTCCAGCCTCACTGGCATAGCATCAGCTAATCCTGACACCAAAGCCGAGGACAAGAGTGCTAGGAAAGCCACTCTCAGCACACAGCCGAGGCTGGCCCACTGGTTCCTCTCAGTTCAGTGTAGAAAGCATCCGTTGAGCATGTTTGAGCCTTCCACATGCTCATGCTGCCTGCAGCCTGGGAGCTAGGTTGCAAGCAATAGTTAGCTGCCAGACATAGGGGAGGGCAACTCATCTGGGGTGATTCTTGCCTCCACCATGGCCCTAGAAATAGGAAGGTTGAACAACGCGCTTACTGTTGGATGAGTTTGGGAAAATTAGGTACTAAAAACATCAGAAGAGTCTGTCACCAGCCAGCATTACCAGCCAGAGCTCCTACCAAAGATGATTCTTTTTTTTTTTCATTTTCTTTCTCCTTGTATGTGTGTATATAATGTATACAGGTGTGTGTGTGTGTGTGTGTGTGTGTGTGTGTGTGTGTGCGCGCGCGCACGCTCACAAATCCTCACGTGTGCATGCATTCTACGTGTGCCCACACATTTGTGGATGGCATATATGTGTTTATGAGGAGGCCCAAATTAGCACTACTGTCCTTTCTAGATAATTCTCTAAGTGAACCCAGATTAGTCCAGCTACCTAGATTGCCATGGAAATCCCATCTCTGGCTCTGGGGACACGGACCCAAATGGGCCAATACACCCAGCAGATTTATGCTTGGTCTGGGAATGCAAACTCTTGTTCTTACTCTTGTGTTAAACGCTTTAAGCACTGAACCATCTTTATAACCTCATGCCCTGCTCACCTCTGCTCAGTAGGACTTGGGGATGCAGTACCACCTGTCTGCCTCATTGAACAAGGTAATGGAATTCCTTCCTCTGTAAGAAGGGACCGTTGTTCCGTTCTGCTAGGAAAATCAAATTGGTGGTGAAATATTTGGCAAGATGTCCGTCATCCTGGAGGGGATCTCTAGACAGCAGTTTAAAGGCTGTGCCTAAAAGGACACTGTGGTTAGGACAAAACAGCAACCAATAGATTGGGAAAAGATCTTTACCAATGCTGCAATAGATAGAGGGCTTATGTCCAAAATATACAAAGAACTCAAGAAGTTAGACCGCAGGGAGACAAATAACCCTATTAAAAAATGGGTTCAGAGCTAAACAAAGAATTCACAGCTGAGGAATGCCGAATGGCTGAGAAACACCTAAAGAAATGTTCAACATCTTTAGTCATAAGGGAAATGCAAATCAAAACAACCCTGAGATTTCACCTCACACCAGTCAGAATGGCTAAGATCAAAAACTCAGGTGACAGCAGATGCTGGCGAGGATGTGGAGAAAGAGGAACACTCCTCCATTGTTGGTGGGATTGCAGACTGGTACAACCATTCTGGGAATCAGTCTGGAGGTTCCTCAGAAAATTGGACATTGAACTGCCTGAGGACACAGCTATACCTCTCTTGGGCATATACCCAAAAGATGCCCCAACATATAATAACAAAGACATGTGCTCTACTATGTTCATAGCAGCCTTATTTATAATAGCCAGAAGCTGGAAAGAACCCAGATGCCCTTCAACAGAGGAATGGATACAGAAAATGTGCTACATCTACACAATGGAATATTACTCAGCTATCAAAAACAATGACCTTATGAAATTCATAGGCAAATGGAGGGAACTGGAAAATATCATCCTGTGTGAGGTAACCCAATCACAGAAAAACACACATGGTATGCACTCATTGATAAGTGGCTATTAGCCCAAATGCTTGAATTACCCTAGATGCACAGAACACATGAAACTCAAGATGGATGATCAAAATACGAATGCTTCCCTCCTTCTTTAAAAGGGGAACAAGAATACCCTTGGCAGGGAATAGGGAGGCAAAGATTAAAACAGAGGCAGAAGGAGCACCCATTCAGAGCCTGCCCCACATGTGGCCCATACATATACAGCCACCCAATTAGACAAGATGGATGAAGCAAAGAAGTGCAGGCCGACAGGAACCGGATGTAGATCTCTCCTGAGAGACACAGTCAGAATACAGCAAATACAGAGGCGAATGCCAGCAGCAAACCACTGAACTGAGAACTGGACCCCCGTTGAAGGAATCAGAGAAAGGACTGAAAGAGCTGAAGGGGCTCGAGACCCCTTATGAACAACAATGCCAACCAACCAGAGTTTCCAGGGACTAAGCCACTACCCAAAGACTATACATGGACTGACCCTGGGCTCCAACCTCATAGGTAACAATGAATAGCCTAGTAGGGGCACCAGTGGAAGGGGAAGCCCTTGGTCCTGCCAAGACTGAACCCCCAGTGAACGTGATTGTTGGGGGGAGGGCAGTAATGGGGGGAGGATGGGGAGGGGAACACCCATATAGAAGGGGAGGGGGATGTTGGCCTGGAAACTGGGAAAGGGAATAACATTCGAAATGTAAATAAGAAATACTCAAGTTAATAAAGAAAAAAAGGAAAAAAAATAAAGGCTGTG
Source organism: Rattus norvegicus (assembly GCF_021556685.1). Lineage (NCBI taxonomy): Eukaryota > Metazoa > Chordata > Mammalia > Rodentia > Muridae > Rattus > Rattus norvegicus. The sequence continues at coordinate 50,277,075 of NC_141541.1, read as the reverse complement.
CCTACCTAGAATGGTATTTTGTCCTTGGGATTTTTAATTCTTCCATTCTAGGCCTTTCTCCTATCACCTGTGGACTCTTTTGCCTGTCACTCTGCTAAAAGCTCCCTCAGATGCTACCCAATCTATCATTCCCACACCAATCCCTGCCCTCCTAGTCACCCCTCGCCCTCCTCTTCCACAATTCTGTATACTTGCTGAGCTTAATTTTAAGTGTGAAGACTCAGTGTGTTCACATCTAGGAACCTTTAAACTGAGGATTCTTGGGAAGCCACACAAAAAGTCTGCCCGTGGAGTCACTGGGCTGGGGACACCTGGCGGTGGAACTCAGAGTGAGCGAGCAGGCTCAGGCAGAGACCTTTTTGTGACCCTCTTTAATTACTTTGGCCTGATCAGCCATTGTTCCCAAACCGGCTTGGCTGCTAGATCATCTGGAGAACTCTGGGGGAAGAAAAAAAAAAAAAAAAAAACCAGAGTCCTTGGCTCCCTGCCTAGGGTGACCAGAAGGACGTGATCCAATGACAGTTAAAGGTTAAGCAAACCTGGGAGGACTTTCTCTACCAAGAGCCAGGCCAGAAGACCAGCCAATGGGCACCTCTGGACTTGGAAGAGGCCTGTGAGTACCAAGGAGTGCTCTGGACGACCCTGCCCCCACCACACCTCCTTGATATCCAATGTGAGCACTCTGATAAAGAGATACTGGATACCCACGAGCTCAGTCTTTCCATCCATCCTAGTTAACCATGACCGGTCGACGTGGCACATCCTAGAACCACCTGAAAAAGAGTTTCAACTAATTAATTCCTTTATCAGTTTGATCTACGTGAGGGATTGTCCTGATTTTCTTTATTAATATAGGAGGGCCCAACCCATTTTGGGCGGGCCTGTGTCGTGAGCACTGGGTACTGGACTGAATAAGAAAGCTAAGCAGGATTTTGTGAGGTCAAAAGACAAAACGGCAGCAAGTTTAGTTATAGATCTAATTGTCTTTCGTTTATATCTTGTGTCTTAGGGGATACTCTAGGCTGGAAAAATGGCTGTGTGTTCCCTTTGGACAACAGAAAGGCAGTATAAGGATGGATCTAGGAACTAGAACAATATGAGAAAGCTGATTGGCTAATAGCAGGCTACTTCTTTGTAAGAATGAAGCAGAGGTGACCCTTCACTTGCTTATTTGGGCATTTGGATATCACCCCACCCCCACCCGATTAGTCAGAAGGTCCGATAAATAAATTGGTTCTGCCCCGGCGGCATGGAGTTTCAGCTCCCGTATACCGCCTGTTTGATTCAATCTGTTGGGCCTCCTCCCAGAGCTCAGCCCAGTTGGTGTACTCCCGTGGAAGTCAGTATGGTGGTTTGAATAAATAATGGCCCCCATAGGTCAAAAGTGAGTGGCCTTGTTGGAGTAGGTGTGGCCTTGCTGGAGTAGGTGTGGCCTTGCTGGAGTAGGTGTGGCCTTGTTGTAGGCGTCGCCTTGCTGGAGTAGGTGTGGCTTTGTTGGAGGAGATGTGTCACTCGGGCTATTTGAGGATCTCAAAAGCTCAAGGAAGGGGTTTGGGGATTTAGCTCAGTGGTAGAGCCCTTGCCTAGGAAGCACAAGGCCCTGGGTTCGGTCCCCAGCTCCGAAAAAAAGAACCAAAAAAAAAAAAAAAAAAAAAAAGCTCAAGGCAGTTCACTTCTTGCTGCCTGCTTATCCAGATGTAGAACTCTCAGCTCCTACGTCAGCATACATCTGCAGGCACGCTGGGATACCTCCTGGCATGATGACAAGGGACCAAAGGACTGAAGTGTAAGCTACCCCAATTAAATGATGTCCTCAGCATGATGTCTTTTCACAGCAATAGAACAAAGACTAAGACAGTCAGCTTCACATTACTATAACAAGTATTCAGGACACAATCAGCTTATAAAGAGAAAAGGGTTATTTTTTTGCTCACATGTTTGGAGGTTTTAGGCCTTGGTGGGTGGCTTCATCACTTTTGGGCCCTTGAAAAGGGAGCACCTGATGGAAGGAAGGAGTAGCTGGCAAGAGAGGGAATGGTAGAACACAATGTCATCACAAGCCAGGGAGCAAAGGAGCGAGGAGGGGCCCAGGTCCCACAGTAGCCACTAGGCCACAGTCCCAAATGATCCTACTGTCTCTCAGTTGGTACTACGTGGGGGACCAAGTCTTTAGTTTTAAGGGACACTTGTGACCTAATCCACAGCATGTCCCATACATCTATTTTATATAAATCTCTTAGGAATCTGTTTAAAAATTTCCGACATCATTCAAACTGATTAATTGGACTATGGGGTCCAATATCTCTGGTAATTCCAGCAGGTAATGAGGTCCAAGGACGCAGCTTTAGGGTCTGCTGTGAAGATCGCCTCCTAAGCTTTGCAGTGTTTTTCTATCCCATTCCCCCGACCCCGGCACCCCCCACGAGGAACAGAAGCATTTTCCCCTCAATGAGAAATGATAATTGCTCATTTTGAAAGAGGGTCATTTATCTCTCATTTCCCAAGTCCAACCAGAGAATCCCTCTGGACTGGAGTCTCAGGAGAGCAGACACTCTCCAGTGGAGGCAAACACCATCTGCCTGCCTCTGCAGTCATGGCTGACAGATGGGGACCCGCAGAACCCCAAATTAGCCAGAAGGATGAGTACCGAAATGGTCCACTTCAGGGTGGGTTTCTGTGATTGATCCTCCTATCTTTTCTGCCACTGTCCCTGGTAACTCATTCCTGGGCCCCACATTAGGAGCACAGTGACACTTTTCCTATGTCACCTCCAGATCCCGCCTGCAGCTACTAGTTCTTCATTTTTCTTGCTGTCCTCATCATAAACAAAGGACAGCTGTTCTCACTTGTGTGAAGCCCTGAGGACCAGCGGAGGGACCGTGGTAAGGGGTAAACAGTTGTCCGACCTTGACTGTGAGTAAACCCCTAGGTAATTAGTCTGCCTCCGTGACCTTGATGAGCTAAACAGAAGGGCATTTCAGTGGAAGAGCGCAGACATCACCGCTTTATGAGTGGTAGCGACAGGCCTGCTAATCACTGTTTATCTCCGGTGTTTTTCATTTATAAAGTCAGATAAAGTTATAATGGAAGAAAGCCCGAGTCTAGTGAACACATCCCCACTTCCTTCTGCTCCCAACCCCCCATCAACAATAGCAGCACCCGAACTTCATTAATGGGAAAGAGAGGTAAGTTAGTGTATAACCTTGCTGTTTTCTGAAACCTATACAAACAAGGACAATGCGAACCATGCCCAGCTGCTGTCATTTAATGGCTGCGGATTTGTTCTCAGGGACAAAGTGGTTCTTTACCGGTTGATAAACTGAGCAGCGGCAGTCATTGGAAGACCCCAGGGACCTTTTGCCAGTGTCGAGTTCCTGTATGGTTGCACCGTCTGTTGTATCCACAGCTATGCTGTTACTCCAGGACCCAGAGGGGAAGAGAAAGACCAACCTGCTTGATGCCTAAACAGTCGAAGGGAAGCCTACATACAATCTGTTGGGCAGAATGCCCCTCTCCTTTCTGTCCTGCTCTGCAGCATTGCTGCTCCCTTCTGTGTCTCTTTCAAGTTTTCCCCTTCGGGACAGCTCTGTCTTCAGTGTTGTCTTCGGCAAACTACCAAAATAGAATTTATGATTCATTGACCCATATTATGTCCCCGCTGACAATATCTGCAGAAGTTCTGCTCAACAATGGCTTGCTGACTTTACAAAAAAAGCATATATCACTCCCTGGAATTCATCCGCATAACAAGGCTGACAGGAGAGCAAATTAAGTGTTATCTTCTCCAGAGTCCTTGATGAAGAACACCCTGGTCTTGGCAACTCACTGTGCATTTTTGTCGAACTTCAAGAAAGCGGGATCATTAGAGGGTGTTTTCTGTAAATTTCGGTTAAGTCTGGGGTGTGTATGAGAGACCGTGTTGCTAAAATTTCTTCCCAGGGGGAGGTGTAAGCATGTCTACCCCCTCGCACTAAGGTCCCAAATACAAACTCAGGTACAGATTGGCCTATGTTCACCCAGAGGAACAAAGGACTTCATTGAGCTTCCTTATAGAGCAGCAGTGAGAGGTTTCTTACAGCAGTGTGGGTGTTCCTCTTTCTCCACGCCCAGCATGGGTGGGGACTCCCCTTAGAGACTTAGAGGAGCATCTCAATAGTCTTCCAACCCAGGTGAGCTTCAGGCTTGCTAAGTAGTTGTAAATGAGCTTGAACACCTGCTTCTCCAGTCTCTCTCCCCACTGTTGGGATTTCAGATCTGCACCACCACACCTAATTGTGTAGCATTGGCGATCAAATCCAGGGCCTTTTGCAGGCTAGGTATTCTAATGTCATTATGTTGCTGTGACCAATAACTTGACCAAGGGCAACTTCAGGGAGGAGAGAGTTTATTTTAGCTTGTAGCTCACCGTCCATCATTGAGTGAAATAAAAGCAGGAACTCAGGGCAAGTTTGCTGTCCCGCAGAGCCTTGCCTCTGGAACTCATTCACAGATGAGGAAACAGAGCAGTAACCACGAGCAAATGCTGCTTGCTGGCTAACTTGAAAACCTGTGTTAGCTAGCTAGGTTCTACAGCTCAGGACCAACCTGGCCAGGAAATAGTTCCACCCACAGTAGGCCGGGTCCTCTTGCAACTGTTAACAGCCAAGATAGTCCTCATGTAGGCAATTTCTCTCTCAGACGACTGTAGCTGTCAAGTCGAAAGTCTTAAGCTAAAATAATAGGCAGGTACTCTATCCACAGAGCCCCATTCCCTGTCTGAATTTTCACTTTTTATTTATATGAGTACACTGTCACTGTGTACACACACCAGAAGAGGCCATCGGATCCCATTACAGATGGTTGTGAGCCACCATGTTGTTGCTGGGAATTGAACTCCGGACCTCTGGAAGAGCAGTCGGTGCTCTTAACCGAATTTTCACTTTTTAGATCTCCTGTATCACATAAAACATTGGTCAACATGTTACACTTTCTCATTAATGTGTCTTTGGTTGTAGGAGTGTCAATTATGACCCTGATGACAAGGAGGGTCATCTCTACCTGTGATTTTTGTGTGTGTGTGTGAGAAGGGCATACTTTGAGACCACAGAGGGTTATTGCATGCTATTCTGTACAAACACACTAGCGCAGACTCACAACACCAATACGAATTCTGGGAAACACCAGCCCATCATGATCTCTATGCAGTAGGAGAGGCCAGCTATCTCTAGACACGACTCCCTTTCAGGATAATTGCCGCCTTACTGTCCTGGACTCCCCATACATTGGCGTTCATTGAATGCCAACTTTGTGCAGGGTGTGGTTAGGGCCTTGAGAAGCTGCCTGTGATGTCTGAAAGGGGGTGGATTTGCTCATCTCTACCCTGGAATGGCAAATCATCACAACCCACACACAGCTCTGGATGGAGTCCTGGTTGGAGTTCGGAGATTGAATCTGCAATGCAATTACACAGGAGATGAAAACTGCATCGAAGGTCAGATTAAATCGAAGAATGGCAGTCCCCTATGGCCCAACTCTAGGGCCAACAGATCCTTTACAGTTAGGACTCAGGTCTTACTAAATCACCAGGACTTTGAACCTTGCTCCCTGATGAGAAATCAGAGCTCTCCATATTGACTCCAGACTTTAAATCCAGACAATATTTCCCCCTGCCCTGTACTGCTCATCCACTGGCCTAGACCCATTCGCCTTCCAGAGAAAGCAGGTTGTGCTACTGTAAAGGAGTCCTAGGAGTCACCTCTGCCCATGGGGCTCTGTGGCCAGTCTTGGACTTAGTATCCCTCCCACCGCCCACCCCCTGACTAGCTTCCTTGTCTATTCAACCTATCCCAATGTCACAGCCAAACATTCACCACTTACTGCGCACCTAGAAGGGCTGTGGAAAAGGCAGAAGGAGATTTAGAGCAGCCTCCTAGCAAGGATTGCCCTACCACATGCTTCTCTGTATGTTACCACTTCAGAGTCCCATCCATGAGGGACCCATGTCAGCAGCCGAGCCCTTTCAAGCCAGAGAGAAAGCTCAGTCCTCCATGACTTAGCGTCAGGCAACTTGAGCAAGGGAACATTTGGTGTGTCCCATATATAGACTCTGGAAGGGCTGAGCTTCCTAGTTTCTGAACGCAGTCATGTTTACTTATGCTGTTTTCTTGGTAGAGTTCCCAGACATGACGGGGCCTGAAGGGAGCTTATTATAGACTCTAGAGAAACTAGCTCCATGGGTCTGATATGCCAGGCCTAACTTGTTTCTTAGTAATTCTGAGGCAGCAGGTACACACGCTACCATTCAGAAACAATCAGTGTACACGGTGGCTGTGGATACGTTAACATCCTCCCTGAATTCTCAGTGCTGACTGTCATTTTGGTTTGCCTGAGTTGACCTGAGATCCACATGAATCCAATGATCGTGGCCAAGACATGGTTTTTCCAAGTGACTGGTTCTGTGTACCTTGAATTCAGCCTCTGGATCCGAAGAATGCAGAGAGCAGAACAGAGCAGAGGCACCTAGTGCAGAGCCGCCGCCATGCATGAGGAGATGCTACAATGAGCTTGCTTGCCCAAATAGTACCCACCAGCCTTGTAAACTCAGGCGGGTGCTGGGGGGTTTGATACAGGCCTTGTGCAGGATAAGCACACACTCCAGCCCTGGGCTGGATTCCCAGACGGGCTTCTATTTTGAATCATAGCCATCTGTCTCCTCCAGGACCCTGTTCTCTGGTATGTCTTCCCCTACAGGTTAAAACATATAGTTAAAACATATAGATACATGCCAAGTATCTCATGATATTTTCTGTGGGCTCTTTTTTTTTTTTTTGCTTGCGTGTGTGTGTGTGTGTGTGTGTGTGTGTGTGTGTGTGTGTAAAAGTTTGTGTACATGCATACTACAGTGTTCTTGTGGAGGTCTGAGGACAAAACTCTAGAACCCATTCTCTTTTTCCACCATATGGGACCTAGGAATTTAACTCAGACCATCATTCTTGGATGCAAATTCCTTTATCTTCTATTGGCCATCTTTGCATGTGTGTGCGTGTGTATGTGTGTGTGTGTGTGTGTGTGTGTGTGTGCACGAGCGTGCCCGTTTAACAATTACAACTGAGACAAAGACTCCAATCAGAGGACAATAGAGAAGCCAGTGTCATCAATCCATTCATTAATCCTAAACTTGGATTCTGTCTGTGTCTTCCCGCAAATCTCTTTGCATCTAATTATATACCACCAAGAGAAGGGACATCAACTTAATGACCGCCAGCAGGGAGTGATCACAGAAGCTTCCGTGCACTCACACAATGGAAAATCACGAAGCCCTAAACAAGAACGAGAGCATTTTTTTATGCCTTAGTTTGGGAAATGCCGTATTGAAATAACGTTAATTGGAAAAGTAACCTCAAACTACGCTCTCAACGGCAAAGCATATGTATTTGTTTGTATCAAATCTTCTCTTCCCTTTTTGGATGACAGTGATTTAAAGTAACGTCATTTGCCTCTGAGATGGACTAGCTCACCGGGGAGGAGAGGGGATTCACACAGGAGTCGTTTAAGCTGTGTTCAATGAATCACCTATCCAAACCACTAGGTGGTAAATACACACTGGGTGCAGTGGCTCACCTCTAGGATAGGCTGGAGGAGCAGGAGTTTATGTAACCTGGGCTATAGAAGATGCTATTTCAGAAACTGAAAGTTAAAAGAAGAAAGAAAAAAAAAGAAGATACTGTATTTGTGGACAAGTCTAGGGTCTATATAGACTGAGGGAAACTTGGGAGTCTGCGCGGAGTTAAACTCAAACTTACTTTTATATTTTATTAACAGATTTCTCTCTCTGGTCATATCTCCCCCTATGCTTGGGTCTGGTCTGAATTGCGTGGGCACCGTTGCACAGCTGGAGCAAACAGCTGGGAGGCCTGTCTGGGGAGACATCTGCCTGAGGTGCCTGGTGAGCCAAGGGTGAGGAGGGGTCGTGCTTTGCAGCTCAGGTGCCTCCTGAAAACGACAGCCTTCAGTCAGATCCGTCAGGAGAGGAACCTAGTGCCTGCCAGAGTCCCTTGTCATTTCAATTGATTCAATTGACTTCAAAGTCCCTAATCCTCTGTTTCCCCACCTCTTGACTCTGGGCAAGACTGTGGACTTGATCTGGCCAATTGGATGAATAATGGTGATATATTCTCTCTCTCTCTCTCTCTCTCTCGCTCTCGCTCTCGCTCTCGCTCTCGCTCTCTCGCTCTCTCGCTCTCTCGCTCTCTCGCTCTCTCGCTCTCTCGCTCTCTCTCTCTCCTCCCCTACCCCCTCCCTACCCCCCCCCTGCTTTGGACCTGGGCTGACCCATTAGCGCCTGATGTCCTAGATGTTTGACAGAGCCATTTTAGCTGGCTTGACATAAGGGCAGGTGCATGAGAATCTAGATGCCTACCTGGTCCGTGCCCCATGACGTCAACAAATGCATGCTGTTTTCAGCTGCTGTGTTTCACAGCTGTATCTGAAATGGCATTTTCGTGGTCCGGGTATCAGTCCGTCACTTCTTCCCTGTCCCCTCGTCCTTTCCTGTCTCTAGCTCTGTTACTGATGCCTCTTCCTGTCTTTTGCTGTGTTCTCAGTTTCCCCTTCCTTGCCCTGTAAGACTCTCACTCCAGGTCTTTGGGTTCTTCTTTTCTCTATGAGGACTCTGTGTCACGCTTGACCTGTGCTAATAACGTTTGTATGCTTTTCTCCTGGACATCCATTTTATTCAAGTGAATTCTGAGCCCTTGGGGTGGGTAGAGGAAAAGTTGGTTTCTTTTACATGATCCCTCTCAGTCCCTTTGGTGAGTTCTGCACATTCAAGAACACCCATCAGGAACCACCTAATTAATTCATAGCCTCTGACCTCAAGGGATGCACAGTCATGGTCGGGGGTGGGGGCTGGTGGCAGACAGAACCTAAGGTGTGAGCCACCATTATCCAGAGGTGGGAGAAGACACTTTGCTGAGTCTCAAAGAGTGACGAAACTTGCTGGAAATGACCTCTGAGTTGTTTTCAAGGACAAATGAAAGTTTGGGGGAGTGGGGGAGAAGCATATAGAAGGGGTTTTCGAGTAAAGGACCTCAGATAAGGAGAGACATGGATCAACATGTGATAGACACGCAGTGAAATCTTCCCGCCTTTTCTCTCAGTCCTGGTCCTCCCTAGCTTCAAACCCTCACAGCCTTCTGCTTCTATCCCACGTGCTCTTCCAGTCTCTTCCTGTCTGGCTGCTCAGAGTGACCCCATATATGCTTCCCTCACAGGGACCTGCATCTCCCCTACACTTTAACAGGATCCAGCCTGGTTCCTCCTCTGCAGCTCAGAGTCTGAGGAGAGCTTCATTATTGCTCCAGTGTTAGGGGGAGATCAGTAACCTTCCAGGCCCTGTGACCCTTTCACAGGTAAATCTCACAAGCTGTGAATTTGCCGAAAGGTCTGTGCTCTGAACCGACCCTCTGAGCTATCTTCTCATACAGCCCTTCACAATAACACGTCTTAGGGAGCTAATTAGACTACCGTGCAGGGCTGTTTCTTTGACTCCTTTCCATTGAGCACCTAGGAGCAGAATCTCCCCGCAGGAGTCTGTAATCTAGTATAGGGTGGAAGTTCCCCATGAACTAGGACTGAAGGTTTCAAGCCTCACTTTGCCACTTTGCTCCTGGCTAAGATGTATGTGTGAGCACCGGAGGGTGGGAGGGTGGGGGGTGGGGGTGGGGAGCTTCAGTGTTCTCATTACAAAGTGAGATTGTAAGGTCCATTGTTAAGGATTAGAGAGCGTAGGTAGGTGTGCTATGGGGACAAAGCCAGCACTAAGTGACATAGGACCACCCTGATGGTGCAGAAAAGGGACGATGTATGTGAGGGGTTAGAGCAGATGGTGTTCAGACAGAGCTAGTGCTGGAAAAGGTTGCTGAGCACAAAACAGGCAGAAGCTGTATACAGAGAGAGTTTTGTAGGCAAAGGCAGTTAAACACATAAACAAATTCTCAGGGATGAGCTTGCAGATGGCATATTTGGGAGACCAAGGACTCATCTGTCCCCCGCTACACACACACACACACACACACACACACACACACACCCCCCAAACCGCCATCCAATTTGTGAATTGGGGGTGGAGGGTGGGAACCTTCTTTTTAAAAAAACAATAGAGCACTTAAAAATATTTACACTTTTTTTTTTTTTTTTTACATTGACTAGCTTGCCTTTGCTGTAAAGGTGAAAATGACGGGAAATAAAATCTTCCAGGAGATCTGGTCCATATGCTACTGCTCACCGTGGCTGGAGTCTCAGATCCAACCATTGTGCTGGCTGCCTGCTGCCCAGACTGAGTGGGGTGAACTCAGGACAGAGCCTTGTTTTTGGCATGAATGCCTCTGCCTTCCCTTGCTGACACATTCCCTCCACCACTCAAGAATGCTCAGCGGCCTCTGCCAGGTTGAGAATGCCTGGCTATGACAGCACCATTTGCAAAGTAAAGAGTCTATTTATGAAGATAATGGCAAAGCCCAGACCAGGCCCACTGTGGGAGAATCTTGGCTCGTAATTAGCAAGAACAGTGCATTTTAATGAGGATGCCTGGTAGGCAGTCGGCTCCTGCCCGGACTGCCAACGAATCTGGGGCAGAGGGAGTGTTGGCAGCGAGGCCAAGGAGCAGGTGAGGGGAACAACATAGAAGAAAATTCGCTCATCTTTCGGGAGCTTGAACGCTTTAGGATTGTTTCATTTCCCCATTACCCTGGCTGTCGTCCCTTGGGTTGTTTCTCTGGAAGCAAACAGCTCAGAGAAGATCTATCAGACCTGGTAACTAGCAATCCCAAGCATTGCTGAAGTGAGAGGCAAAGGCCTAAGGGTCTTGGGGTGGAGGCTCAGAAATGTGGGCATTTTATTTTCCCTGAAAGGCAATTAGGCCATTGCTATGAAGCCTGTGGAGAAGCTGGAAGCTCAAAGCCTTCTGAAGAGAATAGCTATGGCGTTTGAAGCTGTGAACCCTGGTGGGGGTGATGTTATTACCAAGGTTGGCTTAAGCCAGACCTTTGAGCTTTGTTGCTGGAGGTTGACAAACTACTGCTGAGGGGCATGACCTAAGGAAAATGGAACTTCTCGGCCTCTCTGTTATTTCAGAGTTCCGGCTCAGGGCGAGTGGGCTTCCCATCGAACAGGATGAATGTCCATGTGTAGGTGAGTATAGCAATTCCAAGATGGGTGAAGGAGTTGTGATGTGCTGAGTCCTGGGTACCACGAGTGTCTTATAGTCAGTGTTCTATTGCTGTAAAGACATACCATGATGGTGGCAACTCTTACAAAACAAAACATTTAATGAAGGCTGGCTGACAGTTTCAGAGATTCGAGTCCATTATTGTCATGATGGGGAGTGTGGAAGCACTCCGGTAGACATGGCGAAAGCATGGAGGCACGCAGGTAGACGTGGTGTTAGGGACAGAACACACCAAGGCAACATGGTTCCACATGGAGAGGTTTAATGAGAGAGGAAGAGTAGAGGAGAAGAAAGGCAACTGGCCATGGGCATGTGGCGGGAAGGGGGAAGGGGGCAAGAACAGAGAACAAAGAGTAAGAGGGGTAAGTAAGAGGAAGAAGAGGGGGCAAGCAGCTCCTTATATAGCGTCAGGCACAGCTGGCTGTTGCTAGGCAGCCGTGGGGCGGAGCTTACCTGGCTGGTGCCAGGTCGCTATGGGGGTGGAGCTTAGACAGAATACCAACACACGGCTCTGCAGAAGCAGCTGAAAATTCTACATCTGGACCCACAGAAAACAAACAGGAGGAGAGAGACATACTGGGCCTTGCTTGAGCTTTTGAAACCTCAAAATCCACCCCAAGTGACATATTTCCCCCAAGGCCACACCTTTTAATCCTTCTCAAGTAGTGCTGCTCCTGCTTCAAATACAGGAGCCCATGGGAGCCATTCTTTTTCAAACCACCACAAGAATGCTCAGGTCAGATGGATGAAGGTTATTCTGTCATATCTGAGATATGAGGGACAATCATAGAAGCCTCGGAAGACAGAGAAAACCAAAGGGATACTTAGAATTACAGGCATCAGGTAGGGTGGTGAACTCAATCCAGATAGACCGAGGTTGGGTTTCAGTTCAATGTTGGCAACTTGAAGAAGCAGAGGTGATCTTTAGAAGTCTTCATGAAATCACTATCAAAATAAATAAATAAAATATGGCAGATGTTGGAGAAATGGCTCAGGAGTTAAAAGCCCTGGCTGCACCTTCAGAGGACCTGGGTTCAAGTCTCAGCACTCACATGGTGACTCACAACCTATAGCTCTGGGGAGTTAGCTCACACTGTCTTCCGGCCTCTGTGGGCCTGAGGCGTGAACATGGTACACAAACACATACACAGGCAAAACATCTAAACACATTTAATAATTAATAGCAATTAATTATTACAACAATTAAATTAAATAGTAATATTTAGTAATTAATAGTAGTGGTAGTAATAATTTTAAAACATACACAATGCTAGTTATCTCTTCATGTTTATTATGTTCAATAAACATGCGTTTCAATAGTAACAGAATAACAAAAACAATAACAAGAAACACAAATCAGAATAAATGTATTTGTTACCTGCTGCTGTGACAAATCACCACAAAGTCGATGCCTTAAATCAACACAATTTACTGCTTTGTAGTTTGAGAAGCTGGAAATAAACAAGGGTAAGCTGGGCTGAGTGTCTTCTGAAAGCTAGAGGAGACCCTCTGCATTCTTGCTTTGCCTAGAGGCCACTCCTCCCCATCCCCCGACCCCCCACCCCCCATCTTTTAAAACAGTAGCAGAGCATCTTCAGCCATTCTCTGGCCTCTGCTCTCACTCAAGCCAACTTTCCTTTATCCTTTTCCGAAGGACTCTCATACTTGCACTGCCCAACCTCCACCCCCCAACCCCCAACAGATAGAGTAGGATAAATCCATTCTCTTGAAATACCTTCAGGGACAAGATGATGAACATCTTTGTGGAGTCCTACTGTGTCCACTATCCAGAATAAAAACAGAACTTCCCAGCCTCACTTGCAGCTAGACTAACATACGTGACTCAACTCTGGCAGTGGGTATGAGCTCTGAAAACAGTCGGAATAAAAATAAGACCACCGTGTCTATTTTCAAAGGAAGAATGGAAGGAAGAAATAGTCACGAAAATTAGACAGAGCTACAAACTGACACCCACAACCCCCACAGTCTGCATCGACACCTGCCCGTCAGCTATTTGCACTGTGGAGGCAAGGATCACGTTTGTTGAAAGCACCCTAGTTGTCTTAGTTTGGGTTTTAAATTGCTGTGAAGAGACACCATGACCATGGTAACTTTTATAAAGGACAACGGTTAATTGGGGCTGGCTTACAGGCTCAGAGGTTCAGTCCATTATCATTGTGGCAGAAAGCATGACAGTGTCCAGGCAGACAAGCCTCTCTAGAAGGAGCTGAGTGCACTCCATTTTGATTCAAGGGCAGCCAGAAGGAAACTCTCTTCCACAGGCAGCCGGGAGGAGGCTCTCTTTCCACACTGGGTGGAGCTTGAGCATAGAGACCTCAAAGACAGCACCGCAGTGACACACCCGAACCAGCAAAACCTACTCCAATAATGCCACACCTCCTAACAGTGCCGCTTCCCATGGGCCAACCACACTCAAACTTCCACAGTCGTCTACCACACTCTCTTCTTCCACAGCGTGCACAGAGCTTGCTAACTCAAGTGGATTCTCCCTGTTCGACTGTTTCCAAGAGCACCCTTGCCCTGGAGCCTCTCTATGATGACATACATACTTTCCTTCTCTGTCCTGTTCTTAAGGGAAGTGTTTGCTGTTGGGGAGATGTGGAGCCATGACCCTTTTGAACCTGGCGGCTGAGGCCAGTACTTGGGTGTTGCTCAACAACAGAAGCGTATGCCTTTATAATTCTTGGGGAAATGCCAGCTACCAGTTTAGACTTCTCTTAGATTTCTGTTCAAGGAAAGAACCAACTTCCATCTACCTCACTAAAGCTATGCAGGCAGAGTTTTTATCTCACCAAAGAGCTCATTCTGTACTCAGGAAATACAATTGACAGAAACTCAGACTGAACTCTCTCTCTCTCTCTCTCTCTCTCTCTCTCTCTCTCTCTCTCTCCCTCCTCTTTCTCTGTCATGCATTGGTGTTTTTTGCTTCCATATGTGTCTGCGTGAGAGTGTCAGATCCCCAGAGTATGTAGGCTGACCAATGGGAGCTGGGAATGGAACCCAGATCCTTTGGAAGAGCAGCCAGCCACTCCAGCCCATGACAGAAACTCTTAGACAAGAAGTGTCCATCAAAGACTCTTATATCTGGGCATTTAAAATAGAGAAATAAGGGGTAAAGCCAAGAAAAATTGGGTGACTTTATAAGTGCTAAATGACCATCGAGTAGCATTAATCTTTATAGCACACTTTTAACACGATAGTCCATGGTCTGGATTGGTCAGATCACAACTGAAATATTTCATTTTCTTCTAGGACTTGGATTGGAAAGGGATATAGACATTAAAAAAAAAAAATGTCAGGGCTTTCTGCGGAAGCATGAAGGGACTTGAAACTACCTCAGACCTAGGATGGCAAAGGTACCCAGGGTATCAGAGGGCCTGCAGATACAGAGAGCTCACCAGGTGTAAAGTCCAATGCTACACCACTGAGATCTAAAGGAGAGAAAATCCTTGCCCTCAAAGGAAATAAGTGGCAGGAAGCATTTATATACATGTAAATTTACGTTAATTTATGTAAATGTATACAAGGTAACTCCCAGACATAGCTTCCAGAGTGGCCCATTAAGAATCCATTTGTGTGTGGGGGGAGGGAGGGGGTGCTGGAAATGTGGCTCAATAGGCAAAGGGCTTGCTGTGCAAGCTTGAGGATCTGAGCTTATCCTCAGCACCTAGGCAAAGAGCCAGGCATGGCAGCATGGATAGGCAACCCCAGTGCTGGGACCAGGGTGGGGTGGGGGCTGGGGTGGTGGTGTGTATGAATTAGCAAGTCAGATTAGACGAATTGGTGAATTCTAGATTTAGAGGGGGACCTTGTCTTGGAAAATAAGTCAGAGAATGATATAGCAAGACACTAGATGTTGACCTCTAACCACTTCATATGCATGTGCACACACACATGCACTGGTGCATACACTAAATAAATGCACTCGTGTATACATACACACACACACACACACACACACAGAGAGAGAGAGAGAGAGAGAGAGAGAGAGAGAGAGAGAGAGAGAGAGAGAGGCAGTGACAAAAAGAGACAGAGAAGAAACAGGGACAGACAGAGAGGATGGGGGAAGATCTGTGTGTCCATTTGTAGAGGTTTTTCTTTGGTTTGAGGCTCTGGTTATATGACCCAAATTGCCCTTGAACTTGTGCTCCTTCTCCCTCCTCCTTCTGAGCTCCTGGCTTGTGGATGTTTCCTAGTTTTGCTTCCATGTTTCTGTTTCCATGTTTTCTTATCCTTTTGACCATCTACCCAGCCTTCCATTAATATAACAGATCCGATGTAATCAGCTCACAGAGCTGCAAGGTGCCTTAGCTTATGGTCTCAGAACTGTTGTCGATCCTTGATCTGTATTGTCCCCACTGCTTTGAGCTTATGGAGTCCACAGGCCATGGTGGTGGGAATGGGTGGCAGAAAAAAGCCACATCATGGCCAGGAAGTCAGCAGGTAGGAGACTGGACATTGTTCCCTTCAAGGGCATTTCTCAAATGACATAAAATCTCCCTAGTAGGCTCCATCCCCCTATAAACTCCATTGCTTCCTAATAGTACCATCCTAAGGAGGGATCCACAGGCCTTTGGGAACCTCTCAGTCCGGGATATGGTGACTCATGAGAAAGGACTTAGTTAGGGTTTTACTGCTGTGAACAGACTATGACCAAGACAACTCTTGTAAGAAAAACATTTAATGGGGCTGGCTTACAGGTTCAGAGGTTCAGTCCATCAAGTTATCATCAAGGTGGGAACATGGCAGCATCCAGGCAGGCATGGTACAGGAGGAGCTGAGAGTTCTAGATCTTCATTTGCAGGCCACTAGGAGAAGACTGACTTCCAGTCAGCTATGATAAGGGTTTTAAAGCTCACACCCACAGTGACACACAAAATCCAACAAGACCTCACCTACTCCAACAAGGTTACAATTCCTGATAGAACCGTTCCCTGGGTCAAGCATATTCAAGCTACCACAGGCTAGAAACATTATTTGCCTCTGGTAAGAAGTCAGCTTGTATTTTAGAGAAATATGTCCTACCTACTTCCACAAGAAGGCAAGCAAATCTGATGGTGTTAGTTCAAATGTCCCAACCAACCACTGAACGCCTACCTCTTCGATACCAAACTCAAAGGGGCATTAGATCCATTTTAGGGTTAGATGCTCCTGCTCCCCCACTCCCACCCCAAAATGAATTAGAAGAAAAGGGGACTTTAAGAATGAGGCCCAAACAGAGCATAGGTAGGAAGGAGAGACCTGCACAGGGATAGGAGAGGGCCTGGACCCATGGGCAATCTTCCAGGAGCTGTACCAATGGGTAGGAGTGTCCTGTCTGAAAGATAGCTATGTGTGGCGGCACATGCCTGTGATCCCAGAATTTGAGAGACTGAGCTCTGGGAGATGTTCGTTGGTGTTGATGGAATTTTGGGAAAGGACAGCAAAATGAGACTTCTTGTCAGTGGCTACTCAGAGACCCTCTAGGGATCAGGACTGGGTCTTTACGTTGCTCAGAGTCTAGAGCTCCCAATAGACAGTGTTAGGTGCTTCTCCACGAAAGCCGATTCTCCAGCGATCTGGGCATTTGCCTACAAGTCCTACGCCATGGTCAAGGTGCTCCATAAACACAACTTCGTAGTTCTTGTTGACATGTAAATCCAGCTCTCACCTTACAGGGAAGAAACGATGATAAACTCTGGAGCCAAATCTGAGTGACACTGGCTTACATGTTCCAATGTCAGAAAACTGGCAGGGGTGTGGGAGGCTGGGAAGCTGAAGAGATTTTTGAAGACTCACTAATTCAATCTTAGTAAAGGCACCAGATTGGCAGCTACTGGCTGGTACCTGTGGTCCTGTGTTCCACCTCTCTGATGGGGTACAGGAACTCCACCTGCTGGGGTGTGGGAAAGCCACTTGGACAGGCGAAATGGAAGACGCTAGACTGCATTTACCCTACGCCTGCTCTCTGGCTATGAACTTGCAGGAATCGTCAATTCACTGCTCAGGTGGTGGGAGAAACACAGGGACTGAGTCCAAAGCTGGGGTTCCCAAGCTCACGGGTATCCAGTCACCGCTGGAAACTGCATGGAATCCAGAAAGAGGGGGAGCCCTCGGGCTGAGGATGACCTGGGGCTGGGGGAACTTGGAACTGCAGCTTAACTCATCAGCAATTGTCCTCAACTTAACAGCGATCTTCGGGGAGCGCAGATCACCCAGGAGGAGGGAGGGGCCTTCTGCAGTAGACTTAGAACTCGAGGCATTGTGGATGAAGGCTTCGTCCGTTCTCCCCACGGCTGTTCTTGACGAGAGAGACAATCTTTAGTTTCAAACTGTTTACTGATTGTTCATAGTGGAAAATGGGTTCGCACCACCTCCTCTGGGTAGGCTAGAGATTACCTTTTGCAAGAAGAAATGTCCAGGAAGGGAAGCTTATTGGCTAAACCCTCAGAGCCTCTAGGTACCTCATTAGCGTGGATCCGGGAGTGTAGTCACGTGACAGGCACCCGGTCAGAAGCAGGTAAGGCTCCTATGGTACTCTCAGAGGTTCCAGGGCTTCCAACCTGCTCAACCTTACCAAGTTTCCTGGCACGGTCCATTTTGCCCTGCAGGTACCCAGGCACACACAGACACACATGGGCCACAACAAAGGCACAGAGTAAACACACACAGGCCACTGACAGAGGGAAAGCCACAGACTCTTCAAAGGCCTGGGTCTTTGACCTCATAGCCATGTTTACGTAGACTCACACAAAAACAGCTTTCAGCCAAAAACTAGTTATGTAACAGATTACGTCCCTGTTTGCCTTGGTATGGCCCAGGACTTCTGGTGGCAGCCATCTTGTGCTAGCTCATATGGGACCCCCATATCAGCACATGTTGTCTAAACATGAACTGTCCCTCATGGTCCTCTGTTCCCAGCACCATGGCCTGGTAGCACGCACTCAGGTTAGCTGAACACCATGTTCCAAGTAGTAAGAGTTTCATGAAGTTTGTATAGTAACAGAATAAAAGTCATGAATCAAGGCGCCTTTAAAATATGTTGGTGGAACTCTCAGGCTCACCTCTAATAGCAACACGGGGAAATCTCTGCTCCCGGCCTCAGATGCTGGCTGGTGGTATTCTCAGTTTTGGGGTTGGTAGAAACCGATGGTCTGCTAGCGCATTACAAAAAGATTTTACCTAACGGTCACAGGGTGTTAGTTCAAAAACAAAACTGGCAAAAAAAAAAAATGTCTATTAAAGGAGCTCAAGCCAGCCCATGTCAATTTGGCTTCAGACGTGCAGCATTCCAAATCTGAATAATCATGAAAGTTCTAATCAGTCAGTCAGTCAATCAATCAGTCAATCAATCAATCAGCCTTTCTGAATCTTTAATGCAGGTGTGGCTTTTCTCTAGGAACCTGTGCTCACACTTCCTGTGTGAATGTTTGCTATAACTCAGACATACAGCATCTGTGGGCTAAGATAGGAAGCAGGGGTTTGAACGTGTCTGGTTGCAAAGCACGTCTTCTCTTGTCCCCAAAGCTTCCTTAGTAACAAGGTAATACAGAACAGAAAGAGCGCTTCTTTTATTCTCTACATTAGCCTATATATTCCTGCCCACATAAGCATTTGACCCTGGCCACTGCCCCTTTTCTGTGACACCTGGGAGAAGTTTTCAGTCAGCTCCCATTCTTCTCCGTCATAAACAGGGATCTCGGCAGATCGCTAGCAGGTTAGAATTCACGCACCTAATACTTTATGCCAAGCCCAACCTCTCCCACACACACAAACACAAGCTTTGCTTTGAACAAAGGAGAGTATTCTGTGGACAATCACTCATTGTTCTAAAAAGCTGCCGCCTCCTCCTCTGGGGCTGGAGGGTGTGTAATCATGGCCACTGCTCCTCAGTCTTTCCTGGACCCAGGGGGCGGGTGTCTGCTTACTGCCCAGGAGCCGTGGGCCAGGTCCTACAGGAGCCTCTGTTACCTCTTTTTTAAGATGAGGAGCAGCGAGGCTTGTTCAGTTCACACTCACAACAGGGGCACATTAGTATTTGCTGACTGAGGAATACGCAAATTAGGCAGCCATAGCTTGTGGCACAAAGGCCAGGATGCCGGCTCGGTCACCTGAGTCCAGATCCAAAGCTCCTCAAAAGGATGAGGTCATGGCGTCTCTGGACTGCTGATGTCATTCTAGCCTTTCTCATGACCTCAGTTTACCTGGGTGCCAAATAGGGTGGGTTGGGTGAACTCTAATAAGATAGACAGACAGACAGTCTGAAATATATATATATATATAAATAATATATACATATATTTAATATATATATATTCCCCTCATTGAAAAAAATTTCCTCTCTGAACTGAAACAATTTAGGGAATTAAATTTTAACTTCTCACTGAAATTCCAGGCTGTTTTTTTTAAATGCAAATTGGCAGAAATGATTTTTTTAAAAAAAAAAATCCAGAACAAAAATTAAATCATTTTGTAAAATTAGAGCCTGATTCTGAGTGACACATTAGTGATGGAACAAGGGTACTGAATAAATTGCATTAGCTCTGTCATTTCATAACAATAGGACACCAGAGGGTGACGTGCAATTTATCTTTCTGACACAGTGATAACTGCATACCAAAGGCAGTATTATATTGTGAGGGAAGAAAGCTATCTTCTCCTTTCTTGTTTTAAAATATTGGGCAATGACATCTGAGAAAGAATTAGTAGCTTCTGAAGCTGGGACTTATGGAGATGCCCAAATAACTGAGTTCTTAAAGTTAATGTTTAGTTCTACAAAGCAATTAAGTGTGCTTAATATAAACATATGGTATGGAAAAGACACACACAATAGCTGTTGCCTTTGACTGCTGTCTGTAGAGCCCTTCCCACAGGCTGAAGAAATGTCTTCACAGTCAAGAGCAAGTGCTGCTCTTCTGGGGGACCTGGGTTTGATTCCCAGCACCCACATGGCAGCCCACAACTGTCTATAAGGCCATCCCAGAAGAATTTGCTTTTGGTTCTTTTCTTCTAGCACTGATTTTTATATTTACAAGTGATTTGCTTATGTTATATACATTGTTATTGTTGTTGTTGTTATATACATTGTTATTATTATATACATTCATCAGCATTAGATACTATCCATCGTTCCACATTGGAAAAATGAGAATTTTATGATGTTTTATCTCCTTTTACTCATTAACATTCATCTCCATCTTTATCCATCTGTAGTTGATGTTTTCATAGGTAGTGTTCATTGCATAGCATATTGCTACTGAGTGAAGGGTTATATCTTACCAAAGAATAAAATAAGTAGTGTTGTCCAAGTGTCCATAACGTAGCGATGAGTAGTGTGACCTGAAGAAACTTAAGAATGGAACTCCACTGCTGTTTCTTTTGTTGATCAGGTTCTTTGTTCTCCAAAGTGTTTTCTTTTGCTATTCTTACTTACAAATAAGAATTCTTATTTATAAATAATAAAAATAATACTTTTATTATTCATTTACTTTTCCCTTGAAACAGGATCTCGTCCTGTAGCTTAAGTTCTGTCCCAGAACTCATGGTGTAGCCCACGCTGTTGTTGAACTCTGTATCCTCCCGTCTTAAACTTCTTGAGTGTTGGGATTGCAGGTGCACACCACCATGTCTGGGGATTTAATTTGCCTATTTTAAAATCTATTTGGGCAGGTAGGGGACATAGATCAGGTCATATGCCTGTTGTCACCCTAGAACTAATGCACGTTGTAAGATTTAAGAGGATAAAGGTAAACACACCCGTTTTCAACATGATGAAACAGATTTTGTGGCTGTCCAGTGGAGGCCTAACTCAAAAGAGAACTATACTTTCCCAGTCTCCAACTCCACAGGGTCAAGTAATGGATAGCCATTAGTAACTGTTCAGATGACATCATAGCAGGAAAGTCATGGTGGGAGTTAGCGGTATCACATCCACAGTCAAGAGCACACTTGGTGTTCCGCTACCCTGCTCCACTCTTACACAATGGAGACTTGGTGTTCCGCTATCCTGCTCCACTCTTACACAATGGAGGACCTGATGGTGCTGCCCACATTTAAGCTGAGTCACGACAATCAACTAAGATAATCAAGACAACCTCCACAGACATGCCCACAGGCAACCTGATCTAGGCAATCTCTTGCTGAGATCCTCTTCCCAGGTGGTTCTAGTTTTGTCAAATTGGCAGTTAAAAAATCACCACCATGGGGACACTATAAAATGGATCTGTGTTAGTTATTCTTCTCTGCACTGTGATAAAATACTCAAAGTAACATAGAGAAGGCTGGTTTTACTTTGGCTAGTGGTCTGAAGGCGATAAGTCATAGAGATTAGGAGAGGGGTAGGGAACTTTGTGATGCTGGAAGAATGGAATGTCTTACTCACAGTTCAGCAGACCAGGAAGCTGAGGGGAAACTTAGGCCAGAATTGGTCACAAGGCCTTCCTGGTAACCTACTACCCTCAGTGAAAATCCACTTTCTAAAGGTTTCACAACCTTCCTCAAACAGCGGTACCACTTGAAGACCAACTATTCAAGTACAAGAGCTTTGAAGAACACTTCCCATTCAAGTCAAGGTGATCTACCCCTGACTGACAGATTCACAGTTATCTTGTATGCAGAATGCATTTAATCCAAATTCAAAGTCCCTATAGTCTTACAGTCCCAACGCAAATTAAAAATTCAAAGTTCAAAATCTCTTCTAAAGTCGAAGGCAAGCTCTTAATATGAATCCCCCTTGGCTTTTGTAGATCCTTCAATATATACTGTTATAAACATTCCAAGAGGAAGAACCGTGTCTACACAATCCATAAATCTAGCCAGGCAAACATCAAGTCGTAAAACTCCATGTCCAGCATTGAGGGGTCATGGCAGTATCATCTGGACTCCTGTAGGCTTGGATATCAGATTCCTCCAGATCTGCTGCCTGCAGCACTTTGAGCCCCACTCTTAGACTGGCTCCACTCCAGGCCTCCAGCTTCACTCCAAAGACAGCCCACACTCCCGGCATCTACAACATTCTGAGGTTTCCATTGCAACTCAGGCTTCATCTTTACGGCTTTACAATACAGTCTCAGGGCCTCCTTGAGAAAAATCTAACCCTGCTACACCTTGCCTGACCACTGTACCTTCCTGCAGTGCTGGTGGAAGCCCTGTGACCCTGTCCCTCTGAAGTTTTGTATGAATTCATAATGGACATGCACATCATGGACTTGGTCATCAGCAACACATGGGCATCCACTAAGTTCTGCTGCCATCCTGTGATGTAGCTACCCTTTTACCACAGCTATGTAGCAGGAAATAATAAAAAAGCAATACCATCTCACACTAGCGCCAGCACCGGCAGGCCACACGGCACCAGCGGGATGTTCTCATCTCGACAGACTCTCTGACCTGGAGCTCCAGAAACCTTTCTACCTGACTAGCTAGGTTCCCTTGGCGGGTTGCTGCCATGCTAGCCCCAGCAAAATCAAAACTCTAGAGTCTTGTAATTTATCAATAAGATTTATATCAATAAATTCTCACCCCGCAAAATGTCCACGCAATAAACCCAGAACCAAATGCTATTGATATAACTGCCCACCTAGATAAGGCAAATTGTCCTGTATTATCCGTTCCTTATAAGATATTTATGGCTACCTGTGGCTATTTTAAAGCCTCACGGATCTGAATTGTCCTTCTTTTCCTCCATTTTGGTTCTTCTCTCTTCTTCTTCTATATCTCCTACGTCTCAAAACTCTGTGCCCACCTTTCTTTTTCACTGCTCAATCACAGGCCTTGCCTTATTTATGCCTGCCCTCAACTGCATATGGACATCAGCCCACACAGCTACAGTAGCCTCTGTGTATCTGGTGAACCTGGGGAACACTTCTTTTGTGGGGGTTCTTTTTTAGTAGGGATCCTCTACAGGGGTATCCTCTAGTCAGACACTCTCCTCTTGAAGGAATCTGCGTTTTTATACTCTAGAGCCTTTGATCTGGGGTTGTTGTTCTAAAGATGCCTTTCCTTTTCTAGTGTGGAGTAGGAGGTTTTTCCTCACTTTCATTAATCTTTTTAAAAACAATAATCACTACTGTGGTGTCTGTCCCAGGCATTAGTTTGCTCATGCTCCTTCCCTTGCTAAACTCCATATTATTTTAAAAACATCTTACATAAAGCAGGCTAAGAACAGAGCATGAACCGTGCCACAGCCTGAATACTATCCTGTCTTGGAACACTTCCTTCACCCAGCATAGCTTTCCCTTTCTTTTGAATTCAGTCTCATTCAGATTTTTCAAGACACAGCAGATGGTAGCTGGAGGGTCTGGCAAAACGTTCCCTGAATGGCTTCTCATCCGATGCTCTCCCATAAAACATTCTGAGCCTGGCCATCATCATCTACATTTCTGTCTGCATGGTGGTCCTCACTGCAGCCAGAATAGCTCATGAAGCCCTGCTTACAGCACTACAAACATTTTAGCCCACAGCTTTAAACTCTTGCACATCCCCCAAATCAGTTCCAAAGGCTGGCGACCTGACCCACCTAGCTCAATTTCTCAGAGCCACGGCGGTGAGCCGATGTTTTGGTACAGACTTTCTACATCAGTTACTTTTCTGATCACTGATAAAATACATGAAAGGACTAATTTGAGGAGACAGCTGTTTTTTTGGGTTCACAGTCTGAGGGAGCATTGGCATGAGAATTGTGGCAGGAAGGACATGGCAGAGGGCATTCTCCATGGTGATGAAAACGTGCGGTGAGGGAGAAAGATTTATTTGGTCCCATAGATTGAGGGGACACAGTCCACTGTGACAGAAAGTCATGGCGGCATATGGCTTTGTGTTGATGGAAGCATGTAGCTGCTGCATGCTTGCATATCAGCAGACGAAATTACCAAGCACTTAAGCTGGAACTGGGGTCCATGCTATCCTATATGCCCATTAACAGAACTCCCTTCCTTTGAAAGAGTGTTGCGTTTGAAAGTGAAATGTGGGGGCTGGGGATTTAGCTCAGTGGTAGAGCGCTTACCTAGGAAGCGCAAGGCCCTGGGTTCGGTCCCCAGCTCCGAAAAAAAGAACCAAAAAAAAAAAAAAAAAAAAAAAGAAAGAAAGAAAGTGAAATGTGCCCCTCAGACTTGTGCATTTGAACATGGCTGTCCAGATGTTAGTGCTGATTCGGGGGCTCTGGATTCTCTAGGAGGTGGGAAGCCTGCTGCACCACACATTATTGCTGCCACAATGTTCTGCCTGAACACAGGCTTGACCACGATGACTCCCCCGGGCCATGCACTGAATCCTATGAAAGAGATGAGTCAATATAAATCTTTCCCGAGAACTGAAACTATCTGCAGGGAGCAAAGGGAAATTGGGAGGGACAAGGAGTTGAAGAAAGAAAGAGGAGATGAGGGGACATGTTGAATAACATACATTTATATGAGAATGTCTCTGTGTAACCCAATATCATGTACAATGAATATTTACAATGAAATCTTAAAAATGCATAAGCTGTAGAAGAAAAAAACACATTATTAGAATTCATAAAAATGAAAAAGAATCTTTCCTTCCCTTAAAAAAACAATTTAAAGGACTCTCAGGTATGTGTCATGACTGCAAAACCCTGAGGAGCACAGTCTGACAGTCTGATCAGGGGTGCTTCCAACCTGCATAGCCAGCACCGTATTTCACCGTAAGTAATAGAATGTTTTTTACAAACCTGGAAACAGAGAGAGCAGCTGATGTTACATTTCATTTACCACTAATCAGTGAATAAGACAGAGAGAGAGAGAGAGAGAGAGAGAGAGAGAGAGAGAGAGAGAGAGAGACTTACAGATTGAAAAGGTGGGAAGGTGCCCTCATTCAAGGCCAGTGTGGTAATGTACATGGGAACTGGTTTCTTTACATCAATCCCAAAGCTCACCTTGCGGGAAGTAAGTGAATTCAACTCAGCAAGGTCACAGGATACAATGTTGACATCCACAAAAAAAAAAAAATCAATTCTATTTCTATACGATACCAATATACAGTTTGACATAATTTTTGAAGCCACTTATAATAGGGTTGTACTGGCTAGGGTTTTGTCATCTTGACATAAGTCAGTGTCATCTGGGAAGAGGCAACTTCAATTAGGAAAATACCTCCACCACCAGGTTGGCCTGTAAGCAAGTCTGTGTAATATTGTCTTGAATGGCTGATGGGAGAGCTCAGCCTACCTTGGGCAGTGCCACTCCTTGGTCATATAAGAAAGCAGCATGAGCAAGTCATTAAGAGAAATCCAGTAAGCAGTGTTCCTCCATGGCCTCTCCTGCTGGAGTTCCTGTCCTGACTTCCTTCTACGATGGACTGGAACTGGGACACGTGTGATGGCTGTTCTTGGCTGTCAGCTTTACATCTAGAATGGACTAAAACCGAAGCGACTGGGCACACCTGTGTTGGGGATTGGTTCTAACGTCTTAATTCAGTTCCCTAAATTACATGGCACTGTCCACATCCACACACTGAGAGTCTCTGTCTCCAATTGGGTTTTGATTAAATCAATAGAAAGGCAAATGCCAATGGCTGGATAGGGGGAAAGAGAGGAGTTTTTGATTCAGGGAACCAGAATCACCATGGCGGGGAAGCAGAAAGATTAGAATTAAAGGCCCACCAACATGTAAGAATTTGGGAAAATGGCTCCAGGAGCCACTTTCCCTATTGGGTTTGGGGTAGCAAAGATAAAATATAGATTTAGCAAGTATTAATTTGAGAATACTGGAGAGGAGTGTGTGCTAGCCGCAGGGAGGTTTGGAAATGCCCAGCCGTTGAGCTAATCAAGGCACATCAAAATATAAAGGGTGTGTGTGTGTGTGTGTGTGTGTGTGTGTGTGTGTGTGTGTGTGTTTCAATCGTGAATACAGAGCTCTTGGGTGGGTGCAGAGCGCATATAACCTGCTGGGAGCTTGTAGCAGATTAACTATTCACCGCTATACACCTGGGAGGGACTTTTCCTTTATTAAATCATTTGAGGTGAGACGATCCACTTCTAATCTGCATTTTCTGAGGTGGGGAGGAGAAAGCATTTGCTCTCTGCCTGCCTGCTTGCTCTTGCTCTCACTGGCAAGTCCGTCCCTTCACTAGCAGCCTACTTCTTTGGGATTTGGCTAATACTGAAGACCAGCTGAGACATCCAGCTTTGGGGACTGAGCAACTACTGGATTCTTGGACCTTTCATTGATAGGTGACCATGGTTGGATCACTTGGATATATGCATGTGTGTGTGTGTGTGTGTGTGTGTGTGTGTGTGTGTGTTCATTCTATGTGTATTTTACACACTCATTCTATTCATTCTGTCCCTCCAACGAACCCTGACTAATACAGGCATGTAAGGGTTTATTGACCCTTTTCCTCTTCAAGTTGCTTTTGGTCATAGCCTTTTATCACAGCAACAGAGAGTAAACCAGGCAAGGGTGAAAAAAAATTCCAATGGAATGAAGTTAGTGAATGGTGCGTAGAGCCTCCACCTGGGAAATTCCAGAAGGCCTAAACACCAGAAATGTACCATGAGAGTCAGAAGGGACCGTTCCAGAGAGGCTCCGGGGACACATGGCTGCTGGTTACTTATTTTAAATTAAGAACTGGTATGCAAATTACTACACAATAATAATATGCCAGTGATAACAGCTGTTGCTTGTTAGTGTCGTGACTCCGATTCTGAAAGGGCAGTTCAGCTCTTTGCTCTCTGTTTCAAATGGCTTCTTGTTTTTCAGCTGACTGAAAACATTCAGTCTGGTCAGTTCCTATTGACCTCCTGGGTCTCCTCCCCCAGACCCACCTGACACTCCCCTCACACCAGACTTATTGCTGTATTGTAACCTTTGATGGTCCCTTCCTTCAGTGACTCTGCACCCACTCTTATCCCCATGCTCAGCTGAAACCCTACTGCCAGTGTCTTCTAGGGTATACTTAATAAATGTCCTTCAAGTATCCCCGTGTAGTTGCTGGGTAAATTTGAAGGGAGAAGTGCTTCATTGACACCGATCTTGGGGAAGAGGGTAAATGGACACATCTAACAGGTGAGGGTAGAATGGATGTCTAACTAGTACAGGCAAGTTTCCTCCACAGAGGACGGCCTCTTATTAACATTGTTGGGATGAGCTAAGGTCACAAAAGTATACATTTGAAGAATCTGAAGAAACAAGGTTATTAAGCATTTATTTATGCCCCGAATTATTTACTTACACAATGGCAAACATTCAATCTGTAAATGGTCCATGAAGCTTTGGATTTATTTATTTGTTGACTTAATTTTTTGTGGTACTAGGACTATCTATCTATCTATCATCTATCCATCCATCTATCTTTCTACCTACTTATCTCTATCTATCTGTCTGTCTGTCTGTCCATCCGTCTGCCTGCCTATCCATCTGTCTGTCTATCTATCTATCTATCTATCTATCCATCCATCCATCCATCCATCTATCTATCTATCTATCTATCTATCTATCTATCTATCTATCTATCTATCTACCTACCTATCTATCTCTCCTGTGGAGAATCCAAGAGGCCCATGCATTACAAGCATATACTCTACCACTGACCTACATTCCCAGAGTGAACCTGCCGTTTTAAATAGGTCCAACTGAGGTCACTGTGTTGCCATTTATCCAAGGCTGGTTCTCTGAGTGTCCAGATTGTGCAGTTGCTCAGAGACTTGATCATAGAAGGACAGGCTTGGTCACACGTTACTGTGTTAATGCGTTGAAATTATTAATAGTTTCGAAGGTTGGCATCTATATTTTCCTTTTCCCCTAAGGTGCACAGATCCTTAGAGAATACACAGTCCCCTTTCTTTGAACCTCTCCTGCCCTGAGTCAATTATGTTGGCTGGAAAAGTCTAGAAAGACCTGTGGGAATCTGGGAATTGTGACTTCTCAACTTCTCAGCTTCAGAATGTCTTTTGTGACTTACTATAATTCCTACTAGGAGAGTCTTGAAGTTTCTAAGACAGTTTTGTTTCTAAAGCATTTGTCATAGAAGAAAATCATGACTCAGTAAAGTACATTCTTACAGTTGCTACATCAGAAACCCATGTATTCTTTACCTTTTCTATTGTAGCAAATGAAATTCACACAGAGAATCAGGGAAATGCATGGAACCTAGGACATATGACCTGGGTGGAAGCAGGTAGGATGTAGATTTTTGCTGTCTCGAAGGCAGCCTTCTTTCTTTGTTCTTTCACTACAATATTCTCAACTTCCTCTCTGTTTCAACACTATGGTTGACTTTGAGGTAATATCTTTTATTTAGATAAATAAATAAATAAATAAATAAATAACCTGGGAGGAGGGGAAATAACAGTTCAGTGGTAGAACCCTTGCCTAGCATAAACAGGCTTTAAGTCCAGTTATGGTAATGGTGACTCTTCCTGAATAGCAGGCCAGCATTAGAGAAATGCACTGCTCCCCATATCTTGGAGGGCTGGAGCTAGGCACCATGTTGACAGGGTGCCTGTTGTGTGAGGTCTACCCCAGGAACTGAAAACAAGGAAAAAATACAAATCAGAGAGCCTCAGGATACCTAGCCACTGTGTCTGGGTGGGACACAGACCAGAGAGGCAGTCACAGAGAGGGGAGGGTTAGATACAAACTGCTAAGAGGTTTGAGCAACAGTGAATTATCCAAATTATCACTATTTAGGGTCTGGTATGTGGTGACACTGTCCTCTGTGCAGGAAAGCAAGCCCTTTTGTATCCGAGGATGTCTGAGTGTGAAAGCTCTGAGCCTGACCCTGGGGATGGCTCAGCTCTCTGAGCCGCTTTCCTTGAGGCAGCTGAGGCATAGGAATAGGTTGTGTCTCCATATAATAAAATCGGTATATGACAAACATACAGAAAACAATAGTTTCAATAGGAAGGAAATTGAAAAATTTCATTCAAAATATTCAGAGCTATAAGATTAATGAATAAGAGAGAAAGAAAGAAAGAAAGAAAGAAAGAAAGAAAGAAAGAAAGAAAGAAAGAAAGAAAGGGGATAAAAATAAGAAAGGAGGGAGCCAAACCACTGTCATCTTCAGACAACATGAGCCTAAAGACTTCACCAGAAAACTCATACGCCTGAAAATCACTTTCATAAGAGTAAGAAAATTATCATACAAAACTCACTAGTGTCCTCATGTACCATTAACATACATGCCGAGAAAGAAATCAGGAAAACCCTTCTATTCACAACGCCTAGAAGAAACTTAACCAAGTATATGAAAGACATCTACAGTATGAAATATACAGATCTCTCATCATGTTTATGGATTAAATATTTGAAAAATTGTCAGAGTAACAAAACAATCTAGTTTCCAAGAAATTCCCATCAAAATTCGAATGATTTTCTTCACAGATCTAAAAAAAAAAAAGGACAAAACCCCAATATCTTAAAATTCCAATAGAGATACAAAAGATACCAAATAAACAAAGCAACCCCAATGTTGGAGGTGTCTTAGGGTTTTAGTGCTGTCAACAGATACCATGACCAAGGTAACTCTTACAAGGATATTTAATCAGGGCTGGCTTACAGGTTCAGAAGTTCAGTCCATTATCCTCCAGGTAGGAGCAGGGCAGCATCCAGGCAGGCATGGTGCAGGAGGAGCTGAGAGTTCTACACCTTCATCTGAAGGCTGCTAGCAGAATACTGACTTCCAGGCATCTAGGATGAGGGTCTTAAAGTCCACACCCACAGTGACATACATATTCTGACAAGGCCATGCCTCCTAATAGTGCCACTCCCTGGGTCAAGCATATACAAACCATCACAGGAGGTATCCTAACACCCAAATTCGAATTATACTACAAACCCCTAGTAACAAGAACAGCATGGCATGAATGTAAAACATAGATCTATAGACCAATGCAAGAAAGTTGAGGTCCCAGGACCCAGAAGTAAGTCTGTGCTTCTAGGACCATCTGATACTGGATAAAAGTAGAAAATTGTATACCCAATAACAAACAACCTTAGCCAGGAGAATCAGGATGTCCGCATGTAGAAGAATGAAACAGGAACCTTGTTTCTCACCCTTTACAAAAATTAGTTCATACAGACCAAAGACTTGAAACTACTAGGGAAAAAAACAAGATAAACATTTCAAAGCAGAGGAATTTGTAAAGGAAAATTAGGAAAGGAATTTTTAAGGAAAAGTCCAACAGCTCAAGAGAATAATATCAAGGATTGGTTTTTAGGACACTAAAACCTTCTGCACCACAAAAGAAACAGCAGAGTGAAGAGGCAGCACACAGATTGTTAGAAAATCTTTATTTATCAGTTACTTGCTGAATAGGGGATTAATATTCAGAACATACACAAAGCTTTGAAGAAAACCTCAAGTAACAAAATAACAAATAACACAACCAATAAACGGGTGTTTCCTATGGTAGTCTGAATGGGATACCTCATAGACTCACATGCTTAAATGCTTGGTCCCCAGTTAGTGGAACTGTTTGGGAAGGATTAGAAGACCTGGTCTTCTTAGAGGGGGCGTGGCCTTGTTGGAGGAGGTGTGTCACTGGGAATGCACTTGAGGTTTCAAATGCCCATGGCAGGCCCAGTGTCTTTGACTTTCTGCCTGCAGATGAGGGTGCAAAGCCCTCAGCCCCTGCTCTAGTACCATGCCTGTGTGTTTCCTGCCATGATAATAATGGACTGGGCCTCTAAAACTGTAAGCCAGTCTCCACTTAAATTCTATTTTGATACAAGAGTTGTACTGGTCACGGAGTCTCCTGAAACAGTAACTAAGAAACTCCCTAAAAAATGAAGTACAAGTGGCCAATATATACCTGAAAAAATAGTCAACATTTTTAGCCACCAGGAAAATGCACATCAAAACTATACTGAAATTCCCTCTTAGCTTGGGCTGAGTATCTGTCACAAGGAAAATAAGAAAAACACATGGAGACAGTATAGGATATGGAGAGAGGAAATTGTTAGGCTCTAATGCTGGGACTTTAAAAGAGCCAAACTACACAAGAAGTTAGTAATGGAGATCCTTCACAATGCTAAAAATCAGGCAGAAGAGATGGCTCAGTGGATAGGAGACTTGTCACTCTTCCAGAGGACCCAAGTTCCGTCCCCAACACCCAGAACCACCTGTAACAATCCAGTGCCCTCTTCGGGCTTGTTCAGGTGACTGCACATACACATCACACACACACACACACACACACACACACACACACACACACAGATATATATATATATCTCCAATGTTTTATATATATATATATCTCCAATGATATATATATATATATAATTCAACAGTAGCCAACAATTAAGAAGTCTGCCTACCTATATTTATTACAGTTCTATTCATAAGAGCCAAGTTGTAAAGTCAGCCTAGGTGCCTACCAACACATAAGCAGACAAAAATGCATATTATGTATATACAATGTTTTATTCGGCCACAGAGAAGATTAAAATCACACCTTCTGTAGAGAAGTGGGAGTTAAGCAATGAGCCAGATTCACAGAGACAAATATCAAGTATTTTCCCTATATGAAGGCTGTGAAGACTCTAGATTTTTAAAAATGTACGCCTATGATGCTAACACTTGGGAGGCTGGGCATGGCTGTGATTAGGTTAGGTTGATGAGGTGGGACGTGTCCACTGTAGGCAGCACCATTCCCTGTGCTTGGGTCCTAGAATGAAAGAAGAGGAAAAGTGGAGTCTGATCGTAAACTCAAGGTTAGCCTGAGCTGTACAGAGAGGCTCCATCTAAATGAATAAGTAAACAAACACATAAGTGACGTAAGAGTAAAGGTAGGACTATTTAGGACAGGAGAAGGAGGCAGTGGGGGTTGCGAAGTGAGAAAATGTTGTTGCATGCGATTAGCACTACTCATATCGCCCAGTGGCTGCGATGCAAGTTCTTCACTAACCGTCCCAACGTTCTGGATCCCCTAATGAATGACACACACACAGCCGTATATGTAATAGGCTTTAATCAGCTCAATGGCTGAGCCACTTTCAAACTTCCATGTTGCTAATGCTTCCTCTTAATACTCCTGAGTTATTACTTACTAAAATCTATATTATGTCTTTGCTGCCCTAGACCCAGAGCAGGGGGGGAGGGAGTGCTCTTAAGTGATTGGTACTCTGTCTTCTGCAGTTTTCAAGCCTACATCTTACTCTTTCCCTGGCATGGTGACTCTTCTTCTCTTGGTTTCCCTTTCCTGCAAATCCTGAAGTCCTGTCTCTGTCTTCCTGCCTAGCCATTGGCTGCCAGCAACTTTCCTTACCAGCAAGAACCAACTAGGGACAGGGACCCTCAGCATCTTACATACAGGTTCTCATGCAATTTTGGGAACCCAAAGAACATAATGCAGGTCTTAGACCAAATCCACAACAAGGAAAGGTAATGGAGAAAAATCTGATCAAATTAAGTTGCACAGACCTATGAAAATATTGTAATGAAAATTCTGCTATTCTGTACAGCAAATATGTGCTATAACAAAAAGATAACCTGTAAGGTTTTTTTTACAGTCTTACTTCATTTTTGGTACATCAGGAAACATTTCCTTTAATAAAGAGTAAAACTCTGCCTCGTAGCAGCACACTTGAAGCAAGAGAATGAACGTCGTTCCTGACCATAAGCAACAGCTGCGTTTCTCTGTCTGGCTTTCAGAAAACTGCAAATAACGTTATAGCCGCCACCCTTTAACCTGGGCTGGTCTAATTTGGTTTTGCTTTAGATTTTTCATAGTTCTGCTTAGTATCGCTTTCCCCATCGCCGTGATAATATATCTGACAGGAAGCAAGGCAGGAAGGCTATGCTTTGGCTTACAGTTCCAGGGTACGGTCCACCATGGTGAAGAAGGCATTGAGGCAGCTGGCCACATGGTACCCACAGACAGAGAGCAGTGAATGGTGCTCTTCCGGTCTCCTCTTCCTCTTTATTCAACTCAGGACTCCAGCCTATGGCCTGATGCCACCCACAGTGGGCAGATCTTCCTGCCTCACTAATCTAATCTGGGTAAACCCTCACAGCCAGAGAGTGCTTTTGAACCC
Organism: Rattus norvegicus; assembly: GCF_021556685.1. Taxonomy (NCBI): domain Eukaryota; kingdom Metazoa; phylum Chordata; class Mammalia; order Rodentia; family Muridae; genus Rattus; species Rattus norvegicus. Next base: position 50,243,874 of record NC_141541.1, on the reverse strand, counting down.
CATAAAGTCGAGCACCAGTTGTCTCCATATTCTGCACTGATTCATTTTCTAAGCACTTTATAGGTTCATCTGCGTCTCCGGTAAACTTTGGAGTGAGGAAAAAAAAATGCACCTGGTGGTTGTTGTGCTGCTGCTGCTATTGTTGGTAGTAGTAATAGTAGTAGTAGTAGTAGTAGTAGTAGTAGTAGTAGTAATAGTAGTAGTGATAGTAGTAGTAGGAGTAGTAGGAGTAGGAGTAGTAGTAATTGTCATTGTTGTGGTGGTTTGAGATAAACTTTCATGCAGTCCAAGCCAGCCTCACATTAGCTATAGAGGATCACACACACACACACACACACACACACACACACACACACACACACACACACACACGGGATGATTTCGAACTCTAATACTCTTGCCTCCACCTCCCAGGAACTGAATTGCAGGTGCATACTACTGTGTCCACCTAACTCATTTTAAAAGGAAAGAATGAGTTCAAAACCAAACATACCACTTTGCTGCTATTCTTCTCTCTCCTCCCCACTTGCAGCTAGGACTATGGGTTTTATATGGGTGCCTGGCTTGTTATGTGGGCGCTGGGATCCAAAACTCTAGTCCTTACAATGGTATAACATGCACTCTTTACCACTGAGTCAACTCTCTAGCTCTATACCATGTTTTTTTAAAAAGATGTTTTAATTAAAAGAATTCAGCAATAAATGTCCAAAATCAGAAAAAAAAAAAAAAAACCTGGACAAAATAATGGTGGTGGGGGCACAGGATAAGTACAGAAACCAAAGCTTCAGGTCACGATTAAAAAAAAAAAAAAGCCATCTGGGCCCTGCTTAAGTAAGAGAGTGTTTTCACCAGAAGGCAAAGAACCCCATTCCCTCTCAGTTGTGTTGGAAAAGTACAGGAAAAGGCTCTGATTGGCCAATTGGATCATTGCCTGTCCCTGGGTAAGAAAAAGAAAGTGCCCTTGGAGTACACAGCCTGAGGCGAGAAGGAAGCATTTACCTCCCAGAAGGAAAGAATGCTGTACAAACAAAAATAAAAATGCCCTCCTGAGGGGGCAGGTCAAACTTTGGAGAAAAGTGAAGAGGATTATTGTTTGAAAGGGAAAGAAAGGTGGAGATCACTACATGATAACAGAGCTGACTGGACAGCAGTAATTCCAGGAGAAGAGTGTAATCGCCTAACGGGATAGGTCCCTGTGGTCCCCTTTATCCAAAGGCGTATTACCCAAGACCTCCAACAGACACCCGACACTGTAGATGGTACCGAACCTTACACATATCGTCCCCCCACCAGCCTACGGTAAAGCTCGATCCATAGACTAAGCACAAGCAACAGCAGTAAGTAATAAACAGCAAGGTGACACGGGGGCATCTTATTGACAAAGTTATGATGCCCACCCTGGGAGGGTAAAACAGCACAGTGCAAGATGTCAGCATGCCACACGGAACAGCGTGCAATTTCAAAACCTATGGATTTTTTATTTCTGGAATTTTCCATTTAGTATCTCAGACAGGAGCAGATAACAAGAAACCAAAGCAGGGGAATGTGGCGCTGAGGATAAGCGGAGGTTGTTGCTTTGTTGGGAATTTTAAAAAAGATTTATTGTCTCTTGTTCATCGTTTTCTGTAGTATCAGCTGGCTTCAAACTCCTAATTAGCTCCCTGTGTGCTGGAGTGTGGCTGGACACATGGTTGCTTTTTTTTCCTGACGTTTTGACTTTTTGCTTCTCTCTCTTAGGTGTGTGTGCACACAGTGTATGTGCACACATGTGTGTGCATACAGGGTGTGTGCATGTGCCCGTGTGCATACCTGTACATGGACTCACAGAGAACAGACAGCATGTCCTACTGAATCACCTTCTCTGACATGCCCTGGGGCCAGGATCTTTCACTGAACCTTGAGCTAGGCTGGCAGCCATCCCAGCAACTCCTCTGCCCCTAGCCCCCATGGCATTGTGGGTACAGACACCTGTGCAGCTACATTTCTGTGGGTCTGGTGATCGGATCTTTACCTCAGTGCAGATCCACACACTAAGCAGTCTTCTCAGCATGTGTTTTCCTTTCTTCTAAGGAAGACAATTGAGCAATAAGGACACGTTAAAATGTTGAGTATGTTTTTAAATTGATACCTATTAAGATGGAAAAATTATAACTATTTAAATCTTGTCTGCTTATTTGTTTGTTTATGGAGAGGGCCCTGCTTGGTAACCCTTACTGGTCTGGAACTTACCACGAAGACCAAGCTAATCTAGGATTCACTACGTTCCTGCTTCCTCAGCCTCCTGAGTCCTGGGGTTACAGCCACAGGCCACCAAGTTCCTTAATCCAATCTATAATAAATGTGAAAGTCAGAATTCCTGATAGATGGACATGTGCCCAGGAACATATGTTTCGAAAATTAAAGTAGAAAGTGCTTTTGACCATTGCGATGGTGTTAACTGTCCACTCGATAGAATCTAGAATCACGCTGCCAATCTCTGTGGTATAGTCTTGATTGCCTTTGCTGAGGTGGGGAGGCTCACTGACTGTGGGCGGCAGCATTGCCTGGCTGGGATCCTGGACTGAGCTGCATTGTCTATTCATTGTTCTTCCGATTTCTGATTGTGGATCTGATGCGATCAGCTGGCACAAGCTCTGACAGCCTGGATTATTCCCACAGTGGTGACCGTATCTTTAAACCGTGAACCAGAGTGAGTCCTTCCTCTCTTAGGTTGCCTTGGTCAATGGTTTATCATGAGAATAGGGAAATAAACGAAGGGTACCAGTCGTCTGAGAGTGGAGATGAGCTGGCTGAGGCTGTTGAGGTTTCGAGCCTGGCTGAAAGGTCCTGTGCATCTCTGGTCTTGGCATCCAGACCACAGAGTAGATATTGCAGGCAGGCATGCATGTAAGATGCCTGTCTCCACTGTCAGCTTGAGCCCTGGGAAAACCCAAAGGAAGATATCCATTTGTCCAATTAGAGACATTGCAAGCCACCCCAGTGCCCACAGACCACAGGCAAGGAAGTATTAGCAGCATCTGGGACCCAATATGGTGGCTAAATTGTCCGCAGGAAGGCCTCAGGGAGAGTTGGATTTCCTTGTGGTCAGAATCTGTGAAGTTAACAGCCCAAATGTAACCACACCAGCTTGGAACCGAATGCAGAGAAGTGACTGAGATGAAGCTAGCCTCTGTTGGATGCAGGCCAATCTACCTTGTAGGAAAATGTGCCTGCAAGGCTCTGAAGCTTGCTAGGATAGATTTCGCCTCCCCTGTGTGTCAGAAAGGTCTGATCTCAGTTCACCAAACAAGCACAAAGTCGCAGCACAAACACCCTCCCCAAACCAAGCCCTCAAGCAACTGCCTCCCCGGGGGCCTTGTGAGACAAGAAAGATCAATGAATCTGCCCAACAGGTAAGTATATCTTGGGGCCCTCTCAGGCTAGTTTGTTGTGTTTTCTCAGAAGGCTTAACTTGTTTGCACAAAATGGAGAGCTACTGTTCAACATTGAACTTTTGCTATTTTGCCTTCCAAAAAAATGAACCTCGGTGGGCATTTTAAGAATTAGTCAGCAACTATTTATCAGGCCTCTAACAACCTGCGAGGTGTTATACCAAACCATTGTGAGTTCCAGGATGTTGTAATTAAAATGTATGGGAGAGATTCTCCATCTGATAACCAAGATGCCTAAGTATACTCTTTCAGTGAGCTTTGTCTTCTCACAGCAAGTGCGCCAGGAGATCATGCTCTTTGCCCAGTGGTGATATGTGAGTGGAAAGTCATTTTATAAAATATTTTCTTTGGGCTTCACCTCTAGGGTCTGTGGGCCATTCTTTTGATATTGCAAAGATGTGGGGAAAAAATGGGTACTGAAAGCTTGAGGACTGTCTTCTCTGTCTTTCCTTTTCTTAAGAAAAGGAAATGAAGTGAGATGGAGAAATGGCTTTAGTGGTTAAGAGTGCATTCTGCTTTTGCAGAGAATCTGAGCTCTGTTCCTAGAACCCATATCTGGTGGCTCAGAACTCCAGTTCCAAGGGAGCTGAGGCCGTCCTCTGGCCTCTGGGGGTACTACATTCAAGTGAACATCCCTGTATGTCCATGGTTGTTGGTGGTTAAAATAAAAATAAATCCTTTGGGGGTTGGGGATTTAGCTCAGTGGTAGAGCGCTTACCTAGGAAGCGCAAGGCCCTGGGTTCGCGTGGTCCCCAGCTCCGAAAAAAAGAACCAAAAAAAAAAGAAAAGTTATGTGTGACCGTCTGGAGCAACTATTACAACTTTAGCTATAATGGCCTTGACTTGGAATGTCCCCAGCACACATCAATTGACAAAGGGATACCAGTCTGGGCTACACCCACCTGTAGACGATTACCTGGCCATGTGAAGGAATGAAGTAGTGACGGTCATTTTCCCGTGGAGGAGTGTTCGAACCGTGTGCTGAGTGAAAGACACCACAGAAGGAGGATCATCTAACCTAAGATTTCATTTTCAAGAAAGATCTCTGGGAGGCAGAGATGGAGCGAATGAGCAGTGTTCCTCATGCTGAGGTTGAGGACAAGGCATGGAAATGTCCTATACTTGGCTCGGGGTGGTACAAAACGCCATGCCTTACTCAGAATCACCGACTTGTGTATTTAAAGTGGGAATTTTATTGGTAGTTAACGATGCTTCAGTTATACTTTCAAAAGAAAGAAAGATGGGTGTGGATAAAATGCTTGCTGAACAACTATGAGGACCTGGAATCAAATTCCCATAACCAGGTCAGAGCCAGTAGAGGACACATCTGTAATCCCAGGACTTGGCAGAGAGCTGGGAAGCAGAGGCAGGAAAACCCCTGGAGGTTTGCAGGTCCAGTAGCCTGGCTTAGTCAGTGGAAAAAGCCAGGAGCCCTGTCCTAAACAGGGTGGAAGGCCAGGACCAGTGTTTCCCACTCTCCTCTGACATGGCCGTGTGTGGTGTGGCTTGTATGTGGCTTGCATTAACATATATGTGCACATGAATGCACACACGGGGAGATTTAAAAATACATAAAATACATAAGAATGTGTGCTGTTAAGTAACCAAATTTAACTTGGGGTGAGTTGTGAACCTCAGTTGTAAAGAAAATACAGTAAACAGAGGGTTTTGTTGTTGTTGTTTTGTTTTGTTTTGTTTTAATTCCTATCGATAAAACAGAGACATAGTGGCAGCACCTGGGAATGGGCATATATTTCTGTAGTGACAGACTGTCCTTTACAGAGTCTGATGGTCACTTCTCTGAGAATGCTGACCCCATCCCAGACCGCTCCCCATACTTACATCCCACTGAGAAGGCAGGATGTAGAAAGAGGTATTAATCTTCATCAATGCTCAAAATAAATTAATACCTAACAAGTTAAAGTGCTTTTTCTTTTCTCAAAGTTTAAGCTGATAACAAAAAGAAAATGGAGTTTCCCTTCTTCATAGTGGGTTTGAAAATCCCCTACAGGTAAGTGTGGTCCTGATGCTCATCAGGACACTTCTCTTTGCAACAGCTAGAGACAGTTCCAGAAAACTACACCCAATCAAAATGTAGAGATCCCAATCCCAATGGAAAATCTACAATATAGCTCCTGCATGGAAGATTAGGGGTCACTGCGGAAGAGAGGTAGAAAGATCATAAGAACCAGAGGATGGAGAATTTGCTGGAACAGTGTCAGAGGCTACTCCGGGAGCTGGACAAAAACAACAATCGTAGACATGCTGATAGGGGTGGGGAAGAGGGTCATGGGGTCTCATTGCAGGAGCTGCAGGCAACTGGAGAATGCTAGGCATGAGAAAGACAGTCTTCGCCAGCCAGCCAGGAGCACACCAATTGGTTATTCCATACCAAACAGTCAGCCCTGAAGATATACATGTATGCATGCAAGTATCATTATGTAGACTGAACAGGTTGTACTTACGTGTTTAGGACTATGTTTAAACGGATGCATATACATATGTGTGTGTCTAAAAGCAACTAATGAAAAAAGACTGAATTAGAAAGAGAGCAAGGAGAGGTGCATGGGAGGGTTTGCAGGGGTGAGGATGGGGACTGATGTCATTCCAAAATCTCAAAGAGTGAAAGAAAAGTTGAAAACCTTATATGCACAACTTTTGTTTTGACTTCGAGTTTTTAGCGAGTCCTGTGTGTGACTGGCGAGAGTTGGGCTGAGTAGCATCCACAACCCACAGATTATTAAAAGGCAGTTAAGAGATGGAGAGAAAGCCTTTCATGTGGGAGCATGCTGCTGTCTCTCACCTCCCTCCCTCAAATCCGTTTGATCCCAAGTTGAGGACAAATAACACAGTCGGATGCTGGGTTTTCAGGTTTGCAGATATATAGTGCCAGCTTCCACACCTGTCCGAATGGATGCCTGTGTGTTAGATTTCTCCTGTACAGGGTTGAAAGCCTGCTCTCTTTGCTTCCGGTTTCTATTTCCCTCTACAGCTGATGTTGATAGCCTGTGGTTTTTCTTTTAGCGGCTGTACCAATGACACTCTCTCACGCCCCTCCTTTTCTGGCCTGGCAAGGACACCTCTAGAATGAAGAACAATTTTCCCTTTGCACTCTGAAAGGAAAATTAACACAGCAAGACCTTTAACACTGAGCGCCAACAGCTGTGAGAGATGGCTCAGCAGTTAAAAGCACTGGCTGTTCATTCAGAAGACCTGAGTTCAATTCCCAGCATCCAAAGGTGGCTCACAACTGCTTGGATCTCCAGTTTCAGGTAACCTGACACTTCCTTGGAAACACCTATACAATTGATATATACATCATAGACATCATACAGACACATACACATACACATACATATATACATTTTATTCCAGGGGCAAAGGCAAGATTGGGGACCTGTAGCTATTGCTTTGAACAAACTGAATTGGAGATGAACAGGCTGAGAGAATCCACAAGCTTCTCGGTTGCTCAGTCCATGAGGTGATCTGCTGGAATCCTGAAGAAGCGATTTTAATACTGGGGAAGGAATGCCTCGGTAACAGGATGCCTCGTTAAGAGCATACCTGAATTTGCCAGCAAGATTGAAAGCAAGCAGGCAAAAGGCTTCAGCGTAGCAGGGAACTAGGTTTGCTAATACTCTGAGAATGCTAGTTGACCTAGAAAAGACAAGCCTGAATCGTTAAAATCCATTCCCATGGGCCGTACAGAAGGATGGAGAGATTGGTCAGTGGTGGCTGCTCTGAGGGATGGACTGGAAGACCAGAACCAGATTGCCTCTCCGGGTCACAGATTGTTGTCTGAAGACTAGGAGTGGGCTCAATGATCTATGTTGGAAGAGCATACCCTCACTGAATACAGAATAGCCAGGTTGAAGCCTAATGTGGAACTCAAATCCTGCCTGTTAGTCCCTATTTGAGGACTTGGAAAAGACAATGGGGAGAAGTCACCAATTGTTGTCTTGTTATGAGGACCTGGCCATTGCAGCAGGTTGGTTCCAGAGAGGAAGACAGATACTCAGTCTGAAACGTTAGCTGGGGAAAATGGGAATCAATTAAAACTATGCACGTGTTTCACATATTGTATTTGGGTGCTCTTTAGCCATTTTGGCTTTTGGATATAAATATCCAGAGGATACCTATTGCAAACACTTGAACTCCATTGATGGTGACTAGCCTAGATTTTATAAGGGTATTTAAACAATATTAGACTGGTTTCTAGAGTTTATCCAGGTCAGTGAGCTTGTCTAAAGCATTAGGGGAAACACCACCTCTTTTTCTTTCTTTCTTTTTTTTTTTTTTTTCAGAGCTGGGGACCGAACCCAGGGCCTTCCACTGAGCTAAATCCCCAACCCCGAAACACCACCTCTTACTTCAATAAAATAAATTATGCTAGCCAACAGGGCCTCCCAGATTTGTCATATAAGTTAGCAGTTTAAAAAAATATAACTTATAACAAGTAAGCCAGACAATCAGATCCCGATGTCTGACACCTCCTTTCTAATTGTCGCTAAAGCCTGACTCAGGCTGATGATGCATGGCTCAGGAAGGAAGGAATATTCAATCTCAGGCACTAACCATGATAACTAGATCAGAACTGGATACAGCAGAACTGGATCTCTGATGTGGCACAATGGCCTGAAGCTATTCCAGGTTTTCATACCGGTTCAGCAGAGGTCAGGAGAATCAAAATAGTGCTGAAGGCAAAGGGAGAGGCCTTCTGCAGGGGAGTGATGGTATCACAGAGGAAGGAACCTTATGTAGAGCCTCCCACATCCAGTGTCTAAGTCCCAAAGGCTTAGGAAATCAGAGACCAATAGTGTGTGAACAGAGGAAGGCTATTTCAGATCTGAGGGAAAGAAAAAATGGTCAATGAACAACGGGAGAGGAGAGAATGTTTACTTCAGAGCAGGGAGAAAGGACAAGAGAGCATTCTGGAACTTGCAAGTGGATTCCCTTATTTTTAAAGGTCAAAGACTCCACTGGTTGTTATTTATTTGTTATACATTGGTGGATCTTTGTTTCTACCTATGCCTATCAAGAGGGACAGTACTATGGATATGGGTGTACACATTCTCCAAGGTCTTGCCTTCTATACTTTTGAAACATATATCTTGAAATATGCATCTAGATTATATTGTTATTAATGGGACTCTTCGAATTGAGAGTCCTCAGAAAGGCAGAGACAATCCAGTAGTTCCTAGCCTTACAGTCAGATCCAAATTCCTTCCCATAAGAAACGTGGTCCTCGAACCTCTCAAACATCACCTCCCACTGTACTTCCCAACATTATAACAGTTAATGTTGATCGTAAGTTTGACAGAATCTGGAATCATCTAGCAGGCAAGCCACACTGTGAGTGGTTATTTAGATTGTTAGCCTCTGGGGGTGCCTGTGAGAGATTATCTTCCTTGGGTAATTGAGGTGGGGAGACCTGCCCCCCGGAAGGAGGGCAACCCCGCTTGCTGGGCGTGGCTCCTGAACTTCAGGGAAGCAGAAGTCATTAGGGACTCTAGACATCATGCAACCACCTTCCTCAAGTTTCTGCGGTCTGTCACCGCCTTGAAATGTGAACCTCTTCTCCCCTAAGTTTATTTTGTCAGGCTTTTATTTTGTTATTCACAGCAGCAGAAAAAAAAAAAATAACAATCCCCGAATGATTGACACCAGCCTGTCTACAGCTCATGGGACACTGCTGAGGGGAACTGACCCTTTTTCCTTTGGCTGGAATAGCATTGCAAATCCATGACTTGCTTTTTGTCTCGACCTCCTGCCACTTGATATCCCATCAAAGACAGCCTGTCTTAACTCCATGTAAGCTATAATAAGCCACTTTCTTCTCATATACACATATTTAAATTTTTACCCTGATATGCCTTTTTTTTTCTTTTTAAAGAAGGGTCTTACTATGTATGTAACACTTCTGGGCTTGGAACTAAGCAATGTAGACTGAGCTGGTCTTGAACTCACCAAGGCCTGCCTCTCTGCTTCTGGAGTCCAGGTATGGTGAGCCTTTGCATGCGTGTGCATATATACACATCAGGTAGAAATAAGTTTCACAAATTCTTGCAATTTGTGAAATTTGTGCAATTTCAGAATAGATAAGATTGTCTAGAACATATGTCTAACACATATCTGTTGAAGGAATGAATAATTCAACTTAAATGGCATTTTTCCTTTTTTCTTTTGCTTTGTTCAAGCTAAAAATTTTCAGTAGATAAGAGAAACCGGCCACTGAAACAGAGATCTGTTGTGCAAAAGGTTGTAACCTGACTTAGCGTTTCTATTGCTGTGTAGAGACACCAGGACCACGGCAAAACTTTTATAAAGGGAAACATTTAATTGAGGCTGGCTTACAGTTTCAGAGGTTCAGTCTACTACTATCACGTTGGGGAACATGGTAGCATGTAGCAGACATGGCACTGGAGAAGGAGCCAAGAGTTCTACATTTGATTCAGCAAGAAGAAAGGGGGAAAAATGCCACATTAGGCCTGGCTGGAACATCTGAGATCTCAAAGCCCTTTCTTAGTAACACACTTCCTCCAACAAGGCCACACCCACTCCAACCAAGGCCACACCCACTTCAAAAGACATCTACTCCAAGGCCACGCCCACTTCAACAAGGCCACACCCACTCCAATGAGGCCCCACCTCCTAATAGTGCCATTCCCTCTGATCTTATGGGGGCCATTTTCTTTCAAACCATCTTATAACCCAATCCCAGTTTTTCTCCCAGGCACACAGCAGCAGCATCCAGTCACTTATATATACTCACTCACTCCTCTTTTCTAATCTACCCCCTCTCCGTACTAGAAAGTTCCACCATACCGACCTCTAAGACATATATTGCTGTCCTTGCCTAGGCCTGCCACTGGCAGCCACTATTCTCTTTGACCCTTAACTGGTCTCCTCTCTTCTGTTCTTGCTCCATTCTTACCCAGTTTGCATACACCGGCCAGAGAGGGATTGAACAAGCTGGCCAACGGTAAACTGTTATCCTGCCTAAGAGTCCTTCAATGGCTACACGTGGTCCGTGTATTAAGCTCCAGAGCTCTGTTCAACATTTTCCCAACTCCTAACCCATTCCTAGTGACACACTTCCTCCAACAAGGCCACACCCACTCCAAGAGACCACACCCACTCTAACAAGGCCACACCCACTCCAACAACTTTCAACTCCTCCTTTGTCAGTCTTTTTGCCCCTGTGTTCTAGCCTTACTAGTGTGTATGTAACATTTCAGGACTTTGAGTTCATTCTGGCCTGAAACTTTCCTACCTGCTTGCCCCTTTCCCCTCTCTATAGACCACTCTTTGGATTCCGGCCCAAATGCCACCTTACTGTAAAGGCATCTGTGCTGGTGTGAATGAGAATGGCCCTCATAGGTTCATAAATTTGGATGCTTGGTGGTTCCCAACTAGTGGAACAAATTGAGAAGGATTAGGAGGTGTGGCCTTGGTCATGAAGAGCTTTTCCACCCACGCCCCAGTTCCTGAAATAACAACTCTGAGATGTATTATTTATGAATAAATGCCTAGGCCACAAGCTTGAGCCTGTTCCCTCAACTAGCTCATGACTTACTTAACCTGTTTATTCTATTCTATGAGTGCCACACGACTGGTTACCTCTTCTCGGTTTCATGCATCTATCTCCTCAGAGTCTGGGGCAAGTCTGTTCCCCTGCCTTACTCTCTCCCACAATTCCTCTCTCCCTACTAAAATTCCCACCTTCTATTTTCTGCTTTAGCTCATTGGGCATCAGCTTTTTTATTGACAGACGATGCCTCCATACTGTACATGAGAGATTCTCTTTATAGTCTTGCTTAAGGAGGTGTGTCCTTGTTGGAGGGATTGTGTCACTAGCCGTGTGCTATGGAGGTTCCAAAGCCCACACCAGACTTAGTGTTTCCCTCTCCCTCTCCTTCTCCCTTTCCCTTTTTTCCCCCTTCCTCTCCCTCTCCCTTTGTCTGAAACTTATGGTTCAGATGTAAGCTCTCAACTACTGCTCCAGTCCTGCCAGTCTTCCATCAGGCTCCCCACCATTGATGACCATGGAATAACCCTGAAAACTCTAAGCCCCTAATTAAGCGCTTTCTTTTATAGTTACCTTGCTCATATGTTTCTTCACAGCAAGAGAACAGTAGCTAAGATAGCATCAGTTAGGGTCTAAAAATGAAACATCTCTGTTAAACTTTGTGGTGGTGTGACCCAGGGTGCGGCACTATTTGGAGGTGTCGTCTTGGAGTAGGTGTGGCCTTGTTGGAGGAAGAGTGTCACCATGAGCATGGGTTTTAAGATCCTCATCTTAGCTGACTGGAAAGCCAGTCTTTTCCTAGTGGCCTTCAAAGATGTGGACCTCTCAGCTCCACCTGTACCATGCCTGTCTGAACACTGCCATGTTCTTGCCTTGACAATAATGGATTAAACCTCTGAACTCTGTAAGCCAGCTCCAGTTAAATGTTGTCCTTTATAAGAGTTGCCTTGGTCATGCTGTCTCTTCACATGAATGGAAACCCTAAGACTAACTTTACATATGAAATGTTTCCTGCAAGCTCACAGGTCCCCAGCCGGTGACACTCCTTGTAGGAGATCTAGGAATTTCTGGAAGAAATAAATCACTGTGGGAGTGCGTTTGAAGGTTATGGCTCCAGTCTCCTCCTCCTTTTCTCTCCATCTGCGTGAAGCGAAGAAGCTCTTCTGTCCCACCTCCTTGTTCCTGTGATGTTCTGCGTAAGTGCACAGGGCCAACCAGCCATGGACTGGATCCTCTGGAAGCATGAGATAAACGATCCCTGCCCACTTTAAGTTGTTTACACTGGGCATTTGTCATTGTGACAGGAAAGCTAAGAGAGGCACTGCCTAGCCTCCAGGGTGGTTTAGCTTACTCTGCATTCCCCTCCCTCCTTCCCTCCTTCCCTCCCTCCCTCCCTTCCTCCCTCCCTCCCTCCCTCCCTCCCTTCCTTCCTTCCTTTATTCCATTCCTCTCTCTCTTTTTCTCTTTCCTTTCTGTTTTTCCTTCTTTCCGTCTTTTTCTTTCCTTTACTTCCTTTTTAATCTTTATCAAAATTTAGTTAATATTCCATCATTGGGCATTTTTCTTTTTACTGATGTGGCCATGTTAAACGATGTCTCAGACAGCGTCTACTACGTGTCTCTCACTCTGGTATGGTTATTTCCCTATGACAGCACTAGAGAGAGAATTGCAAGTCGAGACTTTCATGACTTTAAGGGGTTGCCCTTAAGTCACGTCTGTTTTGTCTGGTTTCCATCCACACTATCGTGTGTCCGGGCTTTGACTTTCTTCAGCACAGGTAAAAGAAGCCAGGGGTCCCCACTGAACCCCACTCACAGACTGTGTTCCACCTAGAATTCAGAGGTTCTCTTGGCACCCCAGGAGCAGTGTGTAGCATCCACCTGTTAATGCATATTTTCATAAGGAATCCAGGTGGGATCAGTCCCTTGGCTATTAGCTGAGGCTCTGTTCTGGTTCAAGGTCTATTTGATTTTTAAACTTCTAGAAAATTGGATTTTCCCCAGGTTCGTGTTTTATCCTCCTTAAGTGTCCTTGCTCTCGGTAATCTCAGACTACTCCTCCTCCTCCTTCCCCTCAGGTATCATCCCTCTTTCCATTTCTAATACAGCTTCACATTCAGGAGAGAATAATGCCATCCACATTACCCCACTCTGCACAAGCCAGCCTATGTCCCAAAACGCCAGCCAGCCTCTGATGCATCTTACTAGATAATGTGCCGCGCGGTGTCTCCACTCTGCGCAGACTCAGACCAGAGAGACATAAGACCAGACTCAAACTGGGGATGCGAAGAATCTTGTTTGTAGGAGGCAAAGTAGCTTTTGTCTAATAAAATGAGGCAGGAGCGGTACTGCTGCAAGGTGTGGATGCAGCCTTGTGGTGAGCGGTGTCTGCAACGCAGCAGGAAGCAGCCTGCTACCAGCTCCACAGGCTGGGTCCGTGCAACCACATCCCTGGGCACTATGTCCACCTTCTCCGAGCTATGCTTGCTACCCGACCACCTCACTGGGAACTACCACTAATCCGGAACCTTCTGCCTCAGGCCTAGTTCCACATTGCAAGGGCTATTCTGAGTGTACTAGGATATCACCTAGATACCACCATTCATTGTCTGTCCCCAGGTCATTCTCTATCCTACAGCCCTGTTTGTTTCTCCGGAAACTTCACAGAAAAATTACCATATTTAATTGCTTGCCTGCCTGCTGTCTGTTCCCACAAAGAACCTGTAGACCCCTAAGGGTCTTTATATCTCATTGTTACTGTAGCCTCGTGTCATAGATACTGCTCATATTTATATATTGGGGATTTAGCTCAGTGGTAGAGCGCTTGCCTAGCAAGCACAAGGCCCTCGGTTCGGTCCCCAGCTCCAAAAAAAAAGAAAGAAAGAAAGAAAGAAAGAAAGAAAGAAAGAAAGAAAGAAAGAAAGAAAGAAAGAAAGAAAGAAAAAGAATGAAGATGAAGACAGACTGATTGATGGACAATGAGTGAAAAATTATTTGTGCATATGCAACTGACTCTATGTTTATCTTGGTATGGGTTGAGTATTTCTTAATCAAAACACTTAGGGCCATTGTGTTTGAGATTTTAGATTGTTTTCATGTACATAATGAGGTTATTTGGGACACAAATCTAAACGGCAGGTAATTTTACATAATATTTTTAGTACTTTTTTTTTTTTGCATGAAACTGATTTTCATGGTGTGTAATTTTCCACCCACATAGTCATTGTGGCCCTTGAAACTTTCAGATTTTGGAGCATTTTAGATTTCAGATTCTTGCACTAGGGTCACTCAACCCGTGCGTGTTGCCAGCTGTTGAAGCTGATCAGGTGACAGCAAAGGCTGCGTAAAACTATCACTATCTAAAGCTGTGTGCCCCACATGGAGCTCACTCATTGGCAGCTTGTCTATTCTTCCCAGGAGAGCAGGGGCTTTGAATGTGTATCTGCAGTCGTTCCGTTTCTGTCCTTGGTCAGGCTAGAAAATCAAGTCAAATCACAGGACGAGCAAACATCACCAGACACAGTTAATTTTATAAGGAAGTTATTACTGTTCTGTAAGGATTTTCCCTAACCAGTGGCATCCCTAGATGAGTTTGACGTAACAATCATTGTGTCTTCCTGGACAGCATTTTCTATGTGGTAAAGGTAGGACCAAAACAACGAGGCTCACGATTTCAGTCTGTGTAATCTCTATACACAGAGCAGGCTGCGCTCCATGTCCCCAGTGGCTGAGAAATTTTCATGCAGCCCTGAAAATGCAGGTGTATAAAATAGGTATGCAAATTGCTGATCGTAATGTTAATAAATCATAATGAAGAGTATTTTAAAACAACTCTTTGATATATGAGTTTGTCATTAAAATCAAAATAATAATGAGATGTACGTGCTTGTTTGTTTACACACACAAAAAAATGAAATCTTGGCTGAAGGTTTGACGTTGGGGATGCAGGGCCTCATCAGCTGACAGAGTTGATCAGTACCGTGATATGATTATTTATTGTCTGCGATGAGAACACCACTTTGAAAAATCCATAGTACAAAAATGGCAGAAGTATGTGTAGGGTCACTCCAGAAATTGTTAGAAATTCCATCCTAATCTTGAGCCAAAATTTCATTTCATAATTTTTCTTTTGAGATTCATGTCACCAATTTTTTTTAATACCAACCAATCTAACACAAAACAACCCAGAGATGTACCAACTTGATGCACCTGAGGAATGATGGTAGGAAAATATTAAAAGTCTTTGTTTTCCATAGTTAAGCGATTAGGTTTCTATGACAACAGAGAACCTGGCTTGTACTATTAAAAAAAAAAAAGCCATTCATAACAGAAAATAATCTTGGATCTGAGCTTAGGCATTTCAGGGACTGTTCTTTGGCGTAGGCTGTGTGAGGGCCAGTGCAGAGCAGAATGAACAGGTTGTGTGGGAAACCAAAGCTACAACATCATGAGCTAGAACTTGGCCACACCTGGGAGCTGTGTATATCTGATTTGAATTATTTTTTTTTTTTTTGTGCCCGAGCATACAGAAACTTTTTACTGTTGCCCAACTTTTATGACCACCCCCTCTCAGTTCAGTTTTGTGACCTCATATGGGGTCAAGGACCCATAGTTTAAGAAGAGGGGGTCTGTTGGTCAGCACATAAGAAGGAAAGCTCCCAGGAATTTCCACAGGGTTACTCTGGGGAAACTACCTATGGGTTCTCAATCCAGAAGAGGGAGGCTAGATGGGAAAAGAGAGACTGGAGCCAAGAGTATGATGCCAAGGGTCTCAGAATACCTCGGACATAGTTTGAGTTCCTATGCCCCTTTCAAAGCTAGAGGATACTTTGAGAGAGGCAGTTGGACTGAATTCCACGAGCCAAGAAATGAAGACATAAGATTCCTGACTGGGTGAAGCAGCATGCCCATGGGGCAGTCATTTCACCCAGGACTGTGGGAGAATGAATGGTGCTAGGAAACATGGGTCCTCTCCTCCATAGCCAGCAATAATTGCTTCCTGCCTCTTTCTCTTCCTCTAATCCTTCAGTGTCACATTTCAATCAAACTTTGTTTTTGGGGGGCAAAAAAAGTCAATGTTAGTCTGGGTATGGTAGATGCCTATAATTCCAGCACTCAAGAGGTTGAAGCAGGGGGATCACTGTGAGTTTAAAGGCTAGCATAGGCTATTACGGAGTGGGTATTAGGGCAGTCCGTGGTGGATATCAAGATCCTGTCTCATAAACAAAATAAAACAAACAAAAAAAAATCCACTAAAACAAAATAATGAAAATGAGGAAAGGAAGGAAGGAAGGAAGGAAGCATCTGTCTTAGCACAGACAGAACAAAAAGGACTTTGTGTCACCTCTCGCACCCCAATTAATTTTCATTCTGCCTAGAGCCCCGTGTGGACAGTTCTGAGGCACACCACAGACTGAGTGGGGATGACCAATTAACACTGTCAATCATGGATGAGGGATGCCTAGTTAGCACTGTCAATCACAGGTAATGGCGAGAGTCATGACAAAATGTGCCGTGCCAAACCTCTATCCTGTGAGGCAGAGTGAATTAGTCCAAACTCTACAGTACTTCTTCGACACCATGTGTAGCCTCCGTTGCTTTATTTTCTAATTTAGAAGAGAGGGCTCCGTCTTCTGGAAAGCAATCTCCGATGTCAACAGAATGAGAACGATATTTCGTGGACTCAGAAGCTTCTCTAATGGAGGCCACTCATCAAACAAATACACTTCAAAGGCTCAGCTAGCAGCTTGAAGAGGTCTGAACGCCTCTTTCCCTTCCTTCCATCTTTGATTTTTGTTTGGTTCTTTGGGTGTTTTTAGGAGACAGTGTTTTGCCAGACATGGCAGCCCACACCCTTAATCCCAGCACTTGGGAGACAGAGGCAGGTGGATCTTCTCAGAATTCAAGGCCAAACTGGTCTAGATATCGACACCCAGGACAGCCAGGACTACATTGAAAGGCCCTGTCTCTAACCAAAGAAACAAACAAATAACAGAGTCTTGTTATACACAGTAAAATGGCCTGGAACTTAGGGCCTCTTGCCTCCACTTCTCAGTGCTGGCATAACCAGTGTGTATTACTATACCAGGAAGAGCGTTTTGTGTATCCCTTACTGAAAGTTCCTGTGCATGCGTTAGAAAGGTTAGGCTTTTAAAAGTGAGCTTGCCCCCAGAGAGCTAGTAAGTAGTGGCCCAGTAATTATACCTCAGCGGCATCCTTTGTGCACCTCCCCCCTCCCCTGCCCCTTTCTCTCATCTGTGGTGCTGAAATTCAAGGCCACAGCGTAGCACATGCCAGGGAAGTGCTAATGTCTTTTCTTTTGAGACAGAAGAACCTTCGACACGGAAGTCATGGATGCAGGAACGCATTCATACCCGAAGATTCAGAAAATTTCAGGTGCTGTTGTCAACAACCCCTGAGCCCAGTCAGAACCTGATTGAAACTGTATCCACAGCTCGTGTTTATATCATAGAAAGACCCTTGCAAATCAGATTTAGGAAGGATTGGCCAAGAAAGAGATCCTGAAAGGAATAATCCTATATTAGGTTCCTGAAAGATCCAACGGGAGCTGGCAAGGTTCTGAGAATAGGAGACTGGGGCTTTCATTTACAAGTGCATTTATTCTAGCTTTTCAGATGAGCTGAGTATGTAAATGTCTTTGAGCCGGAGAAGCCATATAAAGAAATCACTTTTTATTCCTTGAGAAAATTCTATTATGCTCTGTTTAAATGACCAAAACTCCAGGGGGCCTGCAAAGATTATTAAAGAGAAATTGGTCATTAAATTGAGGCTATCTTGTAGATGAATTTTAAAAATCAAGCTGTCAAACCCCTCACTGGAAAATAAAGGGGTTGTCATTGGATTATCACAGAGGAACTCTGAGCAGCACAGTGCAGCTTCTTTTTTGTCTGTCCTTGTGGTTTTTACCCCAAAACGGATTGGGGAACTGAGAGCGTAAGCAAATGCATACAGTAAAAGTAATGGCGTGACTTGTGGGGGAAGATTTTCGCCTCCTCAGGTGTGTCTTTAGCCGCTGGCTGAGGAGGCAGAAAGACAAGTTGGTGAAGTGGGGTGCTATTGAGTCACCCATTTACAAAGAACAATTTATTCTTTGAAAAAATATAACATTTTAATCACATCTAGCCTCCCCCCAACTACTCCATCCAGCTCCGCCCGGGGACTTCATGTCTGTTATTATTACTGTTGGTATCAACCTGAGTCCAGTTAGTTTACTTAGGCCACTCATGCATGGGCATAGACCCTGCCAGTAGCCACACTCCCAGAGAAGAGTGACTTTCCCTTGCTAAGCAGCTTTCAGCCACCAAGAGACCCTCCACTAGCAGTGAGGCCTTGGGACCTCCTTCTCATCCATTCTGGGATTTGATTGACTTGACCTTGTACAAATGTTGTGTGGACAATTATAGCTGCTGTGTATTTATGTGTTCGCCAGCCATGTCGTACTCAGAAGGCAGTGTTTCAGAGTTCTGTTCCCGTCCCTCATCCATGTTTCCTGAGCTTTGGCTCAAAGGAGGAGATTCATACAGATGACACATCCATGGCTGATCACTCACAGTCACTCGTTCTTAATGTTTTTGACCAGGTATGATTTTCTGCATGAACCACTACTCTCTGACCAAGGTTGAGATCAGACAAATCTGTGAGTATAAATATAAATACAGAGAATGTAGTCTGTCAACATGACTGTTAGTGAAAGACCAGGAAGTTTCTCCCTGGTACCTATGAGTCTCCAAGTCATGGGGATTTTTTTGTCATGGCTTTATAGTACAAAACCCTTGCCTTTGGAGCAGACCTCAAGTCCAATCAGAAAGCTCCGGGTCACCCTGATAGCCATTATTCAACTAATGCTCCAGTAGGCACGTCTTTCCTGGCAGGTTGGTAAGGTTAAGATCACTGATGGTTTTCCTCCCCCAGCTGCCTGCATGGCACCTTTCAGCACCGTGAACATTAGACGCCTGGGAGAGAACTTCCGAGTCAGTTTAAGATTCCACCCTTATGCATTTAAACCTAGATTGCAGCGTCCGGGTGGATCATCATCCAACACCATGAAGGGCAGAGAGTTCTGAAAGGATGATCTTCAACCTGTCCATAACGCCATGATGATGTCAAACTCCTTTCCCAATCAGAACCTATACCAGACTCCACAGATGTGAGGACAGTTGAGTTGAAGAGTTTAGAAAAGTCTGTTAAAACAGCTGTTTGTCAGTCTTCCAGTTGAAAAATAGCTTCTGGCCATACTCCATGGCCTGAGCACATGTCTCCAAGTGACCAATTGGACATGTCATTCTCCTGACCTAGAGAGATGGACCTGCAGTACCAGCAGCGTCTTCTTCAGGTCTGATAAGTAGAACGGTCACTGAGGAAAGACAGTTCTGTTTCTCTATTTCTCTAGGAGTGCCACAAGCCAGGGATAAACAGGGATCATTCATGATGTCAGATGGAAACAAAACAAAACAACCTTCGTCAAACAAACAGACTTGTGTTTACGTAACCAAGAAGGGACAATTTTATGCTAGGCTTTGAACATCTGGATCTAGCCAAGCCTGAGGTCAGTTAACTTCTTAGGTCTCTTGATGACTTGAGCCAGAAAATTTCATCTATCACTGAGGCTAGTGTCAGTTTCTGTTTGCACATCTAGAAAATTAATACAGAAGGAAGGGAATGGGGGAAACCAAACATTGTGCCTGTTCAGGATCATGTGGATCTGAGAACCTTCTAAACACAGTCAGTCTGGATATTGTGGTGTTTAGAGGACGTGGCTCCTGGTCACGCACTTCCTTGTTTCCAGCTTCCTATAGCTCATCTCAGTTTTGTCACTCCCTCCTTAACCTCCCTTTCTTTGCTTCCCCATCCAATCTATTTGTCTCTTGGAATCCACCATCATCCTTAGACATATCACCCAATTTCTGTCCTCTGTTTTTCTCCTATGTAGTAAGCATCTCATGGTCAGTCTTCACATGATGTCAGAGGGGTTGTTTGTCCACCCAGAATGCTTCTCTGCAGCTCCAATGAAGGTCCTAGTGTCAGGCAGGGTCTCTTGGCTCCGTAGGATAGGAGGCATTTTAAGTATCTAAGGACAGGGAAGGGATGGGTGAGAGAGAAATTTTTCACTTTGTACCACAGAGGCCTTCTGTTCTGTAACCACTACAGGCCTCAAAATCAAAGATTAATTCAGTCATGAAAGCATTTATCTGATCTAAATAAGAAATTCATATTCTCCATTATCATGAATTTGACACCAGAGAACAGTAATTCTGACTCATTTTTAAAAGAAAACATTTATGCTTTCACTGTCCTGAGTTATCGTCCAATCAAGGGACATAAATCTCTAAATTAACAGAGAATCAAGGGCTCCAGGCTTGTTTCTGTTTTCTGTCACTGAGGTGGGGCCAAAATAAGAAAGTGGCTTAGGAAATACCACTTCAGCCAGCCTTCCACTGGGCTCGAAAGATAGGGATGCTCCCATGTAAGAGTGGAAGAAATAAAATATTTAGGGAAAGTTACTTAAAATAGCCTTTGCCCATAAGCTGACCTGATGCTAAAAATCAGAAACTAAACCAGGCATGAACTCAGGAAGGTCTTCCAGTAAAACAGGCAAGAGAAAGTCAGAACATAGTTTGGAGAGGTGACTAAGAATCATTTTTTTTAATTGAGTAGGAAGGGTTCAAATTGGGTATTTATACTCAAATATTACTTGTATATTAACTGACACTCACATAGCTCTTAACCATGTGCCAGCAATCATTTTAAACCCTTTAAACCATTAGACCAGGAGGTAATTCAGAGTGTACTATTATTTTAACAGTGTTTTGTTAATAGCAACACCATCAAGAGCACGAGATTCTGGACCGAAGGGTAGCTAGGAGCATTATTATTTGCAAATGACATATCTGATAACGTATGGTCGCCCAAACGCCGCAGAGAATCCATAGACTCAATGATAAGATGTGAAGAGCCCAACTAATGAATGGGCAACGGATCTAAACAGACACCGGGCCATCACTAATAGGCAGGTGGCAGATACGCTTGAAGAGGTGCCCGTGTGACTAAGAGGCAGTAAATTAAAATGAACAGCAACAATGGCAGATAAGGCTTTTCAAGTGCTTACTGTATTCTCGCCGTATGAATCTCATTTAGCCTCCACCACACACATAGCAAGCAGGTGCTATTCAGCTAAACGATCTGTGTCTCAGACATATTCAGCTGAAGAATTTGTTCCTGGATATTTATACTCAAACCCCAAGTCAAGACATCGCTATTCGTTATCATACATGTGTGAAACTGACAAGAGACAAACAAGTAATAGGGAAGGGAGTCGAGAGCCTTGTTCCAAAATCCATTGCACTAATAAACCCAGGAAAATGTGAGCTCAGCACATCTCATGGCCTCCTATTCTGATCTTGAAGTTTGTTTTACCTTTGTTTCCACAAGACTTGGTGCTTGGGGAATTGCAAGCCAGGATCCTCACAGTTAACTCAAGCAGGCTGTAAACTAAGAAGAAGAATGTCATCTGGGGACGATGCAGTAGCTGGGGGACAAACTGTTCATTGCAGAGAAGTCATCAAAGCATGGGCAGATGTAATGCTAACAATTTCTAAATGATCAATAGCCATTTGATGGTTAGGATACATGATTCCATAACAACATACTTCCTTCCTGGAAGAACAACACCAGTCACCCTGGGGTTTGGAAGTTTGCCCTGGACCACCATTTTGTATACTGTGCTAAGCAATGCTTGTGCATTGGATGATGGAAATTATAGATAACCAATCACAGCAGGACCCGAATCGTGGCAGCAATAGTTATCGCTTCCCTGTGACTGTTGAGGTCTGTAAGAACAGAAGACAAACGAATCAATAGCAGGGACAAACTGTTCAGTTGACCCCGGTTACATGACTATTTTATGGAGAAGAAAAACCAAGACTTGAAGAGATTAAGTAACTTCCCAGGGCACACAGTTAAAAGATTTGTGTCTCCATGTTCTGAGCTAAAAGCCTGCGCTCTGAATTACTGCACTCTAATCTATTAATATTTAGCCACTTTCAATAATTCACTATTTCAGTGCAGCTTTCGTTTTACATTCTTACACAATTGAGGAAAAAAAGGCAAGTGTATCCAGTACCTATGCATATTTAACAAGGCTATTACCCAGGTACCACGCATCTCGGGGAGTTTATTCCCACTGGACACAGGACACGAGAGCAACAGAAGAGCTTGGGAAAGTCCCCTTTGCAAAAATTCACACTGAGGAAATTGTAGGGCAAGGTCACAGTCAGGATAGAAATTTGTTTTTAGGGACAGTTATTCAGACCTTAGCTTCAATGCTGTCCGTTTGACAGGTCATTGTTATCGGAGCATTCTGAGAGCTGGTGATGTAGATCAGTTGGCGGAGGGCTTATCTACCATGCACAGAACCCTACCTCCAATTCCCAGCAACTACATAACACTGGGTAGGTAGAGTGGCAGATTCCTGGAATCTCAGCAAGAAGGTAAGAGGCAAGGAGATCAGAAGTTCATGGTCATTCTTGGCTACATGGTAGTTTGAAGCTACATGAAATACATTGCTGCATGAAATCCTACCTCAGAAAGTGTTCCTTAATGACACATGCAATCAGATATTTTTGGAAGAATTTGGTGGGCATGGTGGTGCCCACTTGAGATCTCAGCATTTAAGAGGTAGAAATAGCAAGATCCTTACCTCATCACTATTTTTGGCTATGCATGAAGTTTAAGGTCAGCTTGGGTTGCATGATACTGTGCATCAAAAGATCATGGGGGACATACAAGGAATGGGTACTGTCTGGACAAGTCATTGGAGCCAAAACAGGGTATCTGTCTATAGGAGCACAATCCAAAAGGAGCTGGGAGCATCTGAAGAAGCTAATCCCTGGCTATCCAGATGCCAGAAACCGGGGAAGTGCCCTGATCTCCTTGGCACACTGTGGTCCGCCTTACCAGTGACTCCAGTTGGCCACAGTCAACTGGAAGCCAGAGCTCCTGGGATCCCAGTGATACATCGATACCGTCAGCCTCCTGAAACACAGACAGTGATGAAAACGGTGAAGACTGTGTTATGCGTAAGTGAACAATGTCCAGAAATCTGATGGTGGCTCGGGCCGTGCAGATCTTGATCTAGATCATGGCTCTGGTGAGTCCCTCCAATTGTAGTCCAGTACCACGTTAGGCATTTGATTAGTGAGAATCTTGTAATTCTCTCTCAATCTCTCTCTATCCACTCTGTATTTAAAGAGGACTCTCATGCAAATAGGTCAGTCCACAGGTTTGGTCTCTTGTATGCTCTTGCTTTGAAGGCCTCTCCCAGTTCAAACGCAAGTTCAGCATTTGTACCTGGCCTTGACTTCTAGGGACTTCCTGCTGTTTAAGCCAAATAGAATGCTTACCTTTACCTTACTTTCTTGGTCTCTATCTCTGTGTCTCTCTCTCTCTCTCCAGGTCCCTCTGCCTCAGCCTCTATGTTTCTGTCTCTGTCTGTCTCTCTGTCTCTGTCTCTGTCTCTGTCTCTGTCTCTGTCTCTCTCTCTCTCTCTCACACACACACACACACACACACACACACACACACACACACACACACACAGTACCATATAATCACTAGACCTCCATTTTGAGGTAGGTTCACTAAAGTCAAAGCAACGTCAGTGCCTGATGACAGATGTGGCTCTTGTTTCTGGGCTTTTGCCCGCCCAGGTGACTGTTATGTAAGAAACCATATGTTTATTCAGAGCATCAGGTGAGGAGAAGGAAGTATCAAGCATGGTGGCCCAGTTCACAGTTCTCTTTAATTCCCTCTAAAGCCCTTGACGCTTACATTAGGCAGAATGCCTTCCCCTGCATGGAGTCCCACCCATCTCACCTTGACTAAAGCATGCCACTGCAATGCTTGGCTTGTCTCTGCCCTTTCAGAAAACCGCCCATGAACTCTATAAAATAAACTCCTGTCTGTTTCTTCTTCCGTATTGCCTTACAGGGCAACCACTACATTCAAAAGCAGAAATATGAAAACCCACAACACAAGCCCTTCTTGCGCAAGAGCCTGACCCTCATCCTCAGAGAAAAACAAGAAAGAGGGAAATGAGTTCTTAGCATTTTCTTAATTAGTGATTGATGGGGGAGGGCCCAGCCCACTGTGGGTGGTACCATCCATGGGCTGTTGGTCTTGGGGTTTATAAGAGAACAGGCTGAGCAAGCCAGGGGAAGTAAGCCAGCAAGCAGCACACTCACGTGTCCAGCCTCTGCATCAGCTCTTGCCCTGTTTGAGTTCCTGTCCTGACTTTTATTTTTTGTTGTGGAAGTGTAAGCTGAATAAACCGTTTCCTCTCCAACTTGCTTTTTGGTCATGATATTTCATCACAGCATTAGAAACCCTAATTAAGACAATTGGTACCAGAAGTGGGACATTGATTTAACAGATTTAACCATGTTTGGGGAAGGATTGTGGAAGGACTTTGAAACTTTGGGCTAGAAAAGTCATTGAGTGTTGAGAGCTCAGTGAGCTGTTCTTGAGGAGCTTGGAAGATAAAAATGTTGAGAGCAGTGCAGAGGATGGAGACCTGGCTTGTGAAATTCCAGAGAAAATCTTAAAGACTCTATCAGAGTAATTTGCTATTTTGAATTGAGATTCTGTTATTCTGGTCCGCTGGGGCTGAAGGGTTGGCCATGTTTAACAAAAGACCAACACCATTGAAGTAAACCTTTGCGTTACTGGGGCAATTGATACTGCTTAGCTGGAGCTAAGAAATTAATGGTGATTAAGAAGAGACCAGCATCACTGAAATGAAATCTTCTGAGAAGTGTTTCCTGAAAGTAAAGAGAAGCTGTGTTCCAAAGATGGCCAAGGTTGTACCTCATGTTGGCAGCTGGACTTGGTAATATGTGAGAGTCACCCAGGTAGTACTGGTTTTAAAGGCATGAAGGGGTCATAGAGAGCATCTGAGGAGTGGCTATGTGAGAGGCTAGGATAAGCCATTGTTGAAGGTGCAGCTTCAGTGGCAGATGAAGACCCAGGATTGAAGGGATCATTCAGAGATGTTGAAGTTTGAAACCATAAAGGGAGTCTATGAAGAGCTATTGGTGAAAGTGCAGCCTAGTTGCAGCAAGGGAAAGTAGTACTTTTTGAGATTCCAGTATCATGGGAAAACCATTAAGAATAGCAGCAGCAATGGAGTGAAGCCAACCAGAGCCTAGATGACAAGTTGTATGTGCTGCACGGGGCAGCGCTGGAGAAGTGGCTCAAGCTCCTTAAGGGAGCCCAGAAGATCACGAGTGAGTCCCAGATAAATAGACATTGTGTTGTTTATACTGTTGGGATTTGCTTGGTTCAGATAGACTATGCCCTGGTTCTTCCTTTTTGGAGAAGGTATTTAATTTAATTTTGATTTTTTTTATAGGTGCCCACAGCTGAACGACTTTGAACTTTTAAAAAGAGATTTTTGGATACTTATATTTTAAAGAGACTGAAAATTAAATGTGTCAGAAATTGTAAAGATTGTGGCACCTTTAAAGTTATTTATGTTTTTTAAATATTTTATTTATTTATTATATATTATGATTACACTGTCACTATCTTCAGACACACCAGAAGAGGGCATCAGATCTCATTTCAGATGGTTGTGAGCCACCATGTGGTTGCTGGGATTTGAACTCAGGACCTCGGGAAGAGCAGTCGGTGCTCTTAACCACTGAGCCATCTCTCCAGCCCGTTATTTATGTTTTTAATGTGAGATCTTGGGGATGAATAAGAAAGGTGTGGCTGAATAGTGATATGTTTGTGTGTCAAGTTGACAAAGTTATGCTGGCTGGTCTTCTGCCAACTTGACACATAAGCTAGAGTTATCTTAAAGGAAGGAACCTTAGTTGAGACTATACCATGCCAATTGGCTTTTTGGTTATAGTGTTTCAGTGCAGCAATATAAATCTTGACTAAGTTACTCAGCATGGGGTCCAACTCCTATTTAACCAGAGGAGTTTAAAAGAAACTTATAGATACTTGTGGCTACCGCTTAGGACCTTCAGGGAGTGGGGGGAGTTGGTGGGATATGGAAGGATGCTGACAAAGGGAATGAGTAAATACCACATTTTAAAGATATGGGAGCATAGAAGGCTTGGTTTTCAAAAAAAAGAGATAATGTAATTTTCAATAAGGAATATTCAGATGGTGCCAGAAAGAAGGTTCAGTGGTTAAGAGTATGCCTTGTCCCCTCCCTCACTGAGCCAGACTTTGACTCCCACTACACACATCACGTGGTTCACAACCACCTGTATCTCCAACTCCAGAAGATCCAAGAACTCTGGCTCCATGAACTTCTGCATATATGCCTACAATATAGACACACATAATTAGAAATAGAAATAAATAAATAAATAACCTGACCCTTGTATATAAAAAAGAAAGCATCAGGAAAGAAATATCTCTTAAATAGTTATGTTTATGTGTATGTATATATGTGCACATGTGCCTATGTATGAATGTGTTTTAGATGGGCACTTGTGTGTATGTTCCTGGGACAAATTACACATACATGTTTGTTCATGTAATGGAAAGAGGTAAACTCTGGTATCTCCCTTGTTCATTTCTTACCTCAGTTTTTGAGACAGGGTCTCTCGCTGAACAAGGAATTCACTAATTGGCAAGACCAAGTGGCCAGAAAGCCCCAGGGATGCTCCCCTCTTTATGTCCCTGGTTCCGTAGGATAAGCATGAACTACCACACCCAGCTTTTGACACAGACCCACGTTTAGGCTTCCCACCTGCTCTGGCAAGCACTTTACCAACTGTCCCATCTCCCCAGTCCCAGTTTAAGGTTTTGGTAATGTGTAAGAGCTGACTTCTCAGAAGCTGAAGGAGGCAGCATTACTTTGTTAGTTCAGGATCCTGCATGTTTAAAACCTGCAAGTTTAAAGTCCAAGATTTTTGCTGTTTGTTTTGTTTTGTTTTTAGTTACTTAATTTGAACTTTTGATCTCAACCTCTCAACAGTATCTCTGACAAGCATTAATTTAGTCTAGAACTGTACATGCTCAGGAACAGGATAGTGGGAGGGGCCATTCCTTTTATTCTTTTATTTATTTTAAATTAATTTTTAGCCAAAATATAATTGATCACAGGGGAATACACAGATCTGAGGTATAGAGCCCAATGAGCTAAATGAATGTACTTGCATATCCAGGCACAATAAGAAAGTAGAAAACTGGCTGGTGAAATGGCTAGGTGGATAGAGGTTCTTGCCACCAAACCTGAACAACTGAGCTTGGTCTCCAAAATCCTTATGGTTAAAGGAGAGCTCCAACTCCTACAATCTGTGTTTGAGCCTTTACTTGTATACAATCCTTCTCCCATATACATGCTAGATAGATAGATCATAGCTAGATAGGTCGTAGATAAATAGATCATACATAGATAAACCATAGATAGATCATAGACTAAATAGATCATAGATAGATGGATGGATAATAGGTAGATAGATCATAGATAAATCATAAGTAGATCATAGATAGATAAACCATAGATAGATCATAGATAGGTGGATTATAGATAGATAGATTAGATCATAGATAGATCATAGATGGATATATAGATAGATAAGTGTATTATAGATAGATAAGTGTATTATATATAGATAGATCATAGATAGGTAGATTATAGATAGGTCGTAGACAGATAGATCATAGATAGATAGATCAATAGATAGATAGACCATAATAGATAAATGGATAGATTATAGATAGATAGATAGATAGATAGATAGATAGATGGATGGATTATAGATAGATCATAGACAGAGAGACCATATATAGATCATACGTAGATCATAGATAGATAGACCATAATAGATAAATGGATAGATTATAGATAGATCAATAGGTAGACCATAATAGATAGATAGATAGATTATAGATAGATAGATCATAGATAGATTATAATAGATAGATTATAGATAGATAGATAGATAGATAGATGGATTATAGATAGATCATAGACAGAGAGACCATATATAGATCATACATAGATCATAGATAGACCATATATAAATCGTAGATAGATCATAGGTAGATAGATAGATAGATAGATAGATAGATAGATAAATGGATTATAGATGGATTATAGATAGATCATAGACAGATCATAGATGGACAACATTCTCTAGTTGGGTCCCCCTCCCTCCATCTGACAGGCAGCTCCTATTCTCACTTTTCATTTCCATAGATGAGTTCTGCATGTTGAATTTCACATGAGTGAAGTAATAGGTACGCTTTCTCTTGTGTGCCCAGCTTTTAAAAACAAAACCACTTAACATAGTGTCTCTGGGATTCATCTATGTCACACATTTAAATAATCTGTTGCTTTTGTGGTTGGACACTGCCTCTTTATCATGAAAGTACCTCGGTTTGTTTTTCCATCTTCCTCTTGTGAATGGGCGTTTGTCTTGTTCCAGTGCCGAACTGTGAAGAAGAAAGCTACTGTGGCAGTCTCATAGGACTTTTGGGTTGACTGTGATTTTATTTATCTTATAAATCCTGAATCATGAAGTGGACTAATAATATTTATATGAAAATGCCAGGTTGGGCCTGGAGACGTAGTTCCTTTGATATAGTGCTTGCTTAATGCATCCACATTCACAAACCCTGGGTTTGATCCCCAGCAGTGCAAAATCAGGCAGGGAGACACATGCCTGTGATTCCAGGCCATCCTTGGCCACAAGAGACCCTGCCTCAAACAAACAAACAAACAAACAAACAAGCAAACAAACAACAAACAAAACCCAATACCAGCCAAGTCAAACCAAACCAGAACAAAACAAAACAAAAAATAGAGATAAAACCAGAACATTGAGCTTTCCAAATGGCTGAACGATTATGTAATTTTCTCACCAACACTCTGTGAAGTCTCGGCTGCTCCTCAGCTACTCCACCATTTATCACTGGGAGTTTCTGGGTTCAGTTGTTATTAGTCCAGTGGGTGTGTGGCCATAGTCATTGTGGCCTTAATGTGCCCTTCCCTGATAAGCCACAAAGCTAAGCATCGTTCTTAGGCTCGGTTTGGCTGTGTGCGTCTTCTCTTCTGCGAGGTGTTGACTTGTTCTTTTTGCCTATTTCAAAGGTGCTCTGTTTGTTGTTCAAACATTCTGTTTGTGAGTGCGTGGGCACGGTGGAGAAAGTTTCCAGCTTGGAGTCAAACACGTGGGGGCTTGCATATTGACTCTGAGTGTCTTCTTATTCATGTAGTGTGTGTGTGTGTGTGTGTGTGTGTGTGTGTGTGTGTGTGTGTGTGTGCGCGCGCGCGCGCGCAGGTCAGAGGTCAATGTGGGATCTTGTCATTTGTTTTTTTTTTGAGACTGTGTTCTTCACTTAATCCAGAGCTTACTTATTGACTGGACTGACTGGCTGCTGGGTTTCAGAGATGAACCTCTCTCTGCCTCTCCAGTTTTAGAATGCCAACACACTTGCCTGGATTTTCATGCTGGGATCGATGCTAGAATTGATATCCTCATGCTTGACTGGCAAGCATTTTACTAACTGAGGTCTACCCAGACCTATCTGTGTATCTTTTAGAATAGGCCAATGTCTCTGATCTTTAACAACTTTGCCTGTACAGTAAAAATAATTCCCGTCACACAGGCTTGCTTCAAGAGTCTTAAACAGTGGTTCTCAAGCCCTTTGGAGGCTGAATAACCCCCCCCCCCACCTTTTTTTTTAACAAGGATCCCATAAAGCTATCCCGCATATCACATATTTAAATTACGGTTCCGAACAGTAGCAAAATTACAGTTCTAAAGAAGCAACAAGAACAATTGTGTGGTTGGGAGGGTCACTACAACGGGAGGAATTGTATGAAAGGACCGCAGCATTAGGGAGGTCGAAACCCACCGTTCTAAGAGATCGTCAATGTTCCAAGAGCCCAATCTAAGTCTCAGCACATGGCAGACATTTAAAAGGACGTTTTAAAAAGGCAATGGTTATTCTGAATGCTTAAACGATACAGTGGCATTGCCTCTATTACTTCTGCTCTAGGTTAAATTTATCCAGCTCTTCAAGAGGGCCATACATTCCTATTTCTAGATATTGGTGCCAACTTCCATGTAAAAATTCTAAAAATTGGGTAAGTAAAAGGCACCGACAAAGCATTACAAGGGGTACAGTCTAGGGGACTGGGTCAGAGTCAAAGAGACCCTTGACGGGTCAGGCATTAAAGGTCCAAACCATCCTAAAAGAGGGGCTGGTTGCTGGGGCTTAAATAGTGGCCTGGCGTTGCTCAGGGGTTTGAGAGTGACAGTTTACCACTGAGTACATAAATCCAGCAGCGTTTTAAAATAACAATCATTGCAGTTTGCCTCCTAGCTATCAGCCCTGCTCACTCTTACTTCCAGATGATTTTGGAAGCAACCAATCAGTGCCCACTCTTACTTCCAGATGATTTTGGAAGCAACCAATCAGTGCCCAGTCTTACTTCCAGATGATTTTGGAAGCAACCAATCAGTGCTCACTCTTACTTCCTGATGATTTTGGAAGCAACCAATCAACGACTGCTTCTCCGTATTGTTTCCCACTTCTAATAGGAAAAGAAACGTTGACACGTGGGCGAGCACAGGGCTCCTCAGAGTTAGCCTCTGTGTCCTAACATCTCTTGCATGTAAGTAGTCGAGGACTAGCTTCTGACCGTCAGGATGTGAGAGGAAGTGATGCATACACATTGATCTGTGCCACATTCCCTTTCTCCCTGGCTTTCGATGAAGAGCTGGTGAGCCACTGTGTACCACAAGACAAAACAGACAACCGGAATGGCAGAGCAATGAGGTAGAAGGAACCTGAATTGCTGGCAGCCGTGGAGCCAGCAGAGACTGATGTCGGAGGGAAAGAAACACGCTTCCTGTAGAAGCATTAGCATGCTGGGGCTCCGCGACAAGCGACTGAAGCTTTCTCTCAGCTTATACAATGACCCTGAAAATCCTTTCCCTACTGCCCCAACCCTACCCTAGTTTTCCAACACGATCACTCAATGACACACATTGAAATTGACCCAGATTAGGCTCCTCATGCCTGTTTTTGACAGATAAAGGAAGCAACTGGGTTAGTTAGAATAGCCAAGGTTAATTGCTCTCTGAGACCCTTACTGCAACATTTGGACGGTAGCAACCTCACACCGGACCCTGCTACACATGTGAATATTAATTAAACAGTTATTAGCAACAGGGCATCTGATGCCCCAGCTCTTAGATATTTTCATCACACCTTACTTGAATGTGGTTTTAGCAGATGCAAGTAAGAACATTCTAGAATTGGCATGCAGTTGTAGTTACAACTTGTAGCAGGCTGCCAGAATCCTTAGACACAAGGAAGCAGAGTGGGTTAGAGGGTAAGATGTAGTCAACGCACCCTTTTTTTCCCTCCCCCATTCTGTCTCTCCCATCCTCTTTCTTTTGTGGGTATGTGTATATGTGCACGAGAACATTTGTATGGGGGTGTGTGTGTGTGCATTCCTATGTGGAAGATAGATAGCACAGTGCAGGGAAGCATCAAGTATCATTCCTTGCTAAAGATGGCCAGGGAGAGCTAGGGACCTGCTTGTCTCTTCCTCCCCAACACTGGCATTACAAAGACTTGCTACCACATCAAGCTTTTGTATGGGTTTGGGGGAACAAATGTAGATCCTTATGTTTGTGAAACAAGCTCTGTGCCCACTGAGCTATTTTTTTTCCAGCCTAATTTTTCTTTCACTGTAACAAGGTCTTATTCTAGGCTGGCTAAGAGCTAACTGTGTGGTCTAAACTAGTCTCAAACTCATAACCACCCTGCCTCCGCCCCTCGAGTGCAGGGACTACAGGCAGAAGCCAGCACACCCAGTTTAGTTCCTATTTCTGAGACTGAGGACTTGTGCTTGTGTGTGTGTGTGTGTGTGGCCTCACAATGGAGCAGTGTGTCTTCACTGACATTTTGACAGGCGTAATGCCTAAGATACTTCCAAATTTACTGAGAGCAGGTTTCTAACGCTCTCCCGGCCAATTAGCTAGCCACTAATGAAGACCATTCTCTATATTGTTATGCCAATTGTGAAAAAAATCACTTGTATTGATTGAGATTAGGATACCCAAAGCACTTGTAATAGCTACTCAGGAGTGTGGCCTGTCTTATCCAGCTGACCACAGTGGAGGCATGAATTCTTTTATTTGCCTAAATGGCTCCTTTAGGGTAATGTCGAAGCTAACGCAATGCTGTCTGGTTGGCTGTGTTAAAGCATTGTACATAGATTCTGGGCATCAGAGAACTGAGGGGATTCCTGTTCCAGGAATCCACACTTGCAAACCTCTATTCCAGTTTCAGTGATGTCGGAGGCTTTTCCTTGTTCACAGTTGTTCTACTATCTGTGACTGACTGGTACACGCTTTACCAGAAACAACCCTGGGCAGAACCCACGCCTCGGGTACATGTAAAAGCCCTCATTAGGAATGCATGTTCTTAGGCATGATTAACCTGTGAAGCATCTTGGATCAGAATCCATGCTAGACGAGAACACCAGCTATCACAAACCAAACCTGAATCGAGATAATCGTGTTTGCAGGCGTGACTCGCAAGACTCCAGTCAGGGGGCTTACAGGGGATGGCTCAGCAGTCGTGAGCGCTGGCCACTTTTCTAGAAGACCTAGATTTGATTCCCAGCACCCGCATGGCAACTCACAAACATCTGTAACTCCTGTTAGAGGGGATCTAAAGCCCTCCTCTGGTCTCTTGAAGGTGTCAGAAACGGATGTGGTACACACGCATGCAGGCAAAAATGATCATACATGTGAAGTAAACAATAATAATAATTATTATTATTCGGCAGACCTGGCAAGCCCAGTTCTCCAGAGCATTCTTGTACAGTAGAATTCCTATGGGTTTTATCCCCATGTTAATAGGAAATTGAAGCTGGTTTTTCTAGAGTTCCCAGAATCCTGCCCATGGAACGTTATTACACCTGTGTACGACCCAGGCAGAAACGTGAAAAAGAGAGCAAGAACACCACAGATTTGGATCAGTCCCACCCAGGCTAAGGAGCTTCATGCTTGTGTCTGTTTGCTGGTATGTGCATGCACGTGTGTGTGTGTGTGTGTGTGTGTGTGTGTGTGTGTGTGTGTGTGCGTGTGTGTGTGTGTGTGTGTGTGTGTGTCTGAATGGCCGGCCATTAAAGAAAAATGCTGGCAATTGAGCTTCGGGCCCTGTGAGTGCTAGGCAAGGCTTCTACCATGGACTTATACTTCTCTGCACCTCCATTAGATTTTTCTTTCTTTCTTTTTTTAACAGTTACCTATTGCCTGGTACCGAGATAGACGAAAACACAAACAAACCGGCATAAAAACCCGCCAATGGCTGAACGGCCAAACTGACGTAACAACTGTATCTAAGTTGAACTTTGCAAACGACAGTTGGTGTCAATGGAGGAGCAGACCTTCTAGGCCAGGCGTAGATTTAAACCTCAAGGGTCTAATCTCACATAATCTTTTAAACCTGCGGAGGTAGGTTTCCAGATGAAGAAAATTAGGGTCCTAGGATGAGGTAGCCGGTCCAGACGGAACTGAGATAAAATCCAGGTGATTCCTGATGTCAGGCCTTCTCGTATCCTATAATACC
Organism: Rattus norvegicus; assembly: GCF_021556685.1. Lineage (NCBI taxonomy): Eukaryota > Metazoa > Chordata > Mammalia > Rodentia > Muridae > Rattus > Rattus norvegicus. The sequence goes on along the minus strand of NC_141541.1, from coordinate 50,210,278 downwards.
TTCTCAACCTTTTGTTCTGTTTTTAGGGAGGAAAGGATTCTTGGGAGATGAAATTATAAGGAGGAAGAGAAGAGGGTATGTGGATCAGATCTGATTGACGTTAGTGGGCAAGGGGAAAAAAAATGAGGACACAGTGGGTGTCCCCCTGCTGGGAGTCTCACGAGGCAGATGGGAGCAGGAACCACACACCGGGCTTGGCAGGCTGCGAAGTGTTCAGTGTCGTCATTATCACAGGATAGCAGCCTTTTTGAATTAAGAATAGTCCTAATTTGCACTTCGTCGGGTTTTTCATTTACATAATGTTAGAATGCAAAGAAAATTCATACACAAAACCCACTGCTAATTTAGCACTGAAGTTCTTGTTTAAATACACACTGAAAGGGAAGCGCATTTCCCACTTGCCCATCAATGGAGGAGGCTGGGCAGTTTGCTAGTTCGGGCGTGGCAGTCAAATCCCAAATGAGATTATATGAGCCTCTGAGCAGGTCTGTCGGTACGATCCAAGCCCTAATCGCTGTTTTAATAATTTATTTAGCATGGAGGACTTGATGTCATTTATTTAAGGGCTCTGAGGAAATGTATTCTTTTCTGCAGGTCCTCATTAAAGGTGCTTGCAGCTTTTGAGTCTAGTGGGAGGGGTGGCTTTTAACAGGTGTTAATTCAGCTGGTGACATGGTGTAAAATTGTCAGGGTGATGGACATAGAGATGCAGATGTCTGAACAGACTGCAGTACCCTCTGCGCAGATTATATGCAAGGCAAACAGGTTCCGATACCCTGCGTTCTACCTGGGCGTTGACTGAGGTGGTGTCATGGGGGCTTAGATTTCTTGCAGCAGCCGCAACCCTAGCAGATTGCATTCATATATTTCCTTACCTCTTAAAAAAAGTTTCTTTTTTTTTTTTTTTTTTCCCGGAGCTGGGGACCGAACCCAGGGCCTTGCGCTTCCTAGGTAAGCACTCTACCACTGAGCTAAATCCCCAGCCCCTAAAAAAAGTTTCTTTACTCTTTCAGACACCAAAAAAGTGGAGTACTGCAGTGTCCCCTACTTGTTTCCCTCCCTTGAAACATATACCTGAAATCCCCAGTCCAACTTCTCTTCCATCCATGGTCGAGCTCTGGGCTTTGCACCAATGAGATTCTACCTCAGCCCCTCAAATATCTTTTACTTTGACTTGACACCTCACGGAAGTTGCTCGGGACGTCCTTGAACTTGCAATCTAAGATCTTAGAACTCTAGAGCCTGGGGACATAGTTAGCTGAGAGCGCTTACCCAGCATGCACCAGGCTCCTGTCTAAATGGCTCAGAGGAGGCCACGCAGTAGGACCAGAACTCAAAGGCAACTTTAGAAACCCCTAAGTCCTCCTCCACGGGGCTTGGATACTAGAAAACAAGTTCTCCCTTAAACATGTCTTCTAGAAGATTATACAAAACAGGATTGGATAGATCAATCTCTCAGGATTGAACATGGCCACACAGATGAATCTATCTCTCAGGCTAGACGGGCCGAGGTGCCTGGTGAAGTCGAGAGACAGTGGTGACTTGGAGGATGAAACAGGGCTAAGGGCTGGGGAGTGGCGAGCCCCTTACGGGCTCTTCTTTCTGCCTTACTGCAGGGGAGGGCCAGGGAGACTGTAGAACAGATAGGTTTCTGGAGGTGCCTTATGTTACAGGGGTGAAGGGGTGGGAGTGGGGAGCGTGGAGGGGGGAGGGGGCAGGTGTTCAGTAAGATGGGAAAAGGCATGAAATAGTACCATGGTCTGACTTTACCCGGAATAGTGTTTATTCCCATGTTCTGGTTTTATATGGGACTTTTCTGGAGGTGTCACTGCTGGCACCTTTGTAATACCCACAGGCAATTTTGCAAGGTTAATGACATGGAAATACTATTATAATGAAGCCAAGTACAGTTAGCTGGTTTGACTCGGTCTTGTGTCTTTACTGTTGAAATAGTCACATGATACCTGGCTACAGTACAGCCTTGTGGTGGCCTCAGCCCTAAGGTACCGTGCTCCTAGCCTGTGTCTTTTCTCAGGGTCTACGTAGCTCCCCTTCCTGTTTCCTGTGTCCTCTTTCTCTTGTGTCCCTGGTGGTTCCCTTTGTCAGGGGCTGTCATCCTTGGCTGCAGACCTCAGAGAACCGTGAGTTAATAGCCCCAGGTAGTTTTGAATCAGGCGCTCTTGCCTGCCAGCTTCTCAGTTTCTCAACAGCTACTGGCTAGAGAGATGGCTCTGTTCAAAGAGTCACTGTGAGTCAGGATGGAACCGAACCCTGCTAACATTATGCAGATATGAGCCACTGCTATGCAAAGGAAAGTCTATTTCGAAGCCTCTTTACCAACCTAATGTATTCAAAGGTGAGCATCTAAACTGCTGGTTGCATTCTAAATGCCTCTCTACCCCAAACTTGGTTTGTTTTCCTGGGCTCTGCCTGTGTGCTTGCTTGTCTATTTAATTTTGCTTGCTCGTTTTGATACAGGGTCTTTCTATGTAGCTCAGGTTTGCCTCTGAAACAAGGGTGCTGGGATTACAGGCATGTGTCATCACGGTCAGCAGCACTGGTCACATCACCCACCACCACTCTGTCACCTCTGTTCTCCATTCATCCACATGGGTCTGTTGGAGATTGGGGGTGGGGTGAGGTTGGGGGCAGGGGGAGGAAACGCTCAACATGGCCGCCTGGCATGCTGAGCGCTTTGGGCTGCAGCATTGGAAAGGGCCCAGAAGCAGCCTGAGAACCAAAGTGTGGCTGACTTCTGTTCCCTTACCCCCACCTCCACTAGACTCACAGAAGCCTGAGGGGAGCTATCGGTGAAGTTCCCTTATCTGACCAAGGGAAGTTACTCAATAAGAGACCAAGTAGTAGTCTTTAACACCCTTGCTGGAGTCTCAGCAAACAGATAAACTCGTGAGAACGGTCTATTAGCCTATTGTGCAAATTCTGGGAAATCCTAGCCAGGGCTCCATTGCTGCGCAATAAGAAGAATTTCCTTTGCAGTCTGCTTCCTCCGCCCCTCTTTTATAAAACTTTGCAATCACCTCCCAGATTCTACAGGCCCCTGAGCTCAGAGCGGTGGACTGTACAAGCACCAAGTCTGCCCCTTCCTTGAGCCTCGAATAGTGTGTGGCTCCCATGGAGAGTGCACACAGTCAGTCTGTGTATCTCTGTTGCTAAAAAGACCGTTATCAGCTTACTTCTTAGTGGGCCTCTAGAGGGAGAGACACTATTCACCTAGGTGTGGAGTGAGGCGAGCCAGGGTCCAGGGACTGGTGGAGAGTATTTCCAAATGTCACCAGGTAAGAAAGGAATAAAAGTATGTTGTCAGGATTCCCACCAACCCCGTTTGCCTCTATAGCTGTAATGATTGTTGTTTTAAAATCCCTCCTTTCTTGTTGTCCTTCCCCTCTTTCTCTCACAGGGGCGGGGACCTAAGTCTGGGTCTTGGGTCTTTTAAGTAAGCACTTCACCCGTGAGCTATATCCATGTGGATGTCAGAAGACAACTTGTAGTTTAATTTTTGCCTCCACCACGTGGGTCCTAGAGATCAAACTCAGGTCGTCAGGTTTGACAGCAATCGCCTTTACTGGCTGAGCCAGCTTGTAAGTCCTTGGACTTGTTAAGTTTCATAGGCTTATCTCAAACTCTCGACCCTCTTGCCTTAGCCTTTGCTGGGATTATAGACCTTAGTCTCTCTCGTGCTGGAGAATGGGTGCGCTCCACCATCCTCGGCGTTTGCTAGCTATTTCATTCATTCATGTGTATGCGAGTGGTATGTGCTCTTACACATATATGTGTTTGCATGTTGGTTTACGTGCATGCATACACAAAAGACACGTGTGTGTGTGTGTATGTGCATTAGTGCACAAGTGTGCCACCCCCACCCCCCCATATAGTGATCAGAGACAACTTGTTGCAGACGTTGGTTCTTTCTTGCACTACGAGGGTCATGGGAATTGAACTCTGGTTACCAGGCTTGGCAAAAGTAACGCGCCTTTACCTGCTAAGCCATCCATGTACGGATCCGTGCATGTTGATTTTTTGTAGTGATGTGGTCCAGCGTCAGAGCAAGGCCACCTGGACGGAGGGCAGAGAGGGCTAGAATACCGCCTCCCCTTTGTCTATAGCCCTGGAGGAATGGAGGAAGTGCAAGCTTGTTTACAGCCCAGATCTGGTTTTGAAGTCAGGAGAAACACTCTGCTTGTATTGCACCACTCAGTTCCGACTACTGCTTTGCGTGAGCTCGCCCTGTGGCTCGTCCACTATCATACCTTGTAGGACTCCTAAAGGGAGAGAATGGTCAGTGATGGAAGATCTCATTGACCAGGAACCTCCCCCCAACCCCCACCCCGAAAAGCAAAAACAAAGGAGGAAAAAAATCCTCCAAAAAACCCCCCAAAAAACAAAACGGAAAAAAAAAAAAACAAAAAACAAAAGAAAAGAAAAGAAAAGAAAAACAAAACAAAACAACAAAACAAAACAAACAAACAAAACATGGAGGCACTTGCTGCAAGACCAGGACCATCATGCAGCCCTCAAATGCTGCCTGCACACAGCCCTTTTCTGTGGGGATCTTCAAGGCTCTTTTATATACATCATCTCACCTTGTACTCTGTCTTGAGAGGTGGGTAAGAACTACCATCTCTATTTTTTGGTGAGAAAGCAGAAGCTCCAGGGAGGGCATTCAGCTTAGTTCCCATAGCTAGAATTGGCCTTTTGACTTCAAAACTCAGTGTGCTGTCTTTCTCCTGTGCCCTGTGGTTCCGCAACCCACAGTCTCCTGGTGAGCTGACTCCCCACCTAAGAATGGCTTAGAATGTAGATAATGATTAGAGAGGAAGGCATCTGAGGAGTAAATTAACCGTGTTCGAGTGTTCTTGCCAGTTTTATAGCATTGAAATCACAAATCCAAATCAAAATGAGCGAGTAGCCGGTCCCGCCCTACTAATCCTCCCTCGAAAATTGCCACCTGAAGCTTAAGCCAGGGAGGGGTTCGCAGGGGCAGACCGCTTTGTCTTCCACACAACAATTAGAAGACACACGGGGTTGTTTTCTGCCGAGACTCTAACTCACACAAGACGCTTCTCATTAAAGATAGCTTGACAAACAACTAACGATCAAATCACATGCAGGGTGTTCTGACTGTAGGCTACTCCTTTAGGTTTCTCAAAGATGGCAGAAGTGCTGAGGACCCCTGAGTGGGTTCCCATCCCGTAAGGTGGTACTAAATAGGTAGGGCTGGTCTTGAAGGGCAGCGGGCACTGGCAATGGTTCAGTGGCTTTGTTCTCCGTGGCTCAACAATGACAGCGAGTTGGAGGGCAGAAAGACAACATCTGACTGGGGGAGGCAAAGGGTTGTGGGAGGGTGGGAGACTGCAGAACCTCATGAGCTGGGCAGGGAGAGGTCTGGGAAAGACCTATGGGATGGAGTTAGGGCAGGAGAATGCTGGACTGAGGAGGGTGAAGAGATGGTGGCCTTCTTTCACAGGTGTAGGCTCAGTTTGAGCTCATGGGTATAGAGACTAGGAGGGAAGTCTGTGAACATGGTGTTGGCACCTTCTCAGCTTCCGGCAAGAGTCTTATGCTGCATCAGCCCCCGTGTAGCAGGAGGGCTAGCTGTTTCAGTGATAAAACAAGAGGGTGGCTTTGCTTTGCGAGAACTGTTTAAGGCTGAGCTAAAGCTCAAATGCTGCACTGACTGAACAAACAGACTCCATTGACAAAGGCCTGAGTTCCTCTCAATAATATAATCGACTCTTAAAGGCACCCTTCTCTTAACACTACCACAATGGTAATACATTTCAACCCCAGGGACAAACCCAGGTCAGATCAAGACAGCTTCTGGCTGCTGCCCAAGGCCGTGGAGATTGAAGTGGGGAACTAGATTAAGCTAACTAGAATGAAGATGAGTGACAGAACTAAGCTACTGGCTTGTTGAAGAGGCAGAAAGTTGGGGGCATGAGATGGGGGTCTGAGAAAGACCACCCCTTCCCTTCTTTAAACCAATGGATTCAGCAGCACAGCTCTGCCTTCCGTCATCTCAATAACCAGGACCTGAGTCTGGAGAGACATAGGATGAAATACAGGGTAATAGTTAACTGCTCCCAGCAGCTGGGGAAAAAATGTGTAAAAGCAGTTATAGCCTGGCTCTTGGAGCTGATTTTAAGGTGCATTAAAAGGGCAACGCTCCCCCCACCCCCCGCATCTGTACAGGTGTGGTCTTTACAACATTTACAATTAACAGTGTGTAGCTGAAGGGACACACTCTCTTCTTAGCCCTGAGAAGAGCTCAATGTTGGGACACCTTAAGGGACCTTAAGCAGGAGGTAGGGCCCTGGGTCATGCCTAGAGTGGTCACCCAGGTGTGGCAAGTGTAGCCTAGGTTTTACTGCTTCTGGGCAGGGTGTTTGTCTGATGTACTCTGCTGGACACAGGGGTAGTTCAACTTGATCAAGGGTAGTTTGAGCCGTGGCCACTTCAAGTACATTTCTGTGCCATAGTTGAAACCATGGAAGTTTCACAAACCCGGAAGGTTCATCTTGACTTTTGTTGTTGGTGTGCTAAGGGCTACTTTCTGTGGTTTGCTTTCCACTGGCAGTGGACATGAGGCCAAGGCCCAGGAAGGTGGTCAAACGGGTGCACAGGGTGCAGAGGTTGACGGAGATTTAGGTTGACCAGGGTACCCCAGGAGCCCGGGGAGTAGCTAACTCAACCCAAAGAAATAGAGCACGGCGCCCACGCAACTCTTCACTGCGGCACGGAGGGCAAGGTGTGCGCGCGGGGACCACGGTGCCCTCAGGCGGGCGCTCCCTGCCTTGACTTCCCCATCCCAGGGGGCGGGGCCGCAGTCGAGGCGAGCAGAGAAAGTGCGCGAAGGGGACGCGTTGCGAGCACACACGTGACGGTGCGGCGCAGAGCGGGACCCGGCGGCGGCGGTGGCCGTGGCTGCCGTGGCGGGCGCAGTGGAGCGGCCCGGACGGCTTGGAGCCCCGGGAGCGGCGCGCGCGGCCCCGGCCCTGGCCCCGCGCTGTCCCGGCGCGCGCTGCACATTCTCTCCTGGCGGCGGCGCCACCTGCGGGAGCGTTCGCCCGAACATGGCGACACGGAGCAGCAGGAGGGAGTCGAGACTCCCTTTCCTATTCACCCTGGTCGCTCTGCTGCCCCCCGGGGCTCTCGGCGGGGGCTGGACGCAGAGATTGCATGGTGGCGGAGCGCCCTTGCCCCAGGACCGCGGCTTCTTCGTGGTGCAGGGCGACCCGCACGAGCTGCGGCTGGGAACGCACGGGGATGCCTGGGGGGCGAGCCCAGCGGCCAGGAAGCCACTCAGGACGCGGCGGAGCGCTGCTTTGCAGCCCCAGCCTATCCAGGTGTATGGACAGGTGAGCACTTCTGCAAGCCACCTCCTTCCAGCCCCTTTCTCTCCCAGCACTTCCTCACCCCCGCACCCATCCTTTGCAGTCGCTTCCCAGGTGCTGGCACCGCTCAGGGACTTCCTGGCTGGCATGTTTGTTTCATTTCTTTTTCTTCTCCTTTCCACTCCGTACATCACATGAGTACAGCCGTCAGCACTCTGGTCGCATAGATCTTTTCCTTCTTCTTGCCGATTTTAGCAAATATATTCCAGGTAACTCGAAGGGTGCAGCGCCTCTCTTCCCTAGCCTGTATGCAGACAGACCAGTGTAGTTTCCGGCAGGTTTTAGAGGGGTGCAGCATAATTTTTACATCTGGATAAAAAACGGGCATACCCCTTCACCCCCATCCCAACCCAGTACCATCCTTTGGCATCTGGGGGTGAGAACCCTGCAGTTGTAAAGCACTTAAGCAGAATTGCAGAGGGGGGATTCCCACGTTTATCCTCATGGACCCTTTGAGAGGTGGGCAACTCTCAAAGCGTCACGATTGTCCCTTGTGTACCCAGCAGATGTACATGTGCCTGTGAGCTCGTGAATATCTGTATGTAAGGCTGGATTATTTTCGTTGGGAGTGTGGCATACCACCCCACCCCCTTTCCTTGCCACCCCTTCAAGGTGATGGCTTTATTTTAGATAGAAACTATCTCTTATGACACTCGGGATTTGAGAGTACTGCAAGAAATTTGCTGGACTTAATGTTCGTTAAAGGATTTATTTCTATCCAGGCAATGGGTTTATTAGGTCATAAGTAACACACATTTCGCTCATGGCCCCCACTGACTGCTAGGGATGGCAAGGATGTCCCTTAGTATCAACGCTGAGGGGATTAATTTGCCGGTGTTATTGTCTACTCAGAAGCTCCCTGTCCTTCAGTTAAGATTGACATCAGCAAAGCTAGAAGGTCGGTGGGAGAGAAAAGGTGGGCCCAATGGAGGTGACCAGCACAATCACATCCCAGCGAGACTGTTGCTTTCCAAAGTACAGATTGAGTGATTAGCCTGGGTTCTGCCTTTCCTCACTGATTTTGGCTATAGCAAAAGTCTTCCTTCAGGCCATACACAGAGTTAAACGATCAACTCCCGGAGCCAGAAAGCATCTCATAAAACATGCTGCCCTATTGTGTTGTGTTTTGAGTGAAGAAATTCAAGCCGTGGGAGGTGCGGTGACTAGTCCAAGGTCACATAGGGAAGGGCTGTTAAGTGCTGTAGTTCTCACCTGCCTGGTCTCACTGACCTTTGGGTGCTGGGGGTCACCTTGTCTCTGCTCAGCGCTTCCTAAACATCCCCTTTCCCAAATAAAATGTACATGGTTCTGAAGACAGCGGGATGGTGGTGTGTGTGTGGGAGTAGCTGACATCTGTCCACTACCAGACCACCTGGTCCTGGGCAGGAATGTATACTAGGTGACCTGTAACTGTGTGTGTGTACTTATGCTTTGGTGCATGTGTGTGCATGCATGTGCATGCGTGTGCGTGTGTGCGTGTGCGCGAGTGTGTTCAGGGCTCAGACTACTGAAGCCCACCTGCCCTGCTCTTGGGCCCAGATCCTTCTGCCCCCCTTTTCAACCCCATCTGAAACTTCCTTCTTGTGATTTGGGCGTCAGCAAGATTGCTCTTGGCAGGCATGGCAGCTTGGAACTGCCCAGGATGGGTCTCCCCAGTCTGCCTGGCTCTGCTGTGCTCCTAAGCTGGTGGGCTCTGTTTGGAAGGAGTGAGGAAACCGTGGCCCTGGATGCTCAGGTCCCCTACAGCCTAGGTTTTGGTGGAAAGAGGCACCTTCTAGTCTCTCCAGCATTCATGCAGGTGCTGTTTACTTCCTCCTTCCTTCAGCTTTGCTGTGTGAAACTCTCCCAGGGATTTAGAGCAAACTAGAGATGAACTCTGTTCTTGTTGGGAGCCACTCCAAACACCACCACCACCCCCTCCCTGTGCTTCGCTTTCATGTCTCCAGGCCAGCCAGACTGGTTCCATTGAAGGATGCAGATCCAGCCAACAGTTGAACTCGGAATGAGGAATTCCCACAGAACAGTGAGGATCCCTCCTGTGCCTTTCCTCACTGGGGCTGGCTTCCTAAGCCTCATTGCCTGTTGCCGCAGACTAATGAAAAATAGCGTTAACCTTCACAGTTGAGGAGTGGACTCAGACAGAAGGAAGAACTTTACGGTGTGGCATTTCTGCCACAGACTCTAACCTGGTGCAGGCCCTTCCGACTACAGGCTCAGGGAGCAGTGGCTGAATGGCTTGAGGCTAATTGGGGCTCTGGAGTAATGCATATCTCTTTGGAATCACCTTGGTAGCAAGGATGGTTAGCTGCCTCTGTTGTTCCTGGGACTCATGTATGAATAGTGCCTCCACCCCCCCACCCCCCAAATGCAACCGTGTTGTTAATCTGTATGCTCGTTTGAACTCTTGCCCCGCACCAAGTTATATACATTCCCTTCGATTCGTAAACCCAAAGAATTGCAGTGAGCAGTTGTCTGAAGGGGATGTGTTTTCTCAAAACGAACAAACAAAAACTTGGCTTCCACTTCCATCCCTAACAAAGGTCCCCCCTACTCCTTCACCCTCACCAGAGCACCTAAATCTCCCTGTCCCCAACTATCACTCCATGTCCAGGGCCTCACTCAGTCTGGTAAGCCTGCCAGTGTTGGGTCAGGGCTGGCTGGGTGTGCACAGGTCTGCTGGTTCGTTTACAGTGATCTCCCCCAGCCCCTTCAGGGGGGACAGAAGGAAGGCTTTGCCAGGGAAGATTTGGCTGAGAAAAGAGGCCGTGTTGGCATGTCACGTTGGATTGCCTCTCTCTTCTTTTACCCTCCTCACTTTATGGAGTAAAGGTTTTGTTATTTTTGACTATATTCCTCCTTAGGATTTTCTTCCTTGGAAGCTTTTCTAATGTGGGGAGGCTGGTCCTGACACGATCACCCAGAAACACATCTTTAACAGTAGAGACCAACAAACAGAGCAGATATTAGGGCTTTTCTACACAAGTTCAAATTTTACAAGGAAGGCCTATTCTTTAAAAGGTCCAATTAAAGATGGAGAAAGCAATAGTTTATAAATATATAACATATTTCATTATTATTGACAATATTCATCAATGAATGTATTGATAATAATTATCCATAATATTAATGATTTGATACTATATAAACATTTAATTAATTTGTATATTAAATTGTTTTGCTTGGGGGGGGCTGGCTTAGCCCATGCTGGCCTGAAGCTTAGCATAAAACCCAGACTAGCCTCTCACTGGTGCTCCTACTGTCTCTGCCTTCAGAGCCGACTGTGCTGCCGGGTTCAGTCCCTAGTTCTTGCCACACTGACTTCTCGCCTGCTCTTTGCAATCATTCTTGCTTCGTGCTCCTCCCGAAGGTCCTCCTCAAGTCCTCTCTCTGCTTAGAGAACCCCTTTTCTGTTTTCTTCAATCCTCCCAGGCCCTTAGTATTTCCAGCTCTGTGGGAACAGTTCTATGCCTGCTTGCCCCCCCTCACTGCCCTGGGTTATAATTAATGCCTCATCTCCCTCTGTGCGCCTCCGAGGGGCCAGGATTTGCCCCGTTTCTGTGCTTCACTGTATGGGAGACCCTTGCTAACCATCTGTGGGCCAGTTTTCTACCTGGGAGAAGAGGCGTAGGGAGTAGGGAACACATTAAGTTATGTAAAGTTATTTATAAGCAGGAGCTAGGGGAGCCCACAGACTAAGTGCTTTGACTCACTCCATGGTGCTGAAGCAAATGGGACGGCCCTTTGGGAGCGTAGCCCTGGTTTTTCTGTGCTATCTGGGAGTTAATTCGAATAAAGACCTAGGGTTCTATTTTTGCAGCGCTCTCCCCTTTAGGGCTCTCCTACTGGTTTTTGCTAATGGTGTTTTTCATTTTTGTGGGGGTGGGGGTGGTCGGAGACCCTGTGGGTGGGGCACAGAGCCCAGCAGGGCTTACAGGTTCATTTTGCCGGCAACGAGCTCCCTGTTCATAATTCTTGCATTTTAGAGGACGGAGAGGATATAGTGTCCTGGTTTGAGACTAAAAACAAGGTGTCCATTACAACACGAGGGCCTGGGACAAAAAGGCCTCCTCTGGGGAAAGAATACTGTTTGGTTTTAGATCACTCTGGTGCCGATTCTTACACGATATACTTGCTTGGGAAAGAATTGGCCGGTTGATCCTGCAGTTAGGATGCTTGACCTGTGGGCTTCCAGACGAAGCCGAGAAGGCAGCAGGTTGGCTGTGCCAAGCCGAGTTCTGCGTCGGTGAAGACCTGGTTGGCCTCTTGGGTTGGTGAGGGATGTGACCTCGAAAAACCTCTCCTAGTTGCGCCTGGATTTCTTCTATTGAGCTCTGGGCTGTGCCTGGCACTGTTTGGTTCCTCCATCGGTAGATGAGAGACTAGAACAGTGGAGGCTTTGAGGTGTAAGGGGCGGAGAAAAGGGGCCCAAGGAGAGACACTGAGAATTCAAGGCGTGGGAAGAGAACCTATCCTCTGAGCTTCCTTAGCCTCCAGCAGATAATGCCTGCTAACAAAGCCATTGTGTGAAGGAATGTGTGGAGACAGGTGAATCCTTTTGAGTTCTCCCGCATCACAGGGCTCAGTTGGCAATGCCTGTTGCCAGGCGTCTGTTACGATTTCTTTACAGAAACGTAGCATGAGTGCGCACACAGCCGAGTTATCAGCGGCCTTCTCTTACCTGCAGCCCTCAGTGTCACGAACCATGAGGTTAATTTAAACTCTCAATACATTCGTGGGGTAGCGACCATGGGTGGTTGGGATGTCACTCGAAGTGTCACATGCAAAATAGACGATTGCTCCTCTTCCAGGCCAGGTGTAAGAGCGCCCTCCCTCTTCTCTCCCGTGGGCCAGAAGTGCCCCCTCCGACCTTGCAGAGGATTCAACAGTCTCTAGAGGAGTGGAACCTCACTTTGCAGGGACATCAGGATACAGGGGGCACGTCACAGACCTTAGCTTTGCGTTCCTTCTGACACTCTTTCCATCGCAGTCTGTAAAATGAAGTCAGTGCTTTTGCTTAGTAAATTGCTTTGAGACCTGGGTCCTCGAGGTGGATCCTAACAGCACCGCACGTCCCGCAGCAGCCGGGAGCAGCTGTTCTTGGAGCCTTGCATTGTTGACTGGAGTCTACTTCCGTAGAGATCACAGGCACGCTCGTGGCGCCTTCCTTACTCCAGGGCAGCCATAGAGCAAGCAAGCCCTGTCTGGTCCATTGTGGAGAGAGGCAGGGCTAGTCTAATATTCTGAAAAGCATGAAATTAGACAAACTAATTTTATTTGCTTTTGCATGTCTATCTAGTTTCTCTCTTAAAGCATCAGTTTACCTTCTGAATGTAAGTTTGCTCAGGTGAATGTTAAACGAGTTTGCCTTCTCCACGTCACCGATAGGGGAAGTGGTCCTATAAATCTAATCCAGGAAAAGTTGGCGTGTATCATTTACAGTATTTGACAATTATGGATAATTGATGGTTGATGACACAGAACCGTTCTAAACCTGGGGTGTTATGTGGACCTTTCTTTCATCACCCCCCCAGGGTTGAGTTTATATGATGGGAAGGAGAGTTCTGTCTCCTTGAACTTGAACATTTAGGGGTTGGTATTTCTCTGGGAATCGTCTGGGGTTCCAGGGAAGAGGTGTTTTCTTTGTCGATGAAGAGCGCGGCCTTCCTGCACATTCTCTAGGTAGGCCGAGATCCGCTGGCGGATGGCACATTCAGTCCGGCCACGTACATGCAAAAATCAATTTCCCCCAGTTTAAAATGAGTCACAGTTAATTTCGACCTAATTTATTGGTTTATCGACTTGCGAACCTCGGGCCTTCGAAGAAGTGGCCTGGGTGGCCCTTTAGCATCCGAGCAGCTGATGGTGCCAAAAAAAGCAGGAAGAGCAGGGTGGGCTGCTGCTCGGGGTCAAGATGTGGGATGTCCTATGTTCCTGGGAGATGCTGGGGGCTGGAACTGGAAGACAGCAGTGCTGTGTGCACAGTAGAGTGGGCTCTGTGAGCATGGGACTTGGGGACAGGCAGAATTGCAATTGTGAAATAAAGAGTAATTAAAGAATCCAGGTGTCTACTGGGTAATTGTGTGTGTGTGTGTGTGTGTGTGTGTGTGTGTGTGTGTGTGTGTTTCTGAGGACTGAACCCAGTGCCTGGTGCATGCTAAGCACATGCTTCTCTAAGAGATAGATCCTCAGCCACTGGTAATAAAATGGCGACTCCAAGCCCCATCACTGCTGTTAGCAGAGAGCTATCCGATCCTGTGTTCTGGCCTTGTGACCCATCTTCCCATGGAACACTGCTGAACAGGATCTTCCGCAGTGTTGAACATCTGTGCGTTCCCTGTGTCTTCGAGGTGAACCATGGGTAGTGTGCCTGAAGAGCTGAATTTCTCTTCATGTAGCATTAATGAATTTGAAGCTTAATAGCACGTGGAGGTTCTGGCTGTTGCTGTCCTGCCACCTCTGTTAAGTGGGAGGAGGCCCAGGCATCCGAGCTGTAGGCACCTTCTGTTTCACCCAAGAGAGAGGCTAATCATAGACAGAGGAAGTTGAAAACAAGAGTTGAGCGCTTTGAACAAACCTTAGGTCCTGGAGGCTGCTGATGGCTAAGTTGTAATGGCTAGGACGGGCGGGCTGCCTGGGCCACTGTAGAGGACAAGTGGACACTGTTCATTTGTGGGGTTTGCCTCTGCACAGTCGCCCCCTTCATTCAGTCCCTTGGAAGACTGACCCTTCAGAAGAACTCTTTAAACCTGTGTGCCTCTTTTCTTGTGCTGTTAATGGTGAGGCAGCCTCTTTGTCCCTGTCCCCCACTTCCTGTGCTCTTACTGACTTACCCCAGTGGACCCGGGTCTGTCTTTCATCCCTTATACCCTTCAGGCTGGCACAAAGACAAACAATAGAGGTGTGTGGTCTTCGTCAGTGTACTGACGCTCCCCCTCCTTCCTTGCTGGTCCTTTAACGTGCCATTGCTGCTGCCGCCGCTGCTGCTGCAGGCTCTTGGCTTGGAAAATCGGGACCCTTCAGGATGATTTATCTGCAGGCCCCTGAATTAGATTAAAAACACAGCTAAGAATTCTCAGAAAGGCAGGCTGATGTGATTATATCCCAAATCTGAGTGGCAGACAAGGGCAATAAAAAGACGTAGGATATCAAATGCGGTTTGTGCCATGTAGAGACCCAAGTACGACCTCCCCCCCCCCCTTTAAAAAGAAAAGAAAAAGAAAACAAAAACAAAACACCTGAGGAGGACCTCAGGGCTTTATTTACTTTGAAAGAAGACTTATCTGTGGTGTGGACAGCTTGCCCCTCAGTGCTGACTGAAGGGAGGCCTGGGGAAGTTGGTTAGAGTAACTTTTATGTGGAATAAGTGGGTTGAGCCAGTGACGGTTGTAGGACTCTAAATTGCTTCATCTTTCATCCCCTTTGTAAGCTGAGGGATGGTGTCCCACACACGGGCCACACTCGAACGCATGCACACATACACATACACACACACACACACACACACACACACGAAACACATATATGCACATGTACACACATGCCACACACATATACATAAAACACACACATCCCCCCCACATATGTGCATATGTACATATGCCACACACACATATATGGAAACACACACACACAAAACACATAGACATGTACACACGCACACATGATCCCATGTACAACACACACACAAAACACACAGACATGTAAGCATGCACACACAATTTCACAATATAACATACACACACACAAAACACACACACACAGATAATCACCTATACAACACACACACACACACCACGTACATGCATATGTACACATGCCACACACACATATATGGAAAACACACACACACAAAACACAGACATGTACATACACACACACACACACACAGGATCACACAGACATGTACAACACCCACACAAAACACATAGACACATATGCATACACACACAATTTCATAATACAACACACACAGACATGTACATACACAAACACAGGATCACACAGACATGTACAACACACACACAAAACACATAGACACATATGCATGCACACACAATTTCATAATACAACACACACACACATACACACACGCACACGCACACACACTATCAGGAGCCACTTGGAAAGAAGTTGACTCAGAGTCTGTCATCCTGGATGCTCATTGGCCTGGACCCCATGGAACCTTGCTTGTCTGTTAACTGAGATGTTCGTGGCAACGGAAGCTTAACAATCCTGAGACCTAGGAAGGTCAAAACTGGCCTCCTGGGTCCAGGTCAAGGATGTTAGAAGAAGGGACCCTTGATTCTAGGTAGTGGGGACAGAGTGGAGCTGGGTAAACTATCTGGAAGGTGAGGCTGTTTGAAGGAATTTGAATATTTGAGACCTGTGCCCAATTAATTGAGTAATGTGACACCATACCTAAAATTTACCTCATCTGTGTATATTTAGTTCCCTGGAAGTCCCATATTGAGTAGTTATAAAAATATATCTTGCAGTTAACTATGCATGGGGGTTTGCTGGAATTGGCAAGGCATGCCGGGGTGGAGATGACAGGGTAACTGCAGAGACCAAGCTGGAGGAGAAGCATTAGGTGTGCCTAGGCGAAGTTGGGGAGAGGCGAACAGGCTGTTAAAACAGAGTTAGAGTTCGGCAAGCAGAAGAGAGGTGTGGCCAGCTCCTGTCACCAGGCTGAGCCTCTGGTAGTTGCAGGCCATCTCCTGTTACTGAGAACTTGGCCTTCCTTGCCTTTTGGGGGCTCAGCTGCATGTACCTCTGGACTGGTCGTCTTGTGTGTGTGATTCTTTTTCAGTGTGGAAAAGCAGCTGGCGATGGGGTCTCAGGGTCTTCTGCTCTGGGATGACAGGCTTAAATCCTGTGCCTTTGGGGTGAGGACCTTGTTAGGGAGTAGTGTCACCTCAGTGTTGACATCTTGGGAGCTGGACTTTGGGCTTCCCCACCTTCTTAGCCTTGTTGTCAAGCCTGGGCGAGGCTTCCCGAAAGTGCCCACAGCTACTAGTTCAAAAGTCAGTGTGGTATGTGTTGTCTTACAGTTTAACACACGTCACGTCTTGCTCTTCGGTTCCAGGCCTGGTGATGCCAGTGTTAAGTTTTTAATGTGGCGCCATGCTGTAAAGAATGGCTGATTTGGGCAGAAAGTCACTGGGGCGAGAAAATGAATGGCACTTTTGGAGGTCAAGGTTTACGAAGCACATCCATGGTTTATATCTTCTTCTTGCAACAGCTCCGTGAACTTGGGAAGACTTACTGCTCCTCTCCATTCCCAGGATATCCTGTAGCTCAGAAAGAGAAGCGGCTTTCCCCAGGTTGGGCAGCTAGTGAATTGTGGAGACCAAGACTCAAACCGAGTTTCTGATTTGTTTCAAATTTATGTGACACCATTGTCTCTTATACATAATACATGGGGGCGTCCTCTTGGGTAGAGAATTATGGCTTGCTTTCTAGTTTCCCTCCCTCCATCCCTCAGTCCCTCCATCTCCCCTCCCTCCTTCACTGCTTCCTCCCTCTTGTCCCTCCTGTCCCTCCTCCCCTCCCTCCTCCCCTCCTCCCCTCTCCCCTCTTCTCCTTCTTTCTTTCTGTGTAATCCTTAAGTCTCCTTCCCCTAAACCCCATGGTTCTCATATAATCCTCTCTTCTCCTAGGCTATTCTGGCTACACTGCTGTTTTTTTAACTTTTTCGAAGATGGTAGATTTTAGGGCTCTTCCAATCCCCGAGTCTTACTCTTTTCTAGGTTTGTGCGCCTCTCATTCTGAGCTGGCCTTCCATCCCTAACTGCTCCCTCCCCATCTTTGGTTTTATTAGCTCTTTCAGAAAGTGTCATTGTCTCTCCACATGAAGTCAGGGCCCGTGTTTGACAACTGGAGTTTAAGCACTCATTAAATTTGTTACTTGGTGCTTCTCCCTCTACTAATTTGAGAGAAGCGAGGCAAGACGGAGAAGTCTGGTGCTTTCCTAACACCTAGGGTAGCATCTGGATTACAGTAAATGCTCAATAAACATTTATGGAATGAACCAAGTAAGCAGTTATTTATAGCAAAGCTGTGGGAGCCAAATAAGAGAGTTTGGAGAAAGTGGGTGGTCTGGACCCCCCCTGAGAGCAGTAGAAGTGCCTTTGGGGGAAGAGGAAGCAGGCGAACTGATGGTTCAAGGTCAGCCCGAACGTCATGGCAGGCTCCAGGGCAGCTTGGGTTACACAGCTAGATGCTTGTCTCTAAAGGAGCAAGTGCATGGCTTTGGATTCTGCTGGGAAACCCTCACAGGAGACAGGTGAGCCACGGCTTCTGTCGTGTACTTTGGGGGATGTTTACGGCATTTGTATGCCTAGCGCTGGAGATCCCGGGTCGCATCTAAAGTCAGTACGAAATGTTCCCTGTAAATCTCAGAGCAGAGCCTCTCCAGTCGGCAGTTGTTAGGTGTTCTCTGAGCTTCCTTCTGGCTGTGATACTTTCCTTTACTATCTTACCCACGAGGAAAGGAAGGGACAGATTTTTCCCCCCTCCAGGATTATTTTACACTGGAGCGCTCCTGGAACAAGACATACCATTGTCTGGTGACGTTGTTCACCTGGAGGCTGTGGCATGGCAGTGAATGACAGGTAGGGATGATCCTGCCAGTTAGTCAGAGTATGGCTATTGTCCTTCTGGTGTGGCAGGAGGAGACGCTAACCTCCCCCCCCCCCCCCCCCCCCCCGTCTATGCATCTCTCTGTTATGGCAACCTCACAGCTCTGGTGGAGATGGTAGTGAGATGCCGGGTTTTAGTTCAAGGTCATGCTTTTGCTCCCTCGTCTGTAAGATGTGCAGCGGGACTTTGTCAGCTCCGTGGCTAGCGAGTTCTGTTGAGCACGGGCCACAGCTCCAGCCAACTCCAAGGTCAAGTGAGTGTGCTGACCCCACAGACAGGGTTGTCTTCAGGGAGCTCTCGGATGCTGGATTTCAGTTCTCCTGAGGTAGGAAGTCCAGGGAGTGTAATGAGCTTTCTAAATATAGTGGAGACTTGGTCTGGAAAGGGGACACTGGAAGCCAATTTGCATACCTCACATTTAGGTCGCCCGGTTGGAGAAAAACCTTGTTGTTGGACATGGGCAGTCCATCGTTGGTTTCCGATGGACCCCACCATGGTGTCAGGTACTTTGGTCGGTTGTGGGGTGCGAGGACTCCGGAGATGCTGACTCAGTCCTCAGAGTTGAAGGATGTAAGGGTGTTTGTTTTATATCACTGTTCAATTAAAACAACAACAACAACAACAACAACAAGAAGGACAACCAGTTCTTTGTGTGTCATGGCCAGGGAGGCTGCCTTGTTTGTAACACCTCGAGATGTGTTCTAGGAAGAAGCATGTAGGAGGCATGATGATGTCGAACTGGGGGTGGGGTGTCTAGGACATGGTCAGCCAATGTGAAGGAGGTCATGGCAGAATGGAGAGAGGTGGGGCTCCATCTTCCCGAGTAAGCATCCAAGACCAGACAGGTTTCTTGACAACCCCTCATCCTGTCTTCAGCCCTGCAACACTAATTTCTCCCAGAAGTCCTTGGTATGCTCTCAGAGGTAAGACACGATTAAAGAGCCTACGGGGTGCCTGGCGTCTAGCAGACCTCAGTGCACACTTCATGGGGGTGTACAGCACTTCCTTGTACACCTAGCCATTTATTTCTCCCCTTCTATTTATAACAACTCAGAGCCCAAGGAATGGACAGCAGAAGAGAATCTGCCGCACCCCTCCCCCACATCTGAATAATAAGAATCAAATCTTCGTAGCCTAGGATACCCCTTCGTATCCCTTGGATCCCTAGGGTGTGCTGGGGGACTGAGAGATGGCCAGAGGGCGTGGCGATGTTTGGTAAAGACTTTGAGCTATGCCAAGGAATGCGTGATGGCTGAGAGCCTGCAATCGCTAATGGTCTGGAGCTGAGCCTGTGACGGTCACTCCAGCTGGGGACAGCAAGGTTGATGTGGATGCGGTGACTCTGCAGATGCCGTTTACAGCGCTCTGAAGTATCGCTTTGGCCAGAGACCCTGTCCCCAGCCGGCTTCCATTATGACTCATCTAATCTGCGTATTTTTGGTAGCATCAGGGCTCACTGTGAGCTGAAAGGAAATATGTATTTCCTACAAGTAGGAGGAGCTCCTAGGTATTGGATCTGCACTTGAGGAGTGTAGTGTTCTACATGGGTCATAAAAAACGTTTTTAAAATGAGGTGGAATTTACATTACGACCATTGAAAATCCAGTGGCATTCGGTACACCCGTGCCTTGTGTGTCTATTATCTCTGTCCGTGTCTGTGACGTTCTCGGCGTCCCAAAGAAAATTAGATATTCCCTCCTCTCCTCTTCCTCAGCCTCCTGGCGGCCGCTCACTTCTCTCTCTCCTCATGGGTTTCCCTGCCCAGGATATTTTATAGAGACTGAGTCATGCAGTGTGTGACCCTTTGTGCCTGGTATGTTGTATTAAAGCAAGGAATTAGCGTCGCATAGAGTCGTCATTAACAACCACGCCAAATTTCAGAAGTCAAGCTTTCTCCCCAGCTCCCCACCAAAGGCCGTGCTGACTCCTCTTCAACCCATCAACAAACACAGTGCTGCCTTCGCTTCTCGATACCTGGAAGCAGGAGACTAGGGCAGATGCATCATCTTCCAAACGAGCCTCAGGCTTTTTATGTGTTTTCCAAAGGCTCATTCATGGGCTACCTTCAGGGGCTTCTGAATAAGTAACTCTGGATGGGACGGACAGGGCTTTTGATCTCGGGCCGTGGCTCTCTAGGTCTCTAGTTTCTAACCAGGTGAATTCTGGGATACCGATCCTGGGCCACATGGCTTCTAGGGTTTTGATTATGGACTCGGGGACCTCTGGATTTGATATTAGAGTAGCCTCTGGAGGGCTGAACCTCCAGGGCGTTCATCCTAGACCAGGGCCTCTTGGGGTTCCCTTAAACCCTTGCCTGCGAGCCTAGCAGAGGTCCGACAAGCCTACAGATTTAGTTTGTCATCAAAGACGGAGTTTTTCTCGGAGACCCTTGTAGCGTGCAGTCTTACCTTCCCTTCCTCCCCACCCCCACCAGCAGAGGCACTCGGCCCCTCTCTGTTGCCTTTCCGGCCCCAATTAATTGTGTCTCATTTATCAGGCTCCAGCTATGCCCTGCAAGCCAGAGACAAGAGAAGGAAGGTTGTTCACACCCCGGGGTTATGGTTATGACTGACTACACATCAAGGTTATGTTCCTGGAAAAGTCACACTCCCACCTTCTCCCACCCACTGGCAGGCCAGTGTCTCCTAGATCAGCCTGTGGAACTAAGTGGGAGAGGCTGGTGGAACCAGTCTGCAAGCCTGCAGCTGCTGTAGAGGGCAGGTGACAGGGAGAGCTGGCCGCAGCGCGGGCAAATACACTAGAAATCACCAAGGGGATCCAGCCACAGGAATCTGTGGGTTCTCAATGGTGTGGGCTGCCCTGGGGGGCTGTTGGTTTCTTGGCCACAGTCCTCTGGGCACTGCATCCTGCCTTTTCCTGTAGTCCAGCCGTGGACGGGAGGAAAATAGACTGCATGTTGTGACCTTAATAAAATTTATGGCTTGCCTACTTCCCTCTCCTGGCTCCCTTGCCTGTCCTTGGGGTGCATCGATTCCTGCTACTGATTTGGGTCCTGTGCTTTGGAGGAGGGGGGATGGGCACCTGGGCTGCCTTGAAGATTAGTGGTGACTCACCAGGGAGTTATTCTCATGACTGGATGTGCTTGACATCTTTGCCAAGGCAAGGAACTGAACCGTTTGTGCGAGTGCCTGGTGACCCTTGGACACACCTTTGCTTGCCAGGGAGCCTTCTCTTTCCCTTCGCTGGGCTGCCCTTTTCCAGTCTGCTCTTGGGAATAAAGGGGACATCAGATAGAAAGGGCTTAGAAAAAAGCGCTCCACCAAGCTCACCCCTCAGAGGCCCTCTTTATAAGAACCCCCCTTGGAATATTTGGATGCCGCTTTTTGTGCCCATTTCATCCCTCATCCCTTAGGATCAGATAACAAAACCTATGTCCTCTGCTACAAAGGCCCCAGCAAGTGCTGTCAGACCTCTTCCCGACTCTGATCCTGTAACACTTTGTAGCCTGTTCAAAGTGTCCTCCGATTGTTAACCCGCCAGAGGGAGGGCTTCGCCCTGTCTTTGAGGATGGCCAGGTTGCATACGGATGGGTCACCTTTTCATCTTAGATCTCATGGGAACTTCAGGCGATTCTCCTAGGTTCCTAACCCCCTTTTCTGAGTGCCATTTACATAGGTGTCTTGTTTGATCTTCTCTGGTTCCTGGGGTGCAGATGGCTTTGTAGGCAAGAGGGTTTTGGCCTGAGTATCTGAGGTGTCTGTGCTGGTGGGCTTCTGAGCCATGAGTATTTCCAGTTTCTTCCTGGAAGCCTAGGTTGGAAGGGAGGGGGAGGGAAGAGAAAGTTACAAGAAAGTTTGAGTTGCAGGGGTGGGAGGGGGCATGGGAGAGTCTCTTAGCTTTTTTTTTTTTTGATTTAAATAATTTATTTCTTGTTTTTGATTTGCACATTTCTATTGATGCTTGCCTGGACATATCTACTGGGAATGAGAAGTGCAGTTCGGAGGGAAATATATCTATTTCTCAAAAATATATACGTATCTCAAGTGTCTTTTTATTTGAAGCGGTCTCTCTTCAGGTACTTTTAAACGTTTGGTTCTTGGATCAAATTAGATGCAGGTGCTTAAAAGCCAAAGCCGGGCTGTTACAGATTAGTTAGCTCCTTGGTGGAGCTGGCTGCCAAGTTTGTGGCCCAGGTGTTTTTCTTCTCCCTTGTGACATCTGAAAGCACCCCCACGGAGTGGGTGGAGGAGGTAAGGAAAGGAAAGGAAGAGGGTGGAGCTGTGAGAGAGGCAGGTTTTCTGCTAGAGCTCTGCAGTCGGAAATGTGGGCTCACTCAATGTGAACTCCTTAGTCCTAGAGCTAGTGTTGGTGCTGGGCAGATGAGCTCTCCAGGCGCCCGCCGGGTCCCTTAGGCTCCACCTCCTTGCCTGTGGGTCTGAGATGACTCCGGAGGCTGGCAGAGACTAGGCTTGTTTCAGAGTACTCTGAAGGTTTGGGGAGGCCTTCTCCTGTTTCTCAGTGATGCACCCGGAGCTTGTCCGCTTGTCGGTTTCCCCACCGGTTGGGTGACATGTAGAGCTCAAGTGTTCTGAAAAGCAAGTCTTGGAGCTCATGTCTGTCCTTGCATTGGTGAACTAAGGCGAGAACACATGGTTTCAGAGCGGTACAGCCACAGGCACAACAGGGAAAGGAGAAAAGGCCACACTGCTAATTTTCCATGTGGTAAGAGTGAGGTGAAAGCAAGTTCTTTGTTCCCTTTTGTTCCCTTCCTCAGTTTTAACAGACAAATCTTGAAAGCTTTCTATCATCAATAAATATATCCCTCAAATCTGATCAGTTCCAAGGGAGTGTTCCTGATCATTGATTGGCAGGCCTGTCTATTGGTCAGGAACTCAGGCTCTTTCTCTGCTCGCATCTGGGCCATTAGGATCTGGAGTTGCCACCTGTGGATGGGGAAGGACAACAGGGCTGTGTGCTTATTTTTAATTGGCACACACTGGTCTGTGTTCCTGAGGTTCAGTGTGGAGCTGTTTCAGTGTGTGTGCAATGGTCAGATACTTGGTACATCCTCAGTACAGCAGGGAACTGAGAGGCATCCCAGTCAGAGTCAGTCATTTCTTTGCATCGAGAGTATTTAACATCATCTCCATTTTGAGTACAATTAACCGTTGCTGTCAGTGATAGTCATCCTACTGTAATACAGAACTTCTGGTATTTCTTCTGATGGGTGAGATGGCTCAGTGGGTGAAGATGTTTGTGGCCAAGACAGATAACCTAAATTGAGTTCCTGGAATCTACATGGTTGAAGGGAGAGGTCTGACTCCAAGGAAGTTGTCCCGTTCTCTGACCTCCACACATACTGCACTCATGAGCGTGTGTGTGCGTGTGTGTGTGTGTGTGTGTGTACATGTGTGTGTATGTGTGTGTGTTTGTGTGTGTATGTGTGTGTTTGTGTGCATGTGTGTGTATGTGTGCATGTGTGTGTGTTTGTGTGCATGTGTGTGTGCATGTATGTGTGTATGTGTATGTGTGTGCATATATATGTGTATGCATGTGTTTGTGTGCATGTGTGTGCATGTGTGTGTGTGTGTTTGCATGTATGTGTGTGTGCGTGCTCAAATATAAGTTAAAAAAAAACAGTTATTCCTTCCATCCAATGCCCATCCTCAATTAGCTGGCCCCTTCCCCATCCCACTATTTACAGCCTATAGAGAATTTTTTTTGAATAAATAGTGTTTACAGTTTTACAGGTACACACCACACATGCAGAGTAAAGATCAGTGTAGCTGGGGATTGACGTCAACAAAGATGAAGCAAAGCAAAGGAGTCCCTTGGGCAGTGCTATCCCAGGAAGGTTCTCTGTAGTCTGACTAAATCCACAGGGTCACTGATTGCAGAAGGGGTTGGTGTTTCTTCCTGGGGAAGGTGCAAACGGTAGATTTTGCAGGGCAGTAAGAAGAGTCTGCCCTGACCCCACACCTCACATCTCAGAGTCTGAGTGACAGAGGAGCACCAAGAGCCTCGATTTGGAATGTGTGTGCCTGTCACTCACCACGGGTCTTGATTTCCTTTTGGTCTCTTTCAGGTCAGCCTGAATGACTCCCACAATCAGATGGTGGTGCACTGGGCTGGAGAGAAAAGCAACGTGATCGTGGCATTAGCCCGAGACAGCCTGGCATTGACAAGGCCCAAGAGCAGTGATGTAAGTACCTGTGTAACCCTGGGCCTTCCTGCTACTATTGACATGTCCCCTCTGATCTTCTAGGTTGCCATGTCAGAAAAAATCGTGGGGACTCAGGGGATGGATGGAATGAACTATATGACAGTGAAGAGATACGGAAAGTAATGAGTGCATCCCTCGTGTGCTGAACGCAGGGTGGAGGCGTCCAAGGAGATGTGTGCAGTGTAGGGTGGCTTTTGTGAAGTCATAGGTAGTCTGCCTTGGTGGCTGCAAATCTCACAGGTGGCCTGCACTGATAGCTCCACAAAGGGCCAAAGAGCACTCCAGGGCTGAGCGGCTTGGAGCTGGTCCAGATCGAGTCCAACTGTTTTATTTTTTTTTCCATATGCTGACAAGGTTGATGAGCTGTTGACAGACTCGGTCTCTTTCTTCTTTACTTATCATATACCACCCCTTTATCTGCATGTATATCCAAGCTCTCTCTATACATCTCCTATGTATGTCTGTCAATCATCTATCTTGTATCATCTATCTCTCCATCTTCTGTTTATCTATCATATCCATCCATCTATCATCTACTTACCTATATCTATATCTAATCTATATCAATCTTCATCTGTCCATATCTAACAACATCTCTATCAATATCTATCATCTATCTGTCTGTTCTATTATCTGTCTTTCTTTCTTTCTTTCTTTCTTTCTTTCTTTCTTTCTTTCTTTCTTTTTCCTTCTTTCTTTCTATCATTGATCTATATTGTTTTTTGTTTGTTTTGTTACAGGATCTCACTCTCTAGCATACTCTATAGTTTCCATAACTGTCTCTTGGTTGGCCTTGAACTTACAGCAGTCCTGCAGCCTCAGCCTCTCCAGTGCTGGGATTATAAGCAGGAGTCACCATGCCTGCCTGACACGAATTCTCTTAATTCCTAATTTCCACACTTTCTGTTGATGATTGTTGTTTTGGTTGAATGATTTGAAGACATGAAAACAATGTTTACAAACTGAGAAGCCTGTGCAAGACCCCCAGATCCAGGATGGGAGGGAAGGCACCTCCAAGGTTTACTTGTTTTGTTTTTGTTTTTGTTTTTGTTTTTTTCCCTGAGACAGGGTCTCACTGTGTAGCCCTGGTTAGTCTGGAGCTTTCTATGCAGACCAGGATGGCCTTGGATGGTAGGTCATTTCTGCACCTTTAAAAGAGACACAGGCTTGAGAAACACTGTCTGTCTCTTCACTGCAGTGTGGTGTCTGGTACTTGGTGAGTGGTAGAGAGGCATTTGGAAGCAGCAGAAATACTTCTCAGGGCCGTGCTGAGACAGGCCCTAGGACCTGGAGGCCATGCAGGTTACTGGTCCAGAATAGCCAGATCTCCTGAGCACACGGTCATATAGGTCACTGGTTTTACTCTGCAGTATTGGGGATGGAACCCAAGGCCTTGCACATGTTAGGAACCTCTCTACCACAGAGCTTTCGCCCCCAGCCCAGAAGTTTGTGTGTGTGTGTGTGTGTGTGTGTGTGTGTGTGTGTGTGTGTGTGTGTAAAACGTCCATGTCTTACCAGTTGGTAGTTGAAGTATAGATCTTACAGGTACCACTTAGACCAAGTGAAAATTTAGGGTCAGAGCTGGTCTTTGGTTCCCAAGTCTACATATAGTCCAGGCTTCTCCTTGTGTGCAAAGCAAAGGTCTCTGCCTTGGGGAGGGTGTCTACCATCTTCACAAGGACGACCCTGTGCTTAGAACATGCCGTAGGCCTTCCATTACACAGTATTCTGGCCAGAGGTTCCCTATACTCTTGGTTTAAGGTGCTCTTGGGATTCGCCGAGCTGTCTGAGAGCTCCCTGTCTGTGTGTCTGCTGCCTGGGTTGGGTGTGTTCAGAGGGAGTCTCAGGATGTTCTCTAGAGAAGTTGATTAGGGTGGCCACAGTCAGGGAGGCTTGAAGAAGGGCTGGCCCCTCAGCTGCAGGCTGTGTAGGGAACTTTCTGAGACACTGAGCGTGGGGTAATGCAGACAACGGCTAGTCTGGGTGTTTTGCTTTTGAGCAAGGCTGGACTTGTTTGGGGCAATGACTTAGACCAATTTATAAATAAATATGTTCAAGGTTTGCAAGCGGTAGCTGTTGTCACACACAGGTGGCCATGCAGGAATGCCTGTCGGCCGTGGATGTGCTGTAGTTGCCCGTGTACATGTTTAGTCTAGTACCTCTTAATAGGAGTCTCTTTTAGGCACCAAAGCCAGCCCTATGCTATTCTATGCTGAGGAAACTTCAGGGTATTTTATGCATGAAAAATAATCCCTTTTCCACAAAATATTTGTCTTGCGAAGTAAGTAAACATATTTTAGCGTTTTTAAAAATATTTTGGGTTGGACACGCAAAGGGGCTTAGGGCACAAGTGAATTCACAACAGGTGATTCAACACGTCAGTGGGGGAGTGAGGAAGACCATCATGAAAATGGAGGTCCTATCATGGATCTGACTTAGAATCACCAGAAAGACCCGTTTTTGTTTTTTGTTTTTTGTTTGTTTGTTTGTTTGCTTTTTTTTTTCTGTGCCAAGCGTTGAAAGGTCACGTCTCAGACCCTCTCAGTCTTGAGTGAACCAAGAGTGGTGACCACCCAAGTATTATTAGCCTGCTCAGCTCAACTCTCACTCTGTGGAAATGTTTATGTGTTTTGAAGAGTTTATTGGAGCCATTATTCTACAATGACAATATGAGAGAAGATTAAATGGAAAGGAAACTTAATGTCCAGAGCTAATAAACAGAGATGGCAGAATGTTCCTCTGTCCGCGTACGAACGGCATTAAAGAATTGGCTGCCGAAACCGAAACCGAGATGTTTGGATGTGCAGAGTTAGTGCAAAAATAAACCGTGACTCAGAGGCCAGAGTCAGTGGCGCTGGCAAGGGAGCATCCAAATGTTCCTTAAAGAGTTCTGGAAGCATGGGTCAGAAAGGCCCCACCTGAAGGGACAGAGCTAGTGTGCAGGGCAGAGAATGGCTGAGGTCAGGAGTGTTGTGTATGTAAACAAGGCTGGGCCTGGATACTGGGACCCCAGATGGCTTGCTCTTGAGCAAAGCCAAACTAAACCACCTGTCGTCAGTGATCATTAGCTGAGGACGGTCTCCTGCCAAGGTGACCTGTTCCTGCAGCGAGCTGAAGAGCCAGCCGCAGCATAGGATGTGCCTCACCCCGACTGTCCCCAGTTCTTTATCTTTGCTTTCTGATGATACGTTCCGGAAAGTACTCATGGGCCAAGGCGATCATTCCAGCACTCAAGGGCCTGAGGCAGGGGGATTGTGAGGTCAAGCCTAACCTGGGCTACAGAGTGAGTTCCTATCTAAAAAATAACAAATACAGTACTTCCCATCCCCAATAACAATCCACCAACTACCAGCAGGCATGAGGGAGTACTCAGGGACAATGTCATTGATCATAAATGCTACCTAGGGACCGTATTCACCAGAGGGTCAGAATCAGCCGAGATGCTGTGAATAATAAGACTCGTTCTCCTTGTCTGTGGACCAGTGTGATATTATGACTGGTTCCCTCCTGAACCAATTAGGTGGCAGAACTCCCACCCTTGCTAATGGAACAACAGAGAGCCTCTGAAATCAGAATGCCCGGGCTGGAGTCCTGGCTCTGCCATTTATAATTTGACTTGGAGTCATTACATTATCCTTGTCTTTTTTTTTGTCATTGTTGTTGTTGTTACTATAACAAGATACTTGAGGCAATGAGCTTATGAAGAGAAAAGTTCATCCCATGGTGTTCAGTTCTCTGGTTGGAAAGCTGTGTGGACAGCCTAGGGCTACAGCGCAGTGGTTGCAGAAACAACTGCTTGGGCGTACATGGTTCTGGGTTTGATTCTCTGTACTGCAAAAGCAAACAGCTCCTCTAGTTCCCAAGCACTGGTGCCTTTGCTGGTTAGTGTTTTTCTCAACTTGACACAAGCTAGAGTCGTTTGACAAGAGGGAACCTCAACTGAGAAAACAAATCACCATCAGACTGGCCTGTAGGCCACTTTGTGGGGGCGTTTTCTTGACTATCAATTGATGTGGGAGAGCCCAGAACACTGTGGGCGGAGCCACCCTAGGCTAGGGGTCCTGGCTTGTAGGAAAGGCATGCTGAGGGAGCCAGGGGAGTAAGCCAGTGAGCAGCATCCCTCCATGGCCTCTGCATCAGCTCCTGCCTCAGGTTCCTGCTTTGAATACCGACTTTGGCTTGTCTGGATGGTGAGCTGTAACCTGTAGGCCAAACAGACCCATTCTTCCCTAATGGGTTGCTCTTGGCCAATGTTTTGTTTTTTTTTTTTTTTTTTTATCACAGCAACAGGAAGCAAACCAGAATGGTAATCAAATACGGTCTTTAGGTCATCATATAATGCGGCTCAGAAATGCAGAGTGTCAGGCACCACCCAGATTCCTTTTATAATTTTTAAAATTTGTGGCCATTTGTTTTTCTTTTCTTTCGCTTTTTCTCCCCCTTGGAGACTTGCTCTCACATTGTAGTCCAGGCTAGCCTGGGTCTTACTGTGTAGCCCAGGTTAGCCTGGAACTCCTCTTTTCTTCTTACCTTCCCCTCTCTCATTCTGGGATTATAGGTGGGAGCTGCCATGCCAGGCCTAGACGTCACTCAGAACGGTCCCGGCCAGCGTCTTGCCTGAGCGTTTGTCACGCCCCTGAAGACGGTATCAGTGCTATAAAAGGCTCGGGATAGTGCCAGGAGGGGATGCCTCTGACATTTCAGTCTCTCCTCCTCCCCTCCATTATCATTACATAATTTTGAACTATGTGGAACATCATTCACTTCAAAGGATCATCTTTATGGGTAAAGAAATGATCTACTTGGGACCTTGGGGCCAAGGGACCTTAGTAACCCACCGATGTTAGTTCTTTTTTTCTTTAAGGAACAGTGTCATATTGAGGTCAGAGAGGGACTAATCAGTGGAGAACCCTGCGTCTGAGAGAAAGCAAGCTGTATAGGCTGCAGACAGCGAGCTCAGGTTTAACTGGTGACGGCCTCGGGCAGTGAGAAAGCAGCATCCTGCTGCCCTGAGTGGAAGACAGTCCTAGATGGAATTTGTACTGGGGGGGTGCAGTACAGAAACTGGAAAGCCACCGTCTTACTTAGCACTACTCCAACTCCCAGAGGCCTTTTGTGTGCCGTCAGCGTGTGGGGGGTACCCAGCCCTGAGAATGCTCCGTGTCTGCGTAAGAGAAGGTAAGAAGTTACAGGGACAGGATAAAAATAGCTTGTTTGAATTGTTCAACCAGGACGAGGCAAGGCAGGTTGATGAGCAGCCTGAGATAGGCTTCAGGGGTAGGGTGAGTTCTTGTCAACTTCCTCTTAACCTCTATTAAATGTAAGACTCAGGAGGCAGCCTGGCTTGTTTGTAGGTGCCATGAGGTAGACATTTTACCGCCACTTGCCCTGTGGCAGCCCTGTTGTTGAGAATCTCAGGAGGTTTATGTATTCTGTCTGCCTAGGTCTCTTCTCCCTTCTAGCTAGACTTCCTGACATTAGTGTGGAGAAGGGGGCCGTCCCCACAAGGGTAACTTGCAGAGAGAAAAGACAAGCAGGCTCTGACTCTCGAGAGACTGGCAAAGCCTTACCAGTGACGACCAGTGTGACCCTGGGCCAGTCCTTTGCAGCCGAAGCTTAGATTTTATTGTCTCAAAAGGAAGAAGTAACAGTACCTCGGCTGTGTCTGTGAGCCGTGTCCATGAGTCTGCCAATTGTGAGCTGAAAACGTGAGGGCAGAAGGTGATGTCCACTCTGAGCACAGACTCCCTCCCCTCCCTTGTCATTGTTAAAACAACGCAGCACAAGCAAGTGTCCATTCACACATTATAAGATGCATATTATCTGAGTTATGGTAGGCTGTTTAGAGATCGTTTCAAGTATGTGGGAGACTCTGTGTAGGTTTCTTGCTATTTTATCTCAGAGACTCGTGTGTCACCCACCGGATTTCAGTCTCCATGGGGACTCTGGAACCAATCCACTGCAGACACTGAGCACCATCTTCTCCGTGACTCACCAATTAATTCGCTTCACTCTTTCTGTTCATTGACTCTGCATGTTCATTTACTCATTCTTTGGTTATAATCACATTTGTTCATTACATAAGTCTTCGTTGACTAAGCTGTGTATGTACACTGCTACCCCGAAGCTACACGGAGACAGAGGCCAGATGTGTAGGAGGGAAGATTACACACTGAAAAATCCTGCCTCGGTGTAAACACAGGACCCCATGTTCCCCTTCACAGTGTGTTTTTTACCTCACAGGGTCTTGGAGTTGGAAGGGTCCTGGCTTAGTTTTCTGTTTAAGAAGCCGTTAGTTTGCGACATTCAGCTTCTCAACCTTTCTGGGAAGCCCATGTCCATTCTTGGCAAGCGCCTGGTCTTTTGCTGATAACTCAGGTTATCTGTGGATAATCTACCTGCTAGCTGGCCCTGTGCCAGCACTGTCCCGTGAACACCCGGTTAGAGGCAGAGACACCCCGCCTCCTTTCACCTTGACGTGTATTAGATGGTAATGACCTGCTGTTCTCGGTTCCCTGTGTACAGCCTCCTGTCCTTAACCACACGTTCATGGCTTCATTAACAAGCAAGCATTCGCATGTTTTCAGACCCATCCGCGTCTGATGACCGTGTCTTCTGGGTCTATGTGTGTCTGGCGCCCAGTACTGGACTTGGCTCCTGTTAAACCCTCAAGGCTTATTTGTAGTTCAATCAAATGGGTGGGGATGACAACTACAGTTTCTGGCTTGAGTCCAGCCAGTCTCTCCTTAGAAATTGCCTGCTCTTTTTCCTTTCATGCCTCTTACAATTACCTTTCCCATAAGTAACTGAAACAAACAAACAAACAAACAAGCAAAACAACAACAACAACACTGTGATCTTCATCTGTCTGGTTTGTGTTTCATCCCTTGATTATATTAATATTTCATATCTCACAGACAGTAAAGTCTAGGTCACAAATACCCCCACAGCTTCCACTTTACTCCTTGTGGCCCGAGATAATAGTGGTTTTGAGATCACTAGCTCGAAGACAGACAGCCTTGGTCAGGATCCCCCTCTTTTTCTTTTAGATTTATTTTATTGTTTATTTATGCGTATGCCTGTGCATGCAGGTACTTGCGGAGGTCAGAAGAGGGCGTAGGATCCCTGGAGCTGGATCCAAGCGGCTGGTTGTGAGCTCTCTGAACTGAGTGCTGAGTGCCGTTCTTTTTGGAAGAGCAGCCAGTGCTTAGCTTTAGCCACTGCACCATCTCTTTGGCCCCCTGTCCTGTGGACGTCCTCTGCTGTTACCTAGGCAAGTCCCCGATCTCACAAGCCCCATGGTCTTCTCTGTGCCATGGCTTTGCACAGACGGCATCGTTCCGATGCGTCTCTGTGGTTACTGTATTATTAGAAGCCAGGAGGCAGCGGAAAAGCAAGTTGTTGGCAGGGTCCAGGATCTCGCTGCTGCTGCTGTGGTCTCCCATGCTGTAGAGTCGTAAAGCACTGGTGGGTTCTGTTACTGATGGCACCTCTGTGTATACGCGTGTGCCAGGGGTTGTATATTCTACACAAACGCTGTGCCTCCCCCTCCAGCCTGCGGGCATTTGAACCTCTGTGCGTGTTTTATCCCTCAGCACCTTCTCCATTTGCACTCACTGGAGGCCTTAGATGGGTTGTTTTTCTCTTCAGGTATGGAACGCCGATTTCCTGGCTAAAGGATGAAGAATTCAATTGTCCTGATTACCTCCTGGGGATATTTCAATAAGATGCAAAAAAATTTCCAGTTCTTTTCCTCCCAGAACTCATTCTTTCTGCATCGAGACTGGAACACTTCACCCAGCAGGAGGAGGCGTCCTATTGACAGTGTTTGCCAACTGATCCTGGGCCCTCAGAAGTGAGAGGACTGTGTGGTCCAGGGGTGCCCGTAGAGTTCTCATGCTTCCTATTGCTCTGGCCCGCCCTGACTTTGAGGACAGTCACAGAAGTCACCTGCTTCTCCTTCGTGGGCCATGTGATGCTCATCAGAAGTTCGTGATTGGTCGCCCCAGGGGACCAATGCTCTTTTAGGGTCAGGGGTCAGATGCTCGCATGTGGAGGTGCAGCTAGAGGCTGTTCTGTTCAGCACTTCACTGACTCCTGTTCTTTCCCCTTTTCTGTGTGTTCCAGGTATATGTGTCTTATGACTATGGAAAATCATTCAATAAGATTTCAGAGAAGCTGAACTTTGGTGTGGGAAACAGCAGTGAAGCCGTGATCTCCCAATTCTACCACAGCCCTGCCGACAACAAGAGGGTAAGGAGCCTCTGGCTTTGGCGCACTGCATTCTGGGAAGATGGCTGCCCTGGAGGGGAAATGGACAAACAAGGGCAGATTCAACCACAGTAAATATGCCAACCAGTAAATCACCCAACTTTACTGGCAGCTGGAGCATTTCCTAGGTACACGGTGCTGATCCTGGGCTTCCAAGAGTGGATGCTGAACTATTGCTTTTGTTGGCATTATCGACACGTGTCTGCCTCTCTCTCTGTCTCTCTGTCTCTCTGTCTCTCTGTCTCTCTGTCTCTCTCTCTCTCTCTCTCTCTCTGTACACATGCATGCATGTGTGCCTTCATTGGAACTTTATATGGAGAAAGAAAAGAAATTCTAAGAAGCAGGTTATAGCTGTTGCCCATACCTCATACCTTCCCCATTTAGAGTCCCAGTTGCCTTGTTTCTTTGATCAGTAGTCACAGGCAGAGCATGAAAGGAACCCAACAGCCTACTAGGCTTTCCTGCCACTTGGTATCTCTTTGCTCTGGGAGTTATATTAGACCCCATGTTTCTAGAGGTGGAGATTTCATGGCTTCTAGGAAATGCCCCAAGGTAGAAAACAGCCTCCACAGTAAAAGCTTCCTGAGGTGAAAGGAGCTGCTGGGTTCTGCCTGTCCAGGAAGGACCCACTGGCCAAGGCCACAGAATGTTTCCAAGGCCGTGATGTTGGTTTCTTAGGTTGCCTTGGGTCTCTTAGCAGAGACTGCATTAAAAAGATTTAACAAGTCATATGGTTGCCCTGACCAATCAGAATAGAGGGAGTTAGGTCTGGGAGGGTCATTTCAATGACTGGATTTGTGGAGAAGGTGTCCTGGCATTATCCACAGTCCCAGTCCTCCTCCCCGCCAATTCCCCTTCCCTCCTTCATGGGGGCCTGGCCACCCATGATTTAGGAGGAAGTGCTTGCAATGTTTCTAGGTGGTGGCTCTTTACCAGCATGGTTGTTGCTGGATAAACAGTCCTGCCTGGTGACCTCAGAGTAATGGACAGTGAGCTGTACACTTACCATGGGGAAAGCAAGGAGAAATTGGAGGAACTGGCTCTGGTCTGCATTGCCGCGCCTGCCCCTACCTTATGATGAGTCAGGCTGGGCTTGAGGGTCCTAGAGGTGAGGAGTGGCCACCTTATTATGGGATCGAAAGAGGCGAGATGTTGTATCCAGGATGCTAAGGGGCTGGCTGCTTCTTCTAGATAGTTCTCTGATTGTCTGTGTCACCAGGGTGTGCTTCCCTGATGATTGTCGCCGCTAGATCTCCACCCCACCTCACAGCTTTGGCTGAAGTCCTGGCCTGGAAGCCCTCTTCCCCACCCTAGACTCTCCCCATTTATAGCACCCCCTCCAACTTAGCGTCCAAGTGTAGGTAAAGTGATCTTCCTTCTCGTTTCTGGTTAGAGCACAGCTGGCAGGCCACAAAGCTGAAGACAGGAAGGATGCTCTGAGTTCCTGTGAACGAGTTCAGAGCGGAGAGAGGGCCTGAGCTTTGGTGGGGGTTTGAACTGCAGAGAGGGTAGAGCACCTGACATGTTGGGCAAAGAGGGAGGCAGGGATATCTGAACGGTCACAATAAAGAGGCCTCGGCATCGCGTGGAGACGTGGGGGCGGTGTACAGCTCAGGGTGCACGGTACATGGTAGGGTTCTCATGGCAAACTGGCCATGCATGCTCTGGAGCTGGTAGGGATGTGGACGCAGAAAAAAAGCAACTGCCTTTTTGGGGGACAAAATGACAGTTGGAGGTGAGGCCTATAACTGAGGATGGAGGGAGGGAGGGGAGGAAGGAGACTTCTTTTCTTAGGGTGTCTACTTCCCCACTCCCCAGATACTTCTGGAAGGAAGTGATGACATTTGCTGTACTGGTGGAGCTTCTTTGACCTTTGTCCCCTGGAAGGCAGACATTGCCCCACTAGACCCTCAGCGCTTCCTGAGAAAAGCCACACAGGGCCGGACGCCTTGGTGTCCAGTGCTGGGCCCAGGCTCATCACCTATGTAAAGATGCCCGGTGAGGCTGTCAGTGTCTCAGGTGGCTATCAGCAGCAGCTATGGAAGGTCTGGACAGCCAGAAGGGACAACGTGGATGGCCTGTGGGTTGGGGAAGAGGATAGTCTGTGCCTTTCTTTGCCTTGTGATGGAGACACAGGCATGTATTCTGTTGCTGGCTTCTTGGTCCTGCGTCCTGCTCCCTGATGTGATACGCAGGTCTGGCCGTCTGGAAGCTCTCCCGGCCTTGGAGGCACCCACAGTCATCACAGTCATGCGGGCAGTTGCTTTCTGTGTCTCGGTTCTTTGACAAGGGTCATGGAGACATGGTTGGCTTTAACAGTCTAACCTTAGCAGGAGTGCAGATGAATCTGGTCCCTCTCCAGGCTGAGAATGGATGCAGGGAAATAGTAAACAGTTTGTTTCTCCTCTTTTCCCTGCTTCTGTGCCTTCTCTGTGCTTCAAACTCATCCTCGTGACTAGGTTTCTGCATCAAAGCTGGAGAAAGCCCACTGCGTAGATAAATCCTGTAACTTACTATCTTCAGTTAGGGTTTCTATGGCTGCAATGAAACACCATGACCAAAGCAACTTGGGGAAGAAAGGATTTATCTTAGTCACCATTCCAAATAATCAAAAACAGTAAGGGCAGGAACTCAAGGACTCAAGTGGGCCAGAAACCTGAAGGGAGGAGCTGATGCAGAGGCCATGGAGAGTGTTGCTTACTGGCTTGGTCACATGGCTTCCTCAGCCTGCCTGCTTTCTTATAGCGCCCAGGAGCACCAGACCAGAGATGGAACCACTCACAACGGGCTGGTCCCTCCTCTATCAATCACCAATTAAGAAAATGTCCTACAGGCTTGCCTATATCCCATTCTCATGGAGGCCGTTTTTCAATCGGGACTCCCTCCTCTCCGATGACTCTAGCTTGTGACAAGTTGACACAGAAACTGCCTTGTACACTTACTTTGTCTTCGCAGGAGTACCTCTGGGAAGCGAAGAGATTACAAACAGGCTGCTGAAGCTAGGGTAGGCAGACATGCTTCTGAGATCTCAATTTAGGAAGCAACTGGTAGGTCAGGTCTCTCAACCAATCTGTGCGGTTGTTCACCAGGGACTCTACCAGCCAAGGGTTTAGAGACTTAAGACTCTTAAGTCCTCATAAGACTTAGGTAGGACATTCTGTTCTTTCCTACCATGTGCCCTAGCATCAAGGTGTACAAGATGCTGTGGGTGGTGAGTGCAACTTGTTTCTAAGGGGAACAGGGGGATTACTTGAGGCGATAAGGCCCACCGGTGTGCTCTGGATTAGGAATGGGGCTTAGGGTAGACATTTGGTGTCAGTAGTGGGAGCAGAGTTGTTAGGTGGAAGGTATATATGGGTGAAGAGACTCCAGAGAGCCTGGCTTATGGCATCTGTGCAGAGTATTCTGCATTGCCACTCTGTCTGCTGTTTGGAAGTAGAAGGGATTGAGTTTCACCTTGAGGACTGCAAAGAACACTGAGAGAATCTTTGAGTCTGGGAGTGGTGGGCAGGAACCTTTTGGGAAGTGTGGCCCCTTCTAATATGTGTGATGAATTAGAGCAGAAAGAACAGAGAAGAATCTGGAAAATGAAACATCTTTAGTCCCTTATGATGGGATCGGAAGGAGGAACCATGACACCTGGCTTTTTGCGGGTACTGAGGATCCGGACTCAGTTCCCCATGCTTGCCCAACAAGTACTTTGTTGACCGAGTCATCGTCCCAGTTCCGAGAAGCTGCCTCTTAACGGTGTCATCGGTTAACATTGCCTCACTAAGGGTGAAGCTTCTAATCTGTAAACCTGTATAGGGCCAACCACATCTGAACTGAAGCAAACCATCCGGCATCTATTGTTAAAGGCAGGGTTTGAGGCCGTGTGGAAGAATTACTGAGTTGGCAAAGGACATAAGACTCTAAGCATCCAGGCAGGGAGATGGAGATGAGGAATCTGCAAAGAGTAGAAGAAGCCCAGGGTTGTCATGGGAGGAGCATGGGGGCTTGGGGCGGGGGGTTGCAGAAGGTGAGCTTTCTGGGGGAAACCGAGGGGCATTTGAGGGGAATAGGCACACAAGTGAGTTAAGTCCCACAGTGAAATGCTTTGAGATCAGGAAATGCTGCGTCTGGTTCGGAGAACACTAAGGATTGATGGACTGTTAAATTCTGGGCTCTGCACCAGCTAGATATGACTTTGCTCCTGAGTCATCTCGGGCATTTAGCTGCCATGAGCTTCAGCGTCCTCGTTATTAAAAGGGGGAGGCGTGACGGGATGACCCAAAACACTGAGTCACTGTGAATGAGGAACAGTCTAAACAAGACGCAGCCTGGGAAACTTCTCGCTTCCTGCCTGTCGTGGAGCGAGTGTTCTTCAGAAAACGACCAAATCAAACCCACCCAACAAACAAACAAACAAAAAATGTAGCTTGTCATAATCAGTATGACACTTTATATTCACGAATGGGATATTGTAGGAAAGGCATGACACAGATTTCTGGAGCAATCCTTCCTGATTGAAAGCACCACCTTCCCAAGGAGCCGGGATGGTTCGGGAGCAGGGAGGCAGGCTATTTTTAGGGAAGACATCCATGGCCAAATTATGATGCTCTTGCTAGGATCGTAATTGTTTTTATTGCATTGAGTTTGCTTAGAGTAGTTCTTGCTTTCAAAACATTTACTACCTTTTTCTCAGATTTAATGAGGCTTCTGCAGAGTGTGAGATTTACATTAGATGCTGGGGAGGAAGTAGAGGAGAGAGAATGCAGGAAGGATATGCAAAGGAGGAGGAAGGAGGGGCCTGGTGTAGGTCAGCTTCTTGAGTGAGGGCTGATGAGGGGGGTTTGAAGCTGTTATGTAGGGAAATGTCCTTGGACTGACTTGCACTGGCTGCCTTGTAGAATGTGAAGAGTTGGTCGTGGGTGGTGCTGGGTCCCTTCTGCTCCAGTTCTGTTTCATTGTCTGGTCCTTGGGGCCACTGTTGTTCTTCTGGGAGCATGGCTGTGTCCCCCCCCCCCCCCCCCCCCCCCGCTCCTGTCTCCTCTCAGCTTCCTAGGCTTGTTTCCCAATCTTAGGCCTCTGAGCTGTCATCAAACCCTACTTTGTGCGCAAAGTCACATTCCCCCAGACCTGCAAGGTTCTTTCCTCTTAGAAGTTATACCTTCTATGCTGATGAGTTTTGGTTAACTTGACACAAAGAAGAGTTGTTTGGAGAGAGGGGACCTCCACTGAGAATTTGTTTCCATTAGACTGGCCTATGGTCAAGTCTCGTGGGGGGGGCATTTTCTTGATGAATAAGTTGATACGGAAGGGCCCAGCTGACTGTGAGAGGTACTGGTGCTACTCCTAGGCAGGGGGTCCTGGGTTGTATAAGAAAGCAAACTGAACAAGCCATGGGGAGCAAGCCAGATAGCAGCTTCTTTCCAGGGTTCCTGCCTCTGCGCCTGCTTGAGTTTCTACCCTTGACTCTCCTCAGTGATGAGCTACGGTTGGGAAGTGTAAGCCAAATAATTTTTACCATGGCAACAGAGAACACACGGATACACCCAACCACTCTTCAGTGACCCCACCTCTTCTATGTTGTAACCTCTGACACCTGGGACTGGACAGGTTCTCACAGTGGCCTATCGGTGTCACCGCTCACTCACCCTCCACCTGGGACTAGCTGTGGGAGTGGCCACCTCTCACATAGACTCTGCCACCCAGGAAAGGATCCTGGACCCTGACTGCAGCACACCTAGCATATGGCTGACAGCGTCTGCAGTATTCACGCGCTGGCTTGCACCACCTTACTCTGGTCCTCACCAAGTCTTGAGGTGGCAGCTGCCGCCATCTTGTTTCAAGTCGCTGTCCTATGAAGAAGTAAAATAAGGCATGGTCCCTGCTTCCCATACCTGCTTTAAGCAGCACAATTGGTTCCTGGGGGTCATGTAGTCATCTGTCATAATAGTGAGGGGGAGGAAGGGAAAGAGGAGGAGGAGGGGGAGGGAAGGGGGGAGGGGAGAGGGGGAGGGGAGAGGGAGGAGCTTATCTTAGATATAGAGATTTTAATGGTTTTCCTGGAAAGGTGTGACCTATGGCTGCTCAGAGGATGCATGGAATAATGGCAGTCCCATCTGAGTTCAGCTAATCTGACAGGCAGGATATCTGTGTCCTGGCCGCCAGTAGTCACCTTCTGACTGTGACCGAGTGGCCGGCCAGTGAGCAGGAGTGGCCAAGTTGGCCAAGTCAATGGGAAGGAATTAAAAAAAAAAAAAAACAAACACCAGAAAAGTTTGCCAGCCTCATGACCTGGTTTAACAAGCTTCCTTTGTGGTCTTGCCTGGCCTGTCTCTGCAGTCCTTTCTATGTGGACAAGAGGGACAGGGGACAACCTCTGGTATTGGTCCGCAGGCACGGCCCACATTTTTTTCACTTAAAGATATGTCCTAATGTGTGGAAGGCAGGGGCCTTCCAGCTGCGCTCTCCCTGCCCTGCCCCCATCCTAACCGGGCCGGTTTGCTTGCATCCAGCGTCTTCTAGTCCTCATGAGATGTAGAGGAAGAAGATGAAACCCTGTTAGTGCCACGTCCCCTGATACAGGGGAACTCGCACGTGGTTTGGGGACCTGTCAGGTGGCTCTGGCCAGACACTGCCCTGAGATTGCCTGTTCTGTCTTACAGTACATCTTTGTGGATGCTTATGCCCGATACCTCTGGATCACGTTTGACTTCGGCAGCACGATCCATGGCTTCTCCATCCCATTCCGGGCGGCTGATCTCCTCCTTCATAGCAAGGCCTCCAACCTCCTCTTGGGCTTTGACAGCTCTCACCCCAACAAGCAGGTAAGAACCTTCTGGAGCACAGATGGAAGTGTGTGCATGTGCATGTATATAAGTGTGTGTGTGTGCATGGGTGAGTATGTAAGTGTGTGTGCATGTATGTGTTGTGTGTGTGCATGTGTGAGTATGTAAGTGTGTGTGCATGTATGTGTGTTGTGTGTGTGTGCATGTGCGAGTATGTAAGTGTGTGTGTGCATGTATGTGTGTTGTGTGTGTGTGCATGTATATAAGTGTGTGTGTGCATGTATGTGTGTTGTGTGTGTGTGCATGTGCATGTATATAAGTGTGTGTGTGTGCATGTGCGAGTATGTAAGTGTGTGTGTGTGCATGTATGTGTGTTGTGTGTGTGTATGTGCGTGCTTGTGCACTCGCATGTGTGTGTGCACTCGTGTGTACGTGTGTGTGTATGTGTGTGTGTGTGTGCGCGCGCGAGTATGTAAGTGTGTGTGTGCATGTATGTGTTGTGTGTGTGCATGTGCGAGTATGTAAGTGTGTGTGTGCATGTATGTGTGTTGTGTGTGTGTGCATGTGCGAGTATGTAAGTGTGTGTGTGCATGTATGTGTGTTGTGTGTGTGTGCATGTATATAAGTGTGTGTGTGTGCATGTATGTGTGTTGTGTGTGTGTGCATGTATATAAGTGTGTGTGTGTGCATGTATGTGTGTTGTGTGTGTGTGCATGTGCATGTATATAAGTGTGTGTGTGTGCATGTGCGAGTATGTAAGTGTGTGTGTGTGCATGTATGTGTGTTGTGTGTGTGTGCATGTGCGAGTATGTAAGTGTGTGTGTGCATGTATGTGTGTTGTGTGTGTGCATGTATATAAGTGTGTGTGTGTGCATGTATGTGTGTTGTGTGTGTGTGCATGTATATAAGTGTGTGTGTGTGCATGTATGTGTGTTGTGTGTGTGCATGTGCATGCTTGTGCACTCGCATGTGTGTGTGCACTCGTGTGTACGTGTGTGTGTGTGTGTGTGTGTGTGTGTGTGTTTCTTTTGAAATCCCCTGTTCTGCTTGGGTGGATTACGTGTCCTTTTCATGACCTCACCTCCTCCCACCTCTTCGCTTGGGCTTAGCCTTGGTAGCTACTATTTCACTTGCCACAGCTAAGGAAAAGTATACTCCACTTGGCACTCTCTCTCCATGTCCCTGCCAGCACCCAGGGCCCAACACTTGGCAGGTCCTGTGACTGCAACACCAGGCAGGCCTTCCCTGGTGTATATGCATCTTTGCAAGTGTGTGGGGTAAGTCGAGGCCCTGAAATTTGATTAGAGAGAGTCACATGAGAAGTCTGAGGCCTGGGCTCTTCTGTGGCTTCTGGGCATATTCCTGTTTGACTTCTCTGTTCTGTGCTGCTTTGATTGAACCCTCAGGCCTCTCACTCATCTTCGTCTCTGCCCCACCTTAAGCACACTGCACTTGCATTTGAACTGGTTATAAACATTAATCGTGTATTAAACGCTAATAGCCTTCCCTTTGTGTTTGAGAGTGCCCATGAGCTCTAAAGTGAATGCTGTGTATTTCCCATTTTGAATCAAGTTTGAAGGAAGCTATCAGGGGAGGGAGAGCCTGTAGAGGATTCCTGTCTCAAGGCTCAAATGTGTCGTGGTGCGAGTTCTGGTAGGGCATAAACCTGTGAGCTCTGCAGGTCCTGTATAAGTTCTGGCTGGGGAGGCTTGAATGCTTTTGCTCAAAAGAGCCTTGAAACTGTTCTTTTGCTCTGTGGTTGTTTAGCCAAAACACAGATCTGTTTACCATTGGAAACCTCAGGGAGTAACTTAAGCTTAGGGGCAGGGTCAGTTTACCAGCAGAGGTGGACTTGTTAGGTTTGGTCTCGGGCTTAATCTTTTCTGCCAGGGACCATGGAAGCCTCTGGTGTCTACAGGTTGTGGGGATTTGATAAAGATGAGCCGGTTACTTACTCACTGGCCAAGTTCATACGTTCGGTTGATCCTGGTGCACGGGGCTCAGCCAGTGCCCTCTGCAGTCAACTGAAGTGACCAAGGCATATTATGTAATGCTAGGTATCAGACCCAGGGCTTCTTACAGGGCACACAAGTATCCTGCCATCAGGCCATTCCCGAAGTCTACAGATTGTATTTTGATTCTTTTTTTTTTAGTCTATGTTTCTTTTTTAGAGCATCTTACCACCTTAATTTAACCTTTTTGTGTGCTTCCTTGATGGATATGGGTTACATTTACGTGGTACAATATCACCACTGCCCAGCTCCAGACTGCTGTCTTGTAGAACCGAAACACTGTCTGTGTTAAATCCATACTCCCTGCATCTCCCTCCCCCAGCCCCTGCTGACCGCCATTGTGTTTTCAGTCTCTGATCTTGGCCCCCCTGCATCCCTCATAGAAGAGAAGCCACACGGTTTGTCTTTTTGTGTCTGGATGACTTCCCTTAGCACAGTGTTTTCAATGTCCTGGACTCCAGTGTGTGTCAGGACTGCCTTCCTTTTGCAAGGAGGACCATGCGTTGTTGAGTGGACGTCCTGCAAATCACTCCATCTGTCCCTCAGTGGATACTTGCCTTGTTTCCCCAATTTTTTTTGAAGCGCTAGGGAAGGAACCCTGGGCCTTGCACATGCTAGGCAAGTCCCCTGTTCAGACACCTCCTCACTTAAGCAGTGAGACAACCCACAAGTGGCAGGCAAGTTGTCCTCAGTTTTCCCACAGCTGCTCTAGAAAACAGATCCGTCTGTCCTTCCTTCTGCTCCTGTTTATTGTGCTGTGCCTGAGTGCTGGTCCTCACGGTGCCCCGTGGAGGGCTGGGGTTCAATTGGTGCCAGGGGTTGATATCATACGGCGGGACACGCATCTTTTCCCATGTGGTGACCGCTTCTTGTCATTTTGGTCTCTGCAGCTATGGAAGTCGGATGATTTTGGCCAGACCTGGATCATGATTCAGGAACATGTGAAGTCCTTTTCTTGGTAAGTTTTTGCCACGTAGCAAAAAACAAAAAGGAAAAATAAAACAAAGAAAGCCTCCTGTCTCTTAGCTCCTTCAGCTTGGATTAGTTCATTTGACATGACTGGGACCAAAATATCTGATGGGAACAGGAGGGTTGTTTAGCTCCTGGTGTCAGAGGCTGTTGGTTTGTGATGCTGGGGGAGGATGGTGGGTCAGCTTATGGCCGCAGGAGAGGCTGCATGAGGCTGTTCACATCCAAGTAGACCAGGAGACAGGGGAGGAAGGAACTAGGGACAGGATATGACCTTCAACGTCCTGATCCTAGCCACCTTCTTCTGCCAGCCGGGCCCTCCCTCCTATAGGTTTGACAGCTTCTGTCTGGGGACAGTGCTCAGAATAAGCAGACTTAAACTGTGCACGAGGACAGTGGATGGGCTCTTTGCTTTCATGTGAAATGTGGGACAGTTGGACCGAGCAATATCCAGTTCTGACCTGAGGAGAAGAACATGGAACAAACTC
The DNA here is from genome assembly GCF_021556685.1 of Rattus norvegicus. Classification (NCBI taxonomy): domain Eukaryota; kingdom Metazoa; phylum Chordata; class Mammalia; order Rodentia; family Muridae; genus Rattus; species Rattus norvegicus. Next base: position 50,167,528 of record NC_141541.1, on the reverse strand, counting down.
GCTAGTTGGGGGTGAGGAAGGGGAGGCTTTTCAGTTGGTTAGAAAGCCTGGGGTAACCTTGAGGCTCTTGCATGTCTTAGAGCTCCTAAATACTCCCACATTCAGGGTATTCTATCACAAGTGGGATTTTCCGTGGTATAAAAGTTCTGACTCTGGATACAGTTGTGGAGGAGAATGTAATTTATTGAGTCAGAAAAGGCATTTGGCGTACACGCCACACATTTTGGTGGGAGTATGCAAGTGCCAGGCAGCTCTGGCTGTCCAGATCCAGGCTGTGGGTGACAAGCGGGAAGCAGGAATAGCATGCTGTAGATAGTTGTAGAGAACGGGGACTAGCCGGCTGGAAGCAGGTGTGTATTATTGTGGTACTTGGATGGGGAATAATGAATTTTATGTTTGGACAGTGTGTTGTTTCATGTTTGTGAAGAGAAGTGGTGTAAGAATCTTCAGTATGGAGGGACAGCCATATGACTCAGGAGGTAAAGGTATTTGCCACCAAGCCTATTTACCTGAGTTTAGTTCCCAGAAGCCACAGGTGGAGGTATAACTCCTATAAGTTGTTCTCTGAGCTCCGTGCAATGCTTTCACTGTGGTCTGCACACTTATACACACACACACTGATGCACACACACAAACTCATGCACACACACAGTCATACACACACTCATGTACATGCACACACACATATACACACACAGATGCACACACACAAACTCATGCACACACACAGTCATACACACACACTCATGCACACACATACTCATGCATACACACACAGATACAAACTCATGCACACACACAGTCATACACACACTCATGCACATGCACACACACATATACACACAGATGCACACACACAGTCATACACACACACACTCATACACACACATACCATGCATACACACACACAGATGCACATACACAAACTCATGCACACACACACTCATGCGCGCGTGCGCGCACACACACACACACAGACATATAAAGCAAAATTAAGAATCTGCAGTGTTTGAGGAAGGAATTTGTACTGAATTCTTTTTTTTTTTTAATTAACTTGAGTATTTCTTATATACATTTCGAGTGTTATTCCCTTTCCCGGTTTCCGGGCAAACATCCCCCTAGTCCCTCCCCCTCCCCTTCTTTATGGGTGTTCCCCTCCCCATCCTCCCCCCCTTGTCGCCCTCCCCCCAACAATCTAGTTCACTGGGGGTTCAGTCTTAGCAGGACCCAGGGCTTCCCCTTCCACTGGTGCTCTTACTAGGATATTCATTGCTACCTATGAGGTCAGAGTCCAGGGTCAGTCCATGTATAGTCTTTAGGTAGTGGCTTAGTCCCTGGAAGCTCTGGTTGCTTGGCATTGTTGTACATATGGGGTCTCGAGCCCCTTCAAGCTCTTCCAGTTCTTTCTCTGATTCCTTCAACGGGGGTCCTATTCTCAGTTCAGTGGTTTGCTGCTGGCATTCGCCTCTGTATTTGCTGTATTCTGGCTGTGTCTCTCAGGAGCGATCTACATCCGGCTCCTGTCGGTCTGCACTTCTTTGCTTCATCCATCTTGTCTAATTGGATGGCTGTATATGTATGGGCCACATGTGGGGCAGGCTCTGAATGGGTGTTCCTTCTGTGTCTGTTTTAATCTTTGCCTCTCTATTCCCTGCCAAGGGTATTCTTGTTCCCCTTTTAAAGAAGGAGTGAAGCATTCACATTTTGATCATCCGTCTTGAGTTTCATTTGTTCTAGGCATCTAGGGTAATTCAAGCATTTGGGCTAATAGCCACTTATCAATGAGTGCATACCATGTGTGTTTTTCTGTGATTGGGTTACCTCACTCAGGATGATATTTTCCAGTTCCAACCATTTGCCTACAAATTTCATAAAGTCATTGTTTTTGATAGCTGAGTAATATTCCATTGTGTAGATGTAGCACATTTTCTGTATCCATTCCTCTGTTGAAGGGCATCTGGGTTCTTTCCAGCTTCTGGCTATTATAAATAAGGCTGCTATGAACATAGTGGAGCACGTGTCTTTTTTATATGTTGGGGCATCTTGTGGGTATATGCCCAAGAGAGGTATAGCTGGATCCTCAGGCAGTTCAATGTCCAATTTTCTGAGGAACCTCCAGACTGATTTCCAGAATGGTTTTACCAGTCTGCAATCCCACCAACAATGGAGGAGTGTTCCTCTTTCTCCGCATCCTCGCCAGCATCTGCTGTCACCTGAGTTTTTGATCTTAGCCATTCTGACTGGTGTGAGGTGAAATCTCAGGGTTGTTTTGATTTGCATTTCCCTTATGACTAAAGATGTTGAACATTTCTTTAGGTGGTTCTCAGCCATTCGGCATTCCTCAGCTGTGAATTCTTTGTTTAGCTCTGAACCCCATTTTTAATAGGGTTATTTGTCTCCCTGCGGTCTAACTTCTTGAGTTCTTTGTATATTTTGGATATAAGGCCTCTATCTGTTGTAGGATTGGTAAAGATCTTTTCCTAATCTGTTGGTTGCCGTTTTGTCCTAACCACAGTGTCCTTTGCCTTACAGAAGCTTTGCAGTTTTATGAGATCCCATTTGTCGATTCTTGATCTTAGAGCGTAAGCCATTGGTGTTTTGTACTGAATTCTGAACGCACTAGGTAACCACCGAAGGTTTTGAAGAGAGTGAGGCAGGCAGACTGTCCGTCAAGAATTCCTGTGTCTAAGTACTGCCACTTGTCACCTTGTACTGTGACCACAGTGGAACCCAAGATCTTGACCACAGGTTTTTGCACATGTGCAGAGATTGGGGACAGATTCTTGGGACTGGGTTATAGGGCGAGTGGGTGTGTCTTATCTGGTTGTTCTGTTCCCATGAATAACAGAGAGAAAGGACAAACTGATGTCTCTGGGATTGACTCTTGATCGTCCTGTTTGCCGGGGTCCTTGTTGCTTTGTCCAGGGTGTCTAGGATCAGTTTAAAGATGTTGTGGTTGGGGTTGGTGGAGCATACCTTTGATCCCAACACTCTGGCTGCAAAGGAAGGCAGATCTTGGTGTGTTTGAGGCCATCCTGTCTGGTCACATAGCCAGTTCTAGGGCATCCAGGGCTACATAGTAAGACCTTGTTTCACGAAAGAAAGAGGAAAACAAAACAAGAGAGAAAGGAATGGAAGACATTGCAATCATTGACTCTGCATTTGTTTTCAGCTCCACATGTTCTCCATCCGGATACATGGTGGATTCAGTGACCCATGTATGTATGTGTGGTATGTGTTCGAGTATGGGTGGATAGACATGTCTGTCTCAGTGTATGTACATGTAAAAGGCTTGAAGTTGTCATCCATGTCTCCTGACATTACTCTACACCCTATCTCTTGAGAGAGGGTCTCTGTGTATCCAGAGCTCACCGTTCTGGCTAGTTTAGACAGCAAAGCAATCTTGCCCCAGGGAACCTTCTCTGCCTCCAAAATGCTAGGGTTACATGTGAACCTCCACACTTGCCCATTTGAAGGATCTGAACACCTGTCCTTAAGCTCTCCTGGCAAGTGCTGTAGTCACTGAGCCACCTCCCCAGCCCTTAAATGACCAACCTTCTTTGCATACTCAGAACCGTCTGCTCAACTACGGCTTTACCTGAAGCTACTGTTGTAGCTCACAAGACTCAGCTGTCTCTGGAGTCACTCTTGTCTCCCGGTACCCCATCCTCAGAACACAGGCAGAACAATCTTTTTGAACCGGGTTGGACCATACCTATCTATTTTTAACCTTTGTGTAGGTATGGCATGTAATGTTTATATGTCTGTGTGCACATATGTGTGCAGGTATGTATACATGTGAGGTGAATGCGGACTGTCTCCTTCAATCACTTTCCCCTGTATTTTTAAGGCAGGATCTCCCAATGAACCCGGAGCTTGGTAATTTGACTTGATTGGCTGACCTCGCCCTCTTCCCCTTAATACTGGTGTTAAGGACAGGAGCCTCCACACCCGTGTTTTACATGGGCACTGAACTCAGGTCCTCAACCTTGTATAGCAAGCACCTTACCTGCTGTACCGTCTCTCCAGCCCTGCTTTGAGCCTTTGCATGTATCTATCACCACATCCCTTAGATGAAGTGTGTATGCGCCACAGGGCACCATCACATCCCTTAGATGAAGTGTGTATGCACCACAGGGCACAGGGCCTTTGCACCTGCTCTTTCCTCTGGCTAGAATGTTCTTTCCCAGTCTGTCCTTCCTGTCTTCCCTTTGAACTGATCAGTCCCTGAGACTTGGCCATCAGATCATACCTATTTATTTACGTTTTATTAGAGCATATGTTCCATGTTGCTATGGGAGAGGTGTAGTTAGTCAAGTGATACCCACGGCAAGGCAGATTATGTGTCCGGTCATGCATGGGACCTGTGGCCAGAGCAGCTTCGATCTACCATTTAGCAAAAATCCCAAACACCGGCTCCGATTATAAAGCCCAATCCTCTGCGTATTGGCGCTCTAGACTTCTTTTCTCCTCCATGCCTTCTACTTTTACTTCCTCCTACTTTCCTTTCCGGTCTCCACCCCCATGTGAGGTTTTACACTTTTAAATGGAAGTGAGAACATACTACGCTTTTTCGTGTGCCGGCCTGTTTGAATTAACTACCATCTCCTAGGTCTCTCCGTATTGTCCCGGGGGAGCTTTATTTAAAGGTGGACTAATATTCCACTGTGTCCATATGCCGCAGTCTCTTCGTGCGTTTCTCCGCCAATGAACGCGTAGGTATCTCGGCTCTCGTGTGCCGTGCTGCAGTAGCCATGGGAGTGCAGACCTCAGAGGCCGTGGGTTCATGTCTGTTGGTGCTTGTATCCAGACCAAGCAGTCGTATGGTAGTGCTACTTTTAATTTCTTCAGGATCCTCCCCAGGCTTGGTTCACGCTGTGCCCCACGCACAGATTCCGCCTTCCTCTGCATTCTCCCTACACCTCTGTCTACTGTCTTTTAAGTGATGGCCGTTTTTCTGTAGGGAGCATTCCAAAGATGCTGCTTAGAATTACAAGCATGGCTCTGTTAGTTCGGCTTCATCCTGTCCTTTCTGCGTGTGACCCCTTATTACCTCCTAGTGTACAGTCGTCCGGCACCTTAACCGTTTGCTCTCAGTAGGGTGACAGCATCACAGGGATGAGATTTTGTTAGTCTTGCACACTGCTGGGTCCCCAGGGGAATTTCGACTTGGGTAGACACTGCCGAATTTTCTACGGATGTCGTCAAATTTACTTTCATCTCAGTAGACTAGAACAGTGCCTTTATCTACAGCTAAGGGCACAGTGTCTCGTTTAGCTTTAATTTGCATTTTTTTCTCACTATGAATGGGCCTGAATGTCTTTGTCTGCTTAAGAACACCTGTCCCCTCTTCCCATAATGTAGGCCTCATGTAACACTGGATAGCTTTGAACTCTTTATGTATTTGGCAAGGATCATGAACTCCTATTCAAACATAAACTCCTAATAAAGTTTAAAAGAATGTTCTTTTTTTAGCAAGTTTCATGACAGCTATGATGGCTACACAGGGAAATCCCATCTAAATAAATAAATAAATAAATAAGAACAAAGTAAAATGTCCTTCTTTTGGGGGCATGTCTGCTAGTGCCTCTTGCCCCTTTTCTGATTGTTAATCTTCTTGTTGATTTCTGGGAACTCTTTATATAGTTGAGATTAGGCCCTTTAGGATTCATGCGAGACAGGTTGTACGCGTGCTTCCGTCTCAGTTATTATTCGTCTTCTGAGATTTACGTTTAGTTTTAGCCTACGTTAATGATAGTGGGACGAGAGGATGTAGATTCTGCTGGTGTTTATTTTGGCTGATTGTTTGAACTGCATGCTTTCGAGTTGATATTATTTGCTTAGTAACTAAGGATGGTGATGAAAGAGGAGAGCTAAGCGTCTTCCAAGTCACACGGATGTTGCTTTCATAGCAGGCAGCTCTCCTGATGCTATGGATATGTTCCTTGGGCAGAGGCTGTGGGTATTTTAGGAAAATTATAACCATACTTTCATGTAAGAGCAACCTCCATCCAGGAGCACCATACCCTCCTCTTGCCTTTGGGAGAAATTGATTGGAAACAATTTTAGTTTTATATATATGAATGGTTTACCTGCCATACATACATCCCAAGTGTGCCTGGTGCATCCAGAGTCAGAAGAGAGCATTGGATCCCTGGGGGTAGATGTTGTGAGCCACCACATGCTGAGAGCTGGACCCTGATCCTCTGTGAGAGCAGCCGGCGCTCTTAACCACTGAGCCAACTCTCCAGCCCCCAGATTCATCTTTCATCATTTTAATTAACACCATATTGAGAGGGCAAGCCAGCAGGATAACTAAGTGCAGGGTTATTTAGCTTAGAACTTTGTTCTACAACTTCTGCAGGCACACAGGTGTGTTAAAGGGATTGGCCCAGTTTATTTCAGATCTTTGGATGTCTAATATTGGGATTTAAGGTGGCTGGAGGGACTTCTTACTAAATTTCCCCCAATGTCAGAAACAGTGCAAGCCAATCTTTTGGAGAATTAACACAGGTTTGATCCACCATGTTTAGAAACCTGGGAACAACAGGCAAGGAGGCAGGGACCAGGGTGGAGAAAGCTAGTAAATGCATGTGCAGTGTTAAGAGACTGTAAGACAGGGTGGGGAGAGACCTGTAGCAGGGGAGCCCATTCAAGGATGCCCTGTGCAGCTTCCTTGTGGGGCTGGGGGCGAGGCAAGTGGGGCCCAGTGGGTGACCATGCTTAGAAATAACCAGTGGGTGAAGTTTCTTTATGGAAAACAGGACGAAAAGTCTCTAAGAATCTGGAAGTCAAGGAGATACCAGAATATAGGAGTTTGTAGGTGGAGCCAACCCCAGAATTAGGAGGTCCAAATATGGATGGAAGGAGAGAATTGGAATTAGAGGTACGAGGCCTTCTGTCTCTAGACCTTGGCTTCCTCTTTTGGCTAGAGCAAGGGATAATAGAAATGAGTTCATCTCAAAATATGTCAAGAAGGGCTTCTTCCTCTCCGCCTTTTAAAAATACCCAGCAGTCTCCTCTTCATTTGCATATCCTCCAGGCGAGAGGAAGTACTTTAATCAGTACTTCTAATTGTGGAGAAGAGAACATGTCACCAGCCGCCCCCACGCGAGCATCTGATCGGGAAGAATGGATTTCTCCCACGCCCGGACCAGGCTGCTGGCTTCCCTATCACTCTTCAGAGTCCAGATTGTAGGGCCGACATCAAGTCTTCTGCTAGTGTGAAATGAGGCTCTCCCCTTTCTATTTCTTTGTCGTCTTCCTGTGTGTGTGTGTTCGCATGTGTGTTGACACGTGTGTTGACATATGTTGACATGTGTGTCAACATATGTGTTCACACGTAGGTATTCACGTGTGTGCTGACATGTGTGTTTGCATGTGTATGAGTGTGTTCACACATGTGTGTTCATGTTTGTGTGTGTGTGTGTGTTTAGGCCAGAGGTTGATGTTGTACATCTTCCTCTACCTTATGTTTTTGAGATAGGGTCTTTCATTGAACTTAGAACTCACTGGCTAGACTCCATGCCCACCTCTCTGGTGCTGGGATTATGACGCCACACACTGCCTTTCATGCAGAGCTTCAGTTTCTCATGCTTATACAACAGCCACTTTAATGGCTGTACCATGTCCCCAGTTCTATTTCTTCCTTTTAAAAAGAATCTGTTTTCTTTGACAAACACAGCCTTGACAGTTCATCTCAGGAGGAATTGGAAATGATCCTCACCTCCATTATGCTAACTGCCACAGGGCATTGTGAAACCGCGTACAGGCAGCTGCAGAAATGACACCCTCGGCTCAATGCCCAAGTCATCTCCACATGGTGACTGTGGAGTTCTTTCCTTGACTTCCCAGTTAATTTTCCATTTGCTGGTTCACCAGCCTTGGCATGTTTTGTGAATGTCAGGAAGCCTGGGCACATGAGTGGTCTTCCCAGTTTCTGGTTGATGCTTTACTTGAGGGCACTAGCTTAGAGCCTCTCCACTGTCCTTTGACCTTATGGTTACAGTTGGAGTTGGGAGGTGTAATGGTGGTCCAGGCATCTAAAGTGACCATCTCTTCAGCTAGGGATCCTGTTATCTCAGTCTCCCCAGGACATGTGACATGCCCAAGAAGCTTGCACAAAAACATGTGACCCAATGGACAAGAGGCCCCACCATAGTGCAATGGGACTGACACCAGAATTCACCCAGCCTCAGTGCTGTCATCCCCTAAGCTCAGTTAAAAACTCCCCTATGAAAGCTTTGAGAGTGAATCTTCAGAGTGAGTGTGTGGCTAACATTGGGAGGAGGAAGAGGAGCACTGGGAAGGATTCTTGGAGGACGATGATTTGAACTTGATCTCAGAGGAGAGGAGGATTTAGGTGGGAGGACTGGAGTTTGTACAAAGGGCGGCTAACATTGGGAGGAGAAAGAGGAGCACTGGGAAGGATTCTTGGAGGACGATGATTTGAACTTGATCTCAGAGGAGAGGATTTAGGTGGAGGACTGGAGTTTGTACAAAGGGCGCCCTCTACACAGAAGAAGCATGGGGTTGGGGGAGGGGGACAAGGGTGCCTACCCTCTCTGAAGGACCTTGCATGACGGCTAAGCAGGTGCCTCACGGGAGACGTCATGTACTGGCAGGATGACTCCAGATGGCATGGATTAGTGGTGTCTGCAATGAACAGGCAAGGAAACACTGGAGGGACAGGTCGCCGGGCTCTGAGGGTTCTACTGTGCCCTGTCTGCTGCTGTACCATTGAGTCTGTAGCACCTGGCAAAAATGTCTATCACCCCAAGGTTCTGAGCTTGGCACCAGGAACTTGCCTCTTGCTTCCAGGAACCCAGTGCTTATTTATTCAGAACCTCTCCGCCTTTTGCTTTATTCATTCTTTTGCAGTAGGGCTGGGGATTACTGTGCCCTAATTCCCAGGATGATTTGGAAACAGCCACAGCAGAGCAAAACGCTAAGTGGCAGATGCCCAACTTCTGCCTCTCACCTAAGGAGCAACCCCAAGGCACATGCTTGAGGCAGAGTGCTATTTGTAACTGGCACCGTTTCGATCCTGCATGGCTGTCCACACAGCGAAATGTCCGTGCTTCTAGTGACTGAGCAGGAAAATGGTAACAGTTGCTTCTTCCTTCCAGGGGGATCGACCCCTATGACCAGCCGAACACTATCTACATCGAGCGGCATGAACCCTTTGGGTTCTCCACAGTGTTCCGCAGCACAGACTTCTTCCAGTCCCGGGAAAACCAGGAAGTGATCCTGGAGGAAGTGAGAGACTTTCAGCTTCGGGACAAGTACCTGTTTGCTACAAAGGTGGTGGTAAGTGGAGGTGGTAAGTTGGAGCAGTACGCTGCTCCAGCAGTACTCTGCTGGGTCTGGCATCCACCTGGGCGAATTTGCATGACATCAGCTGGGTGGTGCACACAAGGTAGCTTGGCTGGAGGATCCGTGCTGTCAGTGAGCATGCCTGGAGGGCAGGAGGGTGGAAGGTCCGAGTGGAGAAATCTAGAGCCAGCAATCAAATATCAGAGAACCTAGAAATCTGCTTGTCTTCCTGTAGCCAAGCATCTCCGACAAAGACAGATTTCATTTTTGGTGTACGAGGTTGAATGTGTGTGTGTGTGTGTGTGTGTGTGTGTGTGTAGGTATTTGTGTGTTGTGGAGGACAAAGTTTGACCTCAGGTGTTTTTTGTTTGTTTGTTTGTTCTTTACTTTTGTTTTTGTCCCCCCACCTACCCCTCCTGTAGTTAGTTAAAGGCCTGTCAGGGAACCTTTCATCCTGGCTTCCCCAGAACTACTGTGTCTGGTTACTCACCCTACGGTGAGTACTGGGGATTGAACTCAGGAGCTCACGCTTGCTCAGCAAATGTGTTTCGCCAGCTGAGCCATCTCCTCAGTGACTGAAAACAAACTTCTTTTTTCTCTCAGGAAAAAAGAATATGGACAGGCACCACAGTGTTTGGAAGCTATGGTTCTTTAAATTCCACTACCTGGTTTCCTTTTAATTCAGACTCATCTCTTTGAGATTTTTGGACACTTTTCATTTACATGGCTCATAGGATATGTTGTCATTCGAGAGTGGAAGCTAATTCTCAAAGAAAAGGAGTAATTAGGCCTCCAGCTGTCAGCAAGTCGCTTAATGCTCAGCCTTGAGGAGGCTTGATGTGCAAGAGGCAGGTGCTGGGATGGACGCTTCAGTCCAGAGCAGATTACTTAGCAGGACTCTGTGACCCTGTTCAAAGGGACTGAACGTGCTCTGGCAAGGGCACCTTGGATCCTTGCTCCTGGGAGCTGTGACTTTTCTTACTGACCATGGAAGGCCTCTGGTACCCAGGAGGGTGTCAGTGCTTTCTGTCACTGTTAACTGAGGGGCTGAAGTGGGCGAGTGTCTGCCTCCAGATTCTTATTCATTTAGCTTTGGCTTTGGTAGCAATAGGCAGAAGTAGATCAGCCTCCTTGATAGAATAATCCTCGGGTGTTTGCAAGCAGAGAATGCAGGGAAGAGGGCTGGCGGAAGAGTGCAGGTGACCAAAAGCTATAGACAGTCCCCAGTATGTACCTTGGCAAAATCGTGTTTTCTTAGTTTATTAAGAGTTCCATTACATTCGCTTCCTTATGTAGGGTGTGTGTCGCTGTGTGGGTACATGTTCCTTGGGGGCATGTGTGTGGAGGCCAGAGGACTCCTTCAACCATTTTCATCCTGGGGATCAAATTCCAGATACCAGGCTTGGCCCAAAGCACCTCTACTTCTGAGTTACCTCACTGACCTCCTGCAAAATGTTTTACTTTTAAAAGCCATTTAAAATTCTTTATGTCTGTGTGTCTGTGTGTGGGTATACATATAAGTGCAGTGCCTGGGGAGGCCGGAGCTGTTGGCTCCCCTAGAGCTAGAGTTCTGGGTAGTGCTGAGGTGCTGCCTGACATGGGTGCTGGGAATCGAACCTCTGCTTTCTGCAAGCACTGTACACTCTTAATCTCAGGGGTATCTTTCCAGCCCCCACAAATAATTTTTAAACACTGAATTGTGGCCATTTTTTTCTGCTTATATTGACTCCTAAGTCATCCCTTTATTGCTTTGCCTGGGTTTCTCATATACACGTGTGTGTGTGTGTGTGTGTGTGTGTGTGTGTGTGTGTGTGTGTGTCTATGTATGTATGTATAGGTGTATACATGTATAGGTGTATACATACATACATACATACATACACACATAAGTATGTATGTATAGGTGTATACATGTATAAGTGTATACATACATACATAGATACACACATAAGTATGTATATATATATATAGGTGTATACATACATACATACATAGATATACACATAAGTATGTATATATATAGGTGTATACATACATACATAGATATACACATAAGTATGTATGTATATGTGTATACATACATACATAGATATACACATAAGTATGTATGTATAGGTGTATACATACACACACACACACACACACACACACACACACACACACACACACACACACACGTGCGCGCTTTCAGAATAGCTCGAGAACCTACCCTGCACCAGTTACCTTGGAAATGAGTAGGGTAATCGAAAACAGGCAGAAGCAGAAACCAGGCCTCAGCACTGATGCTTTGTGACCCAAATCGGATAACCCTGAGTTCTTTTTCAGCCTGCAATCTTATCTCTGGCTCCCCAGAGGCTCCGGGCTTTTTCTCTTTGAAGTTGTTGGCCTGGAATTAATGTGCGCCTTTAATTTTTCAGTTCTCACACACACTGGTGATACCCTGGCTTGTTCTTGAGTTTGCCTGAGAGGGGCCAGAGCGGATGGCTGTTGTCCCTTCTCTCAGCCTGCTTCCTAGATCTCATGTCCCACGGTTTAAGTTACAGTAGCGGGGAGCTGTCTGTTCCACTGTGGTCTAGCAGGAGGCACAGAGGAGGGCCTGTGGAGTTTCTGTTTACTCCTGGGTCATCCCTGTTTTGATGGTCACTGATGTTAGACCCCGTAGCAGGTATGAAGCAGAGTTGAACATATGCTGTCTTGGAACCATACAACTAAAAGACCAAAATAACAACAATAAAAAAACCCCAGACCAGTACATCTTTAAATTTTGTGTATAGTCCTGCTCTGTTGATCACATTGAGATGTAGAGGAGATAGTGAATCATACTCCTGGGACATACCAACAAAGGGCTAAATGGGAGTGAAGGTATGGGGACCCCCATCCTACCCATAGGCTGAGGACCCACCTTGGACATAATATTTTAACACAGCAATGGGAAAGTAACTCCTATAGGATGCATGAATGCAGGCCCATATGGTAAAGATAGAACCCAGGGCTTCCTCCAGGTCAGGCAGGTCATTTACCTGAGTTATGGCCTCCCTTTTCAACAATCTTTCTCTGAGACAAAGTCTCTCTATACACAGTCCAGGCTCACTGAGAACTTATAATCCTCCTACCTCACTCTCCAGGTGTTGGGTGATAGGTGTGTCTTGCCATGTCTGATGAGCCATTATTTAATGTTCTTTGTTCTTTAACCATATTTGTGCTACCTGATTTCGACTTGCTGATTCTAATACCTATACTCTCCCATAGATACTTTACACAGATACCTCTTCTTTCTTGTCTTTTGATTTTCTTTGTGTGTTCAGCGGAGTGTGAGGAGGAGGGGGGAGACAAAGATTGAAGCCAAGGCTTCATGTACGTTAGGCAAACACTGTCCTACTGAGCCACATCTCACTATGTAGGCCCAGCCTAGGTTTAGCCCGCCTGCCTTGGCCTGTGTAGTGGTGGCTTGCAGGTGTGTGCCACTTCTGCTCATCCTCTGTCCAGACTGATTTCTGTTACTGTGATAAAACCTTCTGACCGAAAGCATCTTAGGAGACAGAAAAGTTTATTTGGCTTACACTTCTAAGAAACAACCAGTTCATCACTGAGGGAAGTCAGGGCTGGAACTTGAAGTGAGGAACACTACTTGTGGGCTCACTTCTCACAGGCTCAGGCTTAGCTAGCTTTCTTATAGAGCCCAGGGAATGGCAACGCCCACAGTGGGCTGACCCCTCCTATATTAATTAACAATAAAGACAATTCCCTATAGATAGGCACATAGGCTAGTGTAATTGAGACAATCCCTCAAGCACTCAACGAAGGCTTTCAGAGGACTCTAGGCTATGTCAGGTTGACAGTTATGGTTCACCAGTACATTTTGTTGAAAATTACACAGTTACTGTGTCTCTTGATACTTACCCCTGAGTCTATAGTGTTGTTCTGTGATGTGTTCTTTATTACATATATACAGAAAGAATTGTCTGTGGTTTTATTTACCAGGCAGCCGGCGTCCGTTAGATTTCCTTGGGTACTTTGAAGCAGCCAGTCTCTGCCCTTCCTAATGGACTCTGGTGTGGGGTAAAATATCCTGTTCTCTGCCTGGCAAGTTACAGAGACGCCCTCACCCCCTATTTCTGCCTTCTGCAGAGCCCTCCAGATTAGCTAGAGGTGAGACAGACCCTGTTTTGTTCTTCCTGGGGCGTACTCATAGCTCTTATGAGTTTGGCCTTAAAGGTTCTTAGAAATCTTTCAGAGCTTTCCAAACAGTGCCTCTCAGGGCTATTTTCTTTCTGGGTTTTTTTTTCTAAGCTTTGGTTAGTCCCAGCTGTGGATGCTGCCTCTGGCAATCTCGACGTTAAAGTGCCAGTTGTCAGTTGTTGTCCTCTGGGCTCACCCTGACTGGCTATCGGACACTGGACTCCTGTGTGCACACACGTGTTGCGCGCGTGCACGTGTGAGTGTGTGTAGGGTCAGGTGTTAGGAAGATGAGCCCAGAGCCTACTTTCGTATAAGGTAGATGAAGTACTGAAATTTTCTGACTGGATTTTGGGGAGGGGCAGCCTGTTCTGTCCAGTAGCCACTCAGCTATTGTAGCTGTGAGGCTGTGGGCTTCCAAGGCTACCTTGGAGTCTGAGAGAGAGAGGGATTAGGAGTCAGGCAAGGGAAAGGGCAGGGAAGTTCACCACGATCACCGAGATCCAGACGCTGGCTCTTCAATAAACCACTGCTTGGAGATTTGCCAAACCTTTATGGTAGTCCTCAGAAACCAGAAGAATGTTGATTTTTGAGAGTGTTTATGTTTTTCTTGCTTTTAGGGATGGAGTTTTAGAGCTCTTTACCTTGTCATTCTGGAAATGTTTTTAATTAATAGCAACTCTGTAAACTTTATTGTGGTCCTTTCTCAATCTGTTAAGGAGAACAGTTTATACTGATGCGAGCTCTTTACTGCCCTCATTTTCTTCAGTGTTCCTTACATAAGCCAGCCCCACTAGCTGTCTATACTTCTATTACTTAATCCGTTTTCCTTAGGATAGTTTCTTCTTTCTTAAAATTATATATTTTTATTAATTTCTCCGTAATTTCATACATATATGCAGTGTATTTTGATAATATTCTTCCCCTGCTCCTCCCCTTAACTTTTTTCTGGATCCCCCCCCCACCACACACACACACACACACACACACACACACTCACTCACACAGACACACACACACATTCACTCACACAGACACACTCACACACACACACACACACTCACACACACACACACACACACCACCTGCACATTTCCTATAACTTCATCTCCTTTGTTTGTCTGTTTCATTTTAATTTATGACTCACTGAGTCCAATTCGCACTGCCATGGGTGCTGGACCATCCACTGGAACAGGGCTGCCCCACCAGGGACCACACTCTAGGAGAAAGCCAACTCTGTCTCCCAGAAGCCATCCGCCCCAACAGCTCTACTGCAGGTAGAGGCTCATGCGCGCCTCTCCCCCATGCTGGAACGTCCACTGGTTCATGCAGGTAGTCATAGCTACGCCAGTTCCTGAGTTCTTTGGTCCTACCCTGTCCAGAAGGCATTGTCTTGCCCAGGTCTTGCTTGACTACTGGCTCTTAGAATATTTCTGCCCCTCTTCTGCAACGTTTCCTGAACCTCAGGGAGGATGGATGTGGTACAGACATCCGTTTGTGGCTGATGCTCCTCTGATGCTTATCCTCTGCACTTTGGCTGGTTGTGAGTGTCTGTGTTAACCATTTATGGGTGCAGAAGTACCTACTTGGAGGACACTTTGAATACTATGTCCATTTAGCAACATGGTAGTAGTAGGTTGCCCCTGTGCTTGTAAGCTTCCCAGGTACGAGTTCTTGGTCAGGTTTACAGCATCAGGCAAGCGATGCAGGTATGGTGCAGACCTCTTAAGTCTGAACGGAAAGCCACTGGTTATGACTAGAACAGTCATTTCACTATTGCACCTAAAGGCACTTCTTGCCACATTGATAATTTTCTAGGTCACAGAGATCACAGCCAGACGGGCTTGTTGGTGACTTTTTCTCCTTGGTGGCTTTCATACTTCCTCTGCTACTCTGAAAGCCAGACTTAATTTATCTACTCTGTCTGTCTGTCTGTCTGTCTGTCTGTCTGTCTGTCTGTCTGTCTGTCTGCCTGTCTTGCTGTGTTACCTAGGCTGGTCTCTAACTCCTAGTCTCAAGTGATTCTCTTACTCCAGCCTCCTGAGTAGCTGGGACTTGTCAATCTGATTAGTGTCCTTACTGGGACAAAAAGACTGCAGAGAAAGAATTTAAAAGGGAAAGGTTGGTTTTGAACTCGGGACTTCAGAGCTTTCAGTGTGTCACAGAGGGGAGGGTGGGGCAGAGCAGGGCAGCTCATTTCACTTCCCGATGCTCTGGAGCCGAGAAGCCTTTCCCTCTCTTTATTCCATCAGGGTCCCGAGCCAGCCTGGGGACAGTGTCTCCAAGTGTTCAGAGTAGGTCATCTCCCTTTTGTTACTCCTCCTTGGAAATGCCCCAGCGACACAGCCAGAGATCCCTTAGGTGTTTCTTAGTGCAATCAAGTTGACAGGGATCAGTCACTGGGTGGGAGGAGGGGCCTGGGCCACTGCGCTGGGTTTCTGTGTTTTAGGTCAGATGTTCCCTGCCGGGAATATCCGAGATGATTGGCTGAAGCTTTGTCATTGATCCAGAGGGGACTGTACTACTGCCTGCCGCAGCTCTTAGCCACTGTTCAGGTCGTCCCACACCCCGGGAGGCCCCCTGCTGTTCACCTGTTCTAGCTGAGCCACTCTGAGACCTGAAGTTGAAGAGTTCATCATCGCTGCATCCTTGACCTTTGTGGTTTAAGAATATACCATTTCCCAGATCCTTCTTGACGGTCCAGGACTTTGTCTGCCTTGCTATCATCTCAGATGTATACAGGAATCCACCCCATTTGCTTATCAGAACGGAAAACACAAAACTTAAAAAAAATCAACCTCTCCACGAAGTATCAAATCCTGTAACGTCCACCCAGATGAACACATTCGAACAAGCCCTAGTTGTTGCACACGTTGGTAGGTCTAGAGATGGACGCAGCCTGTCAGGATGTCAGTGCAGAATGAAAGTTTTGCAAGCTGAGCATAGTGACTCATACCTGTAACCCCAGCACTTAGGAGGTACAGCAGGAGGATCAGGGGTTCAAGGCTCTCTATCCCCAACTGGACAGTATGTCTGAGGCTAGCCTGGGCTACACGAGGTTCTGTCTCAGAAGAAAGAAATAATAATAATAATAATGATAATGATAATAATAACAATAATAATGATAATGATAATAATAATAATCCTTTTTATTTAAACTTAGTTCTCTTCTTAGAGTGTGGCCTAGAGATGGTCTGCACTGTGAAGGAGGCAGTGTATTCCCATGGGCTTCTGGACATCACCAGTGTCTGGCATCAGCTATGAAATGATGGAAAGATGTCATAGATACATGATTAATGAAGAAAGGCTAAACTGTGCTTTGGCAAGGTTTACATGCACTATTTATGAAGGAGGTGCTTAGTGGTTTCTCTCTTGTGACCCAGTTTGTGTGCCAAAGATTGGATTGCACACATCAGGTTGGACTTGTTTTAGCCCCCCTCCCCTGAGAACACCACTAGAAATCAACATGACAGCCAAGATGGGCATTGTGTGTCTTTCTTGTGCTGCGTCAGGTAGATAAGCAAGCTGTGGCTATGGTGATGATTGTGTCTTTCTAGTCCAACGTCCTGTGGCGTTCTTCCTGTTCTTGACGTGCCCTCATTGGTCTTTGAATCTCCACCCTGGTAAGAAGACTAAGGTAAAATCAGAATGGTCAAAATGCTATCTCCACCAGCTGATTGGGTGTGTCCAAGCAGCTTCCCCCAAACCAGCATGATATCTCTCTTGGCACCCCATTAACCAGCGCTTGACTGTGTGACTGTATGTGGTGAGGAGAGGATGAAGAATGGTGCTCTTTACTCTGGATGGTAGTTAGGGTCCTGCTGTTTATTGGTGAAGGGAGACTCCGTGTTAGGGGAAGACAGTGTTGTCTGTCACTATATTGAGAGGTTTGTGTGTGACCGTGCAGGTGCATAGAGCTTCTGCCAGTGGTCGCTCTGGAAGGTGGAATGGGGACAGGGAAGGACATCGGGAGCAGAACTCTCCATTTTATCTTACACTGATTTGTGCTGTTAGGTCTGATCCATGGGGCTTACTAATAACAGTTAAAAAGTAAAAAGGCCGACCACCCTGTGGTTTATTAAGAGAAGCATCAGAGCCTGACAATGCCACGCACAGTCAGTAGTGTGTCATGATTAAATTGCTAATATTTTTTCTTGATGGCCATAAAACAATACAATAACACTTTCACAATACCTTAGGGTTAACCTGAATTATCTCAGGTAAGGAATAACTCTCTCAGAAGCAGGGAGAGAATGCCTTTTGAGACTTTGAAAAAAGATTGATGTATAGTAGTCTATGAATTTGGATTTATGGGATAAGAGTGGCATGCATGTATGTATGTACACACACACACACACACACACACACACACACCAGACACACGCAGACACACCACACACATACACACACACCAGACACACATACACACACATTTACACACACACACCACACACACATACACACACATACACACACACACCACACACACACACATACACACACACACCACACACACACACATACACACACATACACACACATACACACACACCCCCCACACACACATACACACACACATACACACACCACACACACATACACACACACATACACACACACACACCCCACACACACATACACACACATACACACACACACACACACACACACACACACACACACGGTATTTGTCTTTCTGAGTGAGGCTTATCTCTAGTTGTGTATATTCTCCTACGAATGATTAGTTGTTCTGTAGGACTGAATACAATTTACCGTGCAAATGAATCACATTTTCTTCATGAAATCCTTTGCCGATGGACGTGTGAGTTTGTTCCCTGTCTGACCTATTGTGGTATAAACTTGGATGTGCAAGGATCTCCGCTGGGCCCGAGCAGTTTTGATGTTTTGTCTCAAGGAACCTTCGTGCCGACAGCAGTGGTTGGCTGCCCCAGTTCACGCTTCCACATCAGGTGGGCTCGTTCTGCACATGCTTGCCACCACTGTGTGCCATTTATTTTCCCGGTGGTAGCCATTTTGACTGGTGTGACACGGAATCTCGGAGCAGTTTTGGTTCTCATTTCCCTGATGGCTAAAGGCATGGAACACGTTTGAATCCATCTTACTGGCTGATGCGTTTCTTCGGGTGAAACTTCCAGCTAACGTTGGGGCCTTTGGCATTACTGGAAATTGTCTTGTTTTGGGAGGGAACAGAGTTTAAAGGAGTGAGAAAACACAACATGCAATATATGTACATCGTGGGCATGTGTATTCACTGGTAGTCATGACGATCGTCGTATGCACAGGACACCTTAACATTTTCATGGCCCAGGGACAGCTTAAAATCTTTAATGCAATGTGGGGAACTCAACACTGTTGATAATTCTGTTCTATCAAACATATATATATGCACACACACACACACACACACATATATATATATACTTATATATACACACACATATATGTGTATGTATGTATGTATGTATGTATGTATGCATGTATGTTCAGAGATTGGATCATGGAATCACCAAGCATTCTGCAAAGTCTTGCAAATTGAAGCCTTTTCGGGCTTTGTATAGTGAGTGGCTGAGCTCCCCTTGTTCAAGCTTAAAGCCGCAGGCTCCGCTCTGTCTGAACTTCATGGCTTTCTCCCTTCCTAGCACTCTTCTTCATACACTGGTGGCCTCCACCACCCCCTCCCTGTGTCCAAGTTTCCCTGTCAGACCACCGTCTCTCTTGCTCTGATACCCTCAGATTGTCTGTAGGAACTGCGAATGGAGCATCCATTATTAAATAGCTCAGCTCCGGGTTGGCATTGTCAAAACAGGAGAGGGAACTGAGTCACAGACTGCTTTGTTTTCTTCCAGTGGAATCAGAGGGGTTTGACCTGTTTTCTTTCCCCCCATGTTTTGAGAGACTGTCATCTGGCAAAGTTAATTATCCTTTCCTTTTCCTTGGCAGCATCTTCCGGGCAGCCAGCAGCAGTCATCTGTCCAGCTCTGGGTCTCCTTTGGCCGGAAGCCTATGCGAGCAGCCCAGTTTGTCACAAAGCATCCTATTAACGTGAGTGAGGTCTGCTGGAGGCAGGGAGGGGGAGGATGCTTGTCTCCAAGCATCATGAGAATGTCCTGCTGGTGTGAGCATTTCACATTCTCCCTGTGGGCGCCCTCTGGGGAGCCCTCTGAAGAGATCTGTTATACTCCGGGCCTGTCGGTCTGCTGCTGTGCACTTTGCTGTTGGAAGCCGAGCTGAATGGGAATCCTTTTCCTGCTTTAAGTGGAGTAAGATTGGCAGAAGGGTCAGTGCCCGTCAGTGGCCTCATAATGCCAGTCCTCAAGCGATGGGAAATGTGTGCACACCATTTGCTTGTTAACCACATGCTATACTCCTTACAGATGGCTAAGGTTCCAAAAAGAGGGCTATATCTGAGTTCTGCTTTGTAGAAAGGGACAGGTCAGACAGACCAAGAGCAGAGCGGCGAAAGCATACATAGCCAGGACTCGAATGAATTCTGTATTAGCACACACCTCAAATGAATTCAGTATTAGTTCCAAATGCCAGGGAGACGCAGTGTGAATCACCAAGGTACAGCCTGTGAGAAGAGGTGGTCATGGGAGGCTCTGGCATCAGCCTGTGGTTGATAGCTCAGCGGTTAGGCAACGGGAATGATAATCGGTTCTGTCTAGTTTCTGTGGGTTCTCTGAGGGAAAAGAGGAGGGAATGAAACACATGTCAATCTCTCTGGTGCCTTGTGCTAATAAAAGGTCTGTTGGGGAAAATGCGGAGACATCATTACCAAAAAGAGGTTTCTAGGTCATGTATGGAGGTCAGAGGCCCATTCTTTTCTAGTACTTTACCAGCAAGCTCTACACGTAGACCACTCGTGGATACTTGGAAGGAAAAATTACTTCAGCTTCTTCATTCAGGTTGGGTAGCCACCGCCTTTTATACCCACTTTCATCACCAGGACCCGTGGCGTCATGGCCTGCATGTGAGTCTAAAAACCCACAGGGAGAATTGTGTTTCTGACGGTTTGTTTTCTGACTTTGGCTTAGGAATACTACATCGCCGATGCCTCCGAAGACCAGGTCTTCGTGTGCGTCAGCCACAGCAACAATAGTACTAACCTGTACATCTCAGAGGCGGAGGGGCTGAAATTCTCCCTATCCTTGGAGAATGTGCTGTATTATAGCCCAGGAGGGGCCGGCAGTGACACCCTGGTGAGGTAAGGAGAACCCCCAGCCCCCAGCCTTGGGCCAGCCAGGCCGCCTGCCTCTTCTTACCTTAGTGGTTTGCAGTGTTGGTTGTGCACGTGGCCTTGCTTGAGGTGCTTTTGAAGTGTGTACCACCCGCACCCCTGGATCCGGTGTCCTCAGATTACGATTGAATCGGTCTGGGTTTACGGTAAGGGTTGTCACTCAGGGGGTTTTCATGTGTGGTTCAGGCTGAGGACTCCTGTTCTAGGTGATACCTAGGACCTCAGCTACTTGGTTAACCATTCCCTTGGTTTTTGTGGTCTCTGAGCCAATGGGACAGAACAGTTGGAAGACACCATCACTTCAGGGAACGCAGGGGTTCTGCTCCCAAGTGACTGAATGACATCTCTTAGAGGTAATTATAAGGTGGTGTGTGATAGTGGAGGCCCCGGTGTCATTGCCCCTTTATCTGGCGATCACAAATCTAGAGCTGTCTGGTACTTGTAGTGCTACGTGAGTTTTGAATGCTACCCTCTCAGAGGAGCTTGGGATCAGGCAAGGACTTTGGATTTAATTTTCTGGTTGTTTGACATACATGGAATCACAGGACGGTATGTGGCCTTCTGGCTTCTAGCATGATGTTCAAGGTTCATCCCCAATGGCTGAATGTTAGCATCTCATTTCTTTCTGTGGGTGAATAACAGAGTTTGCATGCTTTAATACTTATGACTCACGAACCACTATCCCTCAGGTCTTTAATTTTCTCCCCACCCCCCCACCCCCACCTTGGAGACACCCATGTCTACAGAGTGACTACCACAGCTCACTGATGACTTTATCATCTTACTCACTTATCAGATACTCAGCTGAATTTCTCACAGTAGGACAGAGTGGGAGGCCTACCTAGAGAGGACGACCAAGGAAGGAGTCCTCAGTTACGTGACCATAGGGCTTTTTCTGTGTGACAGTCTCCTCCCGTGGTGCCCAACACTGCCATGCGTCATCCAGTTGAGATATTGAAAGGAGATTTGTGTTGACAGTGGTAGGCCAACATCCTGTTGAGCTTTCCTCTTCTTGTCAGGTTTTCTCTCATGGCGACAGGGGTTCAGACGTGCTCAGTTCAATGAGCTGTTAGCCTTCGTGGTTCCTTCTTGGCCAGATGAAATGGGGGAGGGTGAGTTATCAGATGTGTGGGCAGGCATAGTGTGAGTAGGGCAGTGTGATGCTGATGGACTGGCTCTCATTACCTTAAAGGAGAAGGACGAGAAGTCCTAACAGGGACTCACTCCGGCATTTGTGGGTTGTGCTTGGAGGAATCTCATGGGAAGCCATGGCTAGTTGTAGGACGCTTATAGGAACTAATGTGCTAACAGTGTGGCAGACCCGTAGGGACAGCTTAGTGGGGGACACTTGGCTCAGTCTGTGGGGATGATTGCTGGTCTGTATCTGCATGGGGTATGGCTGAAGGGGACCCCTGGTGAACTTTCTGGCAAGTTTCAGCCCACGGCACTTGGAAAAGGAGGGGAGAAATGCTTTGGAGTGGGCTGGTGGTGAGAGATGGGAGAAAACAAGCTCTTAGAAGAGAGTGCAGATATGAAATCTGTTGTTCTGGTGTGAGCCCAAGAGGGAAGTGAAGGCGTGGATTGACATTAGAGCAGAGGGTTGTGAGGCAAAAGCTGACAGACAGTGAATGCTAAAACCCCCAGAAGATAATAGGGAAAAGAACGAGGTTTTGAGAGAAACCCTGGCCTCCCACATGGGCATAACAAGCAGTGAGCCTCAGAATGGTAGGTTCTGGAGGCAAGAGAGCTGAGGTGAGCAGTGCAGAAGGCCAGAGCCCATTAGCCCATTCCCCCAATGGAGACCCAAGGAATCTCACATCAGGGGAGAGTCTACACCCCAGCGTATGGTGGTGGGGTGTATGTGGGGCTTTTCTCATCCTGCCAACCAAGAACAGCTTCATCAGTACTATGTATGTATACCTTCTTCCCTACAGCAGAGGCTGATGTGCTCGTCTCCCTATCTGAAGTGGTACAACTGTCACCCAGCTCAGGGGATTCCTACATCCTATGATGGGCACTCGGTGGCTTGATTTTGCAGCCCATGGCTCTGAAACCTTGACATAAAGGGCACATGTCCAGTTTTAAAAGCCACCTGGGAACCAGGGTGACCATTTCTCACAGGTGTTAGGTTTGTAACGTGCGTGCTATGTTAGTGAAAAACTCCTTTCCAGCGGGCTGTCAGGGTAGCAAGTGAAACCTGGGCGGTCCTTACTGTCCTGTTAGCCACAGCCACCCCTGGCTTCTTAGAGCTGTCCTCACTGTCTGTACTGTTTCACTGAAAACCAGAAATAGACACTGCTAGAATTCTCGACAGGGAACCCTGTGTGTAGGGTCTGATAATTGTATTTCTAGAGACCAGATTAGACTGTGAGCCTCGGCGTTGTTACCAGTGCCTTGCACAGCTGGCTTAAAGCGTCACACTTATCCAGGCTTCTCGAAGGATTTGGATCAATATTCACAGCGAAGAAATGGATGTAGCTCTGACCATTTTCTAAAAACGTCCTCTTCATTCCAAATGTCCTTTGGGGAGTTCGTGGTTGGCTGAGGACCCTGGCCCTTAAAAATACTTTTTATATGTGTGTGTGTGTGTGTGTGTGTGTGTGTGTTAAGAGCAAGTTATTTAGCTCTAAAGAAATGAGGCATTGTGCTTGTTACATGGGTGAACCTTGTAAACCTGTAAGCAAAGGTAACAAGATTTAAAGGAATATTGCATGATTCAATTTATACAGAGCAGCCAGATCAGGCCAATCCGTAGAGAGACTCTGTAGAGACAGAAAGCAGACCTGTGGTCACCAAAGGCCTGGGAGCTGAAAGAAAAGCAGAGACATTGCACAGCACTGTGAGTGTCCCTAATGCCGTGATAGTGTGTGCTTTGAGATGGTTCAATATTACGCCGCACACAATGTAAAATGCCAAGCAAATGCCAATCCCAGGCTATGGACGATTGGTTTTTCTTTGCCCGCAGGTATTTTGCAAACGAGCCGTTTGCCGACTTTCACCGAGTGGAGGGCTTACAAGGAGTCTACATTGCCACCCTGATTAATGGATCTATGAGTGAGGAGAACATGAGGTCGGTCATCACCTTTGACAAAGGGGGAACCTGGGAATTTCTTCAGGCCCCGGCCTTCACAGGATATGGAGAGAAAATCAATTGTGAGGTACAGCTGCCTTACTCGTTTGGCTTTTTTTTTTTTTTTTTTTTTTTTTTGATACAAAACAGAGAGAGCTGTGGTCTGGTGCAGTTTTCTCTATTCAATATTTACGGGAAGCACGCAAGATGATAGAGCTCGCCGTTAACAATAACACAAGGAACAAACTTGCATATGCACACCCGCCCTTTCAGGTCCCCAGTGCCACACCAAGGCATGGCGGGGGCTGGGATCAACTCAGAGGGGCACCATGGGATAGTCAAGACTTATGTTTTAGGTACTGGAGAGTGAACCACACACAGTCCCCGTCTGTCTGACTCGTGAGCTGTATCATTAGCCCAATATCTCAAGTTTTGTTTGTTAGGAGGCGGACTCTTGCTGTGTAGGTCAGGCTGGCCTAGAATTTGTTATGTGGCCCTCGTTGGTCTCGAACTCGCAGTCTTTCTACATTAGCCTCCTAAGTGGTCAGAGTGATAGGACTATGCCCTCTACTGTCACACCCAGCTCAACTGAATAGTTTTGAAGGGAGCGCCATGATACGTGACACACAACATCTGTTAGACATCACTCTTGTTGCTTGACTGATGAGCTCCAGTTAGCCCACGGCTCCAACACCCCACGGCTCCAACACGAGGGCATGACACATATCTTTTGAGGACATCACATCTTTGGGGAAGGTGGAGTTTCGTGAGTCAGTTTGATGTAAAATCCAGTGGGACCTAAAATAAGGGTGGAAGTGTCACATAGAATCCTAAAATTTGAGAGGTTGTGTTATGCCCAGCAGGTGCCTGTTATTCCATTAGCAGGACTTGGGATTATTCAAACACGACATGGGCATGGCTTCTCCTCCAACCCCTAGTTTATGTATGCGACTGTTTCAAACTGATGCTCTTTTATTCGAACACACACACACACACACACACACACAGACACACACACTGTTTAGACTTAACTCTAATACATGATGGTATTTTATTTCTTTTGGTTTGGAACTACTATAAAAAAATGACATCACCAATTTTATTTCAAACCCACAGTGCTGAAGAATGAGGATAGCGTTCCCTGTTTACATGCCAATCTGAAAAGCTAAGCATTTTAAACGGTGTCCCTTGGTCCCACTAAGTGTTCTCACAACTTGACTTTGTGCGCCCAGGTCTTCTGGGACAACCACACTTTTCATTTCTATTTCACCTGAGTGGGCAGAAAGAAACCAGATGAAATTAGTGTTAATTTTGGCTGCAGCCATATTTAGTTACTCACCTAATATTTTGGATTTTTGAATTGTTTGTTTGTGGTACGCTATGTTGTCTCCCCTGCATTCCGTAGCTGTATTTCTCTCCTTGGGAAAATTCTTTTGGAGAGTCTCGCCTTAGAACATACTTCCCCGTATTTCTTCTTTTTGGCCACAGCCCTTGATTTGCCATGTGAAATCTAACTTTGGAAAGAAGTGGGCTATAAACAGATGCGGGCAAACACGTTGACAAGTCCCCTTCCTCGGTCTTTAGGACCTCAGAAGCTTGGTGCATCTTGCTATGGATGTGTCTAGGCAGTTTTGAACATGTCATGGGGCAGGGGGACAAGTTGGTGAAACAGATTCGGTGGAATTCCTAGTTCTCAGACGGATCAGCTCGTAACTGTGGGGTCGTCAATTGCCTTTTAGTTTCTAATTCTTAGTTTTGGTGGCTGGTTGGGTCCCTCTTCCTTTTTTGCTGGGACCAAAGAGCTAATAAGAAGCAACTTTAGGAAGAAAGTGTTTATTCATTGGCTCACAACTTGGAGGGTACAATCCATCATGGTGGGAAGGCTCAAGGCCGATGCTTGGTTTTGTTTTTTCCTCCTTTAACCCCTTTTCATTCAGGTAGGGACCCCAGACCTGGGGATGGCACTGCCACAGTCATGGTGGCTCTAACTCTTGCCCCTCAGCTTAGCCCTTCTGGCAGCTGCTTCACAGACCTAGGCAGAGGTGTATCTTCTAGGTGATTTGGGATCAAATTAAGTTGACCATGAGCATTAACTGTCACAGGTGGTATGTTAGCTTTCTGTCACCATTTTAAGGTGCCCGAGAAAATCAGTTTCTGAGGTAGAAAGGCTGATTTTGGTTCATGGTTTCAGAGGTATCAGTAATTTGTTGTCTGAGCCTGCTTGGCTCTGTAGCTTTGGGCCAGTGGCAAGGCTGAACACCGTGATACAATAAGCTTGATTTAGTATGGCAGACAGGAAATAGATAAAGGAAACCCAGAGAGGAAGAGGCCAGAGTTTCCCTATTCCCTTCAAAGGCACACCTAATGACAACTTCCTTGCACTAGGCCCCACCTCCTAAAGATTCGGCTACTTCACAGAAGTACCGAAAATTTGTGAGCAAATCTTTAGAATAGGACCCTTGGGGAGTATTTTGATCCGAACCATGAGGTGGAAAAAAAGGAGTATATAGTAATGTATGTGGTGAAACATGATGGTCCAAGGATCCAGAAACACGTCTAAGGATTGATTTCCTTAAATAAAAGGAAGTGGAAGAGGAAGTAGGGAAGAAAACTTTCATGAGCCAACCTGATTTCCTCCCGTTCTTAATTGACAAATCCGGGCTGCTAGCAAGATTGGTTTGCATTTTTACCCGTGCCCTGAACACAGAGTCGCCCATTTTGATCACTGTTATGTCTGAAATACTTTAGACATCATATTTTTCTGGCCAGGAGAATGAGGCAGAAGCATTTGTGGTGGTCCACGGAATGGTAGGCATCTGCTCACAGCGAGGAAGCCAGTTTCAACACCACTAAAGCCTGCATTTCCCCACAAACATGGGATAAGCCTTTAGCTTCCACATGACCCCTGTGGCATTCATATCACATGTCTTATACGCCTGGTTATTTTCCAATGAGACGTTTGGATCTCTGATTCTTTTTCTTCTGACCAAACTTGTAGCATCGTATTTCAGACACATATGCACTGACTTATAAAGTCAACAGGACGTTTCAGTTCTCTGTCTTTCCGAGTCCCTGGATAACGCCGACATTGGGTTGCTTTTCTCTTATGCTGGAGTTGACCCTGACTTGTAATGGTTATTTCTGGGAGTCTCGGGGCTTCCTCTTTTCCTCAGTGGTAGACGTTTATGTTGGTTCAGAAGATGTGCTCTATCTCGGGAGATTTGAGGGCCACTGGGTTGTAAGACTGGTTTCTTCTGGCCCAGACCCTCCTCTGGGTCTTGTTGTGGGGTCCTCGGATAGACTCTTGGGTTTGAGGGAGTCCATGCTGATCCCATCTGGAAATTTCCCTCTGCAGCTCTCTCAGGGCTGCTCCCTCCACCTGGCCCAGCGCCTCAGTCAACTGCTCAACCTCCAACTTCGGAGGATGCCGATCCTGTCCAAGGAGTCAGCCCCCGGCCTCATCATCGCCACCGGTAACTGTGACTTGCCTGCTATCTATCCCAGGGGCATGGGTGGGCTGGGTCCATGCAGCCAGCTAGGCCTATACAGTGATCATCTAGACCTCCAGCAGTGTCCCCTCCTCATGGCTTTACGACACTCTCCCAGTGACGAGCTACTATTTGGGATGTCCGGTTGGGCCAGATGTCTTTCTGGCATATTCTTCCTTTTGTGTTTCAGGCTCTGTGGGAAAGAACTTGGCCAGCAAGACCAACGTGTACATCTCTAGCAGTGCCGGAGCCCGGTGGAGAGAGGTCAGTTTCTGGTCCTGGGGCTTTCGTTAGTGTGAGCATTGTGAGCTGTGAACCAACATTTCAGGGACACGGTGGTCCCTGGTGGAGGTCTGTGGTGCTCTATGTGACCCGAATGTGTATGTAGAAACCCAGGGCCTCACAGAGGAGTTAGCCGCACTCCCATGTCTTCACACCCTGTAAGGCCCTTGTGATTCTTTGCCAGAATATCACTTTAAATAAAAGACAGGCCGTTTCAGTTTTTTATTAGAAACAACTGTGAGTTTGACCAAGCTTTTTCGGGACAATGCATTCCTCGAGGGGGAGAATAGAGTGTCTGCTTTGGTTACTCCCCCAGCCCTGGGCTGTAACAGTGTCTGGCATGGAGAAAATGCCCAGTCAAACTTGGCAACTGTGTCAGAATTACAACGCACTTGTGGTGGGTCTGACACTGCTCATTTCCCGTGTTTTCCTGAGCCTTAGCTTGGCTGGCCCTTTTTGTCTTCCCCACGCTACGGGAGGGGATTGTTTTAACACTGTTTAACCCATTTGGATCTTGAACACCGACCATATACCCATTCTCAAGGGTCCAGCCTAAGTTGTGGCCTCATCCTGTAACCTAGGGACTTAGTCTGTGCCGACCCTGAGGATGGGCGCTGACGTCCCAGCAGATCACTGCACGGGCAGGCTTGAAAATTCAACATCCGCAGCTCCTATCCCCACAGTGCTTCTTGTGGAGAACGCAGTGTGTGTGTTTCCACATTTAATCTGCTATATGCACGGCAATCATGTTTGACTCTGCACAATTTGTAAACATTACTCTTGTGTTTTATCTCATATGTGGCCCAGGCTTATCATCCCTCTAAATGAGAGACAGAAGAAAAGTGTGTGTCTGTGTGTGTGTGTCTGTGTGTGTGTGTCTGTGTGTGTGTCTGTGTGTGCGAGTGCGTCCGCGTGTGTCCATGTACATGTGTTTATGTGCATACATGCATACAAGTTAAGGGTTCCACCCAGAATGGCAGAAAATACAAGTCTGTGTTCAGATAAAAGAAGTGGTCGGGACACCATGGTCAAATAAGAGTTGAAGGTTTGGAATTTTCAGGTCGCCCTTCTCCTGTCCCACGGGAAAGATTGAACAGCCGTTTCTCCATCATAGAACTGCTGCTTCCTTTGCAGCACGCAATCCTCTCACCAGCAGAGAGGCCTGCGGGCTTTTAGTACCTTCTGCTGCTGGAGACGACAGGGAGGGGCAGGCACATCCGCCAGCCATTTCCTTTGGGTAGAGAGCTGTGTCTTCATCCTCCTCCCCTGGAGCCCTGTTGCCTGGCTGTTGCCAGGGCAGCTGCTGGAGACTCTCTCCAGGCATACGTAATACCTGCCAGGAAGTACTGAGCACCCTAGGGACCTTGTTTTGAGAACTAGCAGAGAAGTTGCTGGGGGATGAGAGTTGGAGGTTACCTGTGAGGGAGCCTCACAGTCCCTGCAGAGGCTTCACCGCAGAGGCCCCACGTGGGAAGGGGAGCAGTCGTCACCAACACTGGTGGATGGAAGATGCATGTGACAGATTGTTGTAGGGAACAGTGGTGACCGAGAGATTCTGGTCGCCCTCCAACTAGCCAGTGAGGTAAACTCTCCAACCCCCCACAATTTCTTCTTACTCTTGCTTCCGTAACAGCTTCCCTGAGAGCTGTGAACTACAGCAAATCTATGTCACGGTGTTCTGTTTGATAAGAGCCATCCCTCATCTCTATAAATTCAAAATATCAAGCCTCCCCCGACCCCAGTATCTCTGAATCATCTTGTAGTATGCACCGCTCTCTCCACTGTCTGCATCCACCTCTACCTAGTGTTAGCGTGTCCAGAGTTCTCTACAAGGATTGCTCTGTGTGGACAGAGTGTTTATTCCACATTCCTAGATTCTGTCACTCCTGTGAATTTGAAGCTCATCCAAGAGGCTTCGTTGCCCTGTGGCCTTTTTCTGCTTTACTGCTGCGTTTTGTCCCCACCATAGGGACGACGGTGGTTTTCTTTATCCAATCAAACCTTAATTGTTCTACCTGCTTGGACCAGTTAGACTGTTTTAATGTCTGATACTTGACTTTCCCATTTGTGTGTGTGTGTGTGTGTGTGTGTGTGTGTGTGTGTGTGTGTGTGTGTGAGAGAGAGAGAGAGAGAGAGAGAGAGAGAGAGAGAGAGCGCTATAGCTATTCATTTAGGGTTACTTTCTAAATGTGTCATGAGAAAATGATCACACCCTATTGTTTTCACATTTTAATCTGCTTGAACCACTTTTCGATATCTATTTTTATCCATCTGTTGAGAAGACGTCTCTTCGCCGTGTTGAGTCCCCCCTGGTCCCTCTTTGGAAGTCAATCTGTCATGTATATGTGGGTATATTTGGGGGGTGGTAGTTTTCTGTTGTGTTCCATTGAGCTATGTGTCTGTCTTTTCCACCACTACCATATTGTCTTGATTACCAAAACCTTACAGCCAGAGTTGGAATCAATTAGGGTAAGCCCTTTGCTTATTTTCAAAATTGTTCTCCTCATTCAAAGTCCTTTGTGCGTCTGCGTATCCTGCCAGTTTTGCTAGGACTTTCACTGTGCGAGCATTAAATTTGTAAATCGATTTCAGGGTCAATTGACATCTTAATAACATCGAGTCCTTTGATCCATGGTTGTAGCCTATCCCTCCATTCCTCCTCTAATTTCTCTTGGTATCTTTCCATTTCCAACGTAGAAGTCTTGCATGCCATTGCCTTCTGTTGTCCGGGCTGGAACTCATGGTCTCACTGCCTCTGCCTCCTGAGTATGGGGATCACAAACATATGCCACCGCCTGACTTAATCTTTCTTTTCTTTTCTCTCTTTTTTTCTTTATGCTGGGGAATGAATCCAGGGTCTTAAACATACTAGCCAAGCACTCCACTGAGCTACAACCCCAGAAATGTCAATGTATATGCGTGTTCTTCTTAAATATTTAAACTTACCATCACTGCAAGTAAAATTTTCTTTTAAGTTTATCCCTAAATTTTTGTTGTTGATGATTTTTTTTTGAGATAGAATCTGTCTGTGTAGCCCCGGCTTACCTGGAACTTGCTCTAAAGGACAACCTGGCTTTGAACTCAGAGATCCACCTGTCTCCGACTCCTGAGTGCCAGGATTAAAGGCATGTGCCACCAAGCCGGAACTCATTCCTCGGTTTTTATGCTAATGAATAACAATGCTTTCGGCATTCGATGACTTTGTCAAAGGCATGGATTCTTTTTAGTTCTGCTGTATGCGCATTTATTATAAACAGTCATCCCAGACGCAAAGGGAAGCGGTTCCTTTCTGATGCTTTATTAAACTTTCTCTTTCGTCTTGCTGTTTCTCCCCCTCTCTGCTGGTGGTGCTCTCCTGTCCCTCTTGTTCTTCTTACTGTGGTGACTGTGACTCTGTTGAGTGGATGTGGGAGGAGTGAGTACTCCAGCCTACTCTGTCTGGAGGATGAACATTTAGTCTCCCTACCAGTTTTTTAAAGGCAGAGTCTCTCCTTTGTAATCCAGGAAGGCTATTCTTTCGGTCTGTGTTTCAGTCTCACGGATAGTGGGATTACAGGTGTGATATCTCTTGGTTGTATGTGATGTATGTGCAGATATATACAATATTATATATATATACATATATATATATGTATATATATACATATGTATATATGTATATATATACATATATATATATATATATATATATATATATATATATATGCATTCCATCGTTCCGTCGTCCTGGAGAAAAATCCCTGTTAGTTCTAGTTTATTAATAACCCTTAACAAAAATCACGTCCAGGTTTTGATTTCTTTGTCAAATGTCATTTCTCTATCAATGTAATGACATAGATTTTCTTCATTCTGTTACACGGCGATGGGTGGTGTCAACTGACTCTTGAACATTAAGCTAACTTTCAGTTACAGAATAAGCCCCACTTGGTCATGACACATTGTCCTATTTAATATAGCTAGGTTTGATGTGCTAAAGAGTGTAAGAATCTCTTTGTGAGGAATACTAGTATGTAATATTCTATTTGCAGTGTCTGTGGCAAGTTTCATTGGTCCGGCAGCTCTCGTAGGATAAGTCGATTAGCTGTCTCCCTTCCCTTGTTTCTGGCTGCCTGTGTTAAAGTTGGTGTTGTGTCTTCTGTAATTCTCTGCTGGGCTGGGAATTTTCTTCTTAGAACATTTTTGGCAAGAAATTCAATTTCTCCAGTTGGTGTATAACTATTCAGGTTTTCAAACTCAGTGAGTTTTCCTTGCTACCTTCTTAGCATCTGCTGACGCTTTAGGGATAATTTCACTCCTGGTAGGAGTGACTTGGTTGTTTTCTCTTCTATATTATTAAACTTTTCCTTATGTGTTTGCTCCTCCTGGGTTTCAATAGCTATTTACTTTGGATGTTTTCTAAATATGTAAGGCTTTAAAATTTCTTCCGGATACATCTGTTACTGTCCATTTACTGTTTATCTGTGTCTTTGTATTTGAATAATTTTATGTGTATAACATGTACATACTTGCTTTCTCATAAATTATTGTTATTTTATTTTGGGGGGGAGCTAGGTAGGTGTGTGTGGAAATCAGAGTGCATAGGAACTGGGTCTCTCCTCCACCATTTGGGTCCTGGGGAGCAAACTCAGGTTGTCAGGCGTGGAGGCGAGTGTCCTTATCACTGATCCATCTCGCTGGCTTTGCTTGTGTGCCTTTATTTGCTGGAATTAAGCCTTTAATATCTTTGTTATTTATTTCCTCTGTATCCATTCTGCTGTTTTTCCTTCTGCATCTCCTTTTGCGTTATTTAGATTTTTGGTTTTTGACAGGGCCGGGCGTTGAACCCAAAACCTTGTGCGTTCTCATCAGGTGCTCTACCATTAAGCTCCCTCCCTAGCCACCAGATCTATTCCGCTCTGTCTTTTTTGTATTTCTCTCTCATCTTCTTGTGTTTCCGTGGCTTCTCTGAGGGTTAGAACGTACACATCTAGCCTTCCATAGTCTCCACTGAGCTCGTACTGAATATGTATAAAATACAGAATGTTTGCATCCTGTGGGTCTGGGTCCCCTCCCTGACCTTTCTGCTTTTGTCGTAGGTGCCTACATACTTTGAAAACACTCATTTACTTTTTGCTGAAATTCTAATACTGATTAGCAGTTTTGAGTTTCCCCCGGGGAATTTGCCGTTTCTCCTGTTTGTCTGTGGTTCCTGATGATCCTTGAGTAGATACCCATTGCTTTGAGAGTACCTTGAGCATTTCCTGCGGAGCCCGCTGTCTGTGAGGGGCCCACTGGCTATGGTTTCCTTTGTTTGAGATTCCTTCATTTCTCCTTTATTCCCAGGCATCCTGTTTTTTCCAGTGCTGAAGTCTTGGCCATCATCTGGGCTAATAGGACCTTGAATATCTTTGTTGACCTCTGTTTCCCCAGGTTCGGGTGAACAGCCTGTGGCCACTTCAGTCATATAATTTGCACACCAGCAGCCCATTTTCATACAAGCGTATTTGTTCGTGTGTGCGTATCACATCATTTGTTTCCTCTAGGTTCTGTCAAGATGCCTCATTCAAATGTAGTTTGGGAGGGTTAGGTAGAGAGGTACACTCCAATTAAGGAGCGCACACTCTGGGATTCCTCCCACACTTTCCCCAGCCTGCAAGGGGCCATTTACCAGTTCCTTTTTGTAGAAACAATTTCTATGGAAATTTGAGATCCCTGGCTAGAACCGAGGTGCTCCAGAATGACCTTCCCCTGAGGCAGTTCTGTATCAGGAAACTGTGTGGGTAGCTCTTCTAAGCACTAAAGTCCCCTTCTATAGGCTTCAGAGGCCTGACTTGGTTATAGTAGAACAGCAGCTCTGGTTGACCAGTTATTTATTTTGCAGCGTGGGGATGAGGCCTAAGGCTTCAGTCACGTTAGCCCAGTGAAGAGTGCTCTCTCTTTCTCTCTGACTCCAGGACTGTGGGGTGTGAATGAGAGGATGGACAAGAACCTGTTCTGCAAACTGGAACCCACATTCCAGTGGCTGTCATTGTGGTGGTGTGTGTCTGGGGGAGGGAGGGTGCACCATTTCTATATTTACTGCTACAGCAACACCTCACCTCTGTTTTGTTTGTTTGTTTGTTTGTTTGCTTTACTAATTAGGCTCTTCCAGGACCTCATTACTATACTTGGGGTGACCATGGAGGCATCATCATGGCCATTGCCCAGGGCATGGAGACCAACGAGCTGAAGTAAGTGCTTCTGGTTATCCCTCTCTTCCTCCTCCTTCTCTTCTTAAAAAAAAAAAAACTTTTCTACCCTTCTCTCTACTTCTTCCTTCCTTCACCTTCCCTCCCTCCTTTTTAAAAGAAAAAAAACAAAAACAAACCTATGCAACCCATGCTGTCTTGAAACTTAACTCCAATTGCTGTATAAGTTGGCAATCCTCCTGCCTCAGCCTCCCAAGTGCTGAGATCGCAGGCATCGGTCACGGTGCCTTGCTTATTCCTTTCCTTTAGACATCAAACTGTTCTCTCACACTGGTGTTTGTGGTGACCGTCGGATGTTCTCTGAAGCGCTAGCTTCAGGACCGAGAACCGAGACCTCTGGAAATCACTTAAACTTTTTATGTCTATGACATAACTAATTCCTTCTGTGTTAGAGGGGGTCAGGAGAAACAAGTGAAGTAATATTTATTTGTTTGAATAAGAACTATCTACGGTCTCTCTTTTAATTAACTGTTTCAGGTTAACATATAAAGAATTTCATTATGGTAATTTTATTTATTTACTTTTTAACATATATGACATCATCATCATCATCATCATCATCATCATCATCATTTTTTGCTCAACTATTCACTTCCTACTGCCCTGTCTGCTCTCCCCTTCTCCATCCTGGTTGCTTCTCTTCCTCCCCCAAGATAGTTTCTCCTTCTGCTTCCTCATTACGTGTAACTAGACAGTTTTGAACATGTCTTCGCTTTTGAAAGTGGTGCTTCCAAAGATCAGTGTGTAAGCTGACTAATAGTTAAAATGACAAGAAGTGGAGACAGTGGCTGCAGAATGTATTATCACTTGGTAGCCAGGTGACTTCTGCTGTGCTGCGTTTTGTTTTGGGGGTTGTCATAGATGGAGCGGAAAGGGATGTTAGGGATTAACTGCTTCATTTTACAGATGGGCAAACTGAGGCTCAGGAAGGAGTAACCATTAGCTTGTAGAGTCACTCTTGAGAATTAGTCTTGCATTATGTCTAAGAAAAAAGCAAAGTGTCGGGACTTTGTAGCTTTTCTCCACTTCGGGCTTGATTTTTATCCAGAATAATCTCTTTGCTTCCTTTCACGAAGCTATTGAACCAGCGTTATCATTGGAGGAGGCCGACTGACCCTCATCTCTGCCTGTTTTTGCCTTGAACCCTTCGGCTGGGTGATCGTGGGAGGCAGAGAGGGCTTCTGTAATCACACCGTGCAGTGGGAAGAAGCAGGCTTCCCCTGCTTTTGCTCATATTAGAACCGCCCAAGGGCAAGAAGTGGGTGCTTTGAAAAGGGGATTTTAATAGCTGGTTTCCACCTGTGCTTAACTGAGCATGTACTGAACCTCCAAGAGGTTGAGAGAGGCCAAGGTCTACTATTGGCTTCCCACTTGGCTGCTCCTGGCCTTGGGTGGCATGGGGCAGCTGCTTCTCTAGAGCCTGGAGGCAGGAGAGGCTGTGTTTTACATGACACCCGCATCTGTGTTCAGATCAGCTTTCCGTTCAGAGGGTGATCTTCACGGAGGACGCTTCCACAGATCTGCTGGTGTTTGTGTGTCTAGTCATTTAACTCACACCACACACACTGAGCAAGTGGTACTTACGCCAGGTACTGTGAGTCTAAAGAGAAACAGGATGCTGTGGTCCCCTTTCCACCTGCATGAGGTCTTCGCCCTCTGGCTGTAAGGCAGGCGAGGAGGTAATTGTAGTGGTTAGTAAACTGCTATGTGAGGAAGGCATACAGGGACTGGGGCTTGGCTTCCTGGGCATAGATCTCATTCTTTGGATAGTTTCAGTCTTCACGTTTGGGAGTCCGTTCTCAATTTTCCTTGTTTAGCTTCTCCACAGATTACATTAGCATTCCAAGCTGGCTCCCCTGAAGGAGCTAGTGTGATTTTAGTCCTCTTACACCATCTGTCGGTGCATATGTGCCCAGGGAACTCAGCGTCATTCTGCGCTAGCTGCAGCAAAACATGGTCAGGAAAATAAACCCGCTGACGGAAAACCATAACGCCCTCCCCAGGCGTTTCCCAGTGGCTTTGGGGGTTGGCGGTGGGCACCGTGGACATGGCGGTGTTCTGTTGGCACGGATCGTTTGGAAGGGTCTGCAACACGTAGTTCGAATCAGTGCGGACTGGCCTCCTTCTGACAGGTACATGCGTCCCGAGGTCCAACTCCAACTTGGCTGGGATCTGTGCAGCCACCTGGCATTTGCTGAGTGTGTTATTCTCAGAGGTGTTCGTTCCTCCTCCTGCTGTTCTGAAAAGCAGAGGATGATAGGGAAGTTAGTCCACAGGCTTCAGTGACAAACAATTCCCCGTGCCTCGTAGACGGAGCGAGGCTATGTGCTAGGCTTTTGTTGTGAGAAATACACCAGAGAAGCAGGGCAAAGCTGGGAGAGTTCGTTCTGAGTTCAGCGTCACAGGATTCAGTCCTTCTCGGCTGCTCCCTTGCCTCTGGGAGGCTAAGCAGAATCGGAGTGTCAGAAATCAGAGAGCACATGGCTGAGCAGAGCTACTCAGCAGGGCGGGCATGCTGACCAGGTGTAGCTGTCCAGGGCATGCCCTCAGCAGCCCGTCTTTCCTCCGACTAAGCCCCACCTCCTACTTTCCAACACCTCCCCATAATGTCACCATGGTATGAGCCCATCAGGGGACTAAAGTCAGAGCCCTCATGATATTGCCACCTCTCAGAGAAGAGCTCCATCATGAGCGCACCAAGCCTTTCCATTCACGATGCCAAAACTGTCCTCAGGCTGTGGGCCTCTGACCTCCCTAACCAGAACAACCTCTCTGTCCTTTGAGCCTCAGAATTTCTCCGCTGTCCTATTCATTTAGATTGATTGTGTTCAGAATTTACATTTTAGTTGCCTATCATTCAACTCATTAGCCTGGATTCTTCAACTCATTAGCAAGGCTTTTGTAGGCCCGTATGCCTGGTCTATACAAGTCAGCAGGCACTTAGCAAATATTTGATGGATCAATAAGTAGGTCATGGGTACTTGGGCATCTGAGATTGCTTTTTCTTTTCCCCTTTTTTTTTTCAACACCGAATTAAAAATCGGGAAGGGGTCTGAGTAGGGTGCTATTTGCACAGCTCCAAGGGAGACCACGGCTGTTGTGTTCTGTGTAAATGACAAGCCCTGAGCAGTGGGGGCTTCCTCAGTATGTGCAGCCAGACAGTGGGAGAGAGGATCTGATCCACCCTCCTTATCTTGCACACGAGGACATGATATGATGTGTGGGAGTTAGCGCCCACACTGGAACATGAACAGATTTCTGCTCGGAATCATTTCAGGTCAATTACACAAACATTTGTTGAACAACTACAGTGAACCAGATGTTGTGCTAGACGCCAGCGATCGGAGGCGAGTGGGGCCTGGTTCAGGATCCGCCTGTGCCCATGGGAGTACTAGGACGTCAGAGCCAGTTGGCGAGAGTCTGGGAGAAGGAAGGAGCTTGTTTGGAAGGGAGGACAGAAGGTTCTGTATGTCTGAAGATGACTAGAATGTGGCCCCTCACCTTTAAGCACTTTACCCTTTATTTGTAATGTAGGCAAAGAAAGCCAAATAGAGCCCAATAGAGCAGAGTCTTTTGTGCTAATCAGAGTGTAGAGATAGGAGACAGGAATGGTGGTCAAAGACAGATTTGGGGTATTCATTTACCACTTGGTGGCGTTTTCCTCTGATTAGCGCAGTAACTAAGATCCCTCTGTCTGCCTTCCGCCTTGCTCCTCCGTTGAGACTCTTATCACTGGTGTTAACTGGGATGCGGAGCGTGAGGTGCAAAGCGTCGGTTTGCCTTTGTGTCCACGTGTCTGAAGTGAGCAAATGAGAGAGAGCCCGAGCGGCTAGGGATCTGCTTTTGCGTGCTTGACCAGGAGCCTGCCTGGAGGATACCAAGGAGTGGTTTCAGTCCTTAAGGGTGCACAGCATCACAGAAAAGGGGCTGCCGCTGCGCCTTGTATCCTGAACAGCAAGGATCCAAGCACCAGTGTGAGCTGGATCCCGAGGGCCGAGATCAGTTTCCGTTTGTTTTTGGCAGTTCGCCTGTCAGCGCGATGAAATGTTGATAGTTACTAATACTTTGGACTTGCCCCAAAGCATCTTTCTCTGTGAGGAGATCTCCAATTTCACAGGGCTTCCCTCTGGGAATGCCCCCAAACTCCTGCAGAGGCTACAGGCAGCCGCTCAGCTATAGTCGCCTTTTCTGGATCAGCGTTCCAGGTACAGCTTCGTGGTTCAGAGGGTAGGAAGCTGCAGTGGCCTCTTCCACGGTTTCTATGCCAGTGGCTAACAGCATCACCGTGAGGCAGCTGCAGAGAGCCATCCCCACCACAGTCCCACCCTGGGTGGCTTCCTCTGCTTCTTGAGGCAGAAGCAACAGATGTCCCTATCACCTTTTAACTGTCACAAAGCTAGGGCAGGTTTTTTTTTTTTTTTTTTTTTTTTTTTTTTTTTTTTTTAAGAGAAACTCAGTGTGGGTTGTTTAATTTCCTGCAGCAAATGATGATCATTCTTCTTTCCGGTGGTAGAAGAGGTGTGAGGTGCGTGGATGGGGACGTGGGTGGAGGTTTCATCGCTGGTGAGCCACAGTGTGGAAGACACTCATGGATCTGGTCATGTATGCGCATCAGGGCAGGGTGTGAACTTGAGGGCAGGGCCTAGTCTGAGCTGGCCTGAGGCAGTGCCAACTGGGAAGTTGGGCAAGGCTTCTCAAAGGAGGTGAAACTCGACATAGAGTACCGGTGTTTGAAAGAGCTTTCGGGGCTGGAGAGGTGGCTCAGCACTTCACAGAGCTTGCTGTGCTCCCAGAAGACCTGAGTTTCAGTTCCCAGCATTGACATCAGGCGATTCACCACTGCCTGTAACTCTAGCTCCAGGGTGTCTGATGCCTTCCTCTGGCTTTGGTGGGAGATACAAGGTTGTGGGTTGGGGAATGGGGGGTAGGATGGGGGAGCGGTACCCTTGCACGCTTGGCATACACTCTCGCACACACGTACGAAAGGAGACACAACT
Source organism: Rattus norvegicus (assembly GCF_021556685.1). Taxonomy (NCBI): domain Eukaryota; kingdom Metazoa; phylum Chordata; class Mammalia; order Rodentia; family Muridae; genus Rattus; species Rattus norvegicus. The sequence goes on along the minus strand of NC_141541.1, from coordinate 50,128,715 downwards.
TGAACCAAGGTGGCAATGTGAGTCTGTGGTCCCTGAGGCCTTCATGCATGAACAGATTATGTATTGAGAGACGCAGTGGTGAGAAATAGGGCTTGAAGTGGGCATTGAACAAGCACCAGTCCCGGGGGCCCTTTCCTGGCTCTCAATGGCTTTTGTTGTTGCTTGTGTGTGTTTAAATAACGTTATTGTTGTTCTTTGTCAATTTCATATACGTGTGTAATGAAGTTTGGCCATTTTTATCCCCCTTAAACACTCTCACCCCATCTCATTCGCATTAAGCTGTTCTTTCAACAGATAGTTCTGTCGATAGGTCGTTTTATTCCTTTGGTTTTCTTCCCTGAGTTCAAATAAGGTCGCTTCATGAGCACAGGTGTGAGGCTATTTCCTGAAGCATAGGCAACTTAATAGTGGTGGTACCACTAAAGATAAAACAACACCCCCTTCTTCAAGCTACCGATTAGCTGCCAATAGCTTCTTTCAGAGGGACGTAGCCTCACTAGTCCCGCCTTCACTTGTGATCTATTTGGGCCCAGTTTTATGAACGTAACCACAACAGCTGGGAGTTCATAAGAGAAGTGGCCGTGTATACCCAGAAGATTGCGGTCACCACTGTCTCTAGCTCTTACCATCTTTCACTGCTGTTGTCCCCTGGGCTTTAGAGGGGTGATGTAGATCTCCCCAGGGGAGCTGGACACTCTCAGCACTTGACGACTTATTAGTCACTGTATTGATTGTTGCCCATAGCAAAGAGAAGCTTCTTTGGCCAAGGCTGAAGGCAGCATTCACCTAGGAATATAAGCATCAATATTTATGGGGCACTTTGACATTGTGCCCATTTAGCAAGGCAACAGCAGGCTCCCTCCTATGGTGTTTGAGCAGGTTTGCAGTATCAGGCAGGAATCATCTCCCTCGGAGGGGCCTCAAATCCAATCAGAGAGCAATTGGTTACCCTCACAATAGTCCTGCCATCACTGCACTAGTGGGCGCTTCTTGCCCTGCAGGTTGGAACGGTAGTTTGAAGAGTCTGTCGTTGGGCAAGACTGAAACTTGGCTTTTGAGGACTTTAAGTGGAGGAACGACATGGCTTCCTTTGGAAGAATGAGGAGGATGAATGGATCCCAGAGGAGATTGGAAGTGAAGGCTCGTGGGTTCAAGGGTGCACCCTGTGTGGAAAGGACATGATTTCTGGTTAACTGGAAGGTGATTTTACCACTCACAGAAAACAGAGGCCTGGGAGGCGTGGGGCAGGGCCATTCCATAAAGGCAGATTTGGTCAAGGTGAACCAGGTGGCAGCTGCAGGTTCCAAGGTTGGGTTCAACATGTGGTTGGCCACGTGTCTCATGTGGTTCTGCCTTCTGCCACTTATGATGGAGGATCTTCCAGTCCTCGAGTAACTGTGGCAGTGGGGAACTTGCCATTTTCTTGGAAACATCATGTGAATGTTTATATTCCCATTCTTGATTAGTCTTTGGACGCACGAAAACATTTGAATTTAATTTTACCAGATACGCCTGCATCTACATCTACAGGTGCATATGTGGGTGTACAACTGGCCTTGTGCCCTCTGCAAATGGGGTTGGGTTGTGTCACATCCAAGTTCATTGTCTAAATTGCCGACTGGAGTGTAGAGCTTGGTGAGAAACTGAAGTTTTATTTTGGTTCGTGATCGAATATGTATCAGCTCACTTCATATTATTTCACCAACAGTGAATGAGCGTTTATATGTGTGGTCCACAAGGATATCTTTTTTTTAAAAAAAAAAACTGCTCTCACATCATTATCCTTCTTATGGTTGGTTTTGGTTATCAACTTGATGGGATTTGGAATCACCATGGAAACAAATCTCTGAGCATGTAAGAGGGATTAGCTCAATTAGGGTAATTGATGTGGGTAGGACCAGTTCATTGCCTGGAGTCTTGGACTGAATCAAAAGGAGAAAGTGATCTCACAGAAGCAAACACTGCTCCCTGCGGATGCAGGGTGACCAGATGCCCCAACGTTCTTCCTGCATGACTTTCCTGTCACGATGGGCTATATCTTCAAAATACAAGCTGAACCAATACATCCTGAAGCTGCTTCTGTTTTTTTTTTTTTTAATGTCTGCATAAGTAACTAATACAAGTCTCTTGTTCAAATCAAGAATAATCAGGAGGAAAGGAAATGGGTTAGTGTGTTGTGACCAGGGACCATTGGGTTCTCAACTCTGGCTTCCGGTTTTCCTGAGTGCTTTTATTTTCCATTCTCAAAAGTCCCTTCGCTCCTGTAGGTAAACAAGTGACTGCTCCTCTTCAGTTTTAGGATCTGTTCCACCTGACTCTTGGAGAAATTACCGAAAAGAACTCTGATAATTTTATCTCCATCTCTTCTTGTTCCTTAGCGCACATGGGCGCACACACACACACACACACACACACACACACACACACACACACAAAGATCCATATTTGTCTTTTTCTTGCCTCTTGTCATTTTAATTTCACTAGTAAGTCCTCTTCTCAGTTTCAGCGTGTTGAGATCAGACCAACATGGGTGTTCCCTTAGCTGTTGCTATTGTTAGACAAGCGCCCTTTCTTCAGTGTTCCTGAAAAACGCCATGTTCTAAATGAGCAGTGCGTTCTCAGGTACAAGGCTATGCCTGGCCACACACCTGCTGGTTCGTCTCATTAATGGCCTACTGTCTGCACCTCCTGGGAATCTATAGAGAAATGATTCATTTCCTGGGGTTATCTTTGGTTGGATGATCTCTTAAATGGAATTATCTAGCCCATGTAAAAATAGATAGACTTCCTGTATCATCATTGGACAGCTGGACCATCCTAAGCTTGTCTGATTAATGGACGACTCTAAAGGTTTCCTTAGGGGTGGTATTGAGCTTCAGCTTCTCAACATTGGTAAAAAGCTAGGGACTGAGCGGGTTAATTATATTTGATTTAAACCTCGCTTGAACTCCAAGCATGTCAGCTAGTTGAAAATTTGCCCCCACATATAACCTGTGCTGGGTAGGTATTTAGCCCTACAGTGGCCTGGGTGGCTGTAGTACCCATTACTTGGTTTAGCCTCTAGGTGTAGAGAAGTCAATTCTCAAGTCTCAGGATGAGAAGAAGTGTTGGGATTGAATGAGGTGATCAAAAGATTCGTGTCTAGTTCTTTATATGTTTGTTTGTATGCATATGTGTGTGTGCGCATATATATATGTATGTGTGTATGTATATATGTATATATATGACATATAGATGATAGGGTAGTCAGCTATACTGTCCCACATTCTAGATTTGTTCACTTGCACCAAATGGTACTGAGAGGCTGGGCTGAATCCAGATGCATGTGGTATCTATTGGTGGTGCCACGTGTGGGTAAGGGTGTGGCTCCTTGCCCTGCATGAAATTGCATTTCCCCGGCAATGAATGGTTGGTTTGTGGGTTCAGATCTTTAGACCACATGGGCATCTTAGTTCCCTAAAATTTTACATGGTGATTTTAGCATTCAGTGATGATCCTTGTCTGATTTGATTTCTACAGTGGGGATTACAGAATGGTAACACTTCACATTCTGTTATTACTTTTTAATGGTATTTGGTGATGTACCAATATAAGAAAAGATGACTTTCTTCTCCCTCCCTCCCTCTCTCCCTCCCTCCCTCCCTCGCTCCCTCCCTCCCTCCCTCCCTCCCTCCCTCTCTCATCACTGGAAGCCATCCAGACCCTTTTTTATTCACTATGTAATGTTACCACCATCTTTTTCTTCCATGTCAAAAGTTTTCTAAATTTGGCCTCACAGAGTCCTTTCAGCTAGTTCCTGCCTCTCATTTTTCAGCGGGGAAAGTTGGGAGATTGAACCTAGCGATGAATGGCCCGCCAGTGTTTGCATTCATTTTAGGTGACAGGATCTGTCCTTGACACTTTCTTGCTCTTCTGGCACAACCACCACCTGTTGTGAGGTCACCATCTTCTGGAGCACTGGTTATGGTCACTAGCGATGTATGTAGAAACCGAGGCCTGCCTTCTAGGACTGAAACCTCAAGGCTCCTTTTGCTCATCTTGGGCAGGTACAGCACCAATGAAGGCGAGACCTGGAAGACGTTCGTCTTCTCTGAGAAGCCTGTGTTTGTGTATGGGCTTCTCACGGAACCTGGCGAGAAGAGCACCGTCTTCACCATCTTCGGCTCTAACAAGGAGAGTGTCCACAGCTGGCTCATCCTGCAGGTCAATGCCACCGACGCCTTGGGTAAGCCACTGCCTCCGGAGCCCTGGCTGCAGACATAACGACTGATCGTCTGGAGTGGGCAGAGCTGCACTGTTAGATAACAGTGTCCTGTTTGAGACTCACTGTGGGAGATGACCCAAACGAGTGTGTGAAGGACCCGGGGCACAGGTGCTTGGGGGTTTATTTACTCAGGTCTCCTTAAGGGGACTGCTTATGATTCTGTGTGTCTTGGTTTCCCTCGTGCAGTACCTGGCGTGTAGTAAGTCTAAATAGATACCTGTTAAAAGTGAGAGTGGATGGATGGATGGATAGCGGATGAAAGCGGGTTTTCCAAATTAGAGGTTCCTCTGGGCCCTATTCAAATGAGTTTGTCTGTATTAGCTCTCCATTAGGGAAAAGAGGAAAACTTTGTTTTGGCTCGTGGTTTTGGTCCATAGTTCCTTGACATCTTCACTACAGTCGTGCTGGGAGCTGTGATGGGAGAAGTCTGCTTGTCATATGGTGTCAGGAATCAAAGAAAGAGAGAGAAGAGGAGGAGGGGCTGGGACCCCAGTACATTCCTTGAATTCACACTCCTGACGACCTTACCTCTCTCCTCTAGAGCTCACTTCCTAAAAGTTCCACCATTTACCCACAGTGCCATAAGCCAGGGACTAGCGCCTGGGTCTTTGGGAGCATTAACGCGCGTAGCACAGGTTTGACTTGGGGTTCTTTGAAGGCTATCTGGAGCCTTGTTACTAGCTGTTGGTGCACGTATGCATGGAGGTCTGATGGACTCTGGAGGGCTCTTTCTCCCTGCCTCATTGGCCTCTGCCCTTCCTCACTTCTCCTTACCTGAGCCATTCAGCCTCAGCCTCAGCATCTCGGTTGGAAGGTGTCTCTCCTCTGTCCTTCACACCTTGAATTATATATCTGTGCCTGCAATTAGGTATCACGTCCCACCCCCTAATTATAAGGCTCATGCAGATCTCTAGTGCACCCACTGAGTTTCTTTATTGCCTCATAGACGGTAGGGTTCTTTTTTTTTTAATAATCCTTTGCTAATTTGAGTGGCATTGTGTCGACAGGTATGCATCAGCTTCGGGTAGGATTTAGTCTGACACACATATTAAAAAAAAAAAGATATGAGTCACCAATTAGATGTAAGCATGGAATTCCCATAGGCACACTACTGACATCTTAAGTGGATGTGGGCTGGTGGAAGGAGTGTGAAGTTATGTCTTGTCATTTCCAGTCTCTCTACATAAAGATCCCGTACCATCAAGTAGGGCGAACGCATTTTCAGCGCCCTAAGCCTCTACTGCCAGATGTGCTTTCCTTCTTGACGAAGCAGGATGGGTCAACAGCACCCCTGCATCACCTGTGTACCAAAGTATCCCAGGAGAGACCCCAACCCCAGCCCCAGCCCCAGCCCCAGACCAACCCTACCTCATCACCACCTGTCACCTAACTTGTAAATGGAGCTACCGACTCTCCTAATAATTTAGAGATTTGGCTGGGTTTTATGGTATATGGTGGAATTTCAGTTCTAGGGATGTTGAGGCAGGGGAATCAGGAATTTGGGGTTCACCTGAACTCTAGATATATTCTCTCATCTCTAAAACATGCGATCAAGCAAGCCAGTAAGGCACCCAGAACTCTAGGCCAGTGAGATGATGATTGAACAGATAAATGTGATTGACGCTCAAGCCTGGAGGAGACCCCGGTTCAATCCTGGGAACCCATATAAAGGTGGAAGGAGAGACCTAACTCCACAGAGCTGACCTCCACATGTGCACCAGCAGGCACATTCAAAGAAACAAAGAAAGTTTGAATATAATGTAATATAATATAATATAATATAATATAATATAATAAAATAATACAAAGTTTAAAATACACAGTCAGTCCTAGACCAAACAAATGATAAAACATATGCACAGGACACCCTCCCACATATACACAATAAATAAGTAAATACAGTCAGAAACCAAAGAAATGACCAAAATGACTCTTGCATGCACGTGCGCACACAATGCACAAATCATCAAAAATAAACAGCAGCTCCCCCCACTCCCGCCCCAGTGCCTCAGATTTTATGATTCAGAAGTTGATGGTGTCAAATTTGACTCGCACCTTCACAGCTTTCTCAGAGGAGCTGTGTTACAGGGGTGCTGCCTTCCTCCTTATGGCTGCTGCCCACCCCCGTGTTACTAGAGATGGGATGTTTTGAGCTCTCATACTTGCTGGATGGCTACAGAGGCAATGGAAGTGGAGGGCCACCAGAAGTGGAGGGCTGCATTGAGGGTGGGAGACAGGAAACTCTGCACCAGCCTGGATTTGAGGACTTGCTCTGCCCTTCTCTGTTCTCAGGGGTTCCTTGCACGGAAAACGACTACAAGCTGTGGTCCCCATCTGATGAGCGGGGGAACGAGTGTTTGCTAGGACACAAGACAGTTTTCAAAAGGAGGACCCCTCACGCAACGTGCTTTAATGGGGAAGACTTTGACCGGCCGGTGGTCGTGTCCAACTGCTCCTGCACCCGGGAGGACTACGAATGGTTTGTTCTTCCTCCATGCCTAGGATCTGGAGTTGCGTCATATCTGCTCTGTGGTGTGAGGCTAAAAGATGGAGAGCATATTCTCTTTCTCTGAGGAAGGGGATAAGGAGTCCCCAAGCAGGCTGTATGAGTGAGAACTGTGTGAGGTGCCCTCTACTCATGTTATCTTACAGATCTAGCCGTGCAGTTCAGCAGAGATGCAGACACCTCTGTAGGGACTCCTAGCTCAGGGTTTAATTCCGGGAGGACTCCTAAAGGGAACACACTGCAAACTTCATTTAGGGGAACTTGTTTTCTGTAGCTTCGTTGAGGGTGGGGTGCATGGGCCTAGATCTGTGCCTCCCTTTACTGGAGAAGACTTTTTTTTTTTAATCTGAACTGGGGGTGATGTACGTATGTACTATTTTTGTATCACTTATTATTCCTCGAGGAAACTATCCAAGGTGTGTCTGGGGATTAAGTGGAAGTGACATCTGCACTGCAGTGTCAGGAGATGAGAAGCCACCTTAGAGAAAGATTGGCTGCCTTTAGTGTGGACCTTGAAAGAAAGGAGAGGTCTTTGATTTGCAGTAGGAAAATCGGGATTCCTAGAGATGTTTGTGCTGGCTCTTAGGGAAAACATTCAGCTACGAGGAGAGGGCAGCATCGGACAATGCAGCAGCGGCATGGTGATGTCGGAGCAGGAGAGTGACTGTTACCGCCAGTCTGTCTATGAAGACTGGGGTGGGTGTGTGGAGTGGAGAGAGTGAGTAGAGATGAGGAAGAAAACATGGCAGGCAAGGGGAGGAAGCGGAGGTCCTGTGGGAGGGGGACGTCCGGCCTTTGGGGAGAGTTGAGCTGAGCAGAGCTTAGTTGTACGTGGTTCCTGCTGTTGAGCACACAGTACCACTGGCTTTCCACGGTCTCTTCTGTCAGGCGTGGCTACAGCATGGTCCTGCAGCCCACACTGCATGTGTCTCAGTGTTTGCTGAGGCACCGGCTACCTTTTACTTTCAGCGCCGTTGTTCTTGGCCAGCAAAAGCCAGAGATTTAGACCAGAGGTTGAGAGAGGACCGGTGGTAAATGCTTTAGGCTTTGTGAGTCAGATGGGTCCATTGGTGCTGTTCTGCTACACCCATGGTAGCGCCCTCGGATGAAGGAAAGACAGCCTGCAGGTCTGGTTGAAGGGATCTGGTTGCGTGCAGGCCAGGGAATCCTGGTTTTACAAAAGCAGTCAGCTAGATTCGGCCAGACGCGCATGGGTCTTGTTACAATACAAATGCTGCCCCAGGAGTTCCACAGGGCTCCAGGCTCCAGACCCTGCTCCTCCTCATTCACTCCTATTTGTGAGCTCCACCAGGGGTGCCACCCGCACCTGGATTCTGCAGGGTGTCTTGGAGTTAGTCCTGTCCAGATGCAAAAGGTGTCTGTACCAAGAAATAAAATGAAGACTAAATAAAAAGTGATGTGGGCGAATTAAATGAAGGTTTTGTTTTCTCCCCTCCTAGTTGCTGTTTTGTCTTTTTAAAAAAGAAAAAGAAAAGTCCCGCTTGCCCGAAAACAAGCAAAAGTTATATCTTCTAGGCAAACTGGCTGGGCTCTTACTGGTTTGCCAGAACTGGCTTGGTACTTATTTTTGCTAGATGCTGAACCTTTTTATTACAAACCAAGGAAACCCCATCTCTGCCCCTTGTGGCCCTGCAGAAATGGTAAGGGGCCCGTTGATGTCAGGCTGCCCTCGGTTTGCTGTGGCTTCCGGAAAGGGGCCATGCTGATCACAGGACTCTGGAGAATATTTTGTGGATTGGACCCTGGCACTGAGAAAGGAAGTGGTCCCAAGACCCCAGGAGAGAGGAGATGGGATGTACCAGCTGTGGTGGCACCTGTCCGTGGGTTGAGCCACTGGCAGGCCGTGGTTTGCAAGCCAAGTGAATTCTCATAACCCCATCGGACCCTAGTGGGAAGCCCGTGTTGGTGGACATACTCTCTGATTTCAAGAGCAGCTTCTTTTACATCTTTTTATTTCTCCACGTTGCCAAGCCATGCAGCGTTCAGATTCCAACGTGTAACCCTTAGTCAGCAAATTACTTCCCATCGTGACCCACAGACCACACATTTATGTATGAGCAGAGTCACACGTTCGCTCGTGCGATTAAGGCAGAGCTTTTATGGGACAGTCGCTTTTAAACATGCGATGGCTTTTGCGGTCTGGCGTTGTTTGTGGGAGAGTATGTAGCTGTTGTGACCCACAGACCAAGGAAGCTGCCCCACAACTGGGCGCCTTGCTGTTGAGACAAGCAATGTACTAACACCCCAGCCCAGGTCCTCAAGAGATCCAGACAAGCCAGACAGTCAGAGATGGATGGATCGAATAAGGGAGAGTAATGAGCTCCTGCCTTTAGGATGGTTCTGCACAGTCCACTAAGTGGAGATTAAACAGCGCAAACCACGTAGTCCTGTGGTTTGGTTGTATTTTTCATCCAGGGGAGTCTAGGAAATATTCAATAGATGTAGTAATTCAGTGTCAGAAAGTAAAGACTTTTGGGTCAAGCTCATGAGTATGAAAATTCCTATGACTTGAATCAAGTTTTGGAAAGCACAAGTATAAGCCACTGTACTTTCTGGGTAGGGAGTGTAGACAGGAGAAGCCATGGAGTGATAGGGAGACTTAGAGTTTAACCAGCATTTGCCTGCTTTACCCTCCAAGCTGTGAGTTTGGCTGATGTGGTCCCTAGATTATAGGAAACTGTTTTCTCCCACATTCAAGATGAGGCATCAAGGTACGTTAGATGGTATAGGGCCAGGTTCTTAAGTGACACTTAATTCTTAGTCATGATGATTTTCAAGACTAGGGAATGGTAGATCACTTACCCAGCATGGACAAGGTCCTGGGTTTGATTCCCCAGTATTTCAAAAAAAAATGTCATTTTTTCTGTTTTTAATTCCTCTTCTAGTTCTGATGACTTAAGGAGAAAGTATCATAGTTCTTAAACATTAGCTAATGCATTGTATATATGTGTGTATGTATGTATGTGTGTATGTGTGTATATATGTATGTATATATGTATGTATGTGTGTATGTGTGTATATATATGTATATATGTATATGTATGTATGTGTATGTATATGTGTATATGTGTGTATGTGTGTATGTGTGTATATATGTATGTATATATGTATATGTATGTATGTGTATGTATATGTGTATATGTGTGTATGTGTGTATGTGTGTATATATGTATGTATATATGTATATGTATGTATGTGTATGTATATGTGTATATGTGTGTATGTGTGTATGTGTGTATATATGTATGTATATATGTATATGTATGTATGTGTATGTATATGTGTATGTGTATATATATGTATATATGTATATGTATGTATGTGTATGTATATGTGTATGTGTGTATATATGTATGTATATATGTATATGTATGTATGTGTATGTATATGTGTGTATATGTGTATGTATGTATGTGTGCATATATGTATGTGTATATATGTGTGTATGGTAGGCATGTGTACCTGTGATGGTATTCATACTGTGGTGCAGTAGCTTTTACTAGTCATCACCCTGACCCCCATGTTATTTATTTATTTGTTTGTTTATTTGTCTGTCTATTTATTTGAAATAGAGGTTTGCATCCCAAGCTGGCTTCAAAGCTACTGTGTAGTGGAGGGTGACTTTGAAGATCTGTCTTCTTGTGCCTCTCTTCCAAGAGCTAGGATTACAGATTTGTACCACCACTCCTAGTGCTGATATTGAACCTAAGGTCTTGTGCATGCTAGGCAAGCACTCTACCAATGGAATTGCAGCCTCAGCTCCACTCTTTCCTTTTATCCGAGGACAGACAGGCCCAGAGTCTGGATAGGCAGCCGAATCTAGACGAGCTTTTGCTTTGGCATGATTGATGGACTTACCTCCCTTTTGTCTGCTGAGGGGACAGAGCAATGGCTTTCTAGATGTGGTTCTGACACATGGCTTCTTTTGTAGGTGTAGCTTAGTGTAACAAAGTAGTTGTTCTTTAAAGGTCCTGTGAAGTATCCCATAGATTGTAAACAGTAGGTATGTGTAGAGGATGCAGGGTTGGTTCTGAGGTGGAGGATACTTATCTGTGCTCTAATGGACTCTAATCACCTTTTCAGTGACTTTGGCTTCAAGATGAGTGAAGATATCTCCTTAGAGGTTTGTGTTCCAGACCCTGAGTTTTCTGGGAAGCCCTACAGCCCTCCTGTGCCTTGTCCCGTGGGTTCTTCCTACAGGAGAACAAGAGGGTATGTATCTGCACCATACAGTTGGCCGAGTCAGGCTCATAAGATCCTGCGTGGGGAAGGAGGGAGCCATAAGAACCACTCACCTTTGCCGATACCCTAAATTCTCAGACCCCAAGTTGTAGACTGCAGGAGGCTGGACAGCTTTTTAAGTGAATAGCATCTGCAATCTCCTGAGCCCGGGGAGAGAACGGAGTCTGCAAGCTTCTCTGCAAGGCTGAGAGCATCTGAAGAAGCCTTGACTGGGGAACTTCTTCAGAGGAGTTTATAGGAGAGAGATTTTTAAGTGCTTCCCTGAGCAGTGCATTAAACCACCTGGGTCTGCCTGCCCTAAATAACCACAAGCAAAACTGACTCAGGGCAACTAAGCACCATCCTTCCAACTATGCTGTCCGTGCCTGGGAATATGTGCTCAACTGGGGCGCCTCCATGACCCAGAAACCCTCTCCATGCTTCTGACTGACTTCTTGCTTTGGTTGGGGGTTAAACAGCTATCGGAAGATTTCTGGGGATACGTGCAGTGGAGGAGATGTTGAGGCACGGCTGGAGGGGGAGCTGGTCCCCTGTCCCCTGGCAGGTAAGACAGGTGGTCTCTTCCTTTTCCCTCTTGAGTCCTGGTTGGGTCATTCTGGTCTACTCCAGTTAGGCATATGGTTCTTCTTACTTAGTGGGGGTAAACTCAGAGAGTTTTGTCATCATGAAGGCTCCTCCTTCCCTAAGCATAATGGGCACACGAAGCCTTTGTGTAGTTGCACATCCTGAGGGGATGCGAACTATGTGGTGGTAGGTCAGGATTTGGAGGGCAGTCTATTTGGTATCTATTGAATGTTGTCACTGGGGGTTGAGGAGCAGTCACAGACCTCGGTGTGTCTCTCAGTTGTCAAAGTTGAATGTAAAGAGACTGGCGCTCCTTCTAAACTAAGTGCTCTATCTTGGTTTTATAATAAATATTAGTTTTATTAGACTTTTATAGATCTCAGTTCACTTGCCCATGTGTTGGCAGTTTAATTTTCTCTACAGCCCAGTTACGCAGAGATCATCAGTTCCACTGAAACGTATTGTATGTGCGTCTATATGGGGAAGCCAGCAGGTTCAGAGGGAAAGATGTCCCTAAAATCATGTATCTAGTAATTGGCAGTGCTAAAACTCACACCTGAAAGTCCAGGATCCAAATGGCATCTAAGTGTCAGTCCTGTTTCCCAGGTCACTGTGCCTATTGATGGGGAAAAACTTCTTTGGAGAGATTATGAAGATATAACTGTATTTCAAAGATGTTTTATGCTATTTGGTAGTGATGTAGTATGAGTTATTTGTAATATAGTCACAAAAGTATGATACTTTAAAAATGTGATTAGGCGAGGGACATGGCTCGGTGGACAAGAGCACTGTTTATGTAAGTATGGAGATCCAAGTATCCTACACTAAAGCAAGGCATGATCACATGTGTGCTTGTAAGCCCAGTGCTGTGAACAGGTGAAGACAGGAGGCGAGCTGGGGCTTGCTGTTGACCAGCATGGCTCCAGGTTGGTGAGAACTCTGTCTTAAGGGAGTAAGGCTGGGAGGTAGAGCAGGGCATGTGATGCTCAGCTGGGCACACATACACACACAAATGAACTACACATATTACACACTACACACACACACATATACACTGCACACATACATACACACCACACACATGCACGTGTATACATGCACATATACATATATACATGCATACACATACATACACATATATCACACATACCATACCATACATACACTATGCACACATATACATACATGCACACATGTGCACCCACAATATCACACACATGCACACATGTACACATATACCACATACACATGCACACACATATGCACTCATACACACAGTAGACATACACACCGCACACATCACACACCCTGCACATACACCACGCATAATACATTCACACAAATATGCACATATGTGCACATTCATACATGCATACACACACACCCCAATCCCTATCAACACACACACACCATACCATACATAACCACAACACACACATACCATACATACATACACACAAATATGCACACATGTGAATTCACACACAAACCCACACACCCCTACCAACATACACACCCCACACCGTACACACATACCACACCACATATACATTATACGCACATACATACACACAAATATGCACACATATGCACATTCATACACACATACACATATCACTACCATACCACACATGTACCATGCCACACATGTACCATATACACATACTATAGATAAATATCTACACATATGTACAATCACACAACATACCTATACATAAATATGCATACACATGCACAATCATACACACATACATATACCACACATATCACATACACACACACACACACATACACTATACCACACATACAACACACACACACACACACACACACACACATCACAAAAAAGTGGTTGTTTGGCCTCTTTTTCTTTCATGGTTTCCAGGACTCATTCAATCAGAGCTTCCTTCCTTCCTCTGAGGTTTCATCATCCCAGGGCCAGTGAGTGGCCCTGGCCTTCATCTGCAGTGTTGTTTTGGTGGAAGTGACGAGCTCCCTGGGAATCATGACTCAGGCATGCCGCCTTCTGTCTTCCACAGGCAGGCAGAGCAGGGCAGCCTCCGCCCTGCCCCTCACTGCTCGTCAGCGTGTCCTGATGCTAAGCTCATTAGTTCCTTAATTTAATCTTCCATCATTACCAGAGTAATTAACATACCTCACAGTGGAGATGTAAAAAGAACCACTAATTCAGCACATTCCTTCAAATGAGCAGATAATATTGCAGTGCTCCCTTCGTGAGAGCCACGTGATGAGGGCTCGGGTGAGGAGGGTTTGAGTGATTGCTCTTAAGGGCTTGGAGTACGGACTTTCTCATAAATACTTCAGGGATAATTCAGCAAGGGATACGATTGTTTGTTTAAAGCCATCAGAACAGGCAAGAAAGCTATTTTCCCTTCTGATAGAAAAGGAGAGAGCAGGAGATCAAATAGAAAAGTCTCACTTAGGGTAGGTCATTCCCTGACAGCAAGCAGAGAAGTACTCAGAAAAAGATGTTTTCTGGGCCTAATGGGAACCATACCATCTTTGCAAAGATGAGGTAATGTGGGCATCTGGAAGGATTTGTAAAACGCAGCGATTTTTCTTCTTTATGATTACTGTAACAATGTATCTTTCTAGGCTGTGCTTTTGCATGTCCTCAGCAGCCAAAGCCCTCACCTGTGGAGGCACTGCATGCTACCCCAGCCTGCCTCCTACCCAAGTCTCAGGTCTTGTACCGTGCTGTAAGGACACTAGTTTCTTAGAAGAAGCAAAGGGGCAGTGAGCATTCTGGGTGCTGCCGAAGAATGTGGGTCAGAAATCTTACTGCCCAGCATGTGGCTTACATCTCGTGACCTACATCTTCCCTGCCTTGGAATTCGTGTCAGCCCAAAGGCGACATTTAGTTACCTTGTGGTGGTATCTTGAATATTTTTGAAACAAGGTGAAAACAAAGAAAAAGAAACAAACTCTTCCTTCTTCAAGAGTTATGTAGACTTATTAATTATTTAAAGCTTTCGAGAAGTAGTGCTAGGGGCCAGGCCCACATAGTGAACAAGTGTTTTGCCTACTCTGACTTAGTGGATCTGTTTTCAATGTGTTATCAGTATTGGAGTTTTGTTTTTTTTTTTAATTCATCTATTTGTGTGTATGTGTGTGGGGAGGGTCAGCATTTGTATAACAGTGTAGATGATGAGGTCAGAGGACAACTTCCGGGGGTTGATTCTCTTCTTCCCCTGTGTAGGTTCCTGGGGATTGAACACAGTGTCCATCAGGCTTTTGAACCATCTTGCCAGCCCAGTATTAAGGTTCCTATAAAGTGGGCTATATGGATATGTGAGTTCAAGACAGGGGAAAACAAAACAAAACTTAACAAAGACAAAACAAAAACCCCCACCCAGCGGCCAATTCAAGCACGAAGCAAAGGATTTGTGTGTACATCTTGATCCCACATGTAGCATAGCACCAGTAGATGCTTTAAATATTTTTTAGAGTTTTTTATTGTTCGTCTATTTGGAGAGATGGCACAAGTAACAAACATCTGGTCAGGCCCACACTCAGGGGACAGCATCCGAACGCCGTGTATTTTGTTCTTCCCAGCATCTAGATTGGGTTCTTTTTAAATCTGCTCGCTACACAAGGTATTGCACACAATACAGGCGAACAGCCAGTACAGTGGTATGGAAGCGATGCTGGAGGGCGGGGAGCTTACACGTCCTTCCTAGTCTTGCCACCCTCAGGCACCCCTATATGTTCAGCTACTCAGAGGTTCCATAGGTGCTGTGGCTAGAGATGCTCCCTGCCCTCCTGTGGAAGAGTCTTGATGACATCTAGGTTCTTCTCTAAGTAGAAAGAGAGGGTATTAGGCCTTAAATCACTGGTTGTGATTTAGGAAAAACTCAAAAGCGCTTTGATCCTTTATTTATATGCCTTAACAAGTGGCATCGTGGGTATCCCACCATTAAAGGCAGCGTGGTATAAAGGCTAAAGCAGAGACTCTGGATCTGAAGTCTACCTGCGTCCTAGCTGTGTGCCCTTAAACAAATTAATATTCATTCTCCCATCTCACGGGTGCTTTGAAGATTAAACCATGCCCGGCACATAGGAAGTACACTGTGCAAACATTTGTTCAGCGGAAACGGAACAGTAATTACTCTGTCGAACATTTTGTAATCACTCCAGAAGAAGTACATTGTTGCTCTGAAAACTTATGAGGTCATCTTCAAGCATAGCAGGCCGTTGTGAATAGATGTGTGAATGAGCATAGAGGTGGGAAGCCGGGTTAGAAGGCTTTGGTAGTTACCAAGTAGTCACCAAGGCAAGGGTGCTATGGGGCAGTGACATACTATGATATGGAATGACCTGCCACTTACGTTGACACATGTGACTGAAGGCTGCAGGCAGAGCTCAGAAATAGAGACGTTGAAGTGTTTTTGTTGCTGTTTCTGGAGTGTAACAAAGCATAGATGAGGAGACACCCTTACTGGGTGAGGAGTGGGATGTTATTCTGTGACCTGAGTCTGTATTAGGCTCTGGCTCTTGATCTCCCCTTGTGACAGTGGGTTAGGGTTTGTGTGTGAGAAGCAAGTTGGCCAGGCCTGCTTGGCAATCTTCAGCATCCCTGGTTATCCTGACTGCTTTACGTCTGCAGAAGAGAATGAGTTCATCCTGTACGCCATGCGGAAATCCATCTACCGCTACGACTTGGCCTCGGGAGCCACGGAACAGCTTCCTCTCTCGGGGCTGCGGGCAGCCGTGGCCCTGGACTTTGACTATGAGCACAACTGCCTGTATTGGTCTGACCTGGCGCTGGACACCATCCAGGTGAGTCTGTGAGCCCTTGGTTAAGTCTTGAGGCTGTGGCTTCTGACTGCAGTGTTCTGTTGTAATTTTCTTCCCCTGCCTACCTCTGCTCCTATGGGAAAGATAAAGGATGCTCCAGATCTGAATCTTTGACTGCATTTGAGATCTTAGTTTCCTGCCAGATTCTGGGGCCAGCGATATGGAATTGTCAGTTGCCATCTTCCTCGTTAGCATCTCCCCTCCCATTTCAAAGTGTAGTGACATCCAGTTATCTTCAGTCCACACAACTACCCACTCTAGGTCTCCTGAGCTCAGGAAAGAACCAGGAAATGTCTGGGCATGATGGGAGGCTGGGGGAGCGGGGATCGATTCAGCCCAGAGACTCAGGGCAGATACAGCTGTGTGGCTCAATGTTTGCCTAGTGTACATAAAGCCCCAGGCCCAACTCTCAGGACACAAAAACAGAACAACCACAATCACACACACACACACACACACACAATTACATACACACACAATCACACACACAATTACACACACACACAATTACACAATAACACACACATACACACACACACACACACTAACACACACACAACCATACATACACATACACACACCAGGTTAAGGCTATAGGTTTTGAAGATCTCTAGATAGGCTAGATATTTCCTGCATATGTATTTGAACATCTATGTTCAAATATATGCATTTTAAAGATTTATTTTTTATTTTACTTTATGTGTATGATGGTGTTTTGTCTGCATGTATGTCTGTATGCCGTGTGCATGCACGGTGTCAGGATAGGTCAGAAGTGACCTTTGGAACTGTGGAACAGACGTTTAGGCAGCTGCCATGGGGGTGCTGAGAACTGAACTCTCTTCTGCAAGAGCAGGAAACACTTTAAATGGCTGAGCCATCTCTCCATCCCGAAATGAACCTGGGGATGTAGCTCAGTGTTAGATCATTTATCTGGCAAGCAGAGTTCTATAGGTTCAGAAAAAAAAAAAGGGCTCCATCACATTTCCTCACTGAATCCTTAGTTCCAGAATCCATACATAATGTTAGATTTACATCAGAAGGGTTGGGGTTAGGGGAGACCACTGACTGTAATTGCCCCAACAATGACACCTGATGACCTAGAGCCATGCAAGGGATAAAAGACTCTATAAAAGGAGACAGAAGAAGTAAAACATAGCTGCAGTCTGTTTTGTCATTTATTTTAAAAGACAGCAGACTCCTACGTCTTAGTAAAAAGATCTTTCTTCTGAGATGGGTCACGGTTTAATAATCTGTGTTTATAAGAATAGCACACAGTCATTCTGTTAACACATCTTCTATGTGCACATTGACTCCTATAAACCCTTGTGACCTTGGCAAACTGGTTGGCTAGCAGAAGACTGGGCTATGCTGAGGGGCCAACTAGCCTTGAGTCAGCCGCACAGTTCACAGCGTTGATTATGTCCTTCTCCTCCTAGCGTCTCTGCTTGAATGGGAGCACAGGGCAAGAGGTGATCATCAATTCTGGCCTGGAGACCGTGGAGGCTTTGGCCTTCGAACCCCTCAGCCAGTTACTTTACTGGGTGGATGCCGGCTTTAAAAAGATCGAGGTATGAGTAGTCCCGCTCTCTTCATTAAGCGAGCAGGTGGAGCAGCTAGGCTCTGGGCCAGAGTTGACACAAAAAATAGGAAGCAACATGTCATATCACTCTGGAAATTCCCCCAAGGTTTTTGGGGCCTAAGCTGGCCACTGAACCTCTGAAGGGATAGAAGGGGTGGGGGCGGTCATCTCAGGATGTTTACAGCTTTGAGGAACCCATGGGAGGACACAAGGCCCGAGGTGCCATTTAAGACACATGAGCGTTTGTCCTTCGGCCAGCAGAAGCTTCATATGATAATGATGATGACGACTTCTGATTTCATAGTGTTACAAGCACCATAACAACAGCAGTCCATTATTGTCAAAAACAACTATGTCTCTGTCATCTGTATTGATCTCTACCTATCTATTAGCTTCCCAGAAAACCTGTTCCACCTTGTACAGCCACGGTTACGTGAGAGCGATGAAGGGCCTGTAAACCGCCCAAAGTAGTGTGTCAGGGAATCATCTCTGCACCGTACCTTGCAGTTACCGCTGAGGCCCTGGAACTCTGGCCCAGTAGCTCTGGGAACTGGCACTGTATGGGGATGCTACACGCAGCTTAATGGGAAAACACAAAGTCAGGAGACACAGAGAGCTGTGTGACATACAGTGAGATGGAGGCAGGGGCTTGGGAGGCTGCCTTGGATCCATGTATCATCCTGTCAGCCGAGGAACATGCAGCAGGGGGCTTCCTGAAACTTCTTTTTCTTCAAGTTGAGGACAAGTCTCACTTAGTCATTAAACAAGTGCCGTTTGGGACAAGATACATGCCAGTCCTGGTCTTGTGTTTAATAATACAGTAATCAAGGGGTGGGAAGGACATACACATTCTCTT
The DNA here is from genome assembly GCF_021556685.1 of Rattus norvegicus. Classification (NCBI taxonomy): domain Eukaryota; kingdom Metazoa; phylum Chordata; class Mammalia; order Rodentia; family Muridae; genus Rattus; species Rattus norvegicus. The sequence goes on along the minus strand of NC_141541.1, from coordinate 50,109,865 downwards.
TCTCATTGACTTTCCATTTAGAGGAGCCAGGTATGTTGGTGTAGTCCTGTAATCCCAGCACTTGGCTGAGGCAGGAGGATCAGGATTTTGAGGCCAGCCTGGGCTACATAGTAAGTTGAAAGACCAGCTGGAGATACACAGAGGTCTTGTCTTAAAGCAAATAGAAACCATACAAAGGATAAAGAAACCTGTCCTTCTTCTGAGAACGTGGAACAAGTCATGTGATCGTGTGGTCGGGGAAATGGATGGCATGGGGAGGTGAAATGAGTGGGGAAGCTTCTGGGGACTTCAGCCTCTGAAGCTGAGCCTGATACTGGAGTGGAATCTTCTCATGACCCTGGAAGAAGTGATTGGCTTATAGAGTAGTTCAGTCACCCCTCCAAATCTGTGGTTTCACATCCATGAATTAAATCGAAAATAGAAAAAAAAAGCACAAACAAGACAGGACAGTATTGAGTATTTACTATTTACTTAGCACCAGCACTGTCATGGGAAATACAGGTGATCTAGAGATGGTTTAAAGGATGCAGGAAGATGTGTGCAGGTTGTGTGCAAATACTGAGGAGTGATCCATGTGGAGCTTCATGGGCTTCAAGGGACCGAAGCAATAGTTACCTTTGTGCAAGTTGTCATGCCCTGGGGTTGGAGTCAGAAAGCACATAGTTCTAGCCTCCCCTTCAGCCCATGTGGAAATTATCTCAGCCAGGGACATGGTCAGCGCCTTCTGATTGGGAATCAAGGCAGGCCTCCCAATGGTTCTAGAATGAGACTCGAGAGTAAAGGGCAGGTGTGGAGAGTGTGCTGTAAGCAGGGCCCATGGAGGGCTTTGGGTGTGTGGGCTTTGGGAGGAACTTAGATCCCTCTCCGTCTCCCCGACTCCTGCTTTGTTTTGTCAGGTAGCTAATCCAGATGGTGACTTCCGGCTGACAATCGTCAATTCCTCTGTGCTTGATCGACCCAGGGCTCTAGTCCTTGTGCCCCAAGAGGGGTAAGTGTTTTCCCTATGGGAAGCCAGCATTGTGCCTGCTGCTACAACAGATGCTCATGAAAGCGAAAGCTGGAGGCCAAGTTTCTGCTTCTAGTGATCGTGGGGGAGATAACCTGTTGACTGAGGCTTTTGAAGCCACAGCTTCCTTGTCGTGGTCCGATAACTCCGTGTGTATTTGATTAGGAAGCATCCAACTCTCTTCTGGTCTCCAGATGTCTCACATCTGTGGCGTGTTTCTACAGAAAAGGTAACATGAAAGAGAGTCTTTGTAAACTGGGCAGGCCACTGATAAATTGTAAGGATTTTTTTTTTTTTTATCTTGAGTTCCATGAGTCTCACAAACATTTAATTCAATCAGCCGTTTTCACACACAGAACTCCCAGCATATGCAGGGAGTTATTAAAATTATCTTATTTAAAGTTAATATGTACCTGGGGTGTGGACGGCTGCTATTCACTTAACTCCTTCATTCCAGCAAACATTTACTAAGAAGAAACTGTGTTAACTTTTCTCTCCATGTGTGTTTATGATTGAGAATTAACACTATTTTAAAAAGAACACTCTAAAAGTAATTTATGGGCTTGGTTGAAGATACGAAAAGAGAACAGAAGACCTTGAAAGGAAAGAAGGTCCTGTCTCATTCTTCACCCTTTATCCCCCTACATCCAGGAACGTAATGACATCGCTGTTACATAACAGTCACATTAGTCATACAGAGAAGCTGCTATTAATTTTTTGTTTGCATTATTCAGAGTCTTTTTACTGGTGTTCAATCATGATCATTAAATATGGCTCCCCTTAGGGACACACATGTCTTTTCAGGTAGAATCAGAGTGTATTTGTGATTTCCTGTGCATTAGTGGACATGCGCATTGAGTGACAGTGGCTTATCAGAACACAAATAGCAGTTTAATTGCTGGGATAAAAACATGGATGAAAACTGAGGTGGCAGGAAGGAGTTTAGTTTGCTCGAGGGTTTTAGTCCCTCACTGAGGCAATCCAAGGCGAGAACGGAAACGTAGGCCACACTTAGTCAGTTGCTCCCAGTGGCTCACTCAGCTCGCTTTCTCATATAGCCCAGGGCCAATGCCCGGGGTGGAACTTCCCACAGAGGTCTGGGCCCTCCTGTCTCAGTTGTGAGTCAAGAACGAGGCCCACAGACTTGCTCCAGGCCGGTCTGATGAAGGCAGTTCCTTAATTGAAGTCTTCTGAGGTGACTCTGTGTTGTTGACAAAAACTAAGTAACACACACAATATGCGGATTTCAAACTACTTTGTATATCCTGTTTTGGGAGCACTGCAATAGGTGTATTCTGTCGTATAATACTACATATCACTCCCTCTGCCAATTAGCATTCAGATTAACGTGCATATATGTGCGTTCCTTTGTATGGCGTTGGAACAGCGTGATTATAGGAAGACTCCAGTAGGTGAATTTTTGAGTCAAGTTCAAACTACATTTCTGAATGCATCTCAAATATTATGACAGATAATAGTAATAATGATTGCTCTGGGGGAGGGAGGGGACTTACAGCTGGGAAGTAGAACCAAGGCTGTCCTGGGTCATTCTGATGAGATTGTGTGGTCTCTGTATTGGCCAGGGTGATGTTCTGGACTGACTGGGGAGACTTGAAGCCTGGGATTTACCGGAGCAACATGGATGGGTCTGCTGCCTATCGCCTTGTGTCAGAGGACGTGAAGTGGCCTAATGGCATCTCTGTGGACGGCCACTGGATCTACTGGACGGACGCTTACCTGGACTGTATCGAGCGCATCACTTTCAGTGGCCAGCAGCGTTCAGTCATCCTTGACAACCTCCCACACCCTTACGCCATTGCCGTCTTTAAGGTGCGTCCTTTCTGTCCTCCCATAGTTCATGTGCAGTCTTCCAGAGAAGGGGAAGAGCGTGGCTAGGCTCAGAGCTGAGGCCTTGCTGGGCTTTTGCAGAGTCTGTCTGAGGTCTCAAAAACCGTCTGCCTTCCAAATCCGCACTAACTTGTCTGCAACCTTCATGGAGAGATGTAGGCTTCTATCTACCACTCACTGCTCACTTTTCAAAAGGTTGACAGTTGAAATCCCTTCCTCTGAGGGAATCTCTTTGCTCTTCACTCCTGTGGCCTCGTCGTTGCAGTTCCGTATCTTCACCCCTGGCTTCATTCCCTGCTGACTTCCAGTTCTTCTCACCCTAGGGAGCAAATGCGTCTGCCTAGAGTGGGGAAACATATGTCAAAACTGAATCACCCCCCGTCCTTCCACTAAATGAGTACTAGGTAGCCTTTTCTCGTCCATTTCTTCCTGTCGGTGAGGTTTCATTTAAGTGAAATTTTGACCAGGCCTCTTATCCAGTCATCATCTGCTGTCCCTGCATGGCAGTGGGTTGAATGGTCCTTGTCCTCATGAAGTGTCCCAGGAGGACCACTGAGCTGGATTAACAGGCAGGTTTTCTCTTCAGAACGAGATCTACTGGGACGACTGGTCGCAGCTCAGTATCTTCAGAGCTTCCAAGTACAGCAGGTCCCAGGTGGAGACCCTAGCGAGCCAGCTCACTGGCCTGATGGACATGAAGATCTTCTACAAAGGAAAGAACGCCGGTAAGGCAGGGTCCTCTTCTCTCTCCCCAGCCTTGGTCTCCAGAAAGGGGCTGCCGTGTGGGCAATCTCGACTCAGAGCAAGATCTGGCAGTTTGCCTCTCTGTTGTCACGACAACATGCACATTATTTAATTTCTTCCTAATGGCATCTTAATTTCTTTTCTAATGATACACAAACAGCTGGAAGACAGCGAGTTCTGCCCGCCCGGAGTGCTGGTGCTTAGTGGGTGATTACGCCCTCTTCCCGCCCTTGGCTCCTGGGCGATGGGTGGTGTGGGCTTCTGGTTACAGCTGTGGGAGGCCCATTCATGTGCTTCATCCCCTTCTGGCACATTCACAAGGAATGGTGCATGCTGGGTTCCCAGATGCTTGCATGCCCAGATGCTTGAATGCCCACTGGACACACCTACTTCTGCGGCCACACTTTGTGCAGTCTTTTTCATTCATAATCCACATTGGATGTGTGAACTTCAGGAAAATGAATGTCATGTTTTCTCTTCTCAATGTTTTACCAGTGCCCAGCACTTAGTAGGTGCTTAGCTCTTATTTGTTGAGAGAAGGGATGAGCAGAATTCACTTTTATTTAGAAGCAAATTCTCACATTGTAGCTCAGGCTAGCATGAAACTTACCATGGAGCCCAAGCCAGCCATCCCCCTGCCTCCGCCTTCCAAGTGCTGGAATTACAGGTGTGAGCCTTCATGCCTAGTTGTTTCTATTGTTTCTTTTTGAGACAGACCCTCATGGTGTTACCTAGGTTGTCCTAGAACTCTCAATCCTCCTGCCTCAGCTCACCGAGCACTAGGCCTTCAGGTGTGCACCACCTGGCTAAGAGTCTTCTTGTAAAACTATTGGCTCAGGATTCCAGGACCCCCTGTCAGCGGGTCCTGCAGGCCGGGATTGTGGTTATGGGAGCTTCCTTTCTCCTTCGACTGCCTGTTTGCTTATCTTGAAGGAGACTCCCGATTCTCTAGCAGAGAGACAAGGCGTTGCTGGGAAGAATAGTCCCTTTAAGCACACCTTCCTTATCTCCACGGGATTAAATGGCTTCCTGGGTCTGCTGACTTGCCTCTGTGGACACACTGCTGGGGTTTCCTGTTTTGAACTATAGGGTTGATAGGCACCGTTTCGAAGTTCTTGGCTTACCACATGGAGAGAAAATTGACAAGGAAAATAATACACTTATAGATAACCACTGTTATCCCTTTGGAACTAAGGAAGAAAGCATGAGAACTCCCTCAAGGACTCCAAAACGTTGGGCACGAATCTAAGTCAGCATTGTTTGTGTGGCTTCTTAGCTGGTAGGGGGTTAGCATTACGATCCATGGTTTGCAGATCAAAGAATGAAATCCTAGATATGAATTAGTGTTCCCAAAGGTTCTCGCCAGTTCGAGAGCTGCCTCTACATGGAGAAGCCTTTTTTTTTTTTTTAAATGGCTTTGTGATTTGAGGTTGTTTTTGTTTTGTTTTTGTGGGACGGGACATTATATGGCTCCAGCTAATCTTGGGAGATAACCAATTTACAGGAGGACAGGAGGACGGGGCCCTGCTTCTCAGGCTCAGCACCATTCTCCTTGGGCCTGTGATGAAGGACACCACCCTGGCTGCTCCACTTGGCAGGCTGCAGAATGTTCTCTCAGATGCCACCTCGTCCAGAAGAGCACGGCTCCACTGCTGTGGGTGCGCATGGCACGCTGTGTGCGCACCCAGCAGTTTCTGTAGCACTGATTCAGTGAGCCTTCTGGTCTCAGGCTCCCCACTTCCTACCCTGGCTGCCTCTTAAGCCAGCAGTGCAAGCACAGCCGAGGGGCAGTCACACCCAGTCCCTGGGGAGCAGTGAGGTGCAGTTTTCGGCCGAACCCCTGTGCTCTGCACGCTTGGTAGAGTCTCGGCCCAGGTGTGATTTCCCTTCATGTTCTAAAGAGGAGGTTGGGGCAGTGTCTAGACCTGAGGAAGTGCTGGCTTGAGGGGGAAGTGCTGGTGGCAGACACGGCCATGATGGTTGTCACTTTGGCCTGGGGGCACTTAATTGGTGCCCTTCTTCAGGACCAAACAGGACTTTTCCAGGGTGAAGAAAGCAAGCTTGCAGTGTCTTAGACTTCCATGGTGATGTTACTAGTGACGTTCAGGCCCTTATCCGTAAGCTTGTTGGCTTTAACCTCCCTGGCTCTGTAATGCCCTGAGAGGGTACCCCAGTGCAGGATGCATGCAGGGAACCTCAAGTGCAGGCCACTTGTTATTTTTGTTATTCATTCCCAACACACGTAGGACTTTCTATCAGCCAAGCATAAAACAATGGTAGGTACGTTTATTAGGGTATGGCTCTGTCACCCGCACAACGCTAATGTGTTTCACAGGCTTGTGTAGCCAACATTGGTCTTTCCCCGGTCCATGTGCCTTCCCATACTCCCACTGTCTTCGCTGTCTACACGAAACCTGGGTTCAGTGGCTCGTCTGGTGATACACGTACTGCTAAGAGTTTGAGCCAGGCTGCCTTCAAAACTTCAACTTCAGTGCAGCTCTCGGGCTTTGTCCCCTCTCAGCCATACCTTGGTGATGTGACAACAATTTAGAGTTCTGCCATTTGATGGACGCTGGCCTGTAATTAAAAATTGGTTTGCATGAACAGTCAGGGTGTCGGGATACTTGGTTGTTAGTGAAGGCGTTTCTGGTCTCGCTCTGACTGGTCTTAGGCAGAACCAGTACTATTTCCCCGGCAGGAAGTTCCTCTTTCATCCTTTAAAGAGGTCGTTTTGCAAGATTATGGGTCTCTTCAGTGCTGCCATGGCATGAAGCACTTTGGGGTTCTTGTAATTCTCCCTCAGAGCCTACCATGAAGACAGGCTTCCAAGCACCTGCAAGAGTGGGTATGGTTATCTGTTACTAGAGGCAGCATGGATTCGACAATTGCCAAATATTTAGATACTGAAAATGTCCCTAGTGTGCCTTGTGAGGAAGTCCTAGGCTAGGGTCTTCTAGAGGGGCATTTGTCTCTTCACGAGGGATAATGGGCATCATACCATATACGGCTGGCGTCCTGTGTAAAGGGTCTGGGGTAGATTCTCCCTCCGTCTCCATTGGGCTTTCTTATGTAGAACACCCACCTTCTCTTCTGTGTCGTTGTGGCAGCCGGGATGCTCTGCCCTGCCCAGTTTGTGTCCTCAGACCTGGCGGCTCACTTGGTCTTGCCCTGCATGAGTTCTCATAATGGCAGTGCCATGCAGCTTTGCCTGGGTCAGCCTCTTTAAATAGGGCCCGCATGGTCTCCTTGTCCACCTAGGGACATCCACTGTGTGTGTGAGACTGCTGGTCATGTCATTTTATGGACACAGTTCATGCGCAAATCACCCTGTACCAGCACGTGTTTAAGGGACTTAGCCCGCCAGCGCTGCTTCCCTTGGAACACTGAGTGGTTTGAACACACAGCACAGTTTGAGCTTTCTGTCACTGGGAGCGGCTGTGTGTCGATTCCTATAGTGAGCGATGTGGGAATCTGAGGTAAAGGAGCACCTCGTTCCCACAGGCGTCAGGGTAAACTCATGTCTAAGGCTCTGGCAGGCTGGCAACGAGGCTCTTAGGGTAGATTGAGTCATTTAGGGTAGATTCAGTCTCTTTGAATGTTTTATCACATGAATTTCTCTCTCTGGGTGAGCACACATATGTATATACAGTGCTGAGCACACATGTGTTTATGTGTGCGTGTACATATATATGCATATCTGTACATATACATGCATGTATATGTGTATATGTATGTATGTACAGTGCCTCTTATTCTCTTCCTTTCAGCATCAAAATGATATCATCACTCAATCATTTTACTTTTAATTGCAATGCCACCTTAACACCCCAAAGGCCCTGTCAATACTAATGGTCATCTGCTGTGATGGTTAGTGTTAATTGTTAACCTGACAGAACCTGGAATCCCATTTCAGGTGGGGCTCTGGGCCTCTCTGTCAGGATTTATCTTGATCACGTTAGCTGAGATGGGGGAGTCTGCACATGATGTGTGTCACCGTATGCTGGCTGTGGTCCTAGACTGTATAAACAAATGGGACTGAACCATCCTTCTCTGATATTTGTGGCCACAGAGGCCCAGCTCCCTCGCTCTTATGGAGACAAGCCACTGTGAAGCCCCCACTGAGGATCAGGCCCTTAGGCCTCCGAACAGAGGTTCATCAATGTTCCAGAGATTTCTAGGCTCCCCACCACCTCATCTGTAAGATGACTTTCAGTGGCTCGCAGTGGTTCTCTGCCTGCCCCTTGGCACATCTTAGCCTAACTGCGGCTTCTGACTTCTGTGTTTTCTCTCCAGGAAGCAATGCCTGCATTCCTCAGCCCTGCAGTCTACTGTGCCTCCCTAAGGCCAACAACAGCAAAAGCTGCAGGTGTCCAGAAGGCTTGGCCAGCAGTGTCCTCCCCTCTGGGTACCTGATGTGTGACTGCCCTCAGGGCTACGAGAGGAAGAACAACACCTGTGTCAAAGAAGGTGAATCCCTGGTTACCCCACCCTCTTTCTCCTTCCCTTCCGATCTCAGTGTTTCCTAGGTTTTGGTTAGAGAATGTCCCAGGGGGAAGTGATACCTGTTAGATACAGGGAGGTGTTCCAGTCCAGGTTGTAAGGCTTTTTTGCTCTTCACAACAGTCCCTGGCTGGTGTTCATACAAAGGTCATCGCTGTGGCCCTTGGTTTGGTGGTAATGACACAGCTTCCCTCAGGCCCAAAGTCCTTCTGTTCCGTGTATCCCTCTATGCAAGCATGGAGTTGCTTGCCTTCCAAACATAACTGGCCAAACTCTGTCAGAACAGACTGCTCTCTATCTGCCACCGCAGAGCTTGGAATGGTCCAGGTGTTTGGGATCCGGGTTGGCGAAGGTCTAAAAGTCTTGACTTCGGAGCTGTGAGCAAGTCAACGGCAGCAGGAGCCTTGTCTTTAGCCGGTTTGAATTTGAATAAATGGCTTTTTTAAAAAAGAGAGAGAGAATCTGACTTGACACCTCCCCATTCCTGCAGGTGCCCAACCTCCCATCTTGTGGCCACCCCCTTCCCATCCACCCCCAGTTTCTAGCCTCATACTCCTATCAGCGGGCGCCCAGGAAAGGTGGTCTGGCATCAAGTACGTGGATTGATGGCTGAATTCCTGTGTTTTCCTTATTCTTTAGGTCATATTTACTTTGCAATCCTAGCCACACTTGTCTGAGGCCAGGGCAGGCGAGTGTACAATGGAAGCTTTCTCTGCCAGCTTCCCTAAGAAATACAAATGGAGGAAAGATGACTGTCCCGTCCCCAGAAACAGGGGGCTCCCTTTCATGCTCTGAATGGCATCTTAAAGCTATTTGGAAAGAAAGTCAACAGTAAATTGTAAGAAGAGGGCAAAAAGGTTCAGTCACCATTGGAATGTTTTTGATTTTCCACACAGGCCACCGGTGTCCTTGGCCCAGTGTTCTGAACAATACTTTTATGTCCCCTGTAAGTCCTTGCTTTAAAGAAGCCAAGGACCAAAAAAAAAAAAAAAAAAAAATCATAAAATCTTAGTAAGCTGCTTGTTTATTAAATTAGTGTATACATGGATATATAACTGTTATCTAACTATTGTCTAACTACATAAAATCATCCCTTCCTAATTGCAAATCCATGGCTTCCATGGATAATAGATTCCATGGATCTTGAAGTCCTTAGTATAAGAGCTTAGGATTTGATGTACCCTGCTGTATACATTTCCTTTGTATAAGAGCATATGTCCAACTTGCTGTATATGTCCAGCCACCTCCAGACCACTGCAGTGTAAACACTGCATAGGTAGGGGTCACACTGTACAGTTCAGGGAGTGATATCAGGGAGGACAAAGTTTGTCCATGCGCAATACCCCCCCACCCCCGCGCCACACATATTTCTGGTGTTTGGTTAGCAGAATGTTGAGTATGGAAGTCATGAGTACACAGAGCCAACGAGGTGTGTATTATAGCTGTAGATGTATGGCCTGGGTACATCCGATACTCTGTAGACACAGCCTCTTGAAGGCTTATTTGTGTGTAATTTATATTTTATTTTTGCTGACAGAGGGATTTATTTCCCAGTAGACCCAGTCAGTGTCAGGCTTTTCCTTTTCTTCATAGTAGTCACCTCTGAACACTTGCAGCCTGCCTCATCTTCAGTTTTAATTTAAAGAGGGAAGAAAGAGGCCCGGGAGGGGTGTGTGTGTGTGTGTGTGTGTGTGTGTGTGTGTGTGTGTGTGTGCGCCTGTCTCCTGTGCATGTGTGCTCACTTGTCCCTTCCCTCCCCCCATCTGCAGCAGAACGCAGTTGAGGGAGGAGGAAAGGAAACTGAGAAAGAAGAGAAAGTTTTGTGGTGAGGTGGTAAGAATAACCCTAACTCCCTCCTCCCCCCACTTCAGAGAACACCTGTCTTCGCAACCAGTACCACTGCAGCAACGGCAACTGTATCAACAGCATTTGGTGGTGTGATTTCGACAACGACTGTGGCGATATGAGTGACGAGAGGAATTGCCGTGAGTCTCCAGGCGTAGGATATCAGACATGCAGCACCGCCCAGGGGCCTGCTGCTCCTTCCGGCCCTGGCCTATAGTTTGGGGGTTCTGGCTGGACACTACTGTGGTATTTATCTAAATGAATGGGATTCGGGCAGAAAACCCACACGTAAATATATGCTACGCATCAATTTATTGCCTATGTAAATTTAAGTATACTTAACATTTGAAAGTGAGCTGACTGGATGATGAGGTCATGACCTTGGTATCTGCATGGTGTCATCTACTGGGTGTCATCACCGGTAGCTCATGGGTGGATGACATGATTTGTTTTGTAAATTTAACCCTGGGACATTTCAAAGCCATGCAACAGGTGTCACCTCCTGTACTGCTTCTGTTAACTGATGTAGGTGCACGCCAGTCTGAAGGGAGATTCTTATAACTGGTCGGTGGTGCCACAGGGCCTAGAATGTGAGAGTTGTTGGTAGGTATGTCGTGTCCAAGTGATCTTGGCATTGAATAGTTTCTAAGGGCCAACTCCATTTTACAGACTCGTTTTGACAGACAGCTACTTAACCTTAGCTCTCCTTTCCCAGCTTTGGTTTTAATGGTTTCGAGATCTCTCTATAAAGACATATGCTCACTGATGTTTATTTAGCCCCTCTGTCTTGGGCTTTTTTCTGGGAGGGAAGTTTGTGTCTGAGAAGCCAGTGGACAGTACAGTAGAGTGCAGGGTGTCATGATGGGTAGCTGTATTATTTGGGTAAGTCACTCCGGTCAGCTCCCGGATGCACAAATGAGGGTGTCTGAGGAGCGTGGGAGCACTGAGCAGAGGTAGCGTGATGGACAAGGGAGCCACGTGCTCCCACTCCTGTAGATGATAGGGCAGGTAGGATACGATGCATAACCCAGGCCAGAAGTTTTGTGGGTGTTATTGGAATAGCAGATGGGAACCACCCAGGTGCTATGGTAAGGACTGACCTTTGGGAGGATAAATAGTGGGCAGAATGAACTGGATGAGAGAGAACCTGACTGCAAGCCCGGAACCCAGAGACCACGGCAGGCCTGTCTTTCAAATTGGTTACCCCTGGCTACCCAGAGGCTCTCTCACCATTAGAACTATAAAACGGGTTGATGAGGAAGCCTGCGGACCCTGGCAGTTGTGTGTAGGTCTTCTATGGAGCACATGCTGGGCCCCCACAGTGCTTTAACATGGGTAGCAACTGTATAGCAAGCTTATCAGTTTGCGTCTAACGTGACTCATGGGTTCACCTGGGCCTTGCAATGCCCTTCCCTGCCCTCTCTGACTTGTTGGAAGTTTTGTACGAGTCTTTATACACTTCCATTTTCCCTTGAGACACACACCCTCATGTAAGGCTGGCTGAGGCAACCCACTAGGGGGAAAAGGGTCCCAAAAGCAGGAAAAAGAGTCAGAGACTGGGGCTGGGGATTTAGCTCAGTGGTAGAGCGCTTACCTAGGAAGCGCAAGGCCCTGGGTTCGGTCCCCAGCTCCGAAAAAAAGAACCAAAAAGAAAAAAAAAAGAGTCAGAGACAGCTCCTGCTTCCGTTGTTAGGAATCCCACAAAACACCCAGCTATATAACTATCGCGTATGCAGTGGACCCACTCTCTGATTGTCACCTCTGTCTCTACAAGCCCTTATGAGAACTGGCTAACTGATTCTGTGGGCCATGTTGTCATGGTGCAAAGGGGTGTCTGAGTGGCAGATTGGGGAAGCCTTAAGCCTCTGGTTGTCCTTATTTTTTTAATAGGCCTTTCCCATTTATCTGTGTTGTTGTAGGAAGGTGTGATGTCATGGGATGGGCAACACTCTTTTAAAACATTAATAAATGCTATTAATTACATAAAGGAGATGATGGAAGAGAATTATTTCCATATAGGGCTGTAGGAAATAGCTCAGACATTAGGCTTAGCAGAAGAAAAGTAGGCTAGTATTCCCGTGCCCGGGGCTCAGGCCTCCTAACAGCTCTGTATGCGCACAGAAATCATGACCTCTGTGTTTGTGCAGGTGGCTACTGACCTCAGCACTGGCCTCCCACAGCCCTAGCCCTATGACTGGTCTTATGGATTTCTGCATAGTGTGAACCCCTACAGTGGGTGAAATACCAGGCTGGCTCTGTCCTCCTGGTTTGGTGTCTGTCAGCTGAGGTCGATGGCACTCCCCACCCCCGCTTGCCCTTAGACAACCTTTGTTCCCCTCTCTCTCTCACATGTCTGAACTCACTGGCTTAAGCATCCACATGTTGGATGTGACAGGGTGAAGTGATCAAGAGTGATGGGGATTTGAAACCTCTCCCCTGGGAACCAAACCGAGGGGCCAGATCTGTCTCTCACGGGCCTCTCCTTATCAAGGAGTGACACGCCTGTCTGCTTATCCAGATGGTGAGCAAAGCTTTGTCCGAAGGCCAGGCTGCAGAACAGGGCAGGTATGGCGGGGTGTGGTGGCATGGGGTGACTGCTGAGGCACCCTGTCAGCTGCAGGAGAAAAGAAAAGGGGGCTTGCAGGCGACTTGGGAGGGATGTTGTCAGTCATTTTCCTGCCTGTTAAACAGACTCCTCCACCTGGGTGGGTGCCAAACACTCAGGTTTTCACTGAATCCCCTGCCTTCTTGTCATTTGTATTCATTCCCTGCCTCCTACCAGGAGCTCAATTACAGAAAAGAAATGGAACCTCAAATAAGGGCTGCTGGGACATCTAGCAACAATGTTGCCATTTGGCGTTTTGTTGTACTATGAACCTCCACCCTCTGTTCCAGGGTGCTGCCTCGCTCTGTGTCAACTCCCCGGCAGCTTGGAGAACAGTCTTCCTTCCCTCATTTCTCCTGAGTGCCTTTCCCCTGGGCCTCAGGGTTTCTGGATAAACCAGGACATTTCTGTTTAGGAGAGCGAGTTAATTAATTTTCAGACCCATCCTTATGATGTTGAGGCACGCCGAGGGAAAAGAGACACCGTTAGGAGTCCATTACCTCTACAGTCTGCTTGGTAGGGTGTGGACCTAACACTGAACTCTTCTGTACCCATAGTAATGCACTGGGTGGCAGTCACCTCTGTCATATTAGAGGGAAGGGGGTTGCAAAAGATAAGGCCCCATAAACTGTAGATGGGAGAGTGAGTCCTGACTGATCCCGGCAGTTGCTTTACCTTCAGCTTACGACAGAAGAGATGGTAGCTTAGGGAGGGTGAGTGTGAGGATTTAAACCCCAGCCCTTATGAGTGCCGGTTCAACACTCATTTCTGCTGTAGGATTCTGGGTATGCGTTCCTTTCACCCATACAATGTGTGCCAGCTGCCGGTAGGGGACCGGCCATTCCTCTAGGACAACTGAGTTTCTGTTGCTTGCTTGGGAAGAGAACTTGGATATCTGGAAGGATTTTAGGGGCTACTTCAGCCCTGCACTTCCTCTCTCAGCCAGACAGCAGTGTCTCACGTTCTGAGCCCCATTTCTGTCTACATCTGGCCCTGGAAAACACACGCCCTTACCTAGGTTGGATGGGAGTTTCAGTTCCGGTGTGATTTGTTTCTGCGTGAAGTCGGGGTGTAGTTAATGTTACAATTAAAGTCTAACTCTAGTTTTAACTGCTATTCTGGTGGGGAGGCTTGTAGGGGGACAGAGGATGAACTGAATGTAACAAATGTGTCACTGTGTCCCTTCTTTCCCATTGTAGCCACGACCATCTGTGATGCAGACACTCAGTTCCGGTGCCAGGAGTCGGGGACTTGTATTCCACTCTCCTATAAGTGTGACCTTGAAGATGACTGTGGAGATAACAGTGATGAGAGTCACTGTGGTAAGGGGATGCTGCTGGGCTTCATGCTACTCTCGGGGCTGTGCTAGTAGATTGGGTGGGCTGCAGTCAGGAATTTCTGAAGGACAATTTGGGACTCCCACCTCCATGCCCACCTCTACCCTCATTTCGAGGGCCTGTCACTTCTCTCCTCTGCTGTTTTAGTAGAGCCACTTGTATGTCTTTCCTGTGCACTCAATTACTCTGGAAAAACTGGTCTTTAGCTAAAGGTCAGGAGATGGCATCTAGACCCCACCTCCATCATTTATTCTTGTTCAGCCTTTGTTTTCCAATCTGAAAAATGGGTCCTGTTTTTTCTTTTAGACAGTCTATACATGAGACATGAAAGCAGGGATGTATGTCTTTTGAGTGAATTCAATTAGTCCTTTTGTTTTCATTTTATTTATTGTTATTATGTGTGGCCATGATGTATGTGTGAGTCTGTGTGCCATTATTTGTCTGATTCAGGATGTGTGAGTGTGTGTGTATGTGTGTGTCTGTGTGTGTGTGTGTGTGTGTCTGTGTGTCTGTGTGTATGTCATTGTGTCTGTTTGTGTGTCTGTGTGTCTGTGTGTGTATCTGTGTGTTTGTGTGTCTGTGTGTGTGTTTGTGTGTGTCTGTGTGTATCTGTGTGTTTGTGTGTCTGTGTTTGTGTGTGTCTGTGTGTGTATCTGTGTGTTTGTGTGTCTGTGTGTGTATCTGTGTGTTTGTGTGTCTGTGTGTGTGTTTGTGTGTGTCTGTGTGTGTATCTGTGTGTTTGTGTGTCTGTGTGTGTGTTTGTGTGTCTCTGTGTGTATCTGTGTGTGTGTAACAAATCTGGAGCCAGTTCTCACCCCCCACCTTTTCATGGGTTGTGGGGATCGAACTCAGGTTGTTGGGTTTGCATGGGAAGCACTTCACCCACTGAGCCATCTCTCTGCTTCCCCTCAAACTCATTGGATCCTTAATAACCATACATAGCCCTCTCCACCTTTAATTTCCATTTTTTTGGAGACAAGTTCTCTATGTAGCCTAGGGTGGCTTGGCACTCCAGATCTTCCTGCCTCAGTTTCCTGCGTGCTGGGACTACAGATGCATGTCTGTGACCAGCTTCACAGATGTGTTGTTCCCTCTAAACCAGTCTGAAGTCATTACCTCTGTTGGGAGCTGGCAGACAGCACTGATGTAGCACCAGCTCTCCAAATGGAGGGTTTTGTACTTGGAATTCTAATGTGTTGCCAACACCACTGGGACTAGTGGCGGCTCCTGTCTTTGACTGGGATCCTCCTTAATGATCTCCTCAGTGGGATTATCCAACACGACAATATCACCTTCTGACAGAGTGGGGAGCTGGGGCATCCCACTGTCCTACTGATGTTTTGAGCAGGCTCTGGTCTGAAGCTGTTACTTACTGTAGAAGGAGATTTTAGTGCACAAGCCCCGAGGACCTATCAGGCTAGGAGGAAAGTAAGAAGGGAGGGCAGACGCCAACCCAGACATGGCGATGAGTTGCCGAGGCCCTGCCAACCCACCCTTCTGTCCACAAGGTCAGGGCCAGGCAAGCTATGAGTGTGCACATGGACAGGGACGGCTTTGTTTGCCGTGAACAGGTGGTTTGACTCACAGGGGCTAGACCTAGTGGAACCGGGGCTGCTCACAAATCATTTTAACACAAGCCAATTATTGAACACACTTAGGGCCACTTTTGCGTAGGGTGTACCTTGGCCTGGCTAGAGAGGGGATGGCGCTTTATGTTTTATTTTTTTGTTCCATAATATTCTTACATCAAATGCTGTCAAAATGACCTTGGGTTCTACAACTCTTTCCATCAGTCTTTCTGCCCCAGAATTCAGAGGGTGAAGTGTGTGGGCACGGTAGAAATGAACCTTTTCCTAGAAGAAATGTAACGTCACATGGTTCCAAGTCCCCGTGCTTGCCTAGCTCCCTGTCCGGGCACCAGTTGAGCTCACCACCCCCGTTCTCCCTCCCCATTTATGCTTCATGGCTCATTCTTGCTCGTCGGTCCTGAAACCATCACAAGATCCTACTTAGTGCAATTCTCTGATGCTGCTCTGCTTCTTAAGCCTCAGACTCTTCATGAATGCCTCATTCACCCCCTCGGCTATCAACAGGTCTTTGAGGAAAGCAACTTTTTTTTTTTTTATTAACTTGAGTATTTCTTATATACATTTCGAGTGTTATTCCCTTTCCCGGTTTCCGGGCAAACATCCCCCTCCCCCTCCCCTTCGTTATGGGTGTTCCCCTCCCCATCCTCCCCCCATTGCTGCCCTCCCCCAAACAATCTAGTTCACTGGGGGTTCAGTCTTAGCAGGACCCAGGGCTTCCCCTTCCACTGGTGCTCTTACTAGGATATTTATTGCTACCTATGGGGACAGAGTCCAGGGTCAGTCCATGTATAGTCTTTAGGTAGTGACTTAGTCCCTGGAAGCTCTGGTTGGTTGGCATTGTTGTACATATGGGGTCTCGAGCCCCTTCAAGCTCTTCCAGTTCTTTCTCTGATAGACTATACATGGACTGACCCTGGACTCTGACCTCATAGGTAGCAATGAATATCCTAGTAAGAGCACCAGGTCCTATTCTCAGTTCAGTGGTTTGCTGCTGGCATTCGCCTCTGTATTTGCTGATTCTGGCTGTGTCTCTCAGGAGAGATCTACATCCGGCTCCTGTAGGCCTGCACTTCTTTGCTTCATCCACCTTGTCTAATTGGATGGCTGTATATGTATGGGCCACATGTGGGGCAGGCTCTGAATGGGTGTTCCTTCTGTATCTGTTTTAATCTTTGCCTCTCTATTCCCTGCCAAGGGTATTCTTGTTCCCCTTTTAAAGAAGGAGTGAAGCATTCACATTTTGATCATCCGTCTTGAGTTTCATTTGTTCTAGGCATCTAGGGTAATTCAAGCATTTGGGCTAATAGCCACTTATCAATGAGTGCATACCATGTGTGTTTTTCTGTGATTGGGTTACCTCACTCAGGATGATATTTTCCAGTTCCAACCATTTGCCTATGAATTTCATAAAGTCATTGTTTTTGATAGCTGAGTAATATTCCATTGTGTAGATGTAGCACATTTTCTGTATCCATTCCTCTGTTGAAGGGCATCTGGGTTCTTTCCAGTTTCTGGCTATTATAAATAAGGCTGCGATGAACATAGTGGAGCACGTGTCTCTTTTATATGTTGGGGCATCTTTTGGGTATATGCCCAAGAGTAGTATAGCTGGATCCTCAACTTTTGACAGCTGTCCTGGGTCCCATGCTTGGCTATTCTTGTTTGCGTTCATCTTTCAAATTATTCTAATAGTGATATATATATATATATATATATATATATGTATAGTGTGAGTGTGTGTGTGTATACGCGCAGCACACATGTGGAGGTCAGAGGACAACTTCATGAGTTCTCTCCCTCCACTTTTACATAGTCTCTTAGGGTTTCCATTGCTGTGACCAAGGCAGCTCTTATAAAGGACGACGTTTAGTTGGGACTAGCGCATAGGTTCAGAGGTTCACTTTCATCTAGGTGGAAAGCAAGGCAGTGCGCAGGCAAACATGGGGCTGGAGGAGCCGAAAGTGCTGCACCTCGATCCAGAGGCCTCCAGGCAGCGAGCCCCCCCTCACAGTGACACTCTTCCTCTAACCAGGCCTCAGCTCCTCATAGTGCTATTCTCTGGGCTGAGCATATTCAAACCACACATGGGTTCTGAGGATGTAATGAAGGGTGTCGGGTTTACGTGGCCTTCATCTGCTGCACAGAGCCAGCCACCTCCTCCACTCCTCCTGTAGTTTTGAGACTCAAGACAATTCCACTTAGACATTCTGCGTCTTGGTCCTTTCAGGCTTCTGTTAAAAAAAAATAAAATAAAACTTAGACCGTATGATTTATAAACAGAGCTTAACTCCTCCTCATCTTGAAGTCTGGGAGTTTCTAGATTAACTCGTTTCTAGTTTCAGGTTTGCTATCTCCCGAGGGGCTAGCCTATCATACGGTACCTTCTCTGTGTCCCCAGGAGGCAGAGGTGAGGAGAGCCCACCTTCTCCCTCAGTGAGGTCGTGGCTCCCACTCTTAGCCACCTTCTAAAGGTCCCGTCTCTTGTTCTGCTGCATCCATGATGCATTCCTTGTGGGGGTTTGGGGTCGGGGCATGTTCAGACCTCAGTGGGGTTTTTCGATTCCTCAGGACCTAAAAAAGGTATCACGGGGAATCCTTGCTTCCTTTGGCCAAGCTGCGCCGCATCATTGGCCCCAGGAACTGTTCCTTCTGGAAAGCAAAGCCATGGGCATCCCAGAGGGAAGTCCTGATCTCTAGCTCCTCCCTCAGCAGTCTCAGCACTACAGCCACTTTCCCTGAGGAGAGCTTCTTCCAGTGAGCAGCCCACAGCTCTCCCTCAGCAATGGGCTTCGTCTCTAGGGTCTCGGCTTCTCGAAACTTCTGCTCTCTGGTCTCTCTCATGATTGTAACCTAACTTCAGTCTCATTGCCATCCCAGGTGCAAGAGTGTTTGTGGAGTACACAGAGAATGTCATGATAAATGGGAGAGGTCATTTTTCTTTTTCTCTCAGAGTCTCCATGGGTCGATATCTTAGCCTATCTAGAACCCATTTGCGACGTGCATGGTGGGAACTGTTGTAGGTGACCTTCTATCCTTGGTTTGAGGCCTTTCTTTCCACCATGTCTGTGGATGGTCCAGGATGGACGCGCTCCTGGCGAAGGTCTCTGTGTCTCCCCTGTCTGAGCAATCGGTGGCGCGTGTCCACTTCTGACTTCTGAGGTGTGAGGGGCAGAATTCAGAGTGTGCCTTGCCCCCCACCTCCAGTCCCCGCTGTGCTTTCTCCCCACAGAGATGCACCAGTGTCGCAGCGACGAGTTCAACTGTAGCTCTGGGATGTGCATCCGGTCCTCCTGGGTGTGCGACGGAGACAACGACTGTCGGGACTGGTCTGATGAAGCCAACTGCACCGGTCAGTACTTCCTAGGCCTCGTGAACACTGCTCACGTAGCGGTGTGCTAGTGAGCATAAAAACTAGATGCTGAGAATTCGTGTCAGAAACAGCCAGCTTGGCTGTCCTTGGAGCTTACGAGGTAGGAGCTATGAGCAGAGCTCCACAGGGTTCTGGGGGAATCTATCGTCTTAATTCTCTGGGACCAGTTAGCAAGGAATCTTTCACAAAGACTGACTGTGGGTCTAGGAACCATGTCTTTTTTTAATATTTATTTTTATTTTATGTGTATTGGCGTTTCGCCTGCATGTGTGTATTTGTGCCACATGTTTGTGGTGCCCTCAGAGAAGGTCAGAGAAGGGTATCCGACCCTCTAGAACTGGCTACAGATGGACGTGGGCTGTCAAATCCATGGTTTGAGTAGCACTAAACTATTAAGGGTTCCCTACAAGGGTTAAAGTGCAAACTGGGCTTGTTTGAGGTAAGATTTTATCCTTGGGAACATCGTGGGTGGGAAAGGAGTGTTAGATGCTATGAGATAGGGACTGTGTTCTGGTTCCTCTCTTGGTTTCATGCATGTCTACGTTATCTTCGTGAATGACTGACTGGCAGTGTTTACAGGAATGGTGAACTCTGGGTAGTTCAAGGAGTCGGGAATTTTGTGAGAAAGGAGCACAAGTCTGTTTTACTATCCTTCCCTCTGACCCTATGTTTTTATATGGCTATAACTTTCCAAGAACTAAAATTAGAATAAAAAATTTCTGTAGTTCCTGGATTCCTCTAGAAGCTGAAATTCAATTTGGTCCTAAGCACGCCAAAACAATGGCCCCGTATACTATCAGGATGCCCAGTGATGTCCCCCAGTCTCAGCCCGGAGAAGGACACATGTTTTGGGGTGTGATCTCCTTTAGAAGGGTGCAGGACAATTCTTCTCTACAGTGTATGTAGCCTATTGAAGAAGGAAAGCTAGACTGTCTGTCACGGGAGCCGCCACGAACCCAGAAGCATGTAGAGGCTGTCTGCAGGCTCGAGTTTGGATAGATAATTAGTTACCCTGTTAAAAGGGTGCACCCAGGCATTCAGTATGCAAATTGCAGCGTGGTTGAGCACCTCGTTAGTACTGCCGTGTTAGACCAGCCCAGCTTGCAGCAGCTCCTGTCAGACTTCTGGAATGAATTAACGCTTCAGTACTATGGGTGGGCGTGTCATAAGCTGCAGGCTTCCCCTGTGCTTTCCTGTAGACAGCAATGGAACTCTGTTCTGCTATTAGCCGCAGCCTTGTGCCATGTTCCTTCAAGAATTCTCCTTCTTGCCGTCTTAGAATAGTTGGAGGGTGGACATGAGCTCATTCTGCCATAGGTGCGACACTTCCTTTTCTGACTTATTGAATTAAGACAAAGAGGATGGGTCAGGCTGGGCTGTCCTTCTGGTGGCCTCAGCCCACTGTCTTCTCTGAGTTGAGAGTGTTCCTCATTGTAACCCACCGTGCTGCTACTTAGAGTCCATTTGCGGTCTTTATTCCTTTAAAAACACCCTAATCGTTTTGATGTTCACTTTAGAAAGAATTTCTTTGTACTCACAACATCTTCCTCTCTCATAGATGGATAAGAACTTTAAATCCTTGCCCACAATTCCAAAATTAAAATGCCTAGTAAACTATTGATTATTTTAAAGTGCTGGGCAGGCAATATTCTAGTTTTATCTTTTAAAACCATAAACATCAGGGCTGGGAGTGTAGATCAGTGATAGAGCATTTGCCCAGCACGATTGAGACCCTAGGTTTGATTCCCATCGCCTCCAAATAAATGTATAAATAAATAATAAATAAGTATCTAAAATTAATCAGTTATTAATTGATTCTATCTGCCTGCCTACCTATCATCTATTTGTCTGTCTGTCTATCTATCTACAATCTATTTATTATCTATCATCTATCAATCATCTGTCATCTATCTATATATCATCTATCTATCTACATACTATTTGTCTACCTGCCTGCCTTCCTGCCTGCCTTCTGTCTATCTGTCTGTCTAGTCTGTCTATCTATATATGTCTGTCTATCTGCCTGCCTGTCTATCTATTTGTCTATATATCTATATATCTATCTGCCTGCCTGTCTGTCTGTCTATCTGTCTATCTGCCTGCCTGTCTGTCTATCTGTCTGTCTATCTGTCTATCAAACTACATATCTGTCTGTCTATCTTCCTGCCTGTCTGTCTATCTACTTGTCTATATATCTACATATCTATCTGCCTGCCTGCCTGTCTGTCTATCTGCCTGTCTGTCTGTTTATCTGTCTGTCTGTCTATCTAACTACATATCTGTCTGTCTATCTGCCTGCCTGTCTGTCTATCTATTTATCTATATATCTACATATCTATCTATATGCCTGCCTGCCTATCTATCTATCTATCTATCTATCTATCTATCTATCTATCTATCTATCTATCATCTATCTATCTATCTATCATCTATCTAGCGTGTGTGCGGCATGAATGCACGTATCTGTGAAGATGTGTGGAGGCCACAGGACAACCTTCAAGGAGTCAGTTCTCTCCATCTACCGTGTAGACCCCAGGATTGAACTCAGGTCGTGAGGACTGGCAGCAAGTGCCTCCATCTGCTGAACTCTCTTGCCTGCTCCCAACTTACTCCTTTTAGTGACCAAACTCATGTGTCAGTATGTCACTTTACCAGCTATTGTCTTGTGTCCATGTATGCACCTTCAGTGGTTCTTACAACAGAAGACAGATTGCTAAACCGTCTTGGGGCTTTGTGGGTATAAACGTGTCGCCAGCCCCCTTAGTTTCAGATTCAAAGGAGTCTGGACGTCTTCATTTATAGCACAATCCTGTAATATTATTGATGGGGTTATCCTAGTTCTTATAGACCCTCGTGCTCGTTTTGCTTCTCTTAGAGAGTCTGTGGTAATGACATCCTTGTTTCCATAGTTTTCAATTGTTATGAAATTTCACCTATTTTCTTTTGAGACATGCTTTCTTTTCAAGATCTGAGAATTTATGCTTTTCGTCTGTCCTTGAATCTTACAGTTAAGTAGTTGATGAAGGTCCCTGGTCCTCAGCAGTTACTCTCAGGCCTTCTTCACTGGGCAGCATCCTCCTGTTGCTCCCTCTTCCCGATGTTATATTTATTCCTTTGGATTCTTAGCTGGACTCTGAGTTACTTCTATAGAGCCGCCTTCCAGTTCTTAAGTTCTCTTTTCAGCTAAATCGAATTCTTGTTTCTATGGCTGTAGATTTTTTTTTGTAAAACATCTATTTTTTAAATAAAAACCTTTTTAAATAATTAAATATTGTGCCTAAAACACCTAGTTATTTTTCAGTGATAGCCCGTAATTCTTCCTAGTTCTCTTTATGCTTTTTTTCTATATCATTAATTATTCAAATTTAGTTCTCCCTGTGCATTCCACTGTAATCCAGTGCTGTGTAAGTAGTGAGGCAGAGGTCTCCCTCCTTAGATTTTAGTCTCCATCTTTAGGCCCACTTATACGGTAATGGTTTTAATCAGGTGTTCCAAATGATGTTGAGAGGTTGGGGACAATCAAAGCCAGGGAGTAGGTGGTAGGATGCCTGTGTTAAACTGAACTCACCCAATTGACCCCACAGTTACAGTGAATCCCATCCTCCCCAGTCTCCAAATGCTACAGCCTGGCTCAGTCATTCTCTCTATGTGGGTGATTGAAGTATTATTTTTGAGCATGTTACTTCTCAGACACGTAAAATCAGAGGACTAGTCCATTACTCAGATTTATTTTTTAATCCAGAAAGGAAAAGGCTCTATGTTCCAGGCATGCCTGGCCAGTTGAGTAAAACCTGATTAATCCTTCTGATCCCTGCATCTGGGCTCAAATCTGGAGATCTCAGACACAGCTCCTAGACTGTCATTTGGAAACCCTTCGGGCACTTCGAAATTGTTATCAATTAAAAGGAAAGTGCACAGGCTGGGTAACAAGTAGATCCTCCAGGTAACAGCCTTAAATGAGTTTATGCTCTGTGAGAAGGAGCCAGGCTGAAGTTGGCTAGAGGACAAACGGCCGGGCTCTCGCCATCGATAAGTCAGAGTGTAGGCAATGCTGTTACTAGACAGAAACTCAGGTCACACCCACCATTCATAGATTCCTCTTTTCAGCATGAGTAGATCTTAAAAGATGTTTAGTGGATTCTGAGTGCCCTGGTTTGTAAACACTGACTGAACGTGGACTTACGAACGTTCTTCTTCGCTCTTTGAAGAGATGAAACGACAGATAACGGAGTGTGCGTGTTTCAGAATGGTTTGAAAAACCAGGTTCTGGGTGTTTCTGAGCATTGCGACAGAGTGGCTTTCAATTCAGTAGGAATTCTGGCAGATGTGAACCATTTTTCTGACCCTTCAGTAGTGTATCCCCCGACACCTGCACTGGATCAAGCTCTGTAGCTTGTTCCCAACAACCCTCTCTGGTTGGTTTTTCTTCTCCTTTTGGGAGGATGCCTATTCATACAACAGGAGCCACAAGGAACTTTTCTAGGTTATAATATTTCCTTGCCAATGTTTTTGCCTTGTTCTGTTTGACTTACGACCAATGGCCTACACCTATCCAAAAAATGTTAAATAGAAAATTCCAGAAATAAATAATCTTTACACTGTAAATGAGTTTTAATTGTCCTATTTTTATTATTAACTATTTTGGTTTTTTAAAATTTTTTGTTATTTTATTTTTAAACTTATTTTTAATTTTATTTTTATTAACTAATTTATATTTTCTTTTTTTTTTTTTTGGTTCTTTTTTTTTTTTCGGAGCTGGGGACCGAACCTAGGGCCTTGCGCTTCCTAGGTAAGCGCTCTACCACTGAGCTAAATCCCCAGCCCCTAATTTATATTTTCTATTTCTGTGATTAAAACATCATAGGACTGTACGTTAGAAAATATGTAGTGTTCAGTATTATCTAAAGTTCTAAATATCCATGCACCGTCTTAAAGTGCGCTCCCTGTAAATCAGGGACCGCTGTGTACTTCTTTCTGTTACTTGTGAACAACATAGGTCTGGCTTTCCTGCAGCAGTGAACAGATATAAAACGGTTTCCTGTTTCTTCATGGGAGGACCATCACACTGTCAGTCTGGGTTCATGCAAAGTATCTTTGAGATTCGGAGATGCATTTAATGACCTTTTGTGCGCAAATGAAGCTGTTAGTTTACATCAGCGCTTCTAGGGTTGTGTGTGGTAGAACTGCCTTCAATTCCAGCATTTGAGAGGGAGAAAAGTTGACCCTTGTAAGTTCAAAGCCAGCCTGGTCTATAGTGAATTTCCCGGGCAGCCAGGGACATGCAGAGACTCAAGCTAAACAAACAAACAAATAAATAAATGGGTAAAACAAAACCAAAAAAAAAAAAAAAGGAAAGATGCATCTCTCTGTCTCACTGGCTTCTTTTTAAGTCAGCAGTTCTCAACTTGTGGGCGGTGACCTCTTAGGTGTCCGAATGGTCCTTTTCTCAGGGGTTCCATGTCAGATACCCTGCGTATTTCATATCTATATTATAATTCATAACTGTAACAGGATTACAGTTATGAAGTAGCAATGGGAGAATTTTATGGTTGGGGGTCACCACAACAAGAGCTGTATAAAGAGTCAGTGTTAGGATGGTTGAGAGCCACTGTTTGGGTGATTGTACTGGACCCTGAGTGTGTCAGGTGTTGCGCTTACCTTTACAGAAGTTTTAAATCGTTCCTGTTTCCCGGCTTGCTTTCTTTTAGATTCTGGATGAATCCATTGTGTTCTGTGGGTCTGGAAGTTTCTGCATTTCAAACGGAGTACTGTTATTTAGAATTACATTATTAAAATCATGCTGCTTCATAACTTAGAAGAACTCTCAAGACACTAGGCCTCCAGACAGTTGCTGAGGAAGGTCTAGAACCTTCCGTCAGAACACACAGCATCTCTTATCTCATGGCATCTCTAGGGAAGAGGCTTCTCTGAGAGCGTTCAGTAGCAGTGCACTGAAGAGGAAGGGCCCCTGTAGACACACATGGCCTGCTGTGTTACAGCCGTGTCTGCTTCCTAATGTCTCCCAGCCAGCTCCTCCTGTGTAAAATGCTCCATGGTTGTGAGGAGTCTTTTCTGTAGGTGCCTAGGCCTGTACACTGACTTACACCACACTGTAACCTGCCAATGCCTGTTAAGACGTTTCTGAACTAATTCTTGGTGACCTCGGCTCTTGTGCAAAGGAGCCATCTGCATAGCAGTAACTTCTCTAGAGCTGCCTTCTCTTTCCTTTCTAAGCGATTGTGGTAGACACGATGCATTATCACTGGCTGGTGCATGGAGCTGGAGAGAGCTAGTGCTCCCCAATCTCTGAGTGCTCCCTACTCTTCATGGCTCCCTGGTCCCTCTTTCCTGCCCTCCCCTGTCTCTTTAGCAGTAAAGATATTACTAAGGGAAAACTACTTGTACCTCAGCTGCTCCCAAAGTCCCCACCTCAACATCTAGCTTAGACCTTCCTTCTGGTAGTTAAGGGGGGAGAGTGGAAAAGGAAGAATGACATTGTTCTCTTCTCATTGGCAGCCATCTACCACACCTGTGAGGCCTCCAACTTCCAATGCCACAATGGCCACTGCATCCCCCAGCGATGGGCATGTGACGGTGACGCGGATTGCCAGGACGGCTCTGATGAAGATCCCATCAGCTGTGGTAAATGTAGATTCCCTGGCCCTTCCCCAGGGTCTGCCATTGAGGGGAGGGGCAGCCAGTGAGCCAGGAGGTGAAACTTTGTACTCCTGTGTTAGCAGTCTCACACACACACACACACACACACACACACACACACACACACACACACACACACAGATAGAGAGAGAGAGAGAGAGAGAGAGAGAGAGAGAGAGAGAGAGAGAACCACATATTCAGTACTTTCTCTGCTACGTAGTTAACATTCCTTTGCCGGACATCCTGAATTTTCATGGAAGTGGAGTCGCTGGGGTCAAATATCATTATGTAAGCTCTTCTCCATTCAGATTCAAAGTTTAAAATTAGCTTTTTCCATATACCTGCATTTCGTTTAGTGAGCATTTTTATGAAGGATGCACAGTAATTATGATCTAGTTTATCCAGTTGATCCTTGCTGGGCATTTATTCGAAAGCGGTTTTGTTCTCACTGTTAAGACAGCAAGTGCTCCACGTCCTTAGAAGGCCCGTTTCCCTTTGCCCTATTTTGGGGGACACTTTGCACAGTATGTACTCATGATGGCAGAGGTTCCCATGCCTTCCCATGGTTCCCTTCACTGCTAGATTATCTTACGTGCTCTCTGCCCATCCTGAGCTACACGATCCTTCTCGCCTCCCCTGATGGCTTCACCATCCCACTTGTTTTCAGGACTTTATAACTGTGCTAGCTTCTGATCTATCTCTTTCCAAAGTGATTTCTGCATATCAGCATTAAGCATTTTCCCCAAGTCATAGACTCATGGGCCTTTTCTCTATCTGAATGATGCTCTTTGACTAGTTTTCTAGGAATACCAATTGCAACACATGTCCTTGTCTTAGAATCTAGTCTCTGTAGAGGGAACCAACTGCAAGGTACTGAGCTGTCAAAGGCTGCGCCTGCTCTGGTAACGGCCTTCACTCTAGCAGTAGGCTTAGGGCAGAGAGACTTAGGGTAAACAGATGGGGCATCGGGATGCTTTAGTTCTGGTTTCAGTTTCACCAGAAATGGCCGTGAAACCCCAGGCTCTCTAAGCAAACACACTCCAGAAGGGCTTTGTTCTAGGATTCCCAAAGAGTAAGTATCAAGGTGCTAAGTGTTTCGTGGAGCATACAAAATCCGGGATTTAATAACTCAGATTCATGTCCTTTTTTGTCTCTATTTGCTGAACCATCTCTCTTTGTTATAAAAACATAATGAATTTTTTTCTAGGTATTTTTTTATAAACCATCCACTAATATTCACGGCACTGTCAACATTTATTTGGTATTAATCAAGAATGAGCCTTAATTCTTGTGCCAAATAAAGAAGCCAAGTCTTACATTAAAAAACTCACTTTCTTTCTTTCTTTCTTTCTTTCTTTTTTTTTTTTGTCGGTTATTTTAATAGTACAGTCTGGGAGTTGAAAGCATAAAAGGGTCTAGAGTAAAATTTGCCCCCACTCACCCCTATACGCGCACCCCAGTCTGCGTACTTCTTCTGCCCCATTCTTGTAGAAAACCATACTTTAAATGGCTTTACACATTGGTCGGTGTTTTTAAATGCTCGAGACTATTTCTGGGTATAACAGTGTCTCAGGCAGTGATGGGCTCCGTTTACAGTGGTCCTATGGATGACAGGGAGATGTGACGTTTCTGTCTGGTAGCAACTCCAAGCTACCTAACATCAGTGTGGCATGTGTCATTGTGGGTGTGTGGCAGTGTTCGGGTAAATAAGCCTTCAGTGTTGCCAGCCACATACACATGTGACACACACAGTTGCGTGTTATGTGCAGTACAACAGTGATGATGCTTATGTGCACTGCTGAGCGTGTGTTTCCCGTGTTATCTCTATCCTTCTTATCATTCCTGAGGGACAGCTAGTCTGGCTTGCCACTTCACCGGGTGCCACACCTCATCTGTTTACCTCATCTCTCCAGAGCATGTGAAGTGACTGGCCTGCAGGTGCCATCCAGGTCTGCCTCCCTGAGGTCTTGGGATGTTCACACAGCAGCAAAACCGACCACCTCTTAGCACACAGCCCACTGTTATGTGAAATGTGATTATAAATTCGAAGGCACATGTATTCCTTATACCTCTCTCATACACACAGTGCCACCAATGGTTTTCTGTACCTTGTTATTATTACATAGTTGTATATCCTGGTTGATTTTTTTCATCGTAGTCTCCTTCAGACTCAGGTACCCTTTTGTTGAGCATTCACCTGGAACAAGTGGCTCGTTCTTGCTACAGCGTGTTGCAGTGTAACATTGGTGCTGCCACTAAGTTCCCGCTGCAGTTTTGTCATTGCGTTATTTTTGAGTTGTGTAAATAGCATGCTCATCTGCTTTTGGAATTGCAGGATCATATATATATATATATATATATATATATATATATATATGTACACATACACACATACATGCTATATATATCATACATATGCTGTATACCCCCCCCCACACACACACAATCAGTTTGTAACTTCGCTAGCCAGTAACAGACCACCTTGGAGGTGGTGTGGCCTGGCCGTCAGCCAGTGTGAGCTCTTGCCTGCTTCTTCACTGTTGTTCTTCTGTGATTGACTTAAATTTCAGAGAAAAAGTGCAATGGATTCCACTGCCCAAACGGCACGTGCATCCCATCCAGCAAGCATTGTGATGGGCTGCGGGACTGCCCCGACGGCTCTGACGAGCAGCACTGTGGTGAGTCCAGTCCTTGCCCTGGTGGTTGCACCAATCTCTTCTCTGGTCCCTGGCCCCAGAGTTCTCAACCTAGGGAATGGGTCAGGCAGGGAGACGAGGCCCAGGAGAAAGGGAGCATTAAGCTGAGTGGGGTGGCCTAAACGCTGCCATTTGGCTGCCACGTGAACTGTCAGCCGCACGGTTCTTTTTGCCTGGGCACTTTCCTCTTCCACTTGCCTGGTTTCATTAAAGTTTATCACTGAATATCACTTGAGGAGTATTTTAGGCAAGGCGAACCTTTTTCTACCCCATTTCAATCCTAGAGGTACACATCTCTGGAGAATGCTGGAAACAGCTGGGAACTTTTAAAAGCCATGGTGTCTGGGAGCTACCCCAGACTTTCTGAGGTACTTAAAGTATGGCTTGGACGTTGAGATCCTTCTGGGTTTTGTTTTTCTTTTCACAGTGCTCCACATGAATCTAATGTGCAGTACAGGTTGGGAACAAATGTGTGGTACAGGTTGGGAACAAATGTGTTAGTTCAGTAGTTGTGGTCTGGCCTCTAGGCAGGATCTGGCCCATCACTCAAAGGTGTGTTAGTATAGGCATGGCTGACTGGCCTGTGGCCAAATTCATCCAAGTTCTTTGGAATGAAGAACACAGTGTGTGTTGCATGAGGCTGTTCTCGTGCTATGATGGTGAAACTGAGTAGACAGATGACACTGTGTTCTAGGCTTCTATAAAACACAGGTCAACGTCTCTCTCTAATGGCATGGGAACAACATCTTAGGTTCGACATCTTTGCGCATGTGCGCGTGCGTGCACACACACACACACACACACACACACACACACACAATTGGAGAGAGGGTATATGATAAGGAATTGGTGCCCAAGAGTATAAAAGCTTTAATTTTTCTTTTCTTTTACTGGATATTTTCTTTATTTACATTTCAAATGCTATCCCCTTTCCCTGGTTTCCTCTCTGGAAACCCCCTATCCTATCCCCCCTCCCCCCTGCGTCTATGAGAATGCTTCCCCACTCACCCACCCATTCCCTCCCACCTCCCCACTCTGGTGTTCCCCTACACAGGACCAAGGACCTCTCCTCCCACTGATGCCCAACAAGGCCATCCTCTGTTACATATGCAGCTGGAGCCATGGGTTCCTCCATGTGTACTCTTTGGTTGGTGGTTTAGTCCCTGGGAGCTCTGGGGGTTCTGGTTGGTTGATATTGTTGTTCTTCCTATGGAGTTGCAAACCCCTTCAGCTCC
Organism: Rattus norvegicus; assembly: GCF_021556685.1. Lineage (NCBI taxonomy): Eukaryota > Metazoa > Chordata > Mammalia > Rodentia > Muridae > Rattus > Rattus norvegicus. Next base: position 50,080,433 of record NC_141541.1, on the reverse strand, counting down.
TTCAGTCCTTTCTCTAACTCCTCCATTGGGGTCCCCAAGGCAGTTGTTCCTCACATCCAGATTCGTTCGTGCTATGGTTCCGAGATCTCTACTCCACATGCGTTTCCAGTGTCTGCTCTCACAGGGACATCTATCCTATTGTGATTTCTCTCATCCTAGTGACCTTTGCTTCTAACACCAGTGGCTTTTGGCTTTTCTAAAGGACCTGCCTCTCGAGAGAGTTAGTTACATTGGTCTCAGGGTTTCCACAGAGGGGTTGGAGACAGGTGTGTGTGCTTCAGCCTGTAATGCTGACTGCTGGTAGAAAATGATTACTCACCTCCTTATCAGAGAGTCCATGTCCTGTTAATTATGGTTAAGGTGTGGGCTTTGTGCCAGGCAGCTCTGGGGTGCAATTTGGGCTTCTCTCTCATTAGCCTGTGCCCTTGGCAGACAGAGTACTTGATGCTGCCACCCCTATTTCCTTGTTCCATATGTATGCAGAGACAATAAAATCTCTTATACTGTTGTCTCGAGGTTTAACGGTGCACTTTATGACAAGTGTTTTCACTCAGGGCCTTGCATAAAAAAGTGTTCCACCCCCCAAGTGGCTCAGGGCCTTGCATAAAGAGGTACTCCACCCCAGGTGGCTGTCACCATCAGTCACTGTGTACAGTATTCTGTCCTTGAGTGTTTGTTCGGGGCTGCAGTGCACCTGTGCCAGCCTTAGCCACTCACAGCCCTTCCTTGCTGTTCTCTTTCAGAGCCCTTCTGCACACGCTTCATGGACTTTGTGTGTAAGAACCGTCAGCAGTGTCTGTTCCACTCCATGGTGTGTGACGGGATCATCCAGTGCCGAGATGGCTCTGATGAGGATGCCACCTTCGCCGGATGCTGTGAGTGCATGGCTGGGGGGAGTCCCATGACCAAGCAAGTTGGCCACTCTGTGGGGCACCTAAGACCTGAATGCGGGTCACGTCTCAGTGCCTAGGACTGCTGTTGTTGTTGTTCCTTTTCTCACAGAAGCACTGATGCTTTGCATCTGCTAGTTATACGTGATTGTGATGAAGCTGGGGAGTGACCAGAGCCTTGTCAAATGTCACCTTACGGGAGAGACTGGCCCTCCATTTATATTGACGGGCTAATCTCTCTGTAGCACAGTTTTGCTCCCGTGGTCTTCCTGGCGTGGACCCCCACTTTGTATACTTTCTTTTACAGCCGCCCTTTCCTGCTGCTATCCCTAGTCGTTACTTTGGTGTTGCTGTGACCAAAAGAAACAGCTTTTTTTTTTTTTTTTTTTTTTTTTTTTTGGAGCTGGGGACCGAACCCAGGGCCTTGCACTTGCTAGGCAAGCGCTCTACCGCTGAGCTAAATCCCCAACCCCAGAAACAGCTTTTAAAGAGGATTTACTTTGGCTCATGGTTCCGTGGGGTTTGGCCCATGGTTGTCTGGCTTCATATGTTTGGGCAGAGTATTGCAGTGGGAGTGTGGAAGGGGAGAACATTTTACCACACGACACACGGGAGGCAGAGTGAAAAGGACTTGTGGACCCAGTGCAACCTTCAAAGGCCCAGCCCGAGTTTGTACTTTCCCTGGTCATGTTCTACTTCCCAGGGTTCCCATAGCCTCCCAGATTAATGGCACTGAGTAGGGACCAAGCCTGTTGGGGACATTTCACATTCAAAGCATAGCACTAGGTCTGTATAGGTCTCAAGCTATCAGAACAAAATCCAGTAGACTGACTGGGTGCCTCAACCAACAGAAACTCTGTTGACCACTCTCGAGGTGTTGGGAGCACTCTCTGGAGCCTCCCTCAACCCATGATCTTTCTCCTGTATGTATCTGTGTCTAAACTTCTACCGTTGTATATTTTTATTTAAAGAAACAGGGTCCTGCCATGTTGCCCAGGTTGGCACCAAAAACCTGGGCTTAAGTGACAGTCTTCTCCTAAGGACACAAGTCATACCAGATTAGAGTCCACCTTGATGACTCCATTTGAATGTAAATTTTCCCCATTAAAAGCATTATTGCTAAAGCAGGCACAGTATGTGAGCTCAGGGGTTCAGCCCTGTCCTGGTCCCATGTGAGTGGGCAGAATGGGTTAGTTAACAGTGCTCTGCTGAGACTGGGTCCCTCCTTGATTTCTCAGGGCTCCCTCAGCTCTCAGCAGTGTCTAGACCTTGGCTATCAAGGAGCCCTGCTGCCCTGTACTCTGCAGCGTGGAAGTCACCCGACCTTGACCCACATTTCTCGCCCTCTAGCCCAAGACCCGGAGTTCCACAAGGAGTGTGACGAGTTCGGCTTCCAGTGTCAGAACGGAGTGTGCATCAGCTTGATTTGGAAATGCGATGGGATGGATGACTGCGGAGACTACTCTGACGAGGCCAACTGTGGTAAGAAGCCGGAAGACCCACCTTCCTCAGCCAGCCTAACGTTACAGTGACGGGGACGCTCCAGTGCCTTCCGCTTCCTCAGCAGCACGTGCTGCCGGCTCTCAGGTCCTCTCAGGAGGAATGAGTGGAGTGAAGAGGGAAGGTGGCATCCAGTAGGTTCCAAGGCGATGCTCCTTCCACTCCCTTTGCACAGTTGCGAGGCCCACAGCTCATGTAGGGAAGATAATGGGTAAGGGATAATGGTGTCTTGCTTACTTTTCTTGTGGCAGAATGCACAAGAGAGCCACCTTTAGGAAGAAGTGTTCATTTTGGCACATAGTGTAAGGATGCTGTCTGCCACAGTAAGGAATTCGTGACAACAGCAACCTGAGATGGCCAGGCAGTCAGGAAGCCGAGGAGTGAGTGCGGATACTCAGTTTAGTTTCTCCTTTGGAACCTGCCATGCTTTCCTGCTCTGTTAAACATTTTGGAAGCGCCCTAATGGGCATACCCAGGGGTACAATGTTTCCATGACCATTCTGCATCCCACTGTATGTTGACAGAGGAGATTAGCTATCATGATGGTCAGTGCTGAGGAACATGGTTGGCCATTACAGACCATACCGTCATCCTTGGACCATCTTCACTCACACTTAAGCTATTTCTTCGGTAGAGTGTCACCATTAGAACTCAGAGTTACCGTTCTCCGGGTACCAGAGTAGGTCAGAGAAATAGGAGTTGGGGCCTAAGAAGATGGGGTGCTGTTGAGTTTGTAGGCATTCTCTGTCCCTCCTTGGATCCCTGAAGATGCCATATGTTCTCTGGGAGAGCCGGATGGGCACCCTGGGACTTGGCCTAAGGAGATAAGCATAGGCAGAGCCTGGAGTTCCCACTGGTGCAGTGGAAATGACTGTTGTGCTTGATCTCGGCAGAAAACCCCACAGAAGCCCCGAACTGCTCCCGCTACTTCCAGTTCCACTGTGAGAATGGCCGCTGCATCCCCAACAGGTGGAAATGTGACAGAGAGAATGACTGCGGGGACTGGTCTGATGAGAAGGACTGTGGAGGTGAGAGCCCTGGGGGGCCCCCCTACCCCATCAGCCTAAGCCCCACTCCTCCTGGACAGCTCTGACTGGCTGCAGTCTCCCACCATCCCTCGAGGGCCTGGCTCAACCCTTACTGTTGGGTTTTCTGTGATGCTGAGTTCTCCTGTGATGTCATCCCCCTATTTCTCTTTCATTTTGCGTGTTTGTGCAGGTGCTTATGGAGGCCACGGGTCAACTCCGCTGTCAGTTTTCAGTCTCTTTTCACCTTGGTTTATGAGACAGTCTCTTACTGGGGACCCGGGGCTCACCAATTAGGCTAAGCTGACTGGCCAACAGACTCCAGAGGTGCCTGTGTGCCTGTCTTCCTCCCACTGGGCTTACAAAAGCATGAGCCGCCATGTTTAGCATTTTGTGTAGGTTCTAGAGACTGAACTCAGGCCCTCGGCCCCAGGATCCCCACTTCCTGTTTGCCTGTCTATGTGATCGATTTTCACTGTCTCCAAGGCTGCCCATTTCTGATTCCGAGGAGCCCAGAGCTTGGCGCTCAGCATTTGGTTTGCAGTCCCCACACGCATTTCCCTGGAATATCTTCGAAGTGTCAGAGGACCCCATATCAGTGGGCTTTGATAAGTGCCCAGATCCTGTGCTCTCTGGCATACTTAGGGACCCTGGTTTAGAACATGTGCTTCTGTTGCCTTTTGCTTCTCATCTTGAATCGTTGTGGTGTTGTAGCTAGAGCCATGCGAGGCTTGTGTGAGAATGCTCTGGCCGCCTGGGCCTTCCTAGTTGTGTGTCCACCTCTTCCTCTGGCAGCAGCCAGGAGCCCTTGCAAGAGCAAACACATGCAACTGTTACATTATTGCAGGTGTTGCAGTTTATAAAATCTGCTAAGCAGTATTGAAAGGCTGCCATCTCTTCAGGAACCCCTTTCATACCCCATATACGTGCTGTTTACGTGGGTTGATGTTTCGGGCTGTGTCTGTCACTGGTGCAACAGGGACATCAGCATAGGTTGGGGACACATTTTCATTGGAGACCAAGCTTCTACTAACACTTTGTATCTCCTTGCTTATTCTTTCTCAGATTCACACATTTTCCCCTCCCCCACCCCCGGACCGTCCACATGTCTGCCCAATTACTTCCGATGCAGCAGCGGGGCCTGCGTGATGGGCACCTGGGTGTGCGACGGCTACAGGGACTGTGCTGATGGCTCAGATGAGGAAGCCTGCCCCTCTCTAGGTGAGTCGTAGCCCTGGTTTGCTCAGCTGTCATTTTCTCTCGGGAGGGGACTCTGGGAGCATTGTGCACCAAGACCATGTGGCAACCAACCCAAGAGAAGCATCCCAGCCTTTAAACCTCTCTGTGTGCTTCCTGCCGGAAAAGTCCTACTACTCTGCCTGCCACCCCTGCTTCTCTTGCAGTGAGGAATTACAGTTGGGATAGTAAGGCGGCAGTGTTTTGTGTGTGTGTACAAAACTCAGAGGAGAGGACCCAATTTTTACCCTTGCTGGCTGGCTTGCATGCCTTCTAAAAGAAGGGCAGCCACTGCCATCTAGTGGCTGATCACAGAAACAGCTGAAAGGCTTGTACAACCACTGTGATGCCGGAGGTCCACCTCTGAGAAGTCACCTGTCCTGTAGACAGAACTGGGGTGGGGTACGGAGGCTTTCCCTGAACTTGAAGCAGTCCACATTTGCTTTTGAGAGGAGAATTGACACTTAGTTGGAATGTTTTGCACAGTCTTTTTCAGAGCCCACTTCTAGGTCTGTAGAGACTCTCTTCCTCTCTGCACACCCACCTCTTCCCTGTTCAAAAGTGACTGTGGCTTCTCGCCTGCAAAATCAGAGGAGGCTTTAGGGTTTAGTGGTGGGAGATTCTGTGACTACTAAACAAACATCTTAACAATTAGGCAGTCGTTTTTAACTGGTGGGTTGCTAATTCTTTTTTTTTTCAATTTTGGTTTTTAAGAATCATTATAGTCATTGTACGAGATAGTGCAGCTTTTTATGCTATTTTCATACATGTATACCGTGTGTCTTGTCCACAGCCACCCACATCATTTCTCTACTTGTCAGCATGTGGTCTTGTAGAAGATCAATTAGTTTTTTTAAACCCCCTTGTGTGCATGTGAGTGTGCGTGTGTGTATGTGTACGTGAGTCTGTGTACATGTGTACACGAGTGTGTGTATGTGTGTGCATGTGTGTGTATGTGTGTGCATGTAAGTGTGAGTGTGTGTATGTGTGTGCATGTAAGTGTGTGTGAGTGTGTGTATGTGTGTGCATGTAAGTGTGTGTGAGTGTGTGTGTGTGTGTGTGTATGTGTGTGTGTGTGCATGCTCATGCATCTTCACATGTAGGGATGTGGAGGTCAGAGGACAACTACGGAACTCACTGGTCTTGCTTGAGACAGCCAGTGTCTCTGCTGTGTGTTGGTGCATAAGCAAATCTAGCTGGCCCTCAAGCTTCTGGGAATTCTCCATTTTCATCTCACCCGAGGAACCCTGGGGTTACAGGTCCTCACATCTGTGAGGCAAGCGCTTTATCCACTGTTGTCCTCCCAAGCCAGGAGAGCAATTCTCAACACCCAGCATTTCCTCTTCCTCTTTCCTCCTGTCCTTTCTCCTCTTCTCCCCTTAGGTCTCCCCATCCCTCTCCTCTTCTCTCCCTTCCCTTCTCTTTGCTCTTTTGCCTCTCCTGTCCCTCTGCCTCTTCTATTCCCTCTCTTCCTTAATTACTTTTGGAGAGAGGCTGTCAGTGTGCATCCTAGTCTAGCCTGGGAGCCTTGCTATAGCACAGCCTGCAGAGACTGGGTTGGGTGGATCTGATGCTGCAGCAGCTAAGAACACAGCAGGAGCATGTCAGCATGCCTAGTTCGGGCCCTGTTACTACGGCTCTTACCTGTTACCCGGATGTTCCTGCACGGTTGTCTTTGTGAAGCGGTCCACAACTATGTCTCGAGTTTTCTCCTTTCTCCTCTCCTCTCTCACAGTTAGTATAGAACGCTCCCGGAAGAGAGTATGTAGGAAATACATCTGGGGACTGATGTGTTTGAACTGCTTTTGTCTTTAGAATCGTGGGGCGTCTGCGGTGGTCCTTTGAGTCACTTTTAGGAAACCAGGGCCAGCTTGAGCTGATCGTCTGCGTGTGGCCTCACTTTAAATTTCCTGCTCGCTTAGCATATCTTCCTCTTGGCTCCCATGTTCCGACTCTTATTAGGATGAGCTTCGATGTGCGTCTCTTCTCCTTCTGGTGGGGAGATCCACGGGTTGGGGTCTGAGGGGCTTTTCCTGGGACTCTTCAGTTAGTGGCGCAAGCCTCGGTCTTTCCTGGTGACCTTGTTGTCTGTCACTGTCTGCTGATTGGATCTACCTCCTCATGCTCTTTTTGGTTTGCTTTGTCTCTTTTTCTCAAACAAAATCTCTCTGCGTAGCCCTGCGATTAGCCGTGTAGACCAGACTGGGCTCACACTTGTGCTAATCCTCCTACCTCTGTCTCCTGAGTGGCTGGGATTTCAGGCATGAGTCGCCACATCTGCAACCCTTACTCTTGCTTTTTTTTTTTTTTTTAAATCTTCTTTAGATGTAAAGGTTTGCGGTTTTCTTCACGTTTTCTGTGATATTTGTTTCATTGCCAGCTCCTCCTCCGAGTGTCTTCATTTCTCTTACTTTGGGTTCAATCGTCTTTCACTTTTACTATCGTTCCTTTCAGTACCACACCTGTTCTCACTTGCACGGAGAATATGTCCATGAGCGGACTACAGACATTTGACTTTGAGGCTTGCTTCTGTGTGTGTTTGGTGGTGGGTGTGTATGTGCAGGATGCGTGTATTCAATTTGTGTGTGTGTGGGTGCACACACAGAGGCCACAGCAGGGCATTGGCGTTGGGTGTCTTCTTCTGTTGCCTTTCAGCTTGTGCTCTGAAGCGGTCCTTCACTGAATCTGCTCAGCTTTGGGGCAGGGGTGCTGGGTGTTCGGAATCAAGTCCTCGGGGCAGTGGTTCTTAGCCACTGAGCCATCTCCTCAACCTCCTGATAGCTGCTTTTTATAAAAACTCTATTTCCTCCAAACAGCCTTTCTTGGAGGTGTGTGTGTGTGAATGAGTGTGTGCATGTGTGTGCATGCTCATGTGTATTTGTATGTATGAGTATGTGCATCTGTGTATATGTGTATATGTGTGTAAGCATGTGCGTGCACACTTGTGTGTTTCTGTGTGTATATGAGTGTTTACAAATGTGTGTGCACACTCCTGTGTGTCTGTGTGTATGCATGTATGTGTGAGTGTGTGCACACTTATGTGTGTGTGTGCACGTGTGCATGCATACATACACACGTTGCATTTTATTTTGTTTTTGAGGCTAAAGGTTTTCCTTAGGTAATTCTTTACTGCTACACGTGTTTCAGGACAGGAACTGAAATGCTGTTGAGTGATTCTGAGCTCACTGCTCAGTGTGCCAGCCTTGTGCTTTGCGGCTGGCCTTCTTGCTAGGAGACCCCAGGCCTTGGTAATTTCCTTGTTTAGCCTTGAAGCTGCTCAGTGTACTTAGAGGCGAGCCTAGGCCTCCTGCCTACACTGTAAGGCCCCATGTCAGGGCTCTCAGGAAGTGTCCTGACTCCTCCTTGGCTGACTGAGTCAGTACCTCTGTTTCCAGTAGCATCTTCTTCCTCAGGTATGACTGCTTAGACAGCCCCTTTGTTTTGATTCTTTGCAAATCACAGTCAGCCAGGCTTCTGGCCTATTCAAATATGGGCAGTTGTCTCCAGGGGCTGGGTCTGGAAGGAGATGGTAGTGAGGAGGCTGCTTTGAAACTTCTGGCCCTTTTCCAGTCATCTCGCTCTCCTGATGATTTCTGGGCCTTTGGGGGACCCTGTGATATTGAGCCAGCTGGCTCAGAGCGTCCTCTTCCGATGGCTTCAGGGGGATGCAGCCCCTCCGACCTTCCTGAATCACTTGCGTTGACCTTGTGCTCTCCTTTCTTCCTCTCCATGCCTGGGTCTTTAAAGAGAATCTCCCAAGTGAGACTGTGCTGGGGCCCCGAGAGGAGCATCATAAGGCATTAGCGTCCCATTCGCTTTCTCTGTCCATAGCGGGCAGGTGCCTGCACCCCCACCCTCTCCCCCAGCAGATTGATTCGTGGAATGGATTGCTCGTATAGGCATGCTTCCTCCATACCAAAAAGTAATTTAAAAACAACATTTTCCTAGCAAACTCCACTGCCGCCTCCACTCCCACCCAGCTTGGGCAGTGTGACCGATTTGAGTTCGAGTGCCGCCAACCAAAGAAATGTATCCCCAACTGGAAGCGCTGTGATGGCCACCAGGATTGCCAAGACGGCCAGGACGAAGCCAACTGCCGTGAGTATCCTCTCACGGCCATTTTCCAGAGTCCGGAGGCCCCTCCTGCTTCATCTTTGGGCAGGTGGCTCCTGTCTGCCTTGGGGTAACCATGTTTACTGTTACTGTCCTTGAGGGCCCTGGTGAATGGGCAAACATCACACGTGATGGTGCTACTGGATTGAATAAGCCGGCTAAACGTTAAATACCAGACACATGCATCTCCAGCAGAGAGATTCTGAGTGGAAGAAAACGTTAACTTAAATGAGGGGTTTTTTTTTCCCTTCTAAATGGTTTTAAATCCTAAAAGCACCTGTTGGTAAAGCCATGGCCTTTTGGAAATAGTCAGTGAGCATCATCTCAGACATTTAGAATATTCTGTTGGGCAGATCACCTACAGTGCTGTGTTAGAACCTCAGGTTTTATCCCTGGAGTAATTAATTATCCTTAGGGGGGCACAGTAAGCCACACAGGGAACCTGAGCTCCCTGGGAGGTGACACCTGTAAGATGGCTATGTGCCGAACTGACAGTTATCCCACTGCCTGCTCCCCTGGTGTACCCAAGGAAGCTTCTCGGAGTAGGCGATGGATGGACAGACACACAGGCTGTCCTGCTAACTGACACTCAGGGGCCAGGGGAGAAAGTAGGCAGCCTGGATGTGAGAAGACAGAGAGCCTAAGTTTAATGCTTGGCACCCAGTCAGCACCTTTAGTAGCCAGCTACGCAGGAAACTACCTGTGGCCCGGGAAAGGGGAGGGGGAGATTAGAATGATGCCACCCTACCTGCTACTCACCTGCGTTTCTGACGGGGGACAGTCCTCGTGGATGGGGATTTGACTTACAGGGATCCTGTCTATCAGTCACCTACTCACTGCAGACGCAGATGTCTTAGCCCACCGCATGTCCAGTAGCACCAGGAAAAACAGGAGCTTTTCCGCACACGTATCTCATTTTGCTCAGTCCACACATAGCAGAGTTATAGAGTATCTTCCTTGTCTCCAACAAGCTGCTGGCTTGGAAGCCTTCAGGAACCTCCACTCCTCACTATTCTATGTAAAATAAATCATTTTTAATATAACTGGAAGAACTAGGTTAGGCCAGTGGCTGTACTTCCTTACCTTTGCTAATCCCCAATAACCACACAGAGAAACCAAGATTTATTTGAAGCTACACCCCAGTAGCTGAACAGTTAAATGATCTACCTTAACCTCTGAGCCAATCTGGCTTCCTCCCAGCCATGAACACATGATAACTGCATATTATTGATCTGGCTCTTTGGACTTCAGATATTTTCCCCTGATGGGGTCTTTTCAGACCCCCTCCTCCTCATGGTGACATGGAAATCTCCCCCCCAACCCCTCCTTTCCCTGGCCGGCAGACATCCTACTATACTGTCTTGTCTGCCCAGCCACTGGGTGATGAGCATTTATCAACAAGGCAGAGAATAAGTAGTAAGAATTGCTTACACAAACTTGAGACAGGAGATTCTTGACCTAAGCACTACAGTGTCGTGTGTGTCTGGACTGAAACAAGATTTGAGGGCAGAGATCAGCATTTGAATAACACAAGGACGACCTTTACACAGTGCACAGAAACATTTTGCCTACAATCCTGCTCTCAATGTTTGTCTCTTAAAGATTCTTAAGAAAAACAAAAGACTGAGCAGCCCCCAAAGTGAATCCGACCAAGTGTTGCCATTTCCTGATGGAATTGGTCCTGGCTCCTGAGCATCAGTTAGCAGGACAGTCGGTGTGTCTGTCCATCCCTCACCTACTCTAAGGAGCTTCCCTGGGTACATCGGGAGCAGACAGGGACAACTGCCAGTTCAGGACATAGCCATTATGTCCAGCCATCAGCTGCTTCCTCCAATTTAGCTCTTAGCTAATAGATGTGACTCAGAAGAATAATTTTTTTAAAGGATACTGTCTGTTCATTTTAAAATGTCTTCAGCACCTTGGCCCAAAAATACGAAAGCATGCACGTCATACCTGCAGGTAACCCGGAGGGGTCTCTGATAAAATAACAAAGACTCCAGGGAAATAGCTCTGAGACTTGGCTCCATTGGAAATGTGCCTGTGACCTAACATCAGTGCACAGGACCCATGAGAAGTGAGAGATCAGAGAGACCCATGCTTCTACTCCTGGTAGTGGACAGCCAGAGGCAGGAGGATCGTGGACCAGCCAGCTTAGCCCAGTTGGTGACCTCTGAGCCTCCGGAAGCCCTGGTCTCAAGGGAGGTAGATGGCATTCATGAGGATGAGATTTAGGCTTGTCCTCTGACCTCTGTACTCACAGCCGCATATGTGCACACACATGCTTGTGCACACACCTAAGAAGGAAGGCAAATTAACATATTGTTGGGAGTTTTACCGTGTCATTCACCACTCTCACTTCCTGTGCTTATGTTCCTCCAGTCTCCAAATGTCCTTGTAATTTTGGTATCATCTTCCGTTTAGTAAAAGGAAGATCTAGCTTCGAGGAGAACAACCCAACCCTTCACCATTTGCCCCTCATCCCTCACCCCACCCCTGGTCAGTAGCATGGGGACCTTATTCTGTGTCTTGCTGTCCTTCCATGTTCTTATCAAGGGGGAATATAAGCACGACACAGACACAGAGAAATTAAGTACAAGTTAGCGGAAACTCCTACATTTAGAAAGCGAACCCCTGGGGCATCCTGATAGCCGGGCGGATTTACCTCATACTCAAACTCAGCTAAAACCACAGTGGGAACAGCTTAGCCAAGAGCTAGCAGGGGCATCAGGTGAATGTTAGAAATAATTAACAGGAAAGAAAAGAAGCAGAGCCTCCCTCCTGGGTGATTGGAACTCGCTAATTGGCATCCTTTTAAATCACTGTTTTCAACTTGTTCCAAATCTATCTTACTCACAGGGGTGTTGCTTAGTTAAGGGTCTTAAAAATCAAATGTACTATTACCCATAATTCCTTTGTTCCACCCTTGTGATCACCTTATCAAAGAGAAAACACGTGTTTCCAACACATTCTGTGCTCCGGGCCCGGCAGTCACGTGTCTGTTGATCAATTCAAGTATCAACGGCAGTCTTACTTTTGGGTTTTAAAGCTATTTCTTGTCCCTAAAGTTTCAAGACACATTTCACAAAGCCGCCTCAGATGCCCAGTCACTCCCTTCACTGTCGCCTCTGTTGTTGCTTCGAGTTAGCGCCCAGTGGGAGATGTCTGTGGCAGGAATCTTGTGGTTTTCAAGGCAGTCCCCTTAAGAATAGTTTGGCACCTTTCTGTGTCGCCAGCCTACCATCCAGCATCCCACGTCCCCAGAAGAACTTTGGGATGTCCTTCGCCTTTTCTCCTGCACTCCCCAGTTCCTCTCATTGGAGGTCACGCTGGGAGGTCAGGTCCTTTGCAGTCATGAGTCGTGTCACTGTCACAGACAGTAGTGCCTGTATCATGCCATGCTCGGTGAATAGATACGGGGGCCCATCTGGGGCTGGTGAGGTGATGGCGGCAATGGTTCTCAAACATCTTTTTAAATCACCTTCATAGGACACATAGCCCTTGACCTTCTGCTTCCCAAGACAAAACAGTTCCAGCTCAGATTATAATAGACATCTGTAATACCATGCACTTCCTTTAGAAGGGGGAGTCTAGTCATAAAAATCTTCATGAGGGTTGCAAGCGAGATGGCTTCATGGGTAAAGCACTTATCATGCCAGTGTGAGGATCATGATTTGGATCCTCTGCACCCACATAAAAGCCGGGCAGGCGTGGAAGCCTCATCTATAATTTCAGCATTTAGAAGATAGAGACAGGGACCCGGAGACTACCTGTCTAGCTAGCCTCCACCAATCAGTGAGCTCTGGATTCAGCTGAGAGATCCTACTATAATGAGTAACAGGAAGAATGATTGGGGAACATACCCAAGGCCAGCCTAGCCCCTCCACACATACGCACTCACATAGACACAAGCACATAGGCCCATATGTAAACATGCATTCATCACACACACACACACACACACACACACACACACACACACACACACACACACACACACACACCTTCATGAAGGGTTTTGGCCCTTCCCATTCCCGCCTGTGCATTCCAGTGGGCTAGAAGCTTTCAGAACTGACCTTGAACGACACACATGGTGACTCTTTGCTTGTTTTATTCCCAGCACAAAACAGTGTCACCTACTTACATACAGTATGCCCTGCTGGGGACTACAAGTCATCTAGAAAAAAACTTAACGCTTGTGCGGAGAGACAGAGAGGCTTTGCTTCCTTGCCTTCGCTACCTAAGTTGACTGTTTGGCTCGAGAGAGCTTGTTACCGACAGGGAAATCGGGGCGTGTCACAGAGATACTGGAACCAGCCCTTCCCTATACCAGTTCATGTTTTCCAAGTACCAAACAATTTGCTCCTCTACCCTAGACACTCCTGTAAAGACACCTCGAACCTTCCCTGTGAAAGCCAGCCATTGAATGGAGTTGTTGCAACAGTCCTTAATCTCTCCTGCTACTCCCTTCCTCCCTGGCCCATCCTGCGTGTTTTACGATCTGGAAACATCTCTGAGGACTCTCTACGCCTTCCCTTTGAGCGTCTTGACTGTGGATGAGAACACCACCCACTTTCTTCCTGGGTCTCACGCTATGTTCACCACAAGTCCAAAGGAAGCTATAGAGGCCAGTGGTTCTTAGTCTGTGGGTCGTGACCCCTTTAAGGTTGCATATCAGATATTTACCTTATGATTAATAGCAGTGGCAAAATTATAGTTGTGAAGTAGCAAGGAGATAATTTTATAGTTGGGGTCACCACGGCTTGAGGAACTGTATTAAAGGGCAGAAACATTACGAAGGTTAAGAACCGCTGTTCTAGGCAGAAGAGAGGAACGCAGGGCTCGTTCTACGCAGAGACACTTGATCCTGGATGTCACGTGGAGTTTGAAAGCTGCACACCCCACCGTAGTACGTGTGGAGCAAGTCCTAGGAATCTAACTTTTAAAAATGGCCTCAGATAACTGTGAGGAAACAGAACTGTAAATGTTCTCCTAGCTGATCTCTTTGGAGACTCCCAGGGTAGCTGATTCTTTTCTTTTCCCAATATCTGGGCAGCCGTCTCCCAGAGGCTCATGGCTCCTCCACCTTTAAATTCATCTCTTTCTGGCAGCAACAGTCAAGTTCTCTGCTTTGAAGGACCGGCGGAGTTAGCTGGGGCCCAGTTGGGTAGTAGATAATATAGGTTGAGCATCCGACATCACGATCCTTCCAGTTGACATAGAGCTAGCCAGAATGCCTCAGATGCAAAAAGCCCTGGGTTTGATCCCCAGTACGGCATCAACTGGGGCATAGGTATACCTGCCTGTAATTGCAGCACCCAGGAGATGGAGACAGAAGGATCAGAAGTTCATGGTTATTCTCTGGGACACATCGAGTTAGAGACAAGGCTGAAATTCTCGAGACTCTGTCTCAAAAACAAGCATAAGGAAAACCCTTGTCTGGTCTAATTGACTCTGAAACTCCCAGTCTTCCTGCAGGGAAATGCTAGTCGATTAAATGCAGGCTAGCACATGGCCAGCACCGTTCTGCTTCTCCTTCCAGAGAATCATGGAGATCAGTAGTTCCAAGGAACCAGCCTACTTTCCTTAAATGTGATGACCCTGGCCCAGCCACAGCACATGCTTTCTCTCTGGGTTTAAGGAAGTTCTCTGTATTTCAGCCACTCACAGCACCTTGACGTGTATGAGCAGGGAGTTCAAGTGTGAGGACGGCGAGGCGTGCATTGTGCTCTCGGAGCGCTGTGACGGCTTCCTGGATTGCTCTGATGAGAGTGATGAGAAGGCCTGCAGCGGTGAGTCACAGCCCCGCTCTACACGTCCGGTGGGAACTTCTAGCTGGGACCCCCGGAACTCTGTCTCCACTTGAAACTGTGTTCAACCTGGGAGAGCCAACCAAGGGGGTGTGGTCTGATTCTGATGGAGCACACAGCCAGTTATTCCCTGACAACGAAGCCTGAGCGTGTGTCCCCCATGATCTCTATCCCTGCAGAAGGCCACACTGCTGCTGCTCCCACAGACCTCTGTGCTGCATGTGGGGTTAACTCAAGCCTGTTGTATAGACAGTGTCTTCTATTGACAATGAGGCCTAAAACTGATCAGACATAGGGGACGTAAAATGTGTAAGGAAATCCGGTGGTAAATTTGGGAAAGGGACTATGGGTACTATCATATTTTCTGGGTATCTTTTCAGATAATGATTGTGTCCTCTTAACAATTTAGTCCGTAGCGGTTCCACCTGAAAGGAGATCTTTGAACCTCAAGGATTTGTAAGATAGAACTTTCTTGGACTTCTCTTTCTCTCTCTCTCTCTGTATCTCTGTAGATGAGTTAACAGTATATAAAGTCCAGAATCTTCAATGGATAGCTGATTTCTCTGGGGATGTGACTTTGACCTGGACGCGACCAAAAAAAATGCCATCTGCTTCTTGTGTATACAATGTGTACTACAGGTAGGTCCCTTTAGCTGGTGCCCTGGATACCCTGTGAGTTCTCCATTGATGTTCATGGAGAACTCCTTTCTAGTGGGCTCATGCCTCTCTGTCACCCCACACTGCCTCTCTGTGACAATGTCCTATTTGTTTTGGTCAGGGTGGTTGGAGAGAGCATATGGAAGACCCTGGAAACCCATAGCAATAAAACAAGCACTGTGCTGAAGGTCCTGAAGCCAGACACCACGTACCAGGTTAAGGTTCAGGTGCACTGCCTTAGCAAGGTGCACAACACCAATGACTTTGTGACCCTGAGGACTCCAGAGGGGTGTAAGTGTTACAACTGATTCGTTCTCTGGTATGAACATGTGACCCTGGAGGTTGAATCCAGGGCCCTGGACATTTCCGAAGGCACCCTACCACTGAGCTGTCCCCTGGGTCCTTTTTAAATTTTATTTGCACCTGGCCTCAACTTGCTCTGCAGCCCAGGGAGGCCTGGAATTTGCAACCTTCCTGTCTTTTCATCCCAGGTAGCCAGGATGACAGATGTGCACAGTCACATCTGTTTATAACTCACTTTAAAAGTTGGTGGTATTTGGGATGTGTAAGGAGGTGTGGGTGTGCATCTCACACATCTGCATACCTTACATGCTTGGGTGGAGGGAAACCGGAGGCCAACTCTGAGTATCTCTGTCATGCTCTCCCTCTTATTTTTTTGAGATTGGATCTCTCACTGAATGTGGAGCTCACCAAGCATTTGGTTGCTAAGTTTCCAAAAACTTAACAGGTTCTAAGAGGGTTTCCCACCTGCTGCTTCCTTCAGAGTAGGCTGTTCTTTGTATAAGGAAACTTATTTAATAAGTTTGTATGTGCAAACTTATTTAGTATTTAAATATTAATTGAATGACAGTTGTCCAGCTGTGCTGTTTAACCCCAGGCCTTCTTCCATTTGTCCCTTCACCCGTTTTTCTCTCCTGCTGCTCTACTCTTGCAGTAGTCTCTGCACTGCTGTGAGATCATTCTGCACTCTCTCCAAACAAGTGAGAACAGCCAGGACTCGTTTTTTGGTGCTTGGCTTATTTCACTTGATGTATATAATGCCCTCCAGGTTTATCCATGCTCCACGAATGGCAAAGTGTCATTCTTTATGACCCAATATTATTACACTGTATCTACGTACCACATTTTCTGTTTGTCTACTGAAGGATGTCTGTGTTGATTTCCCATCTTGGCTACTGTGAGTTGCTGCAGAAACATAGATTGTAGGTATACAGATTTCTTCGGATATATAGTCCCAGTAGTGAGGATGCTGAGTCATGGTGGGGATGCTGAGTCATAGTGGGGATGCTGAGTCATGGTGAGGATGTGTGTCATAGTGGGGATGCTGAGTCATAGGATGCTGAGTCATAGTGGGAATGCTGAGTCATAGTGAGGATGCTGAGTCATAGTGAGGATGCTGAGTCATAGTGGAGATGCTGAGTCAGCGAGGATGCTGAGTCATAGTGAGGATGCTGAGTCATAGTGAGGATGCTGAGTCATAGTGAGGATGCTGAGTCATAGTGGAGATGCTGAGTCATAGTGAGGATGCTGAGTCATGGCATAGCACTAATGCGAGAGTTTGAGAAACCCCCGACACTGTTGTGGGCGATAATCTCACCAGTAGTAGGTTCTTCTATCTCTGCCATTGTGCAAGCTCCTGTTGGTTTCTTGTCCTTTCAATCAGTCCTGCCATTATTGGGTTAAAGGATATCCCATCATATGGATTTGCACCTCCCTCAAGATTAGTGATGTTAAACTATTCATAATGTACCTTGGAGTGGTTCCAAGATGTGGGCCTCCTAGAGAGCTGCCAGCAGCTCTACAGAAATAAAGAACTTACTGCTCTAAGCCCTCTACACCATCCATTTAATTTTTCCTGAATTCATGTATCAGTCCCAATTGCTTATTGGCAGAGTTTCTTTTTTATGCATATGATCAAGTAATTTGAACATGGCTTCTGGCTTGGCTGTTTTCTAGTGCCGGATGCCCCTCGGAATCTCCAGCTCTCCCTAAACAGTGAAGAGGAAGGTGTGATTCTTGGGCACTGGGCTCCTCCCGTCCACACCCATGGCCTCATCCGTGAGTACATTGTAAGTACTGTCTGGACATTGGGGTGGGTGTCAGAGAGCTTCAGGTCACTAGGATGTGGTTTGGTGCCGTGGAGAATGACCCCATCTGCCAGGTCGCTACACACCTCTTACTTTGTTTTCCCATCGCTGTGATAAAATATGCTGACAAAGCAACTTAAGGGAGAAAGGTTTACTCACTGTTCAAGAATATAGCCCACAGTGGCAGGGAGTTCAAGGACCTAAGAGCTGAAATAGCCAGACCCATTGCATCCGTAGTCAGGAGGCAGCAGTGGGTGCCGTTTGTCCAGCCCAGCATCAGCCCAGGAAAAGGATGTGCAGGCTACACCTCACTTATCCTAATCGAGATAGACACCTGCAGGGATACCCACTGCCTTGTCTCCCAGGAGAGCCTAGGTCCTCTCAGGTTGCCAATTAACAGTAGCCTTCACAGTGCCCTACCCCTCCCTTCTCCGTGTGAGTCTTTACAAAGTATTGGACAGGCCAGACCTCTGATTACCTCTTCGTTACGCTGATACTTCTCCCTGTAGGTGGAATACAGCCGGAGTGGATCCAAGATGTGGGCCTCCCAGAGAGCTGCCAGCAACTCTACAGAGATAAAGAACTTACTGCTCAATGCCCTCTACACTGTCCGAGTGAGCATCCTCATCCTCTCCAGCCTCTGGCCAGTCCTAAACCATAAGGAGATGCTTCCCTTTGTCAGGGCTATGCTTACCGTTAAGAAATGAGTCCTAGTGTTCTTCACAATACACAGTTTGCCGTCTTTAAGAGGGAAGTCCAGCTTTCCTCTGAGATAACCAAGAACTTGCAGTAGTGCAGTCCTACCCGCTTCTAACCAGACACTCCGTGGCCTCTGGGCTCTGTCCTTCTGTGTGCGCCTCTTTCCTGCTTATCCGTAGCTACGGGGCGATACGTGCTAAGTGGCATTTATAAACCAATTTTGTGAGGTTCTTATGAAACGCAGTATTAATATATTTAGCAGAAAGGAGATAGATTTTAGGTAAAGGGTATTTACTGAAGCCATTAAGACAGACCCCCTGTACTGATAATTTCTCTAAGACTCCTTTCGTATGGGTGTACATGTGTCTATGGATATAGAGCTTAAAGGTCTTATGCATGTACACACTCATGCCTACACACACACATTCATACACACTCATACTCACACACAGTCACACACGAATACACACACTCATATACTCACACACATTCATACACACTCATACATACACACACTCACACACAAATACACACACTCATATACTCACACACACTCTCACACACACTCACACATACTCAAACACACACACTCACATACACACACTCACACATACTCAAACACACACACTCACACATTCACATACATTCACACAAACATACACATACACCCTTTAGAAGAATCTGGATATCAATAGCATATATTAAATATAAAATAGACATTTTATATTCTTAGGACTACTGTAACTCTTTTAGCCTTGTGGCCCTCTTATTTCATTTGCTGGGATCTCTCGGCTCACTCTGTCTATATATATATTTTCTGCTCTCACTGCTAGTCTTAGCCATTTAGCTTATTCAGAATTCTTACTGTATGGTGCGTTACTTTAATTTCCTTCTAAACCCCACTCTGATTTGAAAAGGTGGCTGCGGTGACTAGTCGGGGAATAGGAAACTGGAGCGATTCCAAATCCATCACCACCACAAAAGGAAAAGGTAAATGACCCAGCGCTTGTGGGTTTATAGAAGGTAGAAGGAAACCCTTTGGAGTGACCTCCATTGAGCTGGAAGCATAGGTTAGAAAGCTCCTCAGAGCCTCCTCTTCCCTAGCAAGGCACCTTTCGGGATCAAAAAAAAAAAAAAAAAAAAGGGAAATCTTTTTGGGCAGCCATTGGGTGTATTTTTCCTTCAAGCATTGATTGACAGAAGTCTTTATGCCAGGTCCCTCTTGTGTGCTTGGGCAACTTCTAACATAAGAGTCCCTTTTCACTGAAGCTGAACATGGTTTGCACACTCATTTGTGAGTTGTTAAGACATCTCACTGATGATGTTTGTGCCCCCTCCTTTGGTTACACAAGCCATGCTAGGGCTAGGGGTGACCCATGGCCCTGGAGTTGACCCTCGCTGCTCTGCACCCATGAGTTTATCTCACTGGTCCCTCAAAACAGCTTCGAGACAAGGAGTGGAATGTGGTGTGTCACTTGCCCTAGGACACACATAAAGGGCAACGCTGGGGCTAGAGCTGTACATGCCTGACCCAAAACCTGTGCCCTTAACCTTCCTGCTGCACACCTCCCCAGGGCTGAGCTCCCTGGGCTGCTGGGCGGCTCTGCTTGCCACGAGGCTGCTCCCCATCCTTCGCATGGTCCTTTGGGGGCCGAGGATTTTGTGTTTGCTTCATCCCATCCTTGGTATCTATGGGAGGAGAAAGCTCAGTTGGAGGGTAAGCAGGTTGAAGCATCTGGATGAAGGGTCACAGTAACCACTGAGCCCTGGAGGGAAGCCCATCCTCCAGAGTGGTTTTCTCAGCGTAGCTGTGGCCCTGAGGCCTTCCCCCCCATGGCCTTACAGATATTAAAACCAACCGATCTCTGTGGCACGGGCATGCTATTGGGTGGTTCTGCTCTCTCCTGAGTCTGTGAGAAGTTCTGAGAGATGAAGCCCCTCCACAGTTACTCTAAATTCTGTGGGACCCCACAACCGGAGTAGAAGGCAGCCAGAGTGAATGCTGCTGGCCAGTCAGTAGGCAGAGTGCGAGCCGGCCATAAAGAGGCTGTGCCAAATCCACTCTTTTTTGTTTTGTTTTGTTTTGTTTTGTTTTTTGTTTTGTTTTTTTGTTTTTTTTTTTTTTTTTTTGGAGCTGAGGACCGAACCCAGGGTCTTGCGCTTGCTAGGCAAGCGCTCTACCACTG
Organism: Rattus norvegicus; assembly: GCF_021556685.1. Classification (NCBI taxonomy): domain Eukaryota; kingdom Metazoa; phylum Chordata; class Mammalia; order Rodentia; family Muridae; genus Rattus; species Rattus norvegicus. The sequence continues at coordinate 50,060,212 of NC_141541.1, read as the reverse complement.
AGCTAAATCCCCAACCCCAAATCCACTGTTTTTGACAGCCTGTTTGTCTTATTAGTTCTCCCCATGAAAATCTGCCCAAAGTATACAGAATCTCGAAATCCAAAAGAAGGGAGTTCGGAAGGCCGTCCACCCTGTTCCTGAATGCAGGGAACACAAGTCAGATCTGCACCTGAAAGTCATCCTGAGCTGTGGTTTCCTTCCTTCCCTCCCTGCGATTTGGCCACGTCTCGGCTCCTCATGTGTTTTGCTAGGGCTGTAGAGGGTAGCTCTGTATTGCACCTAAGAGTATTGCCGTGAAATACCTGTGACCTGGGGTCTTAGTGACTTTGGAAGAAAGACGAAGGACAAAGAGCAGTGGTATCAGCCAGGTTCGTCCATGATGCCTGCCACGGGTTAGAACTGGCACCAGTGAGCAGGCCACCCTGCGTGGTGTGCTTCTTGCAAGCTACATGCTAGACTTCCTGCTTTACATGACTCCTGGGAGTAAAACGTTGTCCTCGTTCTGTGGCTGAAGGAGAGTTGTGAACCACCCACGGTCACCATGATTATAGTCCAAGCCAACTTTTCCATAGCACCACATGCTGTCCTACCAAGGGAACTAGAACGTTGTTCCCCATAGAGACATCACTCACAGGGGTCCTGACTCTTCAAGAGCCAGGCTGAAGCTGGGCTATGTGGGGCCATTGGTACAAGGAAATGTATCTGCTCACCCTAATTGCCAGGCCAGCAGACTGAGCCAAGTTGGTTGTGTGCTCACCAAGCAACAATGGACCCAGCCTCAGTCAGGGACGTGGTGGTGAAAGAGATGGATGGTTACAGGCAGCTGGGGTGCCCTTTATCCCCTGGCTGAAAGGCCACTCTGTCCGTTGAGATGAAAGCTGTCCTTACTTTCCACAGTGTGGTTTCTGTCAGATTCTTCTTTCTTTTCAGTGATCCAAGCACCAAATATCCACATTGACAGCTACGATGAAAATTCTCTCAGCTTTACCCTGACCATGGACGGTGACATCAAGGTAATTCAGAGTTCTCATAGTGGCAGTGGGGTGGGGCTTTCCTTTGCACAGGAACTCACGTGTCTTAGTGCAGGGAGCTTAGGAGACAGGAAGGCCTAATCTGGGGGTGCTGAAATACCAGACCTGGGTTGTTTCCTTCCCCCCACGAAAAACAACTGGAGTCTCCACATGTAATTATTCTGCCTCAGCCTGGTGCCTTTCTTCTTTAACCATATAATTAAATGGTTCACAGCTCCAGCGCATAGAAAGACTTGGTGTTAAGAGAATATGTGTACCCTGTAATTTTCATCTTTATTGGATTTCCTGGTACTCGCGCTAATGCCGGAGTTCTCGTTGTGGTAGGGCAAGCTTCTGGGGACAATGAGATGCCTTGGAAACCCATTGCTTTGTGTCTCCCATAGCCACAGTCTCCCCTCCTCTGCTACTGCCGGTCCCTGGGAGCACCCGTCTGCATAACCCGCTCTACCACGGTTATCCGTCCCTGTGATCTAGTGAATCGAAACCCACTTTAATAATACCGTTTCCCATCTGATGCTTCCTCTCTCCGTCCCTCTCCACCTCTGCTGTTGTGGCAGGATGGTCATCAGAGTCCTTGTGCCACTCTTTCAGTACACTTGCAATCCTGTCTGCTCTTGGTTTTCAGAGAGGAATCACAAAATAGAAGCCTTTGAATGGACCTTCGTCGCTAGCGTTTGGTCATCAAGACTTTTCTTTTTCTTATTTTCCCACATGTAATGGTTTTTCTTTTAGAACCTTCTCTAATGGAAAACTTGGGGAAGGAAGTCTTTCTTGATTTGGGGGGTTTTATAAACCAGCCTTTATATTGGCCTCTTGACCTTGACTAAGAGGACATCCTGAACTGAGATATCCCACTGACTTCCACTTACTGTGAATAACTGAATGTACTTAATGGTACCGTAAATAGAAGCTTATTAAAAATCAGAAGAGACACCTGTCCATTGAAAGAGACAAGGCGTCTGAAGAGGCCAGCTGTGCCTGGTGTAGCCATCGTGTCCTCTGAGCGTTGTCAGCAGATCGTGTCTCATGCTTTCTGGTTCTTGGCAGGTCAATGGCTATGTGGTGAACCTTTTCTGGTCATTTGATGCCCACAAACAAGAAAAGAAAACCTTGAACTTCCGAGGAGGAAGCTCGCTGTCACACAAAGGTAACTCCCTGAGCTGTGTTGCTATGTAAGCGGGGAGGAGTAAGGTAGATCAGTGCTTTCTGGGGAGTGGAGCTTGGCGGGGTGGGGCTGGAAGTGAGAGGGGTTTTCTCTGGAGATGGTTTTTACAGGCAGTCCTTGCCCACTGAGGACACCATCTGCTTCCTTCTGAGGCAGGTAGAGTCTTTACTTGCTGTCTCTTCAAGCCTTCCTCCAAACCTCCTGGTCCTCCGTGGAAACTGGAACAAGGGAAGAGGCAGAACCTGTAAGCAGCCAGATTAGCTCCAGTGGGTGATTTTGCGCTGTAGGAATCCATCCATATTCCTTTACCTGCTTCCTCCTAGTCTGACTCCCCTCAGCTGGTAAGAGGTAGCACAGGCCCTGCTGAGCGGTCAGCGTTCAGTAGATTTGTCAACCACACAGAAGAACAAACAACTGAGAGGTGGAGGCCTGGTCTTTGCCTACTCTGTGCTAAGTGCGAGCTCTATTAAAATTCGTTAGCCTGGAAGATTCTAATGTATTTCTAAGAGAAAACCTTCAGTACCAAAGGCTGCTTGTGGGTGCTGTGAATGGCTTGGGAGCTTTCTTCTTTCTTCTTCTTCCAGACTGCTTGAAAGGACTGTCAATCACAGTTTTATTCCCTCCTCCTTAGTCCTATGGAGGAAATCACATGAGTGTTGTCACTGTCATCATCTTCGTTATTTATTATTACATTGTGTCTGTGCCGGGAATTAAACCCCGAACCTTGTGCATGCTAGGCAAATCCTCTGCAGCTGAACTAGCTCACAGCCCTTGGTTTTTCATAAACCGCATAGCTCAGGTTGGCCCAACACTCACTCCGTAGCTCAGGTTGACCTCCCGTTGCCAGTTCTCCTGTCTTAACCAGTTGGGTGCTTGGGTTGTAGCTCTGACTTTAACTGGGATTGCTCTCATGAACATGGCTGGTTGATCATTTACTGGGGCAAGGGCAACTTCTCAGTGGCTACACCACTGAAGAAAAGGACTCCCCATTCCCCAGCCGGTGTTTACTGTAGCAGACCATGGATGTCCTTGTTCACAGTTGTTGAGACCCTATTTGATCTCCTAGGATAGTCAGATTGATGGGTGTGAATCTCAAACCTCATGCCACACAAGGCCAATGTGAATTGTATGCCCACAGGGTCAGCTTTAGATCTTATCCAGTCTCTAGGACTTACGTTGCTAAATACTAGTACATAGTAGATGAATTGAAAAGTGGGTGCGTGTAAGCCCAACCAAATCCTTGGCTGTCACCCCACATCCATTCAACCACAGCATCCCCCTTTCTTCTTTTCACAGTGAGCAATCTGACAGCTCATACGTCCTATGAGGTTTCTGCCTGGGCCAAGACAGACTTGGGGGACAGTCCTCTGGCCTTTGAGCACATCTTGACCAGAGGCATCAGTCCACCTGCTCCTAGTCTCAAAGCCAAGGCCATCAATCAGACTGCAGTGGAGTGCATCTGGACTGGCCCCAAGAATGTGGTAAGTGGACAAGAATGACCATCCCAAGTTAGTCTGAATCCTCCCAAGCCTAAGCCCCCAGACAGACATGGGGATTTCTTCTCTGCTGCTCTTGCTTCTTTTCCTAAACGCAAGTTGCTGCTCAGGCCAGCATAGGATTACCCTCTGAAGGGACCTGACATCCCAGCCATCCCCCTGCTTCCCTGACCTTACTCTGCTGTCCTCAGAGATACCCTGATATTTGTCACTGGGTAGGCCACACATGATGGAGTGTTGCTGTATTTATGTGCTAAGGAATTCATCCTGGGTGGTGGGCTTGGTCACATCTTTAATTTAATAGTGTCTTCTTTTGCATGGCCCTTATGTGATGCTGACTAAATGACAGTGAAAAAGATCCTCAGCTCCCTCCATGCCCCACCCCTCCCCCACACTCCCTTGCACCTTGAGGAGAGTCTACCCACAAGTCACTATTCTCTACTAAGAGGCCCAGCTTGGTGCTGGCCCACTTGTCCCACTCACTGAGCAGCCCTCCAGAGTAAATAAGGTGTAGCCTTCAACACAGTGGGGCAGCACACAGGGTCAGGGCCTCTCTTTACATGCCTGTTTAAAAAAGTAGCCTCCCTGTGCCATGTTCCCTCTGGCTTGTGCATTCTCTGGTCACACACAGCCACCTTTAAGAGGTGATGAGTGAAACAAGGCCTGCTGTGGGCAGCCGGCCGTATCCTGCTCCCATCTCATCATTGAGCATTGTGGCAGCGCTCACGGTTGTGAGGGACTTTTCTTCTCCCCCAACTCCCATGGCTCTGGGGTCCCTTCCTAGTCACCCTACCTCATGCTCCTCAGACCCCATTATAAAGAGATCATCCTCCTCCTGAGGACCGGGCCTCCCACTTAAGCCACGTGACTCACTTCTTCCTTCCTTGCTCTCCCATGTGCATTTGCTCCTTTCAGTTAACCGTTCCCCCCACCCCCAGGCCGCCTTTCCGATCATTACCTAAGCTCCCTCTTCTCCAAGCTTTCAGCTGCTGAGCCGAGTCACAGGAAGTAGCTCCATGGTCTCGGTCAGACACCCCTGTCAGCCTCCTCTCTGTGCCCAGGACACCTGCAGACACTGCTCTCTTTCTTCAGGCACTTGGCCTCCTGTGCATATACTCAGGGGAGGAAGTATTCTGATCCCACTTTATCTCCTTCAGCTTGTTCCTTCCCACGTAGAGGGACTCAGCTGTCATTCCTTGCGTGCCTGCTTAGCCCAGTTCCCACTCCCCCAGCCTGAGATTCCCTCGGCTTCCTGCACGAACCCATAGAATGTGCTTTGAACATAGCCTTGGTCACATGAAGTTCAGGGCCTCTATTGCATCAACACACTTCACCCTGGAGGGAGCACACGCCTTGCTGTCTCCAGCCAGTGGTGTGCATCTCCAAGGTCATCTCATGGGCAGACAGCCTGCTGGAGCCACAGTTCATTTTCTGCACTCTAGGCAGCAGGAGAGCTGGAAGATAGGCGTCCTGCCATTAGAAGAAGCTCCTGGACCACCCTGCAGGGCACTTCTGCTTACCTCTCATCGGCCGACATCTTGTTACTGGCTCTTCTAGCTTCCAGGGTGGTAGAGAAAGCAGGGTTCTACTAAAGGAAATGGGGGTGCTGGGAAGGCTAGCTGCATCTGTCCTCCTGGGTCCGGCCCACATGCGGCTGAGATTCCCATGCTCACTTGACAACCTCCCCGGCTTCCCAGCCCACAGTGCAGCCACTCAGCTCGCCTGTCTCTGCTGTTGGATTGTATGATGTGAAGGGTTGAGTACCTCTCTGGACACTTCACACAGGCCTCGGGGCAGCATCCAGTGCTTCCTTTTCTGTCATAGCTGAATAGGTTCTTTTTCCCTTCTCTGCCCATCCCTCCTCAGGCAGAAGCTCTGTGTCAACAGGAGCTGCTTCATGGTCACTTTTGCAGGTGCACACTGGGCATGCCCATTCCTAAGCATGGTCGACATAATAAAGGTTGACGAGGATTTCTCTGTGTACTTTACAAGCACTTCCAAGGTTTTAAGTCAGCAGTTTCCAACCACGAGGACACCGACCCCTCAGCTGATGGTGTTTCTCCTTCTCTGCCTTCACTAGGTGTATGGTATTTTCTACGCCACATCCTTCCTCGACCTCTACCGAAACCCTAAGAGTTTAACTACTTCACTCCACAATAAGACAGTCATTGTCAGCAAGGATGAGCAGTATTTGTTTCTGGTAAGCTTTCTACACCTGAGTTCCAGTATTCAAAGATGTATTAAGGCCTCAGGGCTCTTGAGTTCCACCCTAGAATTGGGGCCCTGGGGACCTGGGTGCATCTTCTGCGTAAGTTCCCACAGGCAGCTTCCTAAGTGCAGCTCAGTGGTGGAGCATTGGTCACGAGGCAAATGAATCACAAATCCAGACAGATAGAAAGCCTTTGTCCAGTCCACTCGTAGCACTCTAGCATCTGTAGTGTTCCGCGTACGTAGGCCAGAATGTGAGAAAGGCGTAGGCTGCCCTGCCTTGCTTGCTGTTGAGGTGAAGAATGCCATGACCTAAAGCAACTTGCAGAAGAAAGGGGTGATTTCATCTTACAAGTTAGAGTCCGTCACTGAGGGACCTCAAGGCAGGGAGCAGAGGCAGGAGCTGATGCAGAGGCCACAGAGGAGTGCTGCTTCAGTGGCTTGCCTCCTGAGACTTGCTTAGTTTGCTCTCTCATAGAACCCAGGACCACCTGCCTAGGGCGGCACTGCCTAGAGTGGGCTGGTCACATCCATTATCAATCAAGCATCTGGCCCAGAGACTTCCCCACGGGCTAAGTGATGGAGGTAACTCACACCTGACGTTCCCTCTTTCCAGACGACTCTAAGACGTGCAGGGTTAAGGAGACAAATGAGGCTGGCACATTGGCCAGTATTACTGATGAGAACCAAAGGTCTGATGACAACCCAAGTAAATTATAGCTTGTCCATGGATAATAGATGGATGTATTCATGGATAGAATATGGAGCGACTGTCCCAAGGAAGGCAGTGCTGAGTGCACCATATGGGAAAACATCCAAGTCCATATTTCTCAGTTTTAGGAGGGAAAGCATAGTTGTATGAAAAAGATTTTTTTACAAGATAAGCTGCACACGTGTGTGTGTGTGTGTGTGTGTGTGTGTGTGTGTGTGTGTGTGTATTTTTTTAAGGGTTTATTTATTTATTTATTTATTTATTTATTTATTTATTTATTTATTTTTTCGTTCTTTTTTTCCGGAGCTGGGGACCAAACCCAGGGCCTTGCGCTTCCTAGGCAAGCGCTCTACCACTGAGCTAAATCCCCAACCCCTTGTGTGTGTATTTATATAGCATATCTATGCTTACATTTGTCTGGTCAGGGAACGATTTTATATTGTGCTAATCAAATTTTAATTGTGATCGTGCGTCACTAGCTTATTGGAAAGCAGTTTAACAGTGGTGGTTATGAGCTTGTGTGCTATTGTTTTTCCTATGTGTGCTTGGGCCCTAGGTCCGGGTGTTGATCCCTTACCAAGGGCCGTCCTCCGACTACGTTGTGGTGAAGATGATCCCAGACAGCAGGCTTCCACCTCGGCACCTACATGCCGTCCAAATAGGCAAGACCTCAGCAGTCATCAAGTGGGAGTCACCCTACGACTCTCCTGACCAGGACCTGGTGAGTCAGAGGCAAGGCCTGTAGGCTGCTGTGCCTATTTGTGGCTTGCTTTGGGAGAGGAGAGTGGGGTAAAAGGGGTCTGGTAATACAGCAGGTAACACAGGCACAGTAGATCAGATTAGATCAACAGGCCTTGTCCCCATGGCTGTGTGGTCAAAGACAGACCTTCACAGGGACCCCTTCTGAGTTGGCCCTCCTCCATCATTCCCTGCCACTATATTTCCTGGTCCTTTCTCACCTATCCACGTCCCCTTCATTAACCCGAGCTGAGCACTGGAAGGCCTGTGGGCCAAATCCAGACTAGGGATGATTATTTTAAATTAACGTTTAACTGGAACGGGCCATACCCATCTGCTTACTTATAACTCCTGTGTGCTTTTGTGCTATTAGCAATAGGATTATTTGTGGCTGAGATCCTAAGACCTTCAACACCTAAAATAGCTACCATCTAGATTTTTTTCCAGAGAGTTTGCTATCCCTTGCTAAAAAATAAAAGTTCAAGGCACCGATCCTAGAAATACCCCACTCTTCCTTACTGTGGACTGCTGCAACCTCTGTCCTTCAGCCCCTACACCCAAGCAGTGTGGTTCCCTCTTGGCTGCTGAGTCTGTTCCTAGAGATCAAGTTTCCTGTGTGTCCTTCCCTCTGCACTCCCTGTATAAGAAACAGCCTGAGTGAGAGAGAGAGCAGGCAGGGCTCTCCATGGCCTTCCCTCTGACAGTGTCCAGAAGCTGTTGACAGGACAAAGAGACAGAAGCCTAGCTTCTAATGCCACAACAAATATGGCCTTCCATAGAGTGTCTTACCTTCCTCCCAGCTTTTCACTCCCTCTTCTTCCTTTTGCATTGTCCTGCTTCCCTGTTTCCCTCTTCCTTCCTTTTTCTTATCTTCCTTCCTCCTCTGTTCTTCTTTCTCTTTTTTCTTTCCCCCTCCCTTCCCATCACTCATCTAGCTGATACCTATGCACGTCATTCTGGGTGTACTTGCTCATTATGAGAAGGACCCTGGCTATACCACAGACTTTCCGAAGGGCATTAAAACTTTGAGGTTCAGAATGGTCAGCCCCATACCTGAGTTCTATATCTAACTGCACGTTGGAAGGATAGGAAAGAGAATTGTATCTCTGTGGAATGCACACAGACATTGTCTCCTGTTATTATTCCCTGAACAAGGTGGTAGGTTAACTGTTTCATGGCTGTGGCAGTTGGAATAAGAATGGCCCCTTAGACTCATATATTTGAATACTCTGTCACCAGGGAGTAGAACTGTTTGAAAGGATTAGAAGGTTTAAGAGATGTGGTCATGTTGGAAGAATGGTGTCCCTACAGGTGAGCTTTGAGGTTCAGGAGTTTGGGGATCCGGAAGTAAAGCTCTCAGCTAGTCAGCACTGTTTGTACAACCATGCTCCCCACCGTGATGATCATGGTCCAACCTCTAAAACTAAATGCTTTCTCTTATAAGAGTGACCTTGGCCATGGCATCTCTCCACAGCCATAGAACGGTGACTAAAACAATGGTATTTATATTGTGTAAAGTATTGTTAATAACTAGTAGTTGATTTAAAGTAAAGGACCTTGCTTCTGACCGCCACTTAGAGTCTCCCTCTGTCTTTCTTAGTTCTACGCCATTGCAGTGAAAGATCTGATCCGAAAGACGGACAGGAGCTACAAAGTCAGATCCCGCAACAGTACTGTGGAGTACAGCCTTAGCAAGCTGGAGCCTGGAGGGAAATACCATATCATTGTCCAGCTGGGAAACATGAGCAAGGACTCCAGCATAAAAATCACCACCGGTGAGCCCTGCCACACAGTAGGCGACCATGTCACTGCAGCCTGGGCATAGACAGAGGAGGTCCATAGCATCTTAAGATGCCCAAGCACTCTCCTTCTCTGCCCTGCTACAGCAGTCCCAGGCAGGGATGTGGGTTTTTCTGGACTGTGGTAAGGGGATCATGGCTTAGTGGGCTGATACAGACTCTGTATATAAATATACAGAGTGTGTATATATATATACACACACACACACATATATATATATACTCTAATATATATGATATATATAATGTATATCTGCAAAAGACTTCAAGAATACAGAAAATAAGAGAACACATATATTCTCTATCTATACATATATACTATATATATTTGTGTGTGTATATGCAATTGGAGGACTTACACTCAGAGTATCTAGAGTGCTAGGCAAGTACTCTACCACTGAGCCACATCCAACCTCTGAGTCTTTTTCACACTACCCTCCCTTAGAGTGTCTTACAAGAGGCGTGCTCCAGAGAGCTAAGAAAGCCAACAGCATTTCCCAGTTGACAGTGCCCTCATGTTGATCAGACAGGTCGGATGGAGGGCAATGAGGCCCTGTGCTGACTGTCAGTCAGGCTCACGACGGATGAGAGAGTCATGAACTCAGTTGACTCAATGTCAGCAAACAGTATCAGTGGTTGTCACCTGGGTCCAGGCCCAGCTAGCCTGGTGACAAGGTGGTGGACTGGGACCAATCTCCATGTCCTCCTCAGGGCCCCTGTGTCCAGATATAACTTGTTCTCCCTCCTCGTTCCTTGCTGCCTCTGCCCGCCATCTGCTTTTGTCTGCCCTTGATTCCCAAGGGCTGTGATTTTAGCTACTGTCCAAGATCTCAAGGTTAAAGGACTAATGACAATGACAACGGGGGTCATACCGAGCAGCACATGTGTTTTATGTTCGTTATCCCAGCCCTTGGATGCTGGGAGTCACTTTAGCCTTTTTCTAGGTGAGGAAACAAAGGTTTTGATACATGTCTACTAACTGCGACTTGCTTTAATCTTTCACTCTCAGTCTCATTGTCAGCACCTGATGCCTTAAAAATCATAACCGAAAACGACCACGTTCTCCTCTTTTGGAAAAGTCTAGCTTTAAAGGAAAAGCAGTTCAATGAAACCAGGGTAAGTCCCTCCTGCAGCCTCAATGACTCTGAACCTCTAGCCGTAACTCTGCTTTAGAGATGGGTTCATTAACAGCTGGAAGACAGCGTGACGAAGGAAGGCAGGCCCCGGGCAGTAGTGAACGGGAGAAAGCAAGGACCATATGTGGATGACGAAATGTTTACATTAAGCACACGAATGCCTGCACTCAGCACTCAGCAGCCTCACACTCGTCCTCGGCACAGAGCAATGGGTGCAGGCGTCCTGAAACTGGACTGTGCCCTCCTCTTCCCGACCCTTGGACAACTAGGTTCTGCTTCCAGCACCAGGAAACAGAGCCACACTCTCAACCTAGCACCTTGTCATTGTCTCCCCAGAATAATTAGAAGGATCAAGAAATACTTTTGCTTTGCTATTGGCCGGCCGGTACTTTGTCCACCAATGGGAAAGGAGGAGGGATGAGATCCAAGCCATTTACCCAGGAGGGTGGACTCACTGAGGAGAGCTGGCTTGATCCCCTTGAAGGCAAAGTGTGAGCACAGTAGGGCTGTGAGGATCCAGCTCCCCGCCTGGAGGAGCAGTGTAGACAAAGAGTCCAAGGGTTTAAAGCAGTGTAACCTGAGAGCCAGGCTCAGACGGCGAGGACCTTGGAAGTCCTCATCATCTGTGAGACTCCTCACAGCTCCCATATCTGTGATATCTACATGGTAAATTCCCTTAAGAATATCAAATCCACCCAGAAATACTCCAGTTTTGAAAGTGTACTGAACAGTAAAGTCTTCCAGCAGCCATGAGCAGGAAAAGAACGGCCCCTAGCAAGCTAATGAGGAAGACACGGAGCCCGCAAAGATCTTTGGGGGAGTAGCGCTAGTGTGGGGAGCAGCTGGGAATGACCCTCTGGGACTATAAGTTAGAAGTTCTGGAAGGCTCTTTGGTAATGCTTATCAGAAACATTGAAACGTTCACATTCTCAACCTAGTTATCCTAAAGATTTTACCCTGAAAAAGTAATGCATTAAAATCCGATATGGTCTACTTCATGATAGGAAGAAGAAACATAAATGCCTAACAGGAAGGGAAGTACAGGTGGCTTGTATACATTGTATCATTTTTCATTGTTTCATTGTTACGTGTTTTACAAATGTTCCACACTGGATTCCCACCAGATAGTAAATATTGATTACTAGCTTGTAAGAAGAGCGGTGGGTGTAGGATGCCAGGCAGGTGTTAGGAGGCCCCGCTTGGCAGCCAGTTGCCACTAGGGGAGCCTATCTGGGCAGCAGAAGCCCAGCTTTGGGTTGAGAGTACAGGTCAGGGGTCTATTTCCAGTGGAGCATGCAGGCACAGCTCTCTTCCTGACTTAGCATTACAGACAGGTCCATGGAGTAGGAACAGGGGCTGACAATGTGGTGGGCTCTGGTGTGGACAGAGTTTGGCACTGGAATGTTTGGAGGGCAAGCAGCGAAGCTGGCCACCAGCCTGAGCCCAGCTGGCATCTGGGGTCTAGCCTGTCACTTTTCTAGCGCAACAGTCAGGGATTTCCCGAGTCGACGAGGGGGGACATTATTTCATCCTGTCTTCCTGAGAAGCACTTAAGCAGGTCGAAATGTGTTTTAGAAAGATCATCAGAAAAAAAAAAAAAAAGCTTAGAGCTTCTAAGCCTACAACCTGCTTAAGTGCTTCTGTGTCTTAAGTGCATCAGGCTGTCTGGCTCTGGGATCAGACTAGAAAGAGCTAGAAAGCAAGGAGACAGAAAATGAATGACAGTGGAATCTCTGGTAGGGAGACATCTACCTCCCTTTCTGATTGCTTCCTCTCCCCACCTTCCACCCCCACATCTTCCCTTCACCCACTGCCCACTGCCCACTGCCACCAGGAGGTGTCACTAGTCAGATGCCTTACTGCAGAGTGTCACTGAGATGCCTGGTTCTCCGAGGCATTGGTACTGCTGGCCACAAGCAGCTGTGCTCCCAAACTTTGGGTATGTGACCGTTGAAATGGTTCTTCCCCTGGCCATACATTGCACTTCCTCTTATGCACATTGTTAGGTAGGGTAAGTCCTGTTTTCTGAGTTCAGTATCACAATCACACCATCAAAAGAACTAGCAAGAACACTGAGGTACATTAGCATCTATAAAAGCCTGCAGTAAGGTCTCCCCTATAGCTGGAGCTGCTAACAGAAACCTTCAGGTCCTTCATTCAGGCCTCTGAGTGGTCTGGTGTGTGCTTGTCTACAGGGCTACGAAATACACATGTTTGACAGTGCCGTGAATCTCACCGCTTACCTTGGGAATACTACTGACAATTTCTTTAAAGTGTCCAACCTGAAGATGGGTCACAATTACACTTTCACGGTCCAGGCTCGATGTCTCTTTGGTAGCCAGATCTGCGGGGAGCCTGCCGTGCTGCTGTATGACGAACTGAGCTCAGGTGAGCTGCCGTGTGGCCGTCTGCTCTGGGTTCGTTCTGAGGAGGGAGAGGCATGTGATGATTTTCCTGATGGTCTTTCTAAAACCTTTCAAGTACTGCCTGTGTGCCAGAGACAGTCACTTAGGTGCCGACTTAGTTGGGTACTAATGTACCCAATACCTCTTCCGCCCATGGTACTGTGGTTGCAAGGCACCCTACTGAGTGGTGTATTAGTTCCTTTATTCCCTTGTTACTGGGACTAGATAGATACAAGAAGCAAGTTGAGACTGGAAGGATTTGGCTGCTGGTTTGGAGAGAGAGTGCAGCATGGAGAAGGCATGGCAGCAGGAGCCTGAGGCGCTGCCTAGCGCTCTTAGCACGTGGGAAGCAGAAGTAACCTGTTGGCACTTGGCTCGTTCCTTTTCTTCCTCCATTCCCTCCGAGCCCCAAGCCCATGGGGACAGTGCCACCTACATTGCAGGTGGGTCTTTCTTACTTACTTCCTCTGAAAGACCCTTGCAGAAACACCTAGAAATATGTCCCATAGGATGGGGTAAATACAATCAAGCTGACAAGGCTAACCATCGGACTAGAAGAACAGGAGTTTTGTTGACCTTACTCACCCCATCTTGGACGGTTAGCACTTCCCGAGTAAACCCCTCTTAGATAGTGGATGCCTCCTTCCTCCGTCTCCCTCTGGACAGTCCTGGCAGAGTCAAGACCCTGGGAAAGTCCTACAGAAAACAAACAGCAAAAGTCTTGATAACAGACTTTCTCCCTAATAAGCCCTGGTTTTAAGCAAAACCACTTATTAGTCTGTGCAATACACATTGGAAAAACAGTCATGAGGTCTCCCAACAGCTGGTTTTAGGGAGTCAAGCCGATTAGGATCTCAGAGGTCCAGCCACTCCTCCACCTTATCATTTGGGATAGGCTGGAAAATATTAATATTAATTTCCTGGTTAGAAAATGAAAGAAATTTAGAGACCATACGTACTGAACTGCTAGATTAAGCCCACATGACATGGCTGTTCTCTGGTCCATTTTAACGGGCATTCTGCCCATCTGCTTTCTCTGTGGGATCTCCCACCATATCAGGAGGCTGTGCCCAAGGAAGGACGGCCTCCTTTGCTAAAACTGAATCCAAACCTTCATTCCTTGCCCCAAGTTTAGACTAGCCCCAAGATTTGAAACGAGAGAAGTTTAGTCACTCTCAAGACCACGGCCCCAACTACAACAGGTGGGGAGTTGAAGGACGGGGACTGGCCCTTCTTCAGAGCCCCAGTGGGTACCGGATCTCATGAGCCACCTAAAGCCGAAGCTGGCATCTGTTTAAGACCTTGAGAAGGCAGCATCGCTGAGAGGCTCTAGACGGCTGATTGGCTTAGGAGCCAGCTTTCAGAGTCAGCTGTGTATGGAAACATTGTTTCTCTTTTTTTTACTTAAGAGAAAGGGGGGGGGGACCCATAAAACTTCATGAGCTGTTGAGTCACTGCCACGGTAAAGGAATCTCGTTTATATCACTTAACGGAGCTTCAGGTAATTGCAATGTAGAGTGACTTTGGTGCCAAGTAGGGGAAATAATTGCAATCTCGTTAATTAGTGGTCTGATTTCACATCCTCTTATGGAAGGCAAGCAAGCGGCCTTAAGTAATAATGCTAATGAAATCAGCGTTGATGCCCCAACAAAGGTCTCCCTTCCAAGAGATTATCTAAATAACCAACAAGGCGGTGATTAGGAGGCTAATGTAATTACTGTATTTGCATGTGCAAGGCCCACAGTCTACCGGCTCCTGGTAAGCACTTGGGAGACATCGGCCTTCATGCATGTGCTGGAACATGTCACAAGAAAAGCAAGCCGGTTGTGTGGAACCCTTGTAAACGCTGAGCTTTTTTTTTTCTTTCTATTTTGGTGGGTGGGCGGGGCATGGAGAAGTTGCCTGGTCCGTCCTTTTCTGGCTGGCCCTCGTAGGAGGCTCACCGCAGGGATTTATTGCCTGAACAGGTGGAGATGCCACAGTGGTCCAGACTGCCAGGTCTACTGACGTCGCGGCCGTGGTGGTTCCTATCTTGTTCCTGATCCTGCTGAGCCTGGGAGTCGGCTTTGCCGTCCTCTACACGAAGCACCGCCGCTTACAAAGCAGCTTCACTGCCTTTGCCAACAGCCACTACAGCTCCAGGCTGGGCTCTGCCATCTTCTCCTCCGGGGATGACCTAGGTAAGTAACCAGGGGCGCCAGGGGCAAACGAACACCATGGAGTGGGGAAGACTCAGTAGACCCTTTCAGGACGGGTATCTCTCCAGTGCTCCCACTCCTGAGATCTTTGCCTTTTCTTGTCCCTCAATCAAAACACCACATTCTCTATAGTTGTACAGTCCTGGCCCCAAACAGGGGAGAAGTGAGAGGGAGTGCTAGGTCCCGGGTTTGAATGCTCTCCAAATTGCAAAACAACCCTCTGGGATGTCCACCGGACCCTGGTCTAATCCTTTCCCTGGAAGGCTTCGAAACAAAAGTATCACATCTCTGGTCAACTTCTGTGGGAAGCTCTTCAGTCAGCTACACCCTTTCTCCGTAGCTACCCCAACCTGTGCTGACTTCTTATTCTGTGGGGTATTGCACAGTAAGGGGATGGAAAGTCTTCGGATCCCTGTGAGAAGTCCTTGTATGCTGCCAGCCCTAAGCTGACAGAGCTAGGAGCCAGGTCACATAATACAGAGGAGGTGGGGAAGGCTCGCCCCAGCATCAAGGCAGCAGATGTGAGCGAGTTTGTGGGTTTACTTGTGCTGTAGACGAGTTGTCGCTGCTTTCTGTTTAGTGAGCAGTGTTTTCTGCTGCGGTGATCCTGTGAGGTCACCTGTGTCCCCTTGTCTTCTGTTTTCTTTCCTAATCATCTAATCATCATCAGCACCAGGAGCACCTGAATGACGAGGGTGGCCCCTTCTGGTTGGTATATTAGGATGCCATTCAATAGTCACTAAAGGCTGATCACCAAGAGTCTCAAAGGGACAGCCATGAAGCCTGGGGAAATTGTCCTCAGAATTCTTAAGAACCCCCACCTCCCATTTCCTCAGAGCAGTTCAGATTCAAAAATGCAGATGGAGATAACTCAAGTAAGAGAACCCATCCATTTGGCTGTAGGAGATGAGAGTCGTCTTTCTACAGGCTTTACTTGGAATAAATTTTAATTTATTAAAATTAGTGGGGCCACCTAGGGATGGAGAAAGGGTGACCTGGCCGGCCACTCTGGGGTTCAGAACTACTTAGCGTTGGTTTAGCTAGGGTTCGGCGGGCACGGGCAGAGTGGGGGCACGTGGGCCATTTAGAACTCCGCCGGAACTCACCAAGGCCGACTGTTTTATCTTCAGGAGAGGACGACGAAGATGCTCCCATGATTACCGGATTCTCAGACGATGTCCCCATGGTGATAGCGTGAAGAGCTTTTCTCATTAGAAACCAAATGGTGTAAATATTTTATTTGATAAAGATAGTTGATGGTTTATTTTAAAAGATGCACTTTGAGTTGCAATATGTTATTTTTATATGGGCCAAAACTACAAAAAAAAAAAAAAAGAGGAAAGAAAGGAAAGAATGAATAAACTTTGTAGTATCAACTGTGAACTTGAAACCGGGTTGATTTTAGTGACCACATTATTTGATTTGACGTCATCTTACAGGGCCGTGCTTGCTGGGCATGCTTTTAAGTCTGTGAGATCATTTTGCTTCATTAAGTTGACCATTCTTTTCGTTTTCCTAAGACACAGAAATGTATTTAATAAAACCTTCAAGAGAGAGTAATGAATGGGGTACATTCTCCTTGAAAACTGCTCAGATTTTACGTCTCGTTTGGGTTTAGTTTACATAAGTATGTGGGTGTCTTGTGGGGGAAGGTTCCGTGCTATTGTCTTTGTTAATTTATTGGGACTCTGTGTAAGGCCATATTTTAGTGGCTGTCTGAAACCCCATGTGTGAAGGGCCCCTTGCCCAACAGGGTTGGGGTAGGGAGCAGGAGCAACCTGTTTTTATTTGCTCCTGTGTCAGGGACAGGTCTTTGGCAGAAGAGGATTCTAGGTCACTGCTAGATTCCGATTCAACTGCCCTGTAACCCGGGAAGCCCTGCAAGCCATAGCCTGTCTTCTAGTAATCCGTGGTCTTTTACTGTGCATGTCTCTGTACAAAGTGTACCTCTGGAAGCTGCCAAGTGATAACACTGCTTTCTTATACACTGGGATCATTGTCACTTGAAAAAAAATTACTGTGGTTGTGGGAGAAAGTTCTAGATCTGTGCCACGATAGATATGCATTTCGAATGTACGCCGTGTCTCCATTTCATTTGAGTTTTCCCTTTGTTTTCCTCACCACCAAAGAATCTCAAATGTAAAACTTCATATTGGGTTCTAACCACTGACTCAAAAGTCCATTCTGATATATGCAGTCATTTTGAATTTGGTCCTGTGCCTTCTCCGGATCCCTTCCCTTCCCTTCTGCCTCCCTCACCCGCTCCCTCAGCCATCCATAGAGAGTTTGTAGGTGTTTCCAGGGATGGAGGGGATATAAACATTTGACCTCTCTCTCCATCAGCAGATTTGTTCATTTGCTTTCTCTGTGAAACGCCATGATTGTCTAAACAAACCCCCCACCCCCTGAACCCCTCTGTATCACATCAACGGCCACTTGAAAGTGCTGCTGCCTGCCTTGTGGCCTCCACCCACCCTTCAGCCTGACTTGTAGGCACCGATGTCCAACCCGTCGTGACTTGTGCTGTGTGAACAACCTCACTGAGGATTTCCTCCCAGCGGAAAAGCAGCGAGCTCTGCGACTATCCCAAAGCTATGCCTCTGAACACGTTTTCTATATGCAAGATTTGTGAAAACCGCCTCCTTCCCGTGCAGCGTGTCCCTCTGAAGTGCTTAGTTTCTTTTAACGAGAAGTATCATTCTTGCATTGTGATAGGGTCTCCGTTTACCTGAGGGTTGTTTGGAAAATAAGAGCCAATTTTTCTTAGGATATGTAAGTACATTAAACGAGCATTCTGACCTGTAGATACATAGTGTGCCATGCGGCCATAGCTCCTGGTGTCAAATGCTAGGAGTAAAGAGTCTTCTTACAAATTACTTTTCTCCTCTTTCCTGTCACCCTCTTTTTCACTATTGTTTTTCCCCCAGACTGGAATTTCCTCAGCCTTTTCTTGTCTTGCTTTGAAGTTTTGTTCAATGTTCCTCCCCTCCTACCACTTCCACTTAAATAAAGTCTTTAAGTAGCTGAAAGATTAACAGTCTGGTGGGAGGCAAAGCCATTGAACTGAACCACTAGGAAAGTATATTTTCTTCTTCTCTTATCCTGCCAAGTTTTTGGTGGCATTTGGAGAAGCTGGTGTAAAAGGCTATGAGGCATTGTTTGCCATTACTCCTCAGCGAAGCCTTTGCACAGAGCATATGTCTCTGGCAGGCAGTGCGAGCTGTTGCCAAGCATCAGAACCGGTCTCCAGGGCCTCCCGACGCTGAACCATAGCCCTGTACAGACCCACCGCCACCCCTCTCCTCGGAAGATGCACTGTGCTGTTTGAAAACATGTAGCCGTTTCAGGCTAGAGTATTTTATATAAATAGATGAGCTTAGGTCCCGAAGACCAAGGCGGATAGATGCAGCTATGTGTAAATTGTCTATTTTTGTGAACTTCTCAAGCACGCAACTCCTGTCTCCCCCTGCCTTGTGGAGGTTTGGATGTTCCCCTGTCATCTGCAAGAGTCCAGAGGTTGGGGTGACAATAGGAAGTGAAAATAAGCTATGTGTAGTCTCGGAGAGTTCCCACCTCCCAGGGAGTGAAACATACTGCAATGCCAGGTACTTGGTTCCCTGTGGACTGTGTGGAAACTGGATTTTCTCTTTTCTATATTGAATACCCTTTGAGATTTGTGGGACATGGGTCCACATGGATTTAGTGACAGAGCAGAGTTCCTTCAAGAACTCTTGGAGAGGGGCCACATCTGAGGAGACAGGCAAGAATCTAATCACTGCTCGATGCCCGGTAAGCTGGAGAGCTCCGACTGCTGCCAGACAACCGGCCGGCACTCTGACTTTGGGAGGAGTGGCCCTTGAGGCTCTACCTCTGATTGCATCACTGTGCATGACTGCAAGCTAGCAGGGGACACTCCCTTGCATGTTCCCTCCTGTCCAGATGGCCTGCTAGATAGAGAACAGGCCCTTCAGAAGGCATTAGGTGTCTGGAAGTGAGCTAAGAAGGACAGTGGGATGGTGAGCCCCTTACAGATGGATAAGTACCAGTGTCTCTTTGGTTCACCTTGCCTTCAGATGTCCCTGGTGGGACAGCACAACTAGCAGGACCCTAGGCCCCTGATTCCAGACCCATCTCCTATGTTAACTCCCTGTCCCATAAAGAAGGCTATGGTGTGTTCCTGAGAATCTTTCCTTCAGTGGAGAGGTGAGGGTCCCCTCAGGAGAGAGACTCAGACACATATCTAAGTTGAATATCATCCCCATTGCAGTTGTAAGAATTGACTCTAAACTCTGCAGAAACTCCCTTCTGTTGGATTGTATCTCAACATTCCTGTGATGTCTTTCTTAGCTGGAGTGTGTGCTGCCTTTCAGGTACAACTTTTGTGTAATATAAGCCAGAGCATTAAGTTTATATAGACTACTTTCTATGCAAGACTGAGATAGGGACAAGGTTGCAGGAAATGTGCGCTGTTGGCTACACGGACAAGAAGTGCACTGTCAGAATAGTATCCCTGAACAGAGCGGAGGGAGGATTAGTTGCATGTGTTTCTGCCTACTTGTTTTGAGCAGCCAATAAATTTAATCATCAGAGCTGAGTGACAACCCAAGAATGGTACTGGTTTCATGTGTGATGACTTCAATGGGCTGAGCATGAATGCCAGAGTGGAGCATCGTTACCCTCAGAGAGTCCATGTCCCTCCTCGTTTAAAGACTCTTTTTTGAGACTTACTAAACACTTTAGGCAAAGTCAGAAGGATCTGCAGCAAAATAAAGGCCTGTTCTGCTCTTATTTAAAGTGAAACACTGTGTACTTGCTTTTCTCCAAAGTAAAATTAGGTTATTTATAACTTCAATCGCCTTGGCTAGGTTTCCAAGTCACTGATTTCTGCTGAAGATTTTACTACATTGTTGCACAATTTTAAGATAATTTCTTTTGTCTTGGTGTCAATCTTTTTCACTGGATAAAAATTTAACTGGGTTAAAGAAAAACAATAAAAAAAAAATAAAGACACCGCCATCACCTATTTAAATATCCACTGTGTGTGTCGTAAAGTTGTTCTTTTGAGTGCAATAAAGATAGCTTAACACAGTCTCCAAAGCGGCAGCCGATTTGTCTCTTTGAAGGGGGTATTTATGTCATAAGAGGAGAGAACATTAAGCCCTGGGATAATTTTGTTATTAAGGAGCTGGTCTCCGATGGCGGATCCGCGAAGAACACAATGTCTTGTGCTGACTGGTGAGTGGGAAGGGGTGATGGTAGCTGCTTTGAAGTAAATAGAATTATTCCATAGGGGTGTTGGCTCGAGTGCCTCGCTGAGAACTGTAACTGTGTATGGGACAATCTGTTAAGGAGGTGATTTTCGTATCTGCAAGAAGAAAGTACAACAGTGCAGATAGGTGGGCTGCCTACGGACACATCTCTCACACAGTGAGGCCGAGTGGAAAACACTGCTTTAAGGACCACTGAGTATCAAACATCTAAGAACTCTGGACCAAGAGATGGTGAGAACCAGTTGTTTTCTAGATTCTTAGCAGTTCTAGCGTGTTGCGTTTGTATGGACATGGACCCAAAACAAAAGTCTGAAGTAGTTTCAGTTTCATGGATGAGATAAAAAGAAGAGGAGGAGGAGGAGAAGAAGAACAACAACCAATCAGGAAACAGTGTATTCTGCTTGCCCTGGTTCTCTACCTGGGGGTCGAACAGGGGTTGCCTAGTACCATCTGTATATCAGCCATTTGCATGATGATTCATGAAAGTAGCAAAACGACAGTTATGTAGTAGCAATAAAATAAGTTTATGGCTGGGGATCATCGCAACATGTGGAACCGTGTTCAAGAGTCACATCGTTGGGGAAGTTGAGAACCACTGGTTTAGAGGAAAGCAGAGTAAATGGCTAAGCCAGCTTCATTATTAGGTACTGTTGACCCTAGGCCTAAATTCTGAAACTCCACGCCACGAGTCATTCAGCTGTCATTCAGTGGTGGAATGAGGGCAATGTTTTAACACATTGTACCAAGAAAACGCAAAGGGTATCTCGCTTAGTTTGGGTTTCATTGCCGTGAAGAGATATCATGACCAGGATAACTCTTATAAAGAAAAACATTAAACAGGGGCTGACTTAAAGTATCAGGTTCACTCCATTATCATCGTCGTGGGAAGCCTGGCAGCATTCAGGAAGACACAGGGCTAGAGGAGCCGAGAGACCTACGTCTTAATCTGAAGGAAGCAGGGAGAAACTACTTGGTGTAGATTGAGCATATACGACACCTCGGAAGCCCACCTTCACAGTAACACACCTCCTCCAGACAAGGCCACACCTATTTCAACAGGGCCACACATCCTAATAGTGTCACTCCCTATAAGCCAAGCTTTCAAGCACGTGAGTCTGGGGGCCATGCCTATTCAAACCACACATGCTATCTGTGTGAATTTACATGACCGTGGCCTAAACTTGAGTTTTCAAACCTGCATAACACGCTTGGATATTCATTTTTCATGGTCATACACACCCTGAGCAACTTCATGAGACTAGCAGGTAACATCGCACCATCTAGCTGAAGACTGCCCATGGCAAACTCCTGTCACCAAAGGTCACAAGGCCAATGTTGTCTTCCCTCCGTGAGAAGAACTGTCTAGGCAGCCACTCACAGACAAGGCATGACTTCGTGGGCAGTCGTGAAGGACACAGGATGAAGAAGCTGAGTTAAATTTGTGGTTGCCCAATTAATAGTGAACAAGTTACTGATACTATACCAGGAAACCCTCACTCCACTCGGACCCTTAAAGTTGTGGCTCTGTGTATCCATTTCTACTGGGAAGGTCTTGCCAGTGGGGTCTAAAGCTGACAGGGCTGTCAATGAGTGCTACGTCAACTCATCTGCTTTGTTCTCGAACCAGTTTCTCCCTCCCATATAGCACTACAGATGGTATTAATACATTCAGACTGTGTCAGATTAGAAAGGCGTGAGAGTGATGGCATGTCTAGATTACCTTACCTACTATGCATTGATTGCACATTTTAACTCTGAGGAGACACTCCTTGACTCTTAGGGACACATCTCTATGCACTTGCACCCTATTCTGACTTCACCTGTCAGCTGTGGTCATGTGATGCCAGCACCCTGCCCCCCATCCCCACTGAGGGTACGCAAATTGAAACCAGGAAGAAATGCTAGAGAAATGCAAGAACCCTGACAACAATAGAAGGGCAGAAAGCCTTAGAATTACAATACTTTCTTAAAAGGGAATTCCAGTCAACACAGCTTATCAGGGCCATTTAGCATTAGACAAGACAGCCTCACACATTAAGTAGCCCATCTACTTATAGAATAATTATAGTTTAATTAAGATATAATTTTATGGGGCTGGGGATTTAGCTCAGTGGTTAGAGCGCTTACCTAGGAAGCGCAAGGCCCTGGGTTCGGTCCCCAGCTCCGAAAAAAAGAACCCAAAAAAAAAAAAAGATATAATTTTATGTGTATGGTGTTTTGCCTACATGTATGTCTGTGCATCGCATGCACACTCAAGGAAACCAGAAGAGTAAATCAGATCCCCTGGAACTGGAGTTACAAGTCATCCTGAGCTGCGATGTGGGTGCTGGGGATTGAACCCAGGTCCTCTAGAAGAGCAGCCAGTGCTGTACAACTGAGCCATCTCTCCAGCCTGATTCTCTTCTTTCTTTTTTCTTTCTTTTTTTCGGAGCTGGGGACCGACCAAACCCAGGGTCTTGCACTTGCTAGGCAAGCGCTCTACCGCTGAGCTAAATCCCCAACCCCGATTCTCTTCTTTTGAATCTATATTTGTTAGTTACTATACTAAACCATTTATGAGAAGGTTTTTAATTCTGAAAATGATTCTTTAATGTAGGTATGAATCTTTCCTTTAAAGCAGACAGTCTTAGCTTCCCCAGGCTGTCACATACAGGAACACGGCAGTTAGATGAGCTAGTTGAACTCCATTCTTAAGCTGTGCTGTTAACGGCCATGCTATTTTGGTCCTGCCCATAAGGGTGATGTCATCTATAGATATTCTCTTTTATGATGTTGTTGCTCTGTTTTGGTTGGTTTGTGTCTTTTGAGAGAGGGTCTCTGTGTGTAGCCCTCGCCGTCTTGGAACTCACTCTGTAGACCAGACTAACCTTGAACTCAGAGATCCATATGCCTCTGCCTCTGAGTGCTGGGGTGTATTAGTCAGGGTTCTCTAGAGTCATAGAACTTATGGGTAGTCTCTATATAGTAAGGGAATTGGTTGGTGACTTAACAGTTTGTAGTCCAACTCCCCAACAATGGTCAGCAGCAGCTGTGAATCAAGGATCTAGCAGTTGCTCAGTCCCACAAGGCAAACAGGTGAAGAAGAGAGAATCTCCCTTCTTCCAATATTCTTATGTAGGTCTCTAGCAGAATGTGTGTACTACCACACCTGGATATGGGACTTGGCTTTGTCCCAGGCTGACCTTGAACTCAGAGATCCCATTGCCTTAGTCTCCTGGGATTCATAGCCTCAAAATCTCCATGCCAAGATCTGAATCAGAAACTTGTATCTCCCAGCCTCAAGATCAGGATCACAGGTGAGCCTTCCAGTTTTGGATTGTAGTTTGTTCCAGATATGGTCAAGTTGACCACAAGGAATAGCCAATACATGGGATTAAAGGCCTGTGCTAACACACCTGACTTTATTTAGGTATTCATAACAATCACAAGTTATCCACTTTTATAAACAGTTCAACTAGAAAACTTTAAAATTCAGAGGGATAAATAGATGAACAGACCCGATCTTCTTTGTGAGCCATTTATATAACACACAGTCTTCTTTATTGATGGTATAGCAATGAAACCTTTAAAGAATGATAATTTTATAGATCTTTTCATGATTAGAAAAGTAGAAGATTATTTTGCTTTGCAGCAAATCAATACGATTTTATCAAAACCCGTTGCATTGTGGGAGGCTTTCAGTGTCTGCTTTGCTCACTAGTATGGGCTCAGTGATACCCAGAGCTGCCGCATCTCCCATTAGGGATGTGACAATGTGAGCTTGAGACCATTAGCATCCCAGATGAAGGAGGTGACTACACTTCCCACTGGCTTTGATACTAGCATCCATTGATTTTTAAAAACAGATTATGTGTAGGGTAATATGAGCCTGTAACAATTTACAAAAGAACAATAGTGATAGACTTTTGAAAATGCTAATGTTGCCATTGTGATAGTATCGCGCTATTGAATGCCAAAATGACAACTGGCAAACGCTTGGTAATATCTGTGTGAAAACAATGCTATTTCATATTTAAAAACTTGGCATCAGCAAACTTTGAAGTGGGGAGGTGAGGACTCAGATTTAAATGTAAATCAGACTTTTTCTGTAATTTGCCCTTTGGTTTTAGTCAGTTCCTCAAAGCCTTCTGGGCTAATCAAAGGGAGAGGATTTGTAATTAAGACTTAGTTTTCGATCTCTTTCTGGTAGAGGCCAAACCTATTAATTACCCAGGGGTGGATTGGCCCTGGTTGCGGCTGAGCCGTCTGGATGCGTGTGAACATGTGTGGTTTTCACGGAGAATAGAGAAACTCAAGAACGGTGTGCTCTTGGTTTCAGAAGTGTGCAGAAGGCTCTAAGTTTAGCGTTGCCTGACCGCTCCCAAGAACTAACACAGTGGAGGAAACTGTTCATGGACAGTGGCAAGGAATGTGTTTAAGACTGAAAAGAATACTCTAACATGAGCCGGGAATCTTTCGACCATTGGCAATGCTGCTACACCGAGGAACAGCGTTAAAGATGTCATTGTCAAGGGCCAGGCATTCTTCTGAGGGTCGCTCATTTAAAGCCATTCAATCCTCAAAACCTTGTAACTGGGTACTGATATTGTCAAGCAGCAAGGGATCTAAAGGACGTTTGCCTGTGGTCACATCGGGTAACAGGCAAGGTTGAGATGGGAGTCCAGGAAACCTGGCTCCAGACTCCACCTCACTCTTTACTACAGAGCCCTTCCATGAGTCCCCTTTAGATAGCAAATTTGAGTGTATACATTGGGAGATTATTTAACCAGCTGGTTTACCATTTTAAGTAATGCTCCTTTGTAAGAAGGGGATTAGACAAGGAATTTGTGTCCATTATAGAAATTTGAGGGAAATAAAAGCACCAAGAAGAAAATGAGATTTCCTGGTAATCCCAGAGATCACCGCTGGCAACAGCTGGTGTGTGTCTTTTTGTGCTTTATTCAGTCAGTCGTAGTGACTGCGTGCACTTGCAGTTCTGCTGGGAATAAGTCCACACAGGGGAGAAGACCACACCGCAGCTACTTCTTTTCTTCTTGGTTCAACTAAAAGGCAAGTCTGAGCTCAGAGGTCCAAAGTGGGACCAGAGCTTCTTCTCCTTAGTTTTTACAAGCAGTTTTGATGCAGACTTCCTTTGAAGACAAGAGGAACCAGGGGACTGTCGGTCACCAGGCCGCCAGCCTATGGTCACATCGCCCTTCTTCTGCCAGTATAGTCAAGGGCTTAGCATCATCATCTGCACCGAGGAGCTCACAGGAGGAAGTTTCTGAGTCTTTTCCTTTCTAGCTCCACAAACTTTCATTTTGTCTCTCAGAAGAGAGGAGGGTTGGCGATGAATGTCTCTCATCAAAGAGAATGGGGAACATTGGCAGACATTCAAGGGTAAAGAAGGCATGAGCACACGCACAGGATGGGTCACAAGCATGGTGGTCACTGCCACTATTTAGTACAAAGGGAACTTGACTCTCCAGCCATGGTTGTGTCACAATTCTACAGAAAAGATGGGAACTACCTAAAAGATACTAGCAGCTGGGTGAGGGCCCTTCTCCTTGGATCTATGTCACAGGATGAGAGGAGGAGGAGGATGTGGGAGGAGCTCAGTGGGTATAGTGCTGGCTGGGGAATACACTGTCCATTTCAACTGCCCAGGGACTTCATAAAAAGGTTTTCCGGAGTATTACAGTGCGGTGTCGAGCTTCTCTTGCCAGAGCTTGAAGGAACAGGGTGTTGAATCCACTCGAACAGATACCGAATCACCTGTTACAATCTCTTCTAGGTCTACTGTTTCTATGATAGAGAGGTATTAAAGGCGAGAGAAAAATCCAAAGATTAGGGTAGCCACAAGGGAAAGAGAAGATGAAGGTCAAGTCTCAAGCTTTGATTGGTAGGATATTAAACCCCTTGGGTGGTAGAGTCAATGGTCATGGGTCCCATGGCAACATCCATCCAAGAACTCATAAACATTCTTTATCCAGTACCTTCTGCAATACTAAGAAGATAACAGGAACAGGGCAGATATGGCTCCTGCCCCCTGGGACAAGTTAAACAAATCATTGGGGCTGAGAGGACATTGTGGATTCCATGTGATTTTTCTAAGAGGACACAGAGAGTGAAGATTTTCTGTGACTTGCCTAAGAGCTCAGCTGGTCAGCAAATTTGTCTTCTGAATCTCAACGTCCTGAAGTGGAGGCTGTGCTTGTGGTCCCTGATCCTGGGGTGTGAAGGCATTGGCTCCAGTGCGATGTGCTCTACCTTGGGGTAGAAGAGTGGGCAGTCAGCTGCTTATTCCGATCTCGAAGCCCACTTCATTGTACCACCAGCCATTTTATTGTACAGAGTCTTTCTCAGCCGAAGGGGGGAGGTAAAACTAAAAGAAGCCCAGGACCCCAATACAATCCCATAACCCTAGTACCATTCTGTTTTGTGCTCAAGGATTAAAAGCCGATTGGACAACCTCAGTAAAATGTACAGAGCTACCCACTCTTCTTGCTTCATAAAATATACAAATAGTAGGAGGTCTTAGTAGGTCAATCCTCAGGTTGCCGTCATCTGGGAGAAGGAAGCTGTGGTCTTGTTTTTGCTCATACTGGTCAATGGCTCATAAAAAAAAACAACAAAAACAACAACAAAAAAGCTTGTACATACTTTCAACATTCATACTTGGATCTGAGGGAGCTGAGGGAAGCCTTGTCATCCCAATCTCATGACCCGAAAGGCTCCATCTCCCAAAACTCTCATTTTGTGGGAGCATGATCTCAGTCTATACATGTGTGGGGAACACAGACATCAGGTCTCGAGCACAGACGATGATGGCATATAGGAGATTTGACAACAGCGTCTGGTGGGGCAGAGAGTGGGGGGAGATAAGCCACACTTTCTCCATCTCTGCCTCACCTAGGCTTCTCCCAGCATCCAACAAGCCACTGTGTACATGCACGTGCGTGTGTGCATGCATGCATGTGCGTATGCCTGTGCATGTGTGAGCGTTCGTGGGTGTTGATTGGTAGCAGGTGTGGAGGTTGGGTTTGGCTGGTAGTCACCCAGGTGAGGAAGGAAAGGTGAGGGATTCAGGATGAGTCAGGAGGATTAAGGGACTTTGTGGGGAGAACGTTCCGGTTCCCTCCCCTCTCCTTCCACCAGTCTTCCAGGTAACAAAACTTATTACAGTGACCAGGGATCCAAAGTCCCTAGAAATCCTGGCTGGTTTATGCTGTCTTCCCTTTGTGTGTTACATCAGGAGAAACCCAGGCCTGCCTGTGAGACCCGATGTGCTAACTTGTAGCAAATCTAGAACCCTTTCGGAAAAGAAAAAAAAAAAAAATGGAAGTTTTTCAGGTCCAGCAGAACTGTCTGCCTTTTCACAGTCCCCTAGAAATGCTGTTTGGGCTCAGAAGGTCTTGGCCTTGCTCCTCCTTTTCTTACGTCATCTCCAAGGGCCCTGACCTCCATTGATTTCATGTCTCAAGGTCACAGTATTTAGGAGATTTTCACAGGTAGAAAGAAATGTCAGCGGGGGGTCAAGTAGAGCGAACTCAAGTGCATCCTGCTAGATCCCACAGATGTGTGCTCGAGATTTGCACGTCAGACCCCTCCCCCCAGTTCAGGAGAACCGTTAAAAAAATAGGGGGAGTTATCGGTTAAGGGAGTTCAAACCTGCCCCTCTTTTATCTAATGAAGGGTCCTTTTGTCATGCAAATAACGTCATCATTCTTCCAGTTGAGAGTCTGTCTTGGCTTCCAATAAGTGAGACACACCTCCATGGAGCAAAGAGTGGGGATGATACTCCGCAGGATTTCCCGCACAGGCTAGCGACCACCCTTCTCTGCCTTTGTTGCAGCGCTGGCTTTGGTGCCCTTTGTTTATGACAGGTATTATTTTGGCCACTGGAGGGCGCTCTAGATAGCTGGAGAATTCCAGTTCTCGCCCGCAGCTCACGCCCAGATTTTTGAGCAAGCGGCGAGCATTTCAGTGAAAATCGGATTTAACTGGGAAAACTAGCAGTAGCGGTCGACATTCCTTTTATTTAGGAATTTAAGCATACAAGAAACCTCTATTTAAAAGAGCAGCTTTTGGATTATGGTCTGTTTGGAGCTGGAGGGGAGGGGCTGAGCTTGTGGTGTGCGGAGAGTGATCTTGCAGGATTCAGCCCAGCTTAGGAGAGCGAAGCTTTGAACAAAGGTTATTTTTTTCTGTGTGGGGAGAATCACGACAAGGTGGATGGAGACAAGCGGGGAACAAATTATTTTTATGCTAGGAAAAGAGAGCCTTGGCCAGGACTAGAACAATTGTTTGGGGATATAACCCTCCACAGGGGAGGGTACATTGCTACTCAGGTTTGCTTGTGCCCCACATTGGGTTTTGTTTTGTTTTTCCCTGTCTCGTTGTTGAAGTCTACTTTAGAGGTTTTTGTTTTTCTGATGTTGATAAGAACATCGCAAATCTGAGTTCTGCGATGATGACAGTATAAAAAGTTTCCCATCCTGCCCTCTGTACTTCCAAACACAGACCTGTTGCAGAACCAGGTAGGGAGAAAGAAAAGGGGGTTGTGGGAGGGCCAAGAGACCAGAAAGGAAATATGAGAGCGTGAGCATACGGTTTCCTCTGTGGAACACAAAGACTATCCGTCAAAACTCTCCATACTAGACCAATATTAAGCCAGGCCAAGAGGACGTTTCATGTTCTGACATTTTACCGCCCGGAACAAGAAATGAACAGGGAAGGGGCCCCTGACAATGGGGGCTGGTAGAGAACCAGAGCCAAGAGCTGCTGGGGACCAGTGAGCCTGCAGGGACTCAGGTTAGCTTGGGCGCTAGTAATCTAAGAACTCACTCGCTCGGTACCATGGAAACAGATATGGTCAGTGGGGACAGCTTCTGTCAGGCTCTGTGGAGGACAGGCTTGCTTCTTAGAAAATGTGTCCAGCTGTTAAAAAAAAAAGAGTCTTCTTCTGAAATCCCTTAGATGGTAGACAGGGTCCTGACCCATAGAAAGAACAATCTTTTCTATATTTGTTTGGACGAGGGGTAGGGAAGGATGCAGTTCCAATAGATAGCCTCAGTTTCCCTTTTAAACCTGTAAGTTTGTAGGTTAGAGGACAGTCAGACTGTACAGACAGACTTACTTTGAGGAATGCTGCCCCAGAGCTGAGAATGTGCACAACAGGGACACGTGAGTCCCTGGCAAGTCTACATCTTTTTGACCAGCATATTGTTTTATATTAACTCCTTGTCACCTATGGTTTGTATGTATGTATATATGTATGTATGTATGTATGTATGTATGTATGTATGCATGCATGAACACATACAGTTACACAGCAACATCTAAGAAATCTGCGTCTGGTAAGGACGCAGATTGGGAATGGAGCCTGGGTCCCCGACCAAGGCTGACTTGGAGTAATGGTGGTCCTCTGATACTGTTCCCAGAAAGACTGAGAAGGGCTTATCTGTAAGGGCTGGAGGCTAGGGCAGAAGCAGGCTGAGGGGAGAAATGCCTCACTGAGAGCAAAGGTGGATTCCACATCCCTCCTCTGTAGTCCTCTCCCTGCCTCCGAGGTCCCAGCTGTCATTGTGTGTAACACTGACATGCACACATTTTCCTTTGACGTATTTGTACACATGTATACTTCATGCAAACAGTTGTGCTGGGCACCTGTCAGGCAAGCAATGAATAACTTGGGGAACACTGGAAGGAAAAAAAACAAAAACCCCCAAACCAGCCAAAGTTGTATGTCATGGCTGTCGGTGTGGCTTCTGTTCAGAGCTTGGATCCACCACTGGCTTCTTGAGGTTGGGCGGATTACACATAAAGGGATGGACAAGCTCTGCCTGACCAGAGTAGTATTCTCTGAACTATGGAGCATTCTCAGACCTACTGCACAAAACAACCATAGCAGGAAAGAGAGCTGGTTGGTGGAAGTACAAGGCGGGAGCTGGGAAGTGGTTTCTTTGTTCTGGGAGATTTCAGCCGGCACGAACCGCAAATTTTACTGTCTGCAAACCAAGAGCCCCTCCCCTCCCCCTTACCGCCTTCCTTTCCAACCTGAGAATTCATTCGCTGCCTCCCTCGTTTTTTTTTTTTTTCCTCTGCCCCAGAGCAGTCTCCAGGGAAAGATCTCTTTGTTGAGAACACTGAGACAAGTCGGAGTTGCAAAGTTCCCCGAGCACAGCCAGGGTTGTCCTCCGAGGAGAGTGGTCTCCCCCGCACAGACCCCCACCTGTTGATCTCTCCCTTCCGCGGGGGGTGAGCGGCAACCTGCATTGTGCTGGGATCTCACGCCTTTCCCCGGCAGGCTCGGCAGATGGCGCTCGTGAGCAGAGCCACCTCGGTCCCTTCCCGGCCCCTCCCCACTGTCGGGGCCTCGCTGGGCTAAAGCAAAAACAGATGTTTTCATCATTTCTGGATCTGGCACGTGACTTGCAGTTCAGCAATGTGCCGACAGAACCCAGAGTTGTGCGTTTCCTTCATCTCCCGCAAAATAAAACAATCTTCCTTAAATGAGCTTTCCTCTAAGTGAGCCTGCGACACACGATCTCTTTCGCATAAGGGACTGTTTGCTTAATGGAGCTCCGACTGCGAGTGCCCTGCTAGCCAGGCCTAGGTCTATAATGAGAAGTGGTCCCTTTTCAGAGAAGACAGTGAGCAGCCAGACTGGCTATCTTTACCTTAAGGGCTGGGGACAGGCGTAGCTTTTTTTAAATAGCCCTGGTCTGGCTGGCGAGGAACCTGCCTTGCGTGGGTGCTAAGGGGTCGCGAACAAAACAGGAAGGCCAAGGCGGCGCGCCCTGTTCCCCGCGCCCACGGCAGGTGGCAGCATTGGCCCGAGCTGGCCTCTGCCACTGGCCAAGCCCAAAGCGGGCCCTTTTACTTTCGGTGGCCTCAAAATTATTAGTTCCAGATGAGTTCTTGCGATTGTAATATTTGGTTTAACCCAATCGGCCCGATTGCGTCAGCGTACGCTCACACTCAGCCGTCTGAATGTGATGTCTAACCAGACATCAGAGGCTTGTTTCAGGGGTGTCAACATTCCTCATCCTTTGAAAGAATTAAAACAAAACGCAAACGGAGGTTGATTTATCCCCAAAGGAAAGGGGGGTTGAGCGGGCACTGGGCTAGGATGACAGGAGGGAATGAACGTGGAGATTCAGGAGGGAGTCGACAGTTGAACTTTGTCGAAGCCTGCTAGAATAGAATTGAAGTTCTTTTGTCGACCTAGGACGGTCCGCTGGGTTCTAGGAAGGTTAGGGCGGATAAGCTGAACTGGTTTGAGAAAGACAAGAGGCCTGGAGTCCTGTAGACTGCTATTGCCAGGCACAGAACACAATGAGCCTCCGTTTAACCCTGGCAGGAACAGCCAGGCCAAGACACAAGCTCCTGACAGCTTTGGGGGATTTCTGAATCTCCCTTAAAGAGACAAGCTGCGTTTCCTGAGGATAGCAGCCGGCACCCCAGAGGACCTCTTGAAAAGATGAGGCCCCAGCAGACCTTGCTGAGTGGATCCGCTGGAATGATCATGTCTTGTAAACAGCCCTTTTGCAGGATAACACAACCCGCGGGGATACTTGGGGACCCATTCTAGTGGCCCCGGCCTCTACAGGTGTCCTAAAGACTGAGCTCTGAGTGCAAGGGCACTATTACTATTAGTTAAATCTACCCACAAGACATACAGTTCCACCCACTAGAGCAGAAAGGGTGCCTGGCCTCCTTCGGCTAAGCTGGAAAGGACTTGGCCTCGGTGAAGAAGGTCTGGTCTTTACTGTGCAGCCCCTATCCATGCAATTTTTTTTTTCAGTCTGTGCTCCCATTCTTCAAGTAACTTGGTCAAGGAAGCTAGGGAGAGTCTTGCTAGTTAATTCCAGGGAGCTTGCCGGCTTTGGAACAGGTCTCTGCCTCGACAGGGTGCTGATCAAAAGCCAGCACCCATCTAGCAGATGCTTCAGGTCCTGCCTGTGGAGAGAGCTGGTGGTGGCTGACTGGGGTTGGAGTCTGCCAGGCGGCCGGCTGAGCAGCCATCTTGTTCTTTCCTTTTCTCTGCTCAGCGGTGGTTCTAGCTCTGTGAATCAAGCATGGGAAAAAAAAAATGGCGGGTGAACACCTCCAGAAAGTTTTGAGATCTTGACGTCCTGGCTCTTCGTATCTCTCATAAAAATTCACATTTCTCCACAGTTTGCTGCCTCTGCAGACACTGTACTGAATGGTGCTCAGCCTGAGGTGAGGAGGGGGCAGGGGGATGAACTAAGTTGGAGAAGCCCTCATATTGACAACAGCTCTCCTTGGGATGGTGGAAGGACTCCAGAGTTCTACGGGCTCACTGACTTGATTCTCTTCTGAGAATCGGCTTTTGAAGGTCTTACTATGCAGAGGTTCTCAGTCCTGCCTGCTTTAGATCAGTTTGAACCAGTGATCCCTAAATTTCTGAGGAAGTTTAGTTTGAGGTCAGCTTGAGCTCCAAGTGATCCTATTGGTGTGGGAAGGAATGGGGTCCCATTAAACGCTGCTTCCATCACAGCCGGAAGGGAATGGGTTAAAAACCCGTAGTTGTAGTGATATCCACAAGGTGGTTATGATATACAGCCAGAAGTTATCTATCTATCTATCTATCTATCTATCTATCTATCTATCTATCTATCATCTATCTATCTATCTATCTATCTATCTATCTATCTATCTATCTATCTATGCATCCATCGTCTCTATGTCTATCTATCTATCATCTATCTATCTGTCTGTCTGTCTGTCTGTCTGTCTGTCTGTCTATCATTTATTTTAAGTAACTGCAATTTTCTTCTAACTCAGCGTCCTTTGTTTCATAGACAAAGTTCCTATAAGTTAAGCAGCTCAGCCAAGGTCATACAAGTTCCAGTCCTGGCCTGGAATCTCTGTGTAGAGTCTCTGGCTCCTCAGAAATGACTGATGCTTTTCCTTAGTCATATAACGTTCATGTCTGAGCCAGCCTCTTCTTCCCTCTGTTTAGGGAAGCCCTTCAATGGCTACCTAACCTAGGCTGCTACTGTCTGTAAAAAAATTAGAAAAAAAAAATTGCTCTGAAATTCTTGAGGGATGTTCCATTTTTCTGCTATAAACAAATGCCTCTGTTCAGATGGTTGGATGAGAATTACTCTGCATCCAGATTTCTCTAACTTATCAGTTATGCTTTCAAAAGGGCTTCAGTGCCCATATATGGCTAGCATGGTGTAACTGCCATTCGGTGTTTTGTGTGTAAGGGTAGGGCTGGAATGAAGGTCGGAAAAGTTCAGCTTAGGGTAAAGTAGGTGATGGCTGGCTAGTCGATGATAGTAGGAGACATCCCATCTCCTAGCTTGGTGAGACGGTCCTCACCATCTTCTCCTGAGGTTCTTCTAGGTGATGGCCATGATTGTCTTTCCAGTGAAGGCAGCCAGCATTCTCAGAAATAACTCAGGCTTCCTGGGCCAGGAAACATTACTGGCATTAGTAGTGTGAGAGAAAGTCTTCCAAGATGAGCTAGTATTGGGGTTGGAGATTTAAAAATATGTACAGTTTTAATCAGAAGAAGGTAAGACATTTGGGGAGAAAGGGGCTATAAGCAAAGTTAAAGAGTTACCAGACCCCTGTTTCTGGTCCTAGGCCTTTGTGGAGTTGTTCAGTTTTTTTTTTGTTTTGTTTTGTTTTGTTTTTGTTTTTGACAACCAAAGGTTGAGGAAATCTTTGATTTGCTACTGTCTTGATGAACACCAAAATGGCCTGACTAACACAATATGTGAGTTTGATTGGATCTTCAATCTAAAGAGAGAAAGTTCTGACAGACATCTTTGACAGAACTGGGAACTTTGTAGATCCTGGGAGATTAGTGATAATTAGATTTGAATAGATCACTGTGGTTATACAGGAAGAAGTCCACATGGCTAGGGGAAGCATGCTGAAGTATTTGGGGCTGAGTGTCGGGATGCTTGCTAGCAACGTAGTTTCAAAAGATTCATTTAAAATAAAATGTAGCAAATATTCTAGAAGGTTAGCAACTGGTGACTGTGGTGACTCATGGATGTGTGTATCAAAGTTCATCAGGGACTAACCTCAAATCTTCTGCAGATGACAAGGTTTCTAGTAAAAATAAAATAGTTCTGCAACTGGAATATACTCCATCCACAAACAGCTTACCACACTCTTCATGTATCAAACAACTGTGTGAAGCACTGTATGTAAGCCAAGGTGGAAGGGAAGCATAGCCAGAGGGACATTGAAGAAGTCTTAGGGAATGATTCCTTCTTCCTAGGGCATTAGGAGAGAAAATCGTACAAGATGGGCTAGTGTCTGGGCTGGAGTTTTAGTTTTTTGTTTGTTTGTTTTTGTTTTTTTGTTTGTTGATTTGTTTATTAATGCAGTTTTAATCAGAAGAAGGCAAGGCATTTGGAGACAATGGAGCAATAAAAGAAATAAAGTTAAAGACCTGAAGACTGTTTGGAGAACAGATCACTTCATGTCAACATGGTGGAGGCTGTGCAGGTGTGAAATCTGGTGTCTGGGGACAGGTGGCTTTGAATGCCATACACACGGTGTTGGGAAGAGGCACATGGAACTATCAACACTCGACTGTGTGGAAATTTCTTCTATAGAAACCCTTGCCCGAGCTTCAAAACCAGCACATGTGATTCCCCTCCAGAGGTTTCCCAGTGTAGACAGGACCATTCACCTGGGCCTTTTGTGTTCCCAAGCTCACCTCCACTCACTGCTGATGTCACACAGACCCTACATGAGTCCGATCATGATGGCAGCTGCTGTGAGCATTGTTCTTAGAGTCAGTCAACACATTCCCAATTCTTATCCTTCTCACATTTCCATTCCTGACACAACTCAGCTCCCCATACTTGCCACAGGCTCTGCTTTTGGACCAACTGGTGGTCATGGGTTCTTTGTTCTCATGGTCGTTTGTTTTACTAGTCTTCTGCTTCTTAGTGGGACTTCACTAGTGTAGAAATAGCGTTCCTTTTGGTTCCTAAGGACTTTGTGCCCATATTTTTGCTTTATTACTTAGCATCTCTGTCATGACCATTTTGTGCCCATATTTCTGCTGTATAACTTAGCATCTTGTGTCATGACCACTTGCCTGTCCATTGTATCTACTTGACTATGTCACTAGAGGACAAGTCAGCTCCAATGCTCCAGTATTTAGCAAGACATATGGTCCTCAGTGAGAGCTTAATAAATGCTTCTGGGAAGAATGAGTGGGCCAATGAAGGAAGAGAAAGAGGAGCTGTTATCTATATAGATGTCTACGCTATTAGTTCTCTACCTGGGTACATGAATGAGAACTCGTTATTTAGGTAAAATGCAGCATCTATAAGTGGGTCACAGAGTTTCTGTGATGGAGGGTTTATCTCTTCTTCTTCTTCTTCTTCTTCTTCTTCTTCTTCTTCTTCTTCTTCTTCTTCTTCTCCTTCTCCTTCTCCTCCTCCTCCTCCTCCTCCACCACCTCCTCCTCCTCCACCTCCTCCTCCTCCTCTTCCTCCTCCTTCTTCTTCTTCTCCTTCTTCTTCTTCTTCTTCTTCTTCTTCTTCTTCTTCTTCTTCTTCTTCTTCTTCTTCTTCTTCTTCTTCTTCTTCTTCTTCTATCCTTCTTCTCCTTCTCCTCCTTCTCCTTCTCCTTCTCCTCCTCTTCCTCTTCCTCCTCCTCCTCCTCCTCCTCCTCCTCTTCTTCTTGGTCCTCCTCCCTTCCTCCCCATCCCTCTCTCTTTCGTGTGTGTGTGTGTGTGTGTGTGTGTGTGTGTGTGTGTGTGTGTTCATATCTGTGTGCAGGTGCAAGTGTATGTACATCCATAGGGAAGCCAGGGGCTTCTGTTGACATTGGTACTGTGAGAGACAAGGAGAGGCCAATGAAGGAGATGCAACCTTACTAGCAGTGGAATACCCAGGATCCACTCCCCAGGCATCACCGGGAGAAGTTAATTAAGATGAAGAGGGTCCAGGAGAGGCTATGGGTGAAAGTTCAGTCTAGTTGTAGCATTAGAGCACAACACTTTGCAGATGTCAGTACCGTGGGAGGACCACCAAGAACAGCAGCAATGGTGAACTGGAGTGTGCCAGGGCCTGGAAGATTAGCTGTGTGCTACAAAGGGAAGAGCTGAGAAGTGACCCAGGAGATCATGAATGAATCCCAGGTATTGGCCACTGAGTTATTTACAGTTTAGAATTTGGTTTTGCTTTGTTCAGACTGTGAGTGTGCCCTGGTTCTTTCCTCTTGAAGCAACAAGATATTTAACTTAATTTTGATCTTTACAGGAGCCCACTTTGAGAGACTTTAAGCTTTTAAAAGAGATTTTGGATCTTTAAAGAGACTGGATATTTTAAAGAGACTGCACTTCTCTTTAAAATGTGTTTGAATTTGAGAGTCCCATTCCTGCCTGAGCTGAAGAGAAAATGCGTTTGGTCACGGGGCCATGGCCACTTCATCTCTGAGTCATGATAAGAGGTGACAGAGATAACTCCAGAGCCCGAAGCTGTTGCTGTGACAGTCCCAGGCCAGAGGCCACAGGGTCTGTTCTGATCACTGAACAACCACCTCTCACCCATACAACAGACGCTGTGTAATCGGGTTGGCTGTGGGCTTTGTCCTGGCACTGCTTTCTTGACTACTAATTTCAAACATTTTCTCTGTCCCTGATCTCCTTATTCATATACAAAGAATAAGGAGTCTGTGACTGCTCTGATGGTTCAGGTCAAACTAGTCATCTCTGTAGGATGCTTATAAAAGTTCTAGACAGACTCAAATCACAGTTTAAACCTCACTCGAGGTGACTTGATTGTGCTTGGTGACTGTTTCTTCTATCCGAGAATGGACATCTGTTAAGCTGACTGAGCTCAGGTCATTGAGTATAGGGACTTTATCCAATATGAGGGAGAACTACTCATCTCTTTATTCCAGATCCTCAAAATAGAAGCACCAAGATATCCGCCCTAGAGGTGACCAAGCCTGTGACCAGGAACTCACACAGTACACTCTTTTTGAAGTACTACCCACATTTCAGTTCAGTTAAACTTGTAAAATTCAGTGAGTCACTGTTGAACAGAGTCTTAAGTGGGGCTCTTTTCCAGGAGCTATAGGCCATTACAAAACTTGTGTGTGCTCAAAACTGTCTTGCCCTACAGCATCTCTGCTCCCAGTTTCACTGGGGAGGCTTAGAGAAATTCGTAAGATAAGGCATGGCAAAAGGCTTTACTGCAGACCAGGGAGTGTAGCTTAGTTGGTGGAAGACTCTTGAGAAAAAGCAAGAATGCTCCGGGTGAGGGCCTGGCCCTGCAAAAACGTTGTTAGCAGGGATGATAGCCATAACTATGAGTCACTCTGAAGGGAATTTTATCATGTTAGGAAGCATGGCACCTGCCTGGGAAGCACTTGTGCATGCACAGAGAATGACTAAGCACTTGAATGCCCCTGCATCTTCTATCAGGTCCGGATGTCTCAAGTGCCTGCAAAGGGGCTTAATACAACCCATTTCCTACGTATAACCTGCAAACAGCAGTTAAAGAGTTCCTAGAACCTTTCCGTGGTTCATGGATTCTGAATGGTGTTGAGTTATCCTCCCTGCTAACCTCTGAGGTGAGTATGGCTTGCATGGTAGGTAACTCCATTACTATTTACCTTCTATCCCTGGTAACATCAAGCCTTTCTGTGACCTCCCAGGAAGCCCTTACATCTTTACCTCATCCATCTCTCCATCCCTGCTGGACTCTGAAGCCAGAGCTCCAGCATCCGTTCTTGTCTCCGCCACTCTGTGTGATTGGCTAACTTTCCCTTTCTGTTCTACCCAAGTCTTTGTATCTCCCATGAAAACCAGCACAGGGTACTGCACATGGTATGTGTTCAATAAATATTTATTGGACGAATGGTTCATTTTCTTCTCCATATGATATTCAAAAAAGACGTAATTAAGGGATTAACTATATGAGGCACCGTGCCAGGTGCCCTACAGAGATAATTACATGGAGGAGCCCTGTCCCTAAGTAGCTTAACATCTAAAACTATTAAACAGATATAAACACTCATTTATAGCAGCCAATGACCTGGGTTGTTAATCTAGACTCTATTGACATACCCCTCCCCCAATGGTTGACTCCATGAAACCTCAGAATTCATATGGAATCTGTTGCATGCAAAATGGGAGCCGTAATCACTGAGACAATTCAAACTCAAAACGCGGTAAGAAGCAGGGGATGCCCAGTTTCCTCCAGATATGTTGGTTGGTTAGACAAAGGCTATGAGAGAAATGGTGGCTACACGGGTAATGCTTGGGATTACTCCATGAGCCATTGGGTGGATGTTTGTTCTGCCAGATAGTGGGAGGGTGATATCTGGGTGGTGAGGTGGCAGGAGACCTGAAGGAGAGAAGAGTCAGAAGGCGGGTGCTAAGTATGCTTGAGATGCCTACCAGGCATAGATTTCAGGAAGGAACTGGTGGATGAATTAGAGCTAAGGAGAGTAGATAGGGGATGTAAACTTGGGGAACGGATGTGCATGTTGAGACTTAAAGCCAGCAGTTGACCAGCATGGTGTCCTCACATGCAGAGTTGACCATGGCAAGAAGGAAGCAGTGGTCAGCTCCGTGAAGTTTACTCTTAGGGGCTGCATCATTTCAAATGCTGGCTTCGTGTTTCTCTGGCTAAACTGAACTGGAGTGTGGAAACAGTGCCTTGTGAGTCTTAGAATTTCTAGGGTGCACCATTGTGGGCACAGTGAGTGATATTCACTCTTATAAATGGAAAGGAAGGAAGGGTAGGAGGGAGGGAGGAGGGAGGGAGCTATGGAGGGGAGAGAGAGAGAGAGAGAGAAAGAGAGAGAGAGACTCTCAAAGTCTGAGCAGGAGAATTAAATAACCTCAAGCCTCAGGCTTCTGTGGCTGAGATCAGCACTGTCTCTAGCAACCTTTAGGTGAAGGATAAGAGTGGGTGTGGCATCGAATGTCCCCACCTACTGGGACAGGATTGCTGCACTGCTGTGTCAAAGATCTGGAGTCCTTGGTAGGACACACACCCAACAATGACATCTGTGTACAAGGGCACTTGGCTGGGGAACAAGTGCATTTCCACCTTGCCATCTGCTCAGAGAATTCCCAGCCCACTGGCTACAGTGTTGCTTACCTCTTAATTACCGGCCTTGGCTCCCACCTGGCTCCAGAGAGCGGCTCTGCTTCCCTTCTGCATTTTAAACAATGACCCGACAAAGCCGGTGTCTCTCGCAGAGTTTGCCTTTGGTCAACTGGAGCCAGCCCTTTTCCCCCTTGG
The DNA here is from genome assembly GCF_021556685.1 of Rattus norvegicus. Taxonomy (NCBI): domain Eukaryota; kingdom Metazoa; phylum Chordata; class Mammalia; order Rodentia; family Muridae; genus Rattus; species Rattus norvegicus. Next base: position 50,020,804 of record NC_141541.1, on the reverse strand, counting down.
ATATCCTGACCTTGCCCATTTAGTGCTTCTGAGCAGCCTGACATCCTGGTGGCCCTGGCAGCTCTGAGCTGATTCTGCTATTCAGAGGCGATGCCCCCACAGGGCAAATTGGCATTTAGAGCCCCTGACAGTAGCTGGCACAGGGAAAACCAATTAAGAGGGCAGTTGAGAGGTGCCTGGACCTATGGCACAGTCACCATTGGTAGACTGTCCAAGTGGCAGGGATGGTAATTATCTGAATCTCTCATGCCCTGTTAAAGACTCTGGCATCTTGGGAGAGAACCGAATTTGGGTGGGAGGCCCACCTTTTTTCCCAGTTTTTAAGAGTAGTGTCCTGGGGTTCGGCATTCTAGTTCAGAGCATATATACCACGGGTGCAGAGTCTTTCCGGCTTTCATACAAACTGACTCCTTTTAACCCTCTTTGGTTCCTTCTTAAACCCCAGTTCCCAGAGAACCTTCCCAACCTCGGCCTAGCCCTTCTGCCTTGAGTTGTTTTCACTCTGTGGGTGTGCTAGTCTTTCCCTCTGTGTCCCCTTCTCTAATCATGACAGGGCTGGAGCACAACGCCTACACTTCTGCAAATCCTTTCCCCCCTCAGCCCTTTAGACAACAAAGCCTAGGTGCTTGTGAAAGCCCAAAAGGCAGATTTTTCAAAAGCATTCTAGGGACCGAGTTTTTATTAAGAGAACAGAAGGATAATGTTTGTGAATTTTGTTTCGAAGTGCCCCCCCATTGGATCCTAATTGGTGTTTGCTGTAACAAACCGAGAGGGAAGAGAGGAGAGAGAAACAGGAACCCAACTCTTTGCAGATGGCAAACCAGACAGAAGGGTTTAGTTCCTCACCAGGAAGATCTGGGCTTGAATCTTAGGGTTTTAAGGTTCTGACTATCAAAAGAGTTTCTCTGCGGGTAGAAGGCGTAGCGTGCATCACCTGGTTCATCCATCTGGGATGAAGATGGCAGAAAACTGCTCCGAGAACAGGCCTTCAACTCCATCACTACCCCTTCGGTGTCTGTTGGGACCTTTAGAGTCGGCAGGGGAGGAGAACATTAAAACTCAAGTTTAGAAATAAGTTCATTATACGTTCTTCTTTGTAAGAGAGGTATTACTGTACAACGGAAGCTCTGGTACAAAACAGCTAGTGGGATACTGCTTGAAATATTAAAAGAGAAAAACCAGTTCTATCTTTTCAGTCCTTTAACCAAGAAATCAGGCAGTGTGAGCTGGGATGACCACTGCACTACCTGACCAGCGTCAGACTACACCCTGCCGACTGACGGGGTCAGGAGGATTCAGGGGAATCCATGATCAGATAGGATTCTTGCTTGGCCTTAGATGGAGCAGACCTGAGCAAAACATTGAACCGAGGATGATTCTTCATTAACCAACAGGCCTGACTAAATCCATGCTCAGGGCTGCTGGAGATGGCGACCTTGAGGGGTTTGCACTAAGGTTAAATAGTCAAAATCCAATGCTTGGAATTAGATTGGGCAACATACACAACTGTACACCTTATAAGCTGTCAGTTATTGAAAGGCAGAGTGGGTAGACCTATGGGCCTACCAAGCCTAGCCTATTTGTCTATACTGTGAGGCCAGTGAGAGACTCTGTTTTGTTGTTGTTGTTTATGGGTTTTTTAACAATGTACATCTCTCGAGGAATAATACCAGAGGTTTTGTCTATGACCTGATAATACTTCCTGTGCTCTACTCTTTTATTGTTTTGATTTTTGTTTGCTTGCTTTTATTGTAAAGTTGGCTACTCCGTCAGTTTAAACAAGATCATACTAAAGTTACAAAACTCTACATTTAAAGCATTAGTACAGCAAAAGGCTTATTTCTTGCTCAGGTAACACATGCAGCCAGGGTTGTTGGGACTTCTCTGTGCCATGTGTCAACCTGGAACCCTTACCAAGGAACGCCTGCACGCCATCTTAGATCTGAACTTGCCAATGCGGGTTCCAAGGTTACCCAAGGAAGGGAAGAGAAGGACCATGAAGAACACTATCTGTCTCTCAGCTGTCACCACTGTTCACAGTCCATCTGGCTCAGGAAGTCACGTGACTCCAAGGCCATGCAGTGGAAGCTGGATACTATAGCGCACGAATGGCTTCTGCTACGAACGTGACATGGATGCAAAGCTAGATGTGGCCTCTACCTCCATCTCTGTTCGAAACTCCAATGCCAAACACAGGGTTCTGGGGGTCGTCAGGAAGATGGAGACCAAATGCTGAGAAGGGGCTGGATCGGTGGACAGGGCTGAGTCTAGGAAAGAGCTTTGTAGACCATGGTGCTTCAGTGAAGGCAGGAGGATTGGTAGGTTTGCATAGGCTCTTGAATGGTGACATATTGGTGGAGAGGTCTCAACAAAACAGTGGGAACCATCTGCAGTGGGATCTGATGCCCTCTTCTGGTGTGTCTGAAGACAGCTACAGTGTACTTACATATAAACAACAACAACAACAACAACGATTAACAACAACACAAACCAGTGGGAAGTTTGTTTGAGGCACAGAGCACACAATTAAAATGAAACAAAACAGAAAAATAACCATCCTAATGTAGGATGTCTGATGATGGAACAAACATATACTAGGCCCAGGTACCCTTTGTGTCTTCTACCTCTTTCAATAATTAATAGTTTTTTTTTATTTGTCCAAACTTTTCCTAAGATACGTTCAGTAACCCAAAACCATGATAACGTGTGACAGAACTAGTGCTTTCTCCAGTGGGTGCATTAAACACTCCCTGGAGGATTAGGTGAGGGCAGGTACCAGAAGGCCATGAAGACCATTCGCTCTGACGGCAGAAGACGAGGTGGAGGGTTTCAGGGCAGGAGAGCCATAACTGGTGCTGGGCCAAGTGTGAACTGTGGGAGAGCAAAGCAAAGGAGTCGGAACTCGTTCCTCCGGGCAGCAGAAGCAGAGGCTATGGCCCATGAGGTAATGAAGTGTGCTCCGGGCAGGGCTAAGCCAAGTGAGAACTTGACTTGGAAGCGGATAGCTGCGTCTGAGAGCCATAGGTTTCAGGGAGAGCATTAGATGGGGCCCTGCTAGGGTTCCTGAATCAGGCATCAGCCTGTTTCGTTTAGCAGTCAAGGGAGACATGGACCCTTTAAATACACAACTGAGGAATGTTTTGAGCAATGCCTCTTGTCCTTCACTGTCCTCAGCCTGACTTTAGTCCTGTGCCTGGCATACCTGTCCTTTCAAAGCCCGAGGACATATTTAAAACAAACCCCACAGACTCCTTGCCTTTCTTTCACAAGTTCTCCTTTTCTCTGTGAGTGGTAAAATAATGGAAGTGGGGATGTTGTCTTTCTCTCTCTCCTCCCTTCTTTTCTTTTTTACAAGAGCCATTACAAAGGTGTGAAATATTAGACACTTACACATCTGTGAATAAGACTGAAGACTAAAACGTGTGAGTTCCCGTCTCAGCTAATGAACCAGAATATGGTTTCAATTTTTGAACAGCAAAAATGTTCGGCCTTTTTTTTTTTTTTTTTGGTCATCCTGCAGAAGACTTCATATTTTAATAATTCAGTGGGGTCTAACTACTTTAATTAATCACCTTCTTTTGAGAGATGTCAGTGGGCTTCATTATATTCTTGTTGCTGTAGGTACTGTTGGAAATTTTAAGAATACACACACACACACTCACACACACACACACACACAAACACTCTTTCTTGGTCACTCACAGACACAGTCCTGTTCATACCTCCTTGTCATATTTTTGCCCTATGACTAGATAACAGAGAACCATCTCTGGTCATTCCTTGCCTTTAAAATTGCTGTCTAGGGAGAAAAGTAAAACGCTAGTTAGAGCCAGTCAATATTTTTGCATCTTTCAAAGTCATGATGGATATTCTGGGACTGACAATCGCCCTTATTGTACAATCAGTGTAATTTGCTTCCCTTCCAACAAAGCATAATTAGCTTGTAGTTCATGGAGTGGCAATGAAAGTCTGTTCATTTCTGGAGTCTGTTGGTGAAGGCTCCCTTCCTCACTTGAATGCAGTGTCCCTGTTTGGTCCTGACCCAAGCTCGCTAGGTATCATTAATCGATCTTTTAATCTGTGTGGGATTCTGTGAGTTATGTGTGTGCATGTGCGTGTGTGTGTGCGTGTGTGTGTGTGTGTGTGCGTGTGTGTGCATTTGTGTGTGTGCGTGTGTGTGTGCGCGTGAAGGAAGGACAGTGTTAATAACACACACATTGGATCATTGGATGTTTAGAAGCTGGATGTTGGAGTTGCCCTGGAAGGAACCTGTGTGGCTTAACTGTTCATCTGGCTTCACGGCTCTGCTCTTTACTTACTGACTAGTTTCCTTAGAGACTGCTTCATGTTGTTCAGTCTGACTTCGAACTGACTGGGTTGCTGAAGATGGCCTTGAACGTCTCACTCTTCCGCTTCCACCTCCCCATTGCTAGACTTGCAGGCTTGTGCGTTACTCCTAGTTGGTGAGGTGTTTGAGATGGAACCCAGGCTTCGTTCCTGCTTGGCAAGCACTCTACCAAGCCATATCCTTCTCATCGTGTTTTAAACTACTAAAGAGAGTTCAGATCTTAGGATTTTCCCCCAGCATCCATAAAGTAATACCCAATTCATCAACACATTGAAGCAAAGGGACGCCTTCCTTTAGGGGTCCCCTTCCTCTCCTTGGCAGCTGCATGGCTGTGTAGGTAACCCCCCTGCCTGGGCCTGGGGGCTCTGCTCAGTTAGGACAGGATGGCTAATTCTGCCAGGCCGTTGGGTTTTATGAGGACAGAGAACAATGGTAGTGTGCAGCCTGCCCTGGTGCTCCACAGTATCAGATTCCTGGAGACTGCAGGAAGGAAGACTTCCATTTGAGGCTCAGGCTGAATACTTTTATTTTGAAATGCCGGCTGTCTAGAATCAGATTTATTCAGCTCTGACTTTGGCTTTGAACCGAGGCTCACATGGTACCTGTCACCTGAAGAGTGCAATTAGGTCCACACATGGAGCTGTGTTTTCTGTCAATGCTGTGGGGTGGACGTGAACAGAGTCTCGGCTTTGTTTGCTTGACAGAAAAAGAAGGCCTGTTTAGAAACCGTTTTTTGTCTCACCTTTTCCCATTTTCTACTAGTGCCCCGCCCTCTATCCTCTGAAATCCGCAGCAACTTGGGTGGACCCAGTAATTGACAAGAGGGGAAAAAAATCAATAATCAGATCAATTCCTGCTATGGATCCAGAAAGACTTGTGGTCAAAAACAGCCCTGGTCCTTTTGAGTCCCCTAAAATTTTTGTATTGCATCCAGAGATGGTAATTGGTTGAAACTGCCTGTGGTTTTAGGAAGTGCTCCGGTTACAAGGAAAAAATCCTTTTATGTTGCTGGATCCCAGCCACAAAATCTCTGAAGTCAGGAATCTGGCAGAGGTTGAGCCTCCTCCAGGGTGTAAATAAACCAGCCTGGTCTATAACCCAATAGAAGTCAATTTATTGTGTGTGTTTCAAATCACTCAGCTTAAAGCCCTGCCCAGTTATTAAAGAAAAAGGTTTGGGATACAGCTGCAGCTCAGACAATAGGTAACTGACTAACGGCAATGTTAGTTAGGCTCCGTAGAACTCAGAGAGGAAAAGACGGGGGCCCTGCAGGCTCAGTACATCTTTTCCTCCCTAGTTGCAAAGAACTGCTCAGAATCAAGGGACTAGGCATGATTAGCACCCAGAAGTGCTTACTAGGCTAGCTGGGAGCCCTGGGGCTCTAAAAGCTTAAGTGGGTGACCATTTTATAACGCTGGTCAGGAAACCCAGTGAAGTTCTTTGCTGCAGTGTTCAGCCACGTGGAAGGCATTGGAACTGGAGGTTTGGCTGGGCCAGATCTTATTACCCATTGAGGTGCCCACGGCAGTGTGTGGTGGGAGCCTGTTTCAATGCCTTGGGCAGGGAACATGTCGATTCCCAGTTCACACAGAGAGCCGCTTCACTTACACGGCAGAAGGTTATTTGGGGTTCATTTAATCCCGATCAAGACTAGAGGAAAAGCCCCAGCGCCTATGCACCAGCACCCCTGCCTCCAGCTTCAGTGTAGCCGCAGTCCCCCAACCGGTGTGTGGCGGCAGCGGGTTGAGGGTGTTAAATATAGGAGGCCTTGCTTGCATCTTGCTCCAGACTGGCATTGACAGTGAATTATTAGAGAAACCCAGGGTAGTCTGCACAAAGCTGCCTCTTAAGTGCTTATTTTTCAACCCTGGTCCATTGGGCACCATTGCCCATCCACACCCTAAAACACTCTAAAAGACCCCACCATAACTTCACAATATTCCACTTCATTTTAACATAGCAAATCATTAATAGTCTGGCCGGAGGGTGGGTTGTTTTTTTTTTTTTTTTCCTGGCGGCCTTCCTCCCAACTCCATCCCCTTCAATCTCATTGGCTCCTGCCAAGTACTGGGGAACCAATGAGAGTCCTCTTCTTCATTCATGTCCTAGCAACAAGCCCAGTTCCAATCTTTCTCTGCCAAACTAACACCTGAAAAATTACATCATGAATAATGGCAAAAAGCAGCAAGGGCCAGAGAAGGGCTTTTTTTTTTTCCTTCAACTGTCTGCTGCAGAGTTCATTTAAGGTGTTTTCGTCTAGATTCTTAAAGCAACAATGTCCTAGGTTTTTGCTGATCTTTTTCAGCACACCAGTTAACTATGAGTGTGTGTGTATACATATACGTGTGTGCGTGTGCGTGTGCGTGCGTGTGCGTGCGTGTGTGTGTGTGTGTGTGTGTGTGTGTGTGTGTGTGTACCGAATGCAGCAACAGCTTTTAAAGCTAAATAAAAGGAAAACATTTTAACGGAGTTCGCTGCATAGCCCTCCCACACCCCAAGTCTGCATTTAGAGGAGCGGAGGAGAAATAGACTGCTCTCGAATATTCTTTAGGAAAGGACTAAATTGCCCCAAACCTCACAAGGCGGCAGGCACGACCACTTTTCAACACAAAAATGTAGCCCCCTTCTTGACTGTTCCCCCTGTTTTACTTAAATATCCCCAAAGGCCCCCTGCGTTTGGGATAAAGAACCCATTCTTTATGGGGATCATGGAGCCAGGGTATGAGGTACCTGGATAATCTTTCCCGGAAGTGAAGTTGTATGGGGTACAAGTACACAGAGTGGGGATGCTTTAGCACATTTAGGTCTGTGCACGTGGGGGCAGTGAATGCAAACTCGTAGCTGGGAAACCACAGGGACAATGACATCCAGATGACCTGGGAGGGGGTGGGGTGGGGGGAGGAAATTGAGAAAGCAGCGAGGTGAGCTGATGTGGAGTGGGCTTGCAGGGGGATGATGGGGGTGGGGATGGAGGCCCTGGAAGGGGTCGGGGTTGTGAATGGAAACGTCCACCCTTCTAGGCATTTTTCAAGCCCCAGACGCCGCTTCCGGCTTCCCCCACCCCACCCAGTCTAGAGCAGACTCGCGCGAGGAGACTCAGACACAAAGGACCGCAGCCCTGCGCAGGCATGGAGGGGGAGGGGAGGGACACCTGCCCGCGTGCACGTGCAGGGGCGCAGCCGGCGAAGACCTGGTGCTCAGTATGTAGCTCTCCCCTGCAGGCTAGTGGATCTATGCATGGCAGGATCTGGCAAGGGTCCCGGGAGTCGGCTACAGGGGGTGCTTGACTGAAGGAGGAGAAAAATAGGTTCACTGGGCGCCTGACTCCCAGATAGTGTTTGCAGCCATAGCCTTGGCAGCAGGGTAGTTGGTGCCTACAGACAGCCTGCCCGGGTGCTTGAGAAAGCGAGTAACGGCATAAATCCTGCGTAGGAAAGAGAACCATGCCAGCGAAGGGACTGGGTGGAGGAGGAAGAGGGTGTGTGGGAGCCTGCTCTTGGGAAGGAGGTAGAGTCGTAAGTCCTTAATCACTCCACATATAGGTTCCAGTGATATTTTTGCTCAACTGCTGCCACGGTGGGTGCGGGAGGAATTACAGAGTGGCCTGAGGGGCTCTAGGCGATCCGTGTCTCTTTTCTGCCTACCAGAGTCTCAGCCTGCTTTTCCGTGATCCAAGAAAGAGACCCAGACTCGAAAGCATCCCATCCCACTGGGCAGAGAATTTGGATGGTGTATTGATGTTTGGGAGAAACAGGTGGCCGTGAAGCTCAGTGAAAAAGTCACGAGGGGAAGGAGCACTTTAAAGGGACTCTGTTCTGGTATTGCATCGATCTACCTTGGGCAGGGAGGTCTTAAAACAGTGGGATCCTGTCTCCTGCCCAGTGTGATGTGGATATTTGGGGGGTTATGGCTACCACAGTACTCAGTCATGCATGTGCCAGCATGGCACCCTTCTTGGTGCTGGGCAGGAACACTGCCTTAGGGTTGTTATGCCCACTTTGTTTCTCCTCGAAGGCTTATGTCCCCTCCCGGCCTCTGTAGTTTAACTTGTTTCTGGATGTTTTTCCTTTTGCTTGGATCCTTGTCCTAATTGTCCTTCCTGGGATGAGGTTGTTCTAGGCTTTAAGAGTTGGTTTTCTGAGCCAGAGTGATGGCTCAGCGGGTAGAGCAGAGATAGAAGAATTCCTTGGAAGCTCCTGAGACCCTGTCCCAAAAAAGACAGAAGGCACAAACTAACACCCAAGGTTGTCCTGCATTCTAACATATGAACACATCACACACACACACACACACACACACACACACACACACACACACACACAGAGAGAGAGAGAGAGAGAGAGAGAGAGAGAGACAGAGAGAGACAGAGAGAGACAGAGAGACACAGAGAGAGAGAGACAGAGACAGAGACAGGGAGAGACAGGGAGAAACGGAGAGAGAGACAGAGACACACAGAGAGACAGAGACAGAAAGAGACAGGGAGAGACAAAGACAGGGAGAAACAGAGAGAGAGACAGAGACACACAGAGAGACAGAGACAGAAAGAGACAGGGAGAGACAAAGACAGGGAGAAACAGAGAGAGAGACAGAGACACACAGAGAGACAGAGACAGAAAGAGACAGGGAGAGACAAAGACAGGGAGAAACAGAGAGAAGCAGAATCAGACAGACAGAGAAATTGAGATTTTAGAGAAGTTGGTTTTCCCCCGGGCTCTGTTCTGGGCCGTTTTCTCCTCATGTGTCTTCTTTTGCCTTCTCATCCTCTCAAAGGTTTTGATGACCCCCTCTATTCTGATGGCCATTGTCTATAGCCCCCCAGTAAGCTGGACTCATCTTCTCCGTCCTTCCGTTTAACTTCTTCTCCTGTATCATACTTCTGATGAAGAATGCCTTTCTCAGAAGAGTCGTCCAGGCAGGAGGTTTGACTCCCATTATGGACACGTGGTAGATGCCTTATCCTTCACCCCCAACCATCCATGGCTGTTGCAACTTATGTCTCAGACAGCCCCTCTCTCCCCTCCTCACTGCCAGCAGACAAGATACCAGCTTCCTTAAGCAGCCTTGGACCAGTACATGCAGCTCCTGCTTAGGGCCCCTCAGTGGTCTGGATCTGTTCCCTGCCTTTCATACTTTGTCTCAATTCCTTTTTCTGAGGGCTTCAGCACACTAACTTTCCTTCATTCCCCTGAAAAGTGCTTCCCTCTTCTATAGCGGCTGTGTGATGCGATACATACCCCTTCACCGGGTACATCTATCCCAAAGTCCTCTCCCTTCTCATTGGACTCAGCCAGGCTCCCTATCAAGGGATCTCAGGGCTGCTCAGGTCCTTTCCCTGTCAGAGCGCAGAGTGTACTGCTCAATAACAAGCACCATCTCTCTTCAGGCACTGGAACTGTCATAAGAATGAGACTCGGTGCTTTCCTTGTCATGGTCACAAATGCCTAGTGCATAGTAGACACGGAAACACTTGTCGGAATCGGAGCGTCTTCCCACCGTGTGCCCCCACGTGTTTTGATGAGCAAGGTTTACTGCTGCATATGGAATAAGGCAAAGTCAGTGTTTAAGTCCAATTTACACCATCTCCCTTGATTATTTAAAGTCAGCGTTACTGAGATATGATTCACAGATACATGATGCACACTAAGTGAACTCACTTAAGACTGGGAGGACGGCTCATTTGGTAAAGCGTTTGCCACATAAGCATGTGGTCCCTAGCTTGATCCCTCAAAGTTAACAAGTGCAAGAGCTGGGGACAGTGGCACATGTCTGAAATCACAGCTCTTAGGGCGGGTGGGGCGGGGAGACAGGAGAATCCTGGCGTTTGCTGCGCTTTCAGCCCCGTTGAATGGGTGAGTTCCAGGTTCAGGGAGAGACCTCAGCTTAAGAAAATAAGGCTGAAGCTAGGTGCGGTGGTGCACGCCTCCTATCCCAGCACTCAGGAAGCAGAGGCAGGTGGATCTCTGTGAGTTTGAGGCCAGCCTGCTCTTATATAGTGAGTTCCAAGTCAGCCAGGGCTTTGTAGAGAAAGCCTGTCTCAGGAAATAAAAAAGGCAGAACACTTGAAGAAGACATGGGAGTTTGATCTGTGACTTCTACATGTATACACACACACACATGCACACGCACATACATGCACACACACAGCACTACCAAAATAAAGACATGACCATTCCTGTCACCTGCCATGCCCCTTTGCAAATCACCAGCACCCCTCTGTCTCTCCTCAGTCCCTTCATGAGTGCAATCGTTACTATGGCGCTGTCTGCTGAAAAATTTCACTTAAACGGACTCATGCGGTTAGTGTCATTTGTTTGGGGGCAATATTTCTACTGGGCACAAAGTCGGTGAGATTTACTTATGAGGTAAATATTGAAATGGTTCTTTTCAATACTGAGAAGCACTCCTTTGTGGAGATCGCCCGTGGTGTGCAGTAATCCACCTGTAGAGGGATGTTCGGTTCATCTCCAGTTTGGGGCTGTGTGAGACTCTGTGTAGGTACACATTTCACTCTGGAGTAAGGGTGGAAGGGTGGCATCGTTAGGGCTTCATGTAAGTCAGAGTGTCCCTAGCTTTATTAGAGCCCACCATACATTTTTCTAAGGTCCCATTTTTCTTCTCCTACGGAAGTAAACAAGCATTCTCCTCGTTCTGTGTACTTACCATGACTCAGCATGTATGTGGTGGTGACTCACTGTACAGTTAGCTTTCATCTCCACATTGACTAACGAGCTGATCTTTTCCCGTGCACCCTGGCCGTATGCTCACCTCCACTTGCCGGTTGTCCATGTTGCTTTGCTCCTCTTCCTGCTTCCCTTCTTGTTCCTCCTCCTTCTTCATATTCTCCTTCATTGCCAAGATGTAAAAGCTTTTCACTTTGGATATGAATCTCAATAAAATGACACTTCGACCTCCTCCGTCCTGATTTATAGCTTGCCTTTTTTTTTAAATTTTCTTAAGGGTATCTTTCAAGGAACAAAACAGACGATTTTAATTTGTATGGAATTTTTATCCTTTGGATACATTTTCTTCCTCCATTTCCTTCCAGGGCTTTTATAGCTATAAACTTTGGGTTGGAAATAATGACCCGGCTTGAGTTGCCTTCTACATATGACGTGGAGTGAAAGTGGAGATTTATAGTTCTCTCTACTAGGGACCGGTGATTTTTTTTTCTTTTCTTGTTTTTAGCATAATTGTTTAAAATTATTTTTCCCGCTTTTATCCTTGGCAGTTCCACTGTTGGTTAACTTTCTAAAATGCTGAACTCAACTGACCACATGTGGACGAATCCCAAGGCCACCCCCACCCCCAATCCGGATCACTGCAAGCCAACACTGCACCCCGAGGTTTAGTAAGGGCACTGAGTAATCATGAGATCCAGCAGCATAGACCTCTAACTTTGTTCTTTACCCAAAATGATGTAACTACACCGGACTCCCACGTCCATAGTTAGATTTGATGGTCAAGGGTCTGGAGAGGTGGTACCGCATTTAACTAGCATCACTTGATGTTTTTCTCAGAGAACTCGGTCAGGTTCAGTTCCCAATACCACGCCAAGCTGCTAACGTCCCTCTGTAATTCCAGTTCCAGGTCATCTGACCCCTTCTTCTGGCCGCTTCGTATGCCATGCAAGCACCTGGCTCACATACGTACTCACACGTAAAATAGAAATAGGAAACTAACTAATTTATCAAACCCATCAATAATTAATATTTTCAATGAAACTATATTGATAACCGAGATTAGTTTGAGAGAGACTTTTTATATTAACATTCCAGTTCCTAACCCACGAGCAAGGCACATGCCGGCAGTCGAGCTTTCTCTAGTTCTTCTCGACGATGCCTTTGCACAGCAGTCGTTGGCACACAGGTCTCACAGGCACCTCTATACCTATCCTCACTTACCCGATGATTTAGATGCTAATGCCGTCACACTGTGTTTAAGGTTCTCCCATTTTCACCGGTTCCAGGTGTGCATGCCAACCCAACATGCCGTGCCAAGCCAAAGGACGCTAAGGCAGTCATATGTTTTTCTCTTGCGTTTTGTGGTTCTGGTGAGTGCCAACAGTTGATCTAACGTCACCTAACCCTTGCATTCTTGCTGTGAACCGTGTTTGGGCGCGATCTGTTGCCCTTTCCATGCGTTGCTGAACTTAATTTGCTAATAGGCATTCAGCACTTTTGCATCCGTCTTTATTAAAGGGCGTTGGTTTGAAGTTCTGCCGTTTGGTTTCGCCAGCAGAGCATTGGTATCCTAGAAAACAGAGAGGACAATGCTCAGGTTTCTTAAAAATGATCCATGAGATGGGTATCACTGCTTCCTCAAAGATTTGATAGAACTCAGGATTTCCAGCAACTCCCAGAAGTAGCCCGGAACTTTGACCTTTTTCGTACGAGTATTATGTGACTGGACACCCTGAACAACGACAATTTAAGAATAAAATCAGATTATTCATCAACTCTGAAAAGCACCAAAGATATTCCATCTTGCATCGTCAAATACACCATCAAGATTTGATTCTCTGTGAGAAATAAAAATAAGCAGCACGATTGTTTCATTAGCATCCAAATTTACTTTCATATGTAATAAGTAAAATTATATGTATATCGAGGAATTTTTTTGAAATACGGTTCTTTATGATTCGTTACCAGTAAATATTTGACCCGCATGTTTTATAATAGCTATAATATATAATATATCTTTGGGGTTTTATAAAAAATTCCTAGGGGGAAAGAGGTTGCAGGTGGAAAGAGTTTGAGGAGTCTTGCTCCATTTCGCACGTCTGGCCGGCCGCCTGGACCTGCTCACACTGTGACCTCTGTGTCAGGGCTACAGCGCGTTCTTTGAGCCTCTTCACCCTGGGCTTCCAGACAGAACACACAGTCTGCTGCAGGCACAGCTAATGTGGGTGTCCTTTCTCTCTCAACCCAGCTCAACCCCGTTTGTTCTCTACTGATGGCAATATTCTTGTTTCCTTTGTCTAGCTTTTTGACAGGAGTTTATTTATTATTGATTACAGGAAGGCAGATCTGCTATCAGGGATGGCTCACGGGCATGGACGTGTTTGGTGATAAGCCAGTTATACACATGCACACGCACATATATAGTAAAATACCCAAACATAAAATATTACATATATCATTTGCCAACTTTAGCATGCAAAATTTTTACTTTGCCTACATTTTTACAGAGGAACCACCAAGAGTAAAAGAAAAAAAATCTAATAAACATTGAAGATGTCTGACCTCAAAATATTATATATGTGACTTTACTGCATTCGTCCGCCTACTAGTCCTTTTTAAACAAGATACAAGATGGCATCTCTGAGTTGGTGATGGGGAAGCTGTGCCAGCCAAAGGGATGCTCTATCGTCCTCCACGAGCCAACCATTTAGGGGCATTCTTCGGGATCCTGTCTCTGCAAAGATAATGTCTGCCATTAAGTATTTCTCAAAAGTTGATTTTAAAAAAAACTATATGAACACAGTGGTCTACTTCCGGTATCCTGACACAGTGTTTACTAGTGGCATTTGCTGACTTTCCTGTGGAGGTCACACACGAGTGCTGCAGCATGACAATTATTTTTACGGGTCATCTTTTTTTTTTTTTTTTGAGCTTTTATGATACTGTGATTTAAGATGCTCTGTTATCACAAGGTAGGGGCAGAAAATAAGAATTATAGGTAGAAAACGATGTGCCCGGGGCCACTCAGCCAGAAAGATAAGGGGCTGGACATTTGAATCAAGTCACTTCGATCAGAAATTTTCAGGTTGACCATTAGGCTTTCCACAGTCTCTCCTTCCTCAGCCACCATACCTCTTCAAAAAAAATTTTCCTAAATACCAGCTGAAGTACTGTAGTGAGAATTTTGGTTTCTTTGAAAAGCACAGAAATATTATGAGAATGTGTTTCTGTCTTAGTCAGAGGTATGGGATATAGAAATGCTGATTTTGATTAGTCTCGTGCTGTAGCAAGGGTGTGATTTTGCCAGCTGCAGACAGTTTCCGTGAGTGTGAGACCTCTGGAATAGGACTCTTCAGAGGGTATATAAATGCTTGAGCTCCCAGAGGGTGGGCTGCTGGCTGTTGGTCACTGTTGGCTGCTGTTTGTAAAGTAGTCATGCATGCAAAGAAGAAACAAGAAAACTTAGATATCCCGATGGGAAGATGAAACTTGCTCTGAGCCAAAGTCTGGCTACAAAGTAGCCTGGTGGATGCAGACTGAACACAATGAGACTCTAGCAACTTGAGAAGGTTTCATAGTAACCTCACATGGATGCTGTGAGGGTAGAAAGGAAGGGCACACGTGCAAGACGCTTAAGGTACTGATAAGGAAAATGTGCCCTGAAAGTTTAGGCTTGTATTTGGTGTAGCAATGACTATAGCATCTGTGTGGAGTTACTCAGTGCTTTCCTAGTGCAGAACACACAGTATTTAAACATACCACAGAGTATGGCTGTCAATGGTCTGAGGGGTCCATTGCTCAGCAAATAATGCATGTAGAAGCCCATGAGATTAAGAGCTGGACACACACAGGAGCTGAGTACAGAGAAGATCCTAAGGAAAGACAGACCAGCCTTCTGTTGGCTGTCAGATAGAAGCAAGGAGAGTTCGGTGAGGGCAATCTCGGCAAACAGAACAAAGCGCACAACAACATAGAGGCATGAAGCAGGTCATAGTCTATTTGATTAGCCATTTGACACGCATGAGTCATGTGTACGGACCATTTGAATATGTTCAAAATTCTGGTTTCCTCCTTGGAAAACCAATGAGTTTACAGTATAATTCAGCAAAGAAGGCACAATTATGAGCTATAAATGCCAGTATGTTATCGGAACCTAATACGTTATGTGTTAAATGGAGCAATGTCAGGTAGTGCATAGTCTGAGTCAGTCCTGCAAGAGGGCAGAGCAGAGCATCCCCTGACCCCTTGCATGCTATGATTTAGAGAGTCCTCCGAGGAAAAGTGGGCTTGGCACTTTGGCATAAGTTGAATACGTGGATGGGAGGGGGGGGGATGTTCCAAGGGTGTGAAGAACAGCCATCAATAGAACTAAGTAGGAAGCAGATGTGCTATTCTTTTTGCAGAGCTGAGTAACTGAACCCAGGACCTTGAACATTCTTGACACGTGCTCTACCACCGAGCTGTATCCCTAAGAGGCAACTCTAAGGAGGAGAAGAAAAACGGGAGGGATGAAAAGGCAGGCATCAATACTTCACGCTGGACTGTCAATACCTAAACTTTGACCTTTGTATCTGAGTCTACTTAGAAGTTGGCGGGGGAATCATTTGTTTGTTTATTCCACAATAGAATTTCTTTGTGTAACCCTGGCTGCCCTGGAACTTGCTCTGTTGGCCAGGTTGGCCTTGAACTCAGAGATACACCTGGCTCTGCCTTTTGGATGCTGGGATTTGAGGCCTGCACAACCATCGCCTGGCATAGTTTTTGTGGGGGAATTTCTTAAAGGATTACGAGCAAGGAACTGATGGGATTAAAGCAACATCCTACTTTCGTAAGCCTGGGTGAGTTATGCAGACCTAAACAGGTTACATCAACAGCAACAGAACTTTTCACAACCCTTAGGCACCCTCTAAATATGGTTCACAGGATGAACGCCAGGCATAGGGTGAGTGTCACGCACAGGGCTTGGTATATAAAGACACACAGCACCATTCCAAGAGCTGGGACCCTAGACTGAAAGCTATGAGCAGACTAAAATCTCCCTTTCTTGAGCTGCTACATCGAGTATTTTGTCCCACTAAGAAAAGCATCTTGAGAAGTAGCTTAAGGGACAGGAGTTGCCAGAGACAGCAGTTTATGAAGCAACTGACTTAGAGTTTAGGAGCTCAGACCTGAGAAGGTGGGGGGTTGTTGAGGGAGAAGATAGGGAAAACGACAGATACATGTGGCAGTTCTTACACAGACAATATCGGGACCCAAGATGGCTGCTAGGAGCAGAATGAACACCGAGCTTGACTAGAATGGAGGTTTTGCCTATGGCAAAGACTTAGAGTTCACATTCTTGAGTGCACTAGATACTGTTCTACTATAGGTGCGAGGAAGCATTTGCTGGGCAGAACCAGTCTCCGTGTGCATGGTGCTAATAGAAGATAGTCTGACACTGTCCACCCGAACCTCACATTACCGATCTAGCTGTTGGCTGCAACTGATAGGTTATTAGGTAGAAAACTAGCTGCTTCCATTTTTACAGACAGGGAAGCTGAGGCTCGGATAGTGAAGAACAGTGTCCAGTTTTCTGAAAGGAATCATCGTGGAGCCATGAGCACAGCAGAAGTCAGTGTCTCTGGCACGGTTCTCACAGGTTCTGGTAGTGCAATGCTCTGTGAGAATCTCCCTTCCGTCTTCCATACTGTGGGGAGTTAGGGCATGAGGTGGTGTCACAAAATGGCTTTACCTCTGTTTTCTTGCTTGTCTAGCTGCCTGCTCTGACTATATCACATTTTTTTCTTAGCCTCACAGAGAAAGGGGAATTTACAAAAACACCTAGGGACTGTGGTGCCCAGTCATATCCCATTCTTGAAAAGCACCTGGCACCTTCACGATCGTGGTGGCTCAGTGAGACCATAAGCAGCTTTAACAGTTTAAATTGGAGATTTTCTAACCCTTTCTAAAGGCTGTAAAGCCAGTCAGGAAACCTGGACCCTTGGAGAAACCTCTGAGACTAGGGACACAGAGGCCTGGAAGGAGCTTGTTGGCGGTGCTTGGGACCCAAGTGCAGATGGGAGCAGGGGAGGTGGAGCTCCCCGGATTCTCAGGTTCCTCAGCCTTTGACTCAGTCTTTCCCAGCTGTCTGTCACTCAGCCTTTGACTCAGTCTTTCTACCTCCTCCTAGTTGGTATATTCTTTAGAACCTTGGCAGTTTTGGCAGGAGCCAAGGGAAAAAGACACCAGAGGCATTTTGCTGCCCTGTGTGAGAATTCATTGGCTTGTCACTTAGCTAGGTTTAAGAGCCTGTGGCAGACACAGAACGTGTACAGGGGTCAGAAATAGCTCCCAGGGTGGCAGAAAACATCTTTACTTTTTTTGTAGGCACACTGTGGGCTTATAGCACTGCTGGGGTGAACGGGTCCAAGGGGTATTTGAATAAGCCCAGGCACTCTATTTTGATGGTTTCCTTTTTTCCTGCCTTTGTTCTCATTTCCAGTTGGCTGTTTTTGACCACCCAGAAGGACCCAGGGTTTCAGTCTACAGAGGGCATAGAGGTGCAGGCAACGATAGCCACAGAGGCTGTCTCCTACCTACTTAGGTCTTTCTGCTGCAGCAGCCATTTCCACACAGGATCCCTTCCTGGTTCCTAGGCTTTTATAGCCTGACTCGAGTTCTGGGCTACGTCTCTCTGGCCTTCTTGCCAGGAATCAAATGTTTGAGCTCATTTTATTAGAATTGGCTCCTGAAGAGGACGCATTCTTGTGACCACTCTCTGATTAACATCTACAGTCACCAGAGAGGAAAAACAAAGCTATCAGACACCCAGCAAGATCGAGTGGATTGCCAGTGGAGCTTGCCTCCAAATACTTGCCCCAGAAGGGATGTGACAGTAACCTAGAACTCGGTTGCTGTGAGTTGGGTGCTCTAGGACAACCTTCCATAACTTCTTTATGAAAAGAAAGGAAGAAAGGGAGAGAAAGAATGAAAGAACAACAGAAAGAAAGAAAGAAAGGAAGAAAGAAAGAAGGAAAGAAAGAAAGAAAGGAAGAAAGAAAGAAAGAAAGAAAGAAAGAAGGAAAGAGAGAAAGGAAGGAAGGAAGAAGGAGAGAAGGAAAGAAAGAAAGAAAGAAGGAAAGAAAGGAAGGAAGAAAGAAAGAAGGAAAGAAAGAAAGAAAGAAGGAAAGAAAGGAAGAAAGAAAGAAAAAGAAAACCTTCTCCAGAAGCAGCTTCCAAACAGCTCAAGTTTCAGGTTTCACTGGGGGAGGAAGTTGGGGTCTGCTGCAGCCTTAATGAGCCTGGTTTACTAGGACAGCTTCCTGTGGGGCTCACTGTGGTTGGGAATGATAGAATTCTTACTGACAGAGGCTTTCTCAGCCCTTTAGATGTCTGCCCATGCCTCCATCTTGAAGGCACAGCTCCTCTGACAGCCTTGCTGCCTTTACTGACAGCCGGATGCTGGCTCCTGACCCACTAGGCTCCACTCTGTCGGAACCTCAAGATCTGGCTTCAGGGGGTTCAGCACAAGGGTCTGCATACGTATCTGCTGCATTTCCAGTGAGACACATCTGCGACCATTTGTTTTCCCCTGAAGGAGATCTCTCTCTGTGGACACATGCTACAACTTTCCCCTCTCTGTATGCCTACAGATGCCCTACACAAACGGCCCCCGCCAACCTTATGTGGCTACTCTTTGACATGGGGCTCGTCCTGGTTCAGCTTTCCTCTCTGAGTCAATATGTGAAGTGCAAGTGCACATCAAGTTTTGTAGAAGATAAAATATCATATTTAAATTTGTATCTGAATGTCTCGATGAAATGGTTGTATTTGAACATATCGCAAGCAAAAAAACCCAAGAGCGTGAAGTTATAAGAATATCTCTTCTAGCTAGGGAATAGTGCTGCCCATGGTGGGCAGGTAATCAAGATAATCCCCCATAGAAATGCCTGAAGCCTGGTCCCTCAGCTGAGTCAGGATCCTGCCCTCGAAGGATGAACCTTGCACTTATACACACAGCATTCTTCCTAATTGCCAGGAGAAGACCAACTTTGGTCAATACACACTCCACTACCCTGGTATTCTTCGCTGCTTTCACAGGCGCAAAGCCGTGAAGCAGGCTGACTTAACTCCCCTGAAACCATGAACCCAGACAAGCATTTTCTCCCTTAAGATGTAGTTCTCAGGAGTGTTTGTCCTAGGGTCAGAGACTAGCACATCGATAGTCTTTGACAATTTATTTTCTCTCAAATGCTGACCATCAACAGGTTGCTATGTTGGGCATCGCACTTCCAGCAGTATGTTCTTTATCTTTCCTTGAAATTCAAAGGTGGAAGGAGGCGTTTTGAACAGTGTGGTACTCACCCATGGCAGGGAAGTGTGATTAGATGTTAGTGGCTGCCATGCAACATCCCGAGTCCAGGGGCTGACTCAGTGGTTAAAATGCTTGTGGTGCAGCAGCAGGGATCGAAGTGCTTGCCCCCGGAAATCCACATTTATAGCACGAGGGGCGGGGGTGGTAGCCCAACTGTCGTTTCAGCCTCAGAAGAAGGAGCAGGAGATCTCCAAAGCAAGCTGGCTAGCAAGAGAGCTCTGGTTCTGACTGAGAAACCTGCCTCAATGAGTCAGGAAGAACAGCTATAGGAAGTGATTCCCAGTATCAGTCTTAGGCCTCCATGTGCACAAGCACACCCATATACATATGTAAGCACACACACACACACACACACACACACACACACACACACACAAAGAGAGAGAGAGAGACAAAGAGACAGAGAGAGACAGAGAGACAGACAGAGAGAGACAGAGACAGAGGGGAAACATTCTTCACCCTCTGCTTAGTGTTTAAGGTGACATGAGGTGTCCTCTGGCCTTTGGGTCTTGGAATAGATGTAAAGAGGTTAAGATGCAAAGGCCGTGGTGGAACCGACGAGGGGAAGCTGGAAGCTGCTGGCTGCTCACTTCTTTTGTTCTCTCTTGGCTGTTGGAACAGACACTGATGGGCAGTTGCTGGAGTGGACAGCATTGCAAAGTGGCCTGATCAGATTCCCCAGCCTCTAGGTCACCGGGCAGGATGGCGCCTGGCCGAAGCCTCTGTTCTTCTCATCTGATCTTGTGAGGTGTGACAAGTGGATCTGCACTTGTGCCTGCACTGGGAGCCTCTGTTGGGTGTCTGTGATGTGCTGCACATGGGCATCAACTGACTAGACAAACTAGAGGCAGGGGAGCTCATGAACTACACTCCCCCACTTCCTGTACATTTTTTCTCTTTTTTTTTTTTCAGAGACCCAGGTATCTGTATTCCTCGGGGGTGGTGGAATGGATGGATGAATGGGAACCTATTCACTTGTAAAATAAAGCTACTTTGGCCATTATGATTTATCTAAGTTCCTGGACAAGCTGCCAGAGACATTAAGTTATTAGTCTGCAGCAAAATAATTAAAACAAAAAACAAAAGAACTCAGTGGCTTAGCAGCAAGTTGACAGACAACATTAGTTTCACAGCAGATGCACACACACACACACACACACACACGCACACACACACATACACACACACATCTCTTTTACAATTATGAAATACATTGTATCACAACAACAACAAACAGAGATGGTGCAGTGTGTATATTTTGCTGCCAGTGCATGGCCCTGCTTCTGTACAGCTCCCTCTCTGTTTCACTTTCTTCTCCATCAGTTTCACCCTTCCTTTGAAGCAACCATGGATGTCTTACGGTATCTCTTTTCCTGTGCTCATTTAATTATGCCCAGGCACCATTACACACAAATCCCATAACTTCTTTCTTAGCGCATCTTAATGAAAGTGGACTACAGCTGCCTAGCCTTCTTGTTGTTTTCAACATTCAATGACACCAACCGGAATCCTAACAAGGACATTTTCTGCAATACTGGCGCATCCTTTTTCACAGCTGCATAATGTTCCACTGTGTGGCATAGTGCTATTTTCCAATCATCTTCTTAGCAAGAGGTATTCTCTGTGCTTCTTTATACACTATGATCAATGCCTGCCCATCCATTCTTTTGTTGTGGTTGATTTTGATTTTGTTTGATTCATTTTAGTTTTGGTGTCAATATTCTCAAAGATAGAAGCTAAGCACCCAAAAATAAATTATAAACATATATGTGTATATATCATTATATTACTTTCTAAAAAGGGAATGCATTTTTTTATTTAAGATCCGTGAAGACATATTCCTTACTGCATCTTTTTATAAAAATATCTTGCCGGTGTGATAGCCCAGTGGTTCTCAACTTTCTTAATGCTACAACCCTTTAACATAGTTTCTCATAAAATTATTTTCATTGCTGCTTCATAACTGTAATTTTGCTAAATTTTATGAATCATAATGCAAACACCAGTGTTTTCTGATAGTTTTAGTGACCCTCGTAAAGGGGCCCCTGGGGCTTGCGACCCACGGGTTGAGCATAGTTACTCTGGACACTAGGTTCTTGGCTACTCTTTGGAGGTCAGAGACACATTCTCAGAACTCTCTCTATATCTCTCTCTCCTCTCTCTCTCTTTGTCTCTGGTCTCCTCTCATCTCTGTCTCTGTCTCTTTGTCTTTTTCTGTCTCTGTCTCTGTAGGTTACATAAGACCATGAAGTAAAATCAAGTATGCTATAAGTAGTCATCAAATATTCAAATACAATTTTGTAAAGAAATATATGTGTCTCTATTAACACAATAACTCTCCAGGTCTAGTTGCAGGATTGATGTCCACCATAAATTCACAGGAAGGCTGACTCTAATTCATACTTTAAGTTTCATGAGCCAACCCTAACTTTCTGTAGTTGGTCACAACATCCATAATTAAAGGCCTCATCTCAGACAGTAATGACCATAAGATGTCATATCGGCTGTGCTCTCTTTGGTTGCTTTCTGTCCAATAGTTGGTCACGACGCTAAATAACTCTGCTGGGGTCGGTCATATCTGCAATTCTGGGAGATCCTTGCGGAAGAAAGGACCAGAGTGGCGTGCTTTTCCTAGGGCAGGCTCCCTACCTCTTCCTGTGGTTTTCACTCTGCCGTGGCTGGGCATGGAGGCCTCAGCATCCTTCACCCTACCAGGGAAGTAGTATGTCTCTCAGCAAGGCTCGCCGATGCTGTGCAGCTCTGAAGAGGGCTGGGGAGCTGATTGTCTTGGTTTTGAAGGAAGGAGAAAGGCAAGCCATCTAACAGGCATGTCAGCCTTGCTTTTTCCCGGGCTGAGGCTGTCAAGGATAAGCAACACTCTTCTCAGAAAGGGGTCACTCACTCTGCAGTCCATTTCTGCGGTGGTCACTCCTCACAGGGAGACCCCCAACCCCCGCCTATTCAGTCTTTATTCTCATCCCTCCTTGGTTCTACCCCCCTCCCCCCATTCAAGCATAGATGCTGTTCTCCTAAGGCTGTTTGGCCTTGACCTCTCTGTGCTTTCTTTCTCAGGGCAGCCAGTCTACCTGAGTCTGGGTCTTTTTGACTCCCCAGGTCACCAGTTGTCCCAGCCTGTTGGGTTGTGTAAATGACCTGTGTATAAAGGTGGTCCCCTTAGCTGAAGCAACGCCTGGACCATGTCAGGGTAGGGAAATTGTGTAAGCGACGCACACACTTCCCAGCCTACAGGGTAACTATAGATCCTTTCCTTTCTAGAAAGTGCCACCAGCCAGGAGACAGACTGGGACAAATACTTGGCCTCAGGCAACTCAGAGCCCAGGGAAAACTTTCCTCGCATGTGTGTTTTCTCACAGAATTGTAAAGCCCAGCAGCTCGCAGTGCCAGAGGCTGCGGAGTTTGTGTGTTTCTGGACTATTCATTAGTGATTACATACTCCCCCCGAACACCTGCAAGACCAATTCATAAAGCCAGCATTCATGGGCCTTGGCAAGGGTTTCATGGGAACGGCAGGGTACGGGGTACAGTCATTGTATCTGCAGATAAAACACATTCTCTTACCAAGGAGGCCTCTGAAAATAGGAGCAGGCTGTAATTCCAGTTCAACACCGCGGGGTATTAAAAAGAAAAGTGTTACTTCACCTCAGCTCTTTAGAAAGCCGGTTCGCTGTGCGGCTGTGGCATTCCTGGACAAATTCTCTTTCAAGACCCTCTCGGGGGGAAGAAGAGAGGAGCAATGGGCACTGTGTGCATTGTGACAGGGGACTGCCAGGTCATCAGGACAGCGTAGCATGTTCCCCTGCAAGTCATACTGTTTTACCTCCGGACAACAGGAAGCACGGAGTCTGGGTGGCCTGCTGTGTATTTCTGGGTGACAGGTTGCTGCTGGCATGTATAAAAACGGTGCCATAGTTAATCCAAAAAAGGCCAGGAATAATAAAAAAATAACACACACACACACACACACACACACACACACACACACACACACATCACCTTTACACAAAATACAGAAGCAATCTTTTACAAGAGTCATTTGTACCTTTGATTTTCTTTGTCGTGAGCTCTGAGAAGGAAAGAGAGAGATGCAGGACAGGGAGGCTGCAGAGACAGCTGGGTGTATCCTGCCTGAGCCGGCTGTGGAGGTCAGCAGCACTTGGCAACTGCTCTGTGGAACAGAGACCCTGAGCCTTGTCTAAGCATCTGAAAAGACAGGCTCCCGGGAACAGGAGCGAAGTCACCCCTGCACCAACACCAAGTTTGTTCCAACTCACCCTTGGACCTGTCTGCACGATTCAGCAGCGTTTCTGTTACTGTTTTGTTCTCTTCTCTTTGCCTTCTCTCTCTCTCTCTCTCCCTCTCTCTCTCTCGTTACATTTAAGTAATGTATGCATGTGTAGTATACATATGTGATTGTGGTCTGTGTGTGTGTGTGTGTGTGTGTGTGTGTGTGTGTGTGTTCATGTGTATCCACACCTACGGTATGTAGCATGCATTTGTATGTGGTGTGTCTGTGTGGTTACTATGCCCGTGTGTGGTATGTGTGATGTGTGGATGTTCAGTGAATGAGGGTATGGTGGTGGTGTGTATATGCATTTGCTTATAATGTGTTCGTGTGACTTGTGTGTATGTGTGCATGACACACCCATGTATGTCTGAATGAGGCAGGGACAGAGAGGGCCCCATAACTCCCCCTCTGTTCCACCCGTTTAGACAACCTAAATTGCTAAAGAAAACTCTTGAAGTGTCCAGCTCTTTGGGGCCATGCAGAATGTCTCATTTCCGTACTTATCATCACAAACTGAGGCTGGGAAAGGACTCTCCATGATCTCTCTCTCTCTCTCTCTCTCTCTCTCTCTCTCTCTCTCTCTCTCTCTCCCCCCTCTCTCTCCCATAATAGGTAAGTGTGAGGTAGGGTACCTTGTTACTTTCCCACAATCACATGGAAAACTAGAGTCTGCTGTCACACAGAAAATACCACTTTTGTGCCTCTCACGATGTGAGTTTGCTAGTAAGAGTGAGCAAAAATCAAACAGCTATAACTGAAGGGATCACCAGTGATTTGACCTATGTCATTGCTCTGAAGGGTAGAGATGCTAAAGTCCTAGGCAAATGAGACACCCATGGCCCAGCTGAGAGTGATGTGGTAGCAATGGGACCATGGAATCACAGGGGTCACCCTCTTCTGTTGGGGAAGAAGGGGACAGTGGCAACGATATAGATTTTGAAGCTGGAAGTCTCAGGTTCGAGTCACGGCTCAGTCATGCACTGCAATGTGATCTCAGACCCAGACTTTTCAATCTCTGTATGCTCTCAGAGTAGAAGGAACTTTCTAATCTTCCAACGGTACAATACTAGCTTCTCACGTCAGAGGGCTATGACACGTATTAAATACAACAAAGCACTTTTAACTATATAAATGTTAACTGTCCCCAGTTGAATTATGCAGATCACTGGGCACTGGTGAAGAACTGTGGAGATCATCCATCCATCTGGTTCCTCCTGGTGACTCTGCTCCATGTTTAGCAATCAGAAATTACCCAGTGTTCGTTGCCTGCCAGGTAATGTGCAAGCCTGGACCCTTAACACAACAGCTCTTCACTTTACAGAGAGGACACTGAGATCAAAGAGAGTGACTAGCTAAAGGTCACACCACTAAAACGTAGCAGGCTTAGACGCTAACTCAGAAGGACTCCAGCGAACATGCCTTCCCGACCAGCAAGCTAGCCTACTCCCGAAGAGTTAAAGGAGTCCACAAAGTTTGTGTTTTCTCCTTCTGTAATGTTCTTAGTGTTCTGAGTCATAATCTTGAAAAAAACTGGTGTGCGTGGATGGTGTGTGTGTGTGTGTGTGTGTGTGTGTGTGTGTGTGTGTGTGTGTGTGTGTGTGTGTGTGAATTACATGTGGGGGGCCAGAGGTTGGAGTTGCCTCAGTCACTCTCCACCTTATCTTTTGATAGAGTCTCTCCCTAGACAGAGCTTGCTGGTTGCCTACGATTGCTGGCCAGTAAACGGAGGGAATCTATCTGTCTCTACTCCACCCCTCAAGCTTTGAGGTTGCAACACATCTGGCTTTGACGTGAGCCCTAGGGATCTGAACTTAGGTCCGCGTGTTGGTGGGGCAGGCGCTTTGCCCACTGAGCCAGCTCCTCGACCCTTCTGATTAGTACTTTTGGAACAGCTGTAGGTGATGCTGACCGTGAGGCTCATGTGTACAGAGTGACTATGTGGGGCTGTCCCAGCAGACAAGATCTTCTTGGGATTTATCCCAACGTGAGCTGGTCCCCATGACCCCATGGCTGCTCAAAACCTTAAATCTTCCCATCCGGAAAAACGGAAACAACAAGGCCTTCCTTGGGGAGACTTTTCCACATGAAAGTGACAACTGTTGAAGACCAGAAGCACCTTTTATTACTATTAGCAGTGGCCACGTCCTCAAAGAAGCCAGCAGATTATTCTGAGGAAGTAGACATTGATAATCCGAACGGAGAGTTCCGTTGACTACAGTTAAGACCCCTGGCAACAGACACATAAAAGCATGACTTCAGCCAGCCATTATTTAAATCACTCATTCTATGCAAAGTGTCCATCAAATCCGGGATTCACCCTTTCCAGTCTCTCCTCCTGGTAGGAGCTTTTGTTTCCTGTGGATGGCCCCTTTCAGCCTCCCCCTGGCTCTGTGTGGAGGTGCTGGCTTAAAAAGAGCAACTGGGAAAGGAGGAACACCCTAGGCTGCTCCTGCCATCGCCCGCTAACTCCAGGCTTGATCCAGCCCAGCCAGCATACCCAGTCAACCTCCTGTTGTAAGTACAGGAAAGGTTGTCGCTTACCTAATAGTGATGAAAGTCTGGATAATTTGGGCAGGATAAAGAGTTTGCTCTCTTCTGGCTGATCTGGTTCATTATCTGGTTAAATTAGGTTATAAAACCTTTTTTTGTCAGGGTCTCTAATGATCTGGAAAAGCAGGTAACTGTGCCTTTTAAAGAGTTCTTTGCCTTGAATTATTCATTGGCCCAGCCTCACTACCCTGGGAAGACTCCCAATTCTTCACCTGCCTTTTTGTGCAGGGCTCTGGAGCTTGACTCTCAGGATGGTCTATTCACACACACACACACACACACACACACACACACACACACACACACACACACACACACCACCCCACAGATGTGAAACATTCAAATCAACTCTGTGTTTCTGTGTTTTCGTTTTTTTTTTCCTTCTACAAATGGAGAGAACCAAGTTGCAGCCATGTGGGGGATGATGGTGCCTGACTTGGAAGATGGGTAGAGCAGATTTCCCTGGGAGACACAAACAAACACAGGCAGCATAACTACAATAGCAAGCAAGGGGCCATTTTAGAGGCAGCACATTAAAATGCAAGGCAGGAGATAATGAGATAATCGAGCAGGGCAACTTTCAGGTTTCTTAATTCTAGTGTAAAAGGAGGGAGGGGGACAGAACAGAAAACCTCCCGTGGGAGCTTAGCAAGGGGGGGTGGTGTTGACAGAGCTTGTAAGGGGAGGCTGTGGGAGGGGGGCTATGGGAGGTGAGAGAGAGAGAGAGAGAGAGAGAGAGAGAGAGAGAGAGAAAGAGAGAGAGTGAGTTCTCTCTAGTGACCTCAGTGATGTAACCGACATGGAAAAACTACTTTGGAGGTGATGGGGGTGGTGTATGAAAATCACACATGCACAAAAATCTTTGTCTCAGCTCCTTGTTTATGTGTTTCGCACTTCAAAGGCATCTGCATGAGAGAAATACAGGGCACCTCCCAGCACCAGCTCAACTCCTTCCTGGCCTTTCTGGAGAAAACTTAGTCCTTCCCCACTTTTCTCTATTTTTATTTAGTGCGTAAGGGTGCTTTGCCTCAATAGAAGTGTGCACACCATGCACATGCAATGCTCGAGAGTGCCAGAAGAGGGCATCAGATCCTCCAGAAGCGGAGTTAACAGAGTGATAGTCCCTGGCACGTGGGTTCTGGGAACTTCACTGTGGCCCTCCAAGAGAGCAACAACTGCTTGCTCTTAACTTCCAAGTCATCTCCTCAGCCCCATGGCCACCATTTCTTCGGAATAGACTTGAACCAGACGCTGGGGGCTTTGCCCTCATTTCATAGTTCTGAGCACATGTGGGTGATATTGTTAGCCTCTGGTTACAGGTAAAGAGGCTGAAACTACAGGGTGGGTGTGCAGTAATGGTGACTTGGTTCCTGCCTGTCTTGTATATCCGGTGTCTGTCAGGCTCCTTCCCGTGTACCCCTTTCATTTAAAAGGGAATCCTAAGCTAGCTTACATACGGGTGGGGTGAGTGTGGAATGTACCCCAGCTCAAACACAAACTGTCTCTGACGCCTTCTCTGGTTTTCCCATCCGGAATGACCTTACTTTCCCTCTGGTGTCACAACTCTGAGCTCACCAACCAACACAAGAGTTTCTTCACCTATATTTCATTTGCTAGGCAGAGGCATCCCGGAAGACAAGGTTTTGTACACATGACCTACTTCATGTTCCTGTGCAGATTCTCACAGTGACAGAGGCAGGAGAGCGAGGCATTATCAAGGCTAGCAATGTTTGCTTACCTGTCAGAAAAGGAGAAAAATCTTTTTAAATATTTGGCAATTTTGAAAAATGCAAGGCTCATTAATTTATTAGTATTTTTATTATTTTCATTAATTTTAGATTTAAGGAGGCATCATATAAATGGGAGAATCAAGATCTGGCTATACATTGCAAGTTATCTCTACTTCTGCTGGCTAGATTTCACTTCCTGAAGGCTTTACAAACTCTCCAAAAACATTTACACCAAATGAGGAGCAGGAGATCAAACCCGTGAATCTCTCTCTCTCTCTCTCTCTCTCTCTCTCTCTCTCTCTCTCTCTCTCTCTCTCTCTCTCTATGTGTGTGTGTGTGTGTGTGTGTGTGTGGTCTTTTATGTCCAAACCACAATGGGTACACGTTCTGAGGTCTGGGTTAGACAGTTTGGTTTAGCAGACAAGCATTTTCTCAGGACCTGAGCAATCCTCAAACTCTGCCTTCACAAAGCCCATTCTTTTGTACTGGTTTTGCCTCTACACTGTTTTGGACACAACTGACTTTAAAACAGTGATTTCAATGGAGTCATCTCATTGCTAGGGATACCCTCCCAACCCTCAGTCCCATTCTCATGGTTTCCCGTTGGTTTGGAGTACGAAGTTCCTGGTGAAGAGTTGGAAAAACAGCTCAGGTAGGTAAGAGTGCTTACTGTGCACACACGAAGACCACAAGTTTGAATCAGCAACATCCATGTTAAAAGCTGGACATGGATGTGCAGACAAACATTGAGAGTCCGACTAGGCCAGTCTGCTTAGCTGCAATGGTGAGAGTTCTATCCAGTGAGAGATCTATCTGAGAGCAATGAGGCAGAGAGCCGCAGAGGAGGACATTCAAGTTGCCATGTCCAAGTGCATGCTCACAAATGTGCACATTCATGTACATGTGTGTCTCACACACACACACACACACTCACACATGCAACACACACACACACACGCACGCGCGTGCGTGCGTACGTGCTCATGCACGCAAATGCAAGCACAGATACTCTTTCAAAAATAAACATGAAAAAGTTGACCCTGAGATTTTCTTCCGATCTTCCCATGTGTCTCGACATACAGCCGTGGCTTCCATGCTTTTGCAGTGCTTCACGGGAGACATTAGCTTCATCCGCCCAGGTAGAGCAGTTCTGGAGCCTCACGGAAAAATAAGAACAAAGAGAAAGGACTCAAAGACCTAAGAGAATAGGCAGAACCAAAGCCCATTGTTATCCAAACCCAGCATCGTGGGGAGGGGAAATATTTTCGTTTCTGCAAAGGCCATATGAGTGCCTGCAGGGAGATCATATCCACAGCCTTGAGACTGAACCAATAACTCATATCTGATTCAGAAGCCGACTTTGTTGGATCAATGTGCTACAGCTGTTCTCAGTCTACGACCAGCCTCTCCCAATGGGACTGATTGTAGCAACACGTCTCATTTATAGATCTCATGTGCAGGGGCCTGGAGACCTAAATTAAAACCTGGTGCATGTTACTTTGGCGAATTCAACACCAAAGCACTTGGGCTCCTCTGAATAGGCCATTCTCCACATAGAGAGGCTCTGGAGGACAATGGACAGGGTGCATCTTTTGTACTTAGCCTTTCTCCCTGCGGGAGGGGATTTGCCATAAAACTAATAATGGAATATATTCTAAGAGTATGTTGGGCTGTGGTCAGGCTTGGTATGGGGTTGGATGGACAAAGGAGAGGAGGGAAAGCGAGCCAATGGGGAAACGAGACGGGCAGGACTCAGGAACTCAAATATTGTTCCTTGGGGAACATCTGGGCTGGGAGAAGGTAGGACAACAGAACTTATTCTCCAAGTATGTTTTCCAAGGCACCGAGACCCAGAGATGGGAAACCTCTTGACCAAAGTTATCTCTGTGTGTAGTAGAGGTAGGACTAAGCACTCCATCTGGATTATAGCTCAAAAATTGCCTTCAAGTTGCTATGGCGACGTTAGGAAGACCTAGCAGAGAACAAATGCTCTATATCAGCTCACAGAGTTGGGTGAAGTCATAAACCTGAGGGAACATTCAGGGTCATAGGTCAAGGGGATTCTTCCTGCTTGTCCCAGGTCAGACATAGTCTAGTCAGACTCTGCTTAATGATGGTGTGAGAATGGGAGCAGATCTGAGAGATATTTTACAGAGGACAAGCAGGTAGGATGAGATGCCGGGGAAGAGGGAAAGGACAGCCAGTGAAGCACTGGGTTCATTCTAGAGATATTTCCATTGTCTGTGTTCAGCGTTTGTCTCAACTGCTTCCTTTCTCCCAGTCTCTCATTCCTTCCGATGTGCTAGGATGAAACCCACGGAAGACAGATACAGCTGCCGCAGAGCTCAGGGGGAAAGACTGAGGTTTGAATGACTTCAACTCACTACAGACACACACACACACACACACACACACACACACACACACACACCTTGCACGTCTGGTCTCCACCGCTGCAGGGCGTCAGACTAGGGAGGAGACACAGAAGGTATGCACGCCATTGTGGTTCCTCTGTGAGGAAACTGAGGAAGGACCTGGAGCACCGAGCAAGGGCAATGGTTGAAAAAAGCTTCTAGAAGAAGAGACTTTATTACTATTTTCAAAATTATTTTTATGTGTATTGGTGTTTTACCTGCACGTATGTCTGGTACCCAGAGGCCATAAGACAGTGTTGTATCCTCTTGTATTGAAATTACAGACGGTTGGGAACTGCTACATGAGTGTTGAGAACTGAACCTGGTCCTCTAGAAAAGCAACCAGTGCTCTTAACTACTGAGCCATCTCTTCGGCTCCAGTCCAGAAGGAACCTGTAGGGTGGTTTAAGCTGGTCTTTGGGAGGGTGGGTGGGAGAATCAGCAAGTCATGGAGAGAAGACAGGAAACTCAAGGCCACATTGGAAAGGTACGTTTTGTGTTTTTATGCAGTTGCAGTTACATATGTCTAGAGAGTGGGATGTGAGAGGCCACCAGGAGAAAATAAGTTGGATAGGAAGTTTGTGGTCAAGCTAGAAAGCCATGTTAAGGTAATGGAAGTGGGGTGATTTTACAACATAATAAACCAAGGAATGACATGCTCAGGTGAGCATCTTATGAAGCCACTGCCAGCCTAGACAAGGGTCATTAAAGAAGAGGACAGGCCTGAGACATGGAGAGGAGATATACTTGTCATAGTAGAGATGGAGAATGGTCTAGACCTGGGAGATGGCTCAGAGGGGGAAGCAACAAGACCTGCGTCAGACTTCGTTTCAGAAAAGAGGAGCGAGACTGAGCTGGAAGAGGGCTAATCTCATTTGTCGAAAGCCTCCATCTAGCTTGCGTGCTAGATGATGCCTTAGGTAAATCTCATTTCCATGACCAGTTTTCCTCACTGGGAGAGACAAAGGCTTCCATCCTGCCCTGTGCTGTTAAGAACTCAAGCATGAACTCTTCTACTCTTTTCCTTTTACAGTTATGTCTACCATTCCTACCAGTCATTTTTAAAGATGGGTTTATTTACTTAATTACTTATTTACTTATTTATTTGTGTGCACACATGCTGCACACACACATGTTCACACACACACACACACACACACACACACACACACACACACACACACACACACCACAGCATACCTGTAGAGGTCAGCAGACAGACAAGTTTTAGGAATACATTCTTTCCTTCTCCCTGTTTCAGTCCCTTCACCAGGGACTGAACTCAGGACCCCAGCCTTGGTGGCAAGTTCCTTTACCCACAGAGCCATCTTTCTGGCCCCCCCCTTTTTTTTTTTGCTATTGAAGCGTCTCTAGTTGTGCTGTTTGGGAGACAAAAATATTTCTACACCAAGTAGATAATCCCAAAGATAAGTTTTCAGCTGTGTTTCTTACCACACCTACTCTCTCATCCTTTGTAACTGGAATTAATTCCTTAAATATGCATTTTGAAGGTAGTTATGCTATACCCATATTCTGTGCGGAATTTAAAGGCATGATGCAGGGGACTAGAATCAAAGTCCCCATGAGTGTGCTAAGCATTCAGAGATGGGGATGCCAGGAGGGTTGGGACAGCAGCCAGGAGGGTTGGGACAGCAGCATGACTTCATAGAGGAAGTGGCAGCTAGGATTTAAGTCTTAAGAAACAGAAAAAGGTGAAATGGAAGAGTGAAGGGCCCAGGGGCTGGGGAATTTGAGAATCGGTTGGCTCATGTCTTCTGCACTGTAGATAACTGACAAGGAGGGAGAAGCAGGGACCTATTTCCCAAGCATCTATGTGTGCTGGTGTTTAGACTGAGTTCTGAGCTGTCTAGTGATTCATAATGTGAGCCAACAGAGTGAGTGGATGGGATTCTATGGCTTGAATTTTGGGGGAGCGGCATCTATGAATGAAGGAGCAGGGGACTGACAACTCTCTTATTTCCTTGCTTTAACGAATCCAAATCTACTCCTCAGCCTTGCACTTCTTCCCTGGGGCCCAGCAGAGTAGATCCTCCTACAGAAAAAGACTTTCTTGGCATAGCCACAGCTAAAGGAATGGTTTTTGAGATGAGACATATCTCCTGTTTTCTTATGTGCTCCCCACTTGGTCCGCTAACTGGTGTACCCTACCATCACTTGAGGGGTGGAATGCACCTAGACAGCCCTATTCTCTAGGAACCCTAAAGCTCTAACAACCATGGCAAGTATCAATGCAAAGAGTATAGTGTTGAAGTGTAAAGAGTCTAGGTGGCCTTGGACTGTAGTGCCCCAGATGATTCCAACCTGGATCTATAGGATATGATGGTCTCCCCATTCCCCACCAATCCTACCATGTTCTGACTATAAAGAATTTCTGATCTCAGATGCCCTCGACCAGTAGGCTTCAAGGTGTTTGAATCCTACCTCCTCATGCCTTTTCCCGGCTCAGGTCAGGACTTCCGTTGGCTTCAAGGATAGCCTATGGTACTTGTTATTCATCCTACTCACCTCCCTTCTGTTGTCCGAATGTGACCCTCAAAAGTGCCTACACTGTAACCAGCAAAGTCACGTGGCAACAGTCTTTGGAAGTGAGCCATGGAGATTTACTGAGCTCAAGAGACTAACAGTACGGCTGGTTCTACAAGTAAGAAAGAGAGACCTATCTTGTGGTGCCCTTCACCATGTTACGACCCAGCAATAAGGTCATCCCCAGCTCTTGGACTTTCAAACCTCCAGAACCACGAGCCAGATCATTTGTGGTTTTCTACACTCCCCAAGCTCTGTGGTTCCATTATATCATCAGAAAATGGGCTGAGCCGGCCTCCAGATCGGATCCAGGATGTCTTCTGTATACACTGCTCTATCTCACTGAGGTTGCTACCTGTTTTAAGGCCATAAATCTCAAAGTCCCTCCCCTCCCCTTGCAGAGTAATTACACATTATCTTGTCAAATCACTGGTAGTGTTATCTTTCCCATAATTTAACTCTTATACTGGTACTTAAATCTGATATGTTTATGCTTTAAGCTCCTTGTACAAGAGGGTCAGAGGCAAAGCTTCCTTGGGTAACCATGATACTTGGCATTTCTTTAGCATTTACTGCTTATAAATCCTCTCCACGTGTGTTACCTTATTGGAGCTTCTCGATGATTCTGTCAGGCTGGCAAAGCCCACGCTATCAGTATCTAGATGTCTCAGGTGGTGGTGGGGGGGCATCCCAGAGTAAGAAACAGGAAATGATTTGCGTATGTTACACTGTGCTACCTTTTCTACAGCTCTGGAAACACCAGAGGTACTCAGTAAGCATCACTGATTTATCTGTTCATTAAATCTCAGCTCAAGCCCACAGCTGGCTTGATGATTTGACGAACAGGATTTGTGGTTTAGGGGAGATAAATAGCTATAAGGACAGACTGCACTCGTCTGCTTAACATGCAGTCTTCTGACGCTTCCCATCTGAAGCGCTCTCTGCCAGTCAGGGCAATCCTGAACTCATGAGGTCCATAGTGACTGCTCCTTCTTGTGTTTCTCCAAAGAAGGTTTTAGGGCTCTCCGTCTGCTTCACCTCTCCCTTCGTTGCTGCCTGTAAAGACACAGGTGGGGGTAATGAAACCGTGGGCTTTCAATTCTCCCTTCCAGATGTCATCTATTTAGTTTTTGTGGTATTACTTGGCAGCCATATTTGATTTGGGAAATAGCAGGATTACTTGAAACCATATGAGCTGGGTTTTTTGTTTTTTGTTTTTCCCCCTCATGGAAAAGGGCTTTTGGTTGTAAAAGAGTTGCGACAAAAATGCAATTCATAAAAGGAGATTTTTATGTTCCAGGAGTCTGACAACCTGGCGGGGAAAGCGATACTGTGCTCTGTGTGTCTCGGAAGCTCTTTCCTGCCCAAATCCCTAACACAGAGCGAGTCTGAGGCTGAGTCAATTAGCCGTGCCCACCCCCTCTGCTCCCATTCTGCCTTCAGTGCATTTAGACTAAAGTAAAGTTTTCAATTTGTCTGAATTACCTGAAAAGTTGTAAGGACAAATGAAGTGTGAAAGCCCTTTGAAAAGAGACAATTGCTTTGATGAGCTCAAAGGTAATCTAAACAGACTCCTCCTCACTCCACCATCTAAGGAGAGTGGGAGACACAGGCAAAGAGGGAACGGGGGTTTGGATATACCCTGGGTCAAGGACAGCTCTGGACTTTGGAGGTCTTAACAACACAACTGTCCCTCGATAGGGAGGTAACCAGGGTTGATTTATTAGATTAAAAAAAAATAGTAAGTTTCCTTGAAATGGTGGCAGTCCCGCTTGTCTCCTAATGTGGCTGTGAAGAGCAAAGGAGATAAGCCACAGAGAAAGGCTTTGTAAATTGAAAGGCTCTATCCGACGATGAGGGATTACAGTTGTTTAAAACAGTATGTACAAGCCTTTGACGGGGGTTTGTGGAGTGTGCTGTGGTTTTCAGTGTTTCAACAAGTAAGGCAGGCACCCAACATGTCTGCAACGATGCATAAAGACTCCAAGACTCCCTTGTGTTATTTACTGGCTTCCCGGAGAGTGAATCAATGCCCTTGAGAACGCAGACCAGCTTCCCCGACAACCCGCCATTCTCCATGCCCAGGGATCTTCCTTCGTTAGCCTATGGCTTCTTTTCTCCCTTTCTCTGCTTGGCTGGAATGGAGGTTGTAAGTCCATTTTTGTGAGCCTTTCTTTTCTTGTTTCTCTGGAGCTTTTCTTGAGCACTCCAGGAAGAAAGCCTGTCTCTTCCTGCAAGCGTGTGTGCCCCAGGACTGACTTTTTAGTTTAACATTTGCGCTCTTCCTCAGTTTAGATGCATTGCCTCAAGCCTTGACTCTCACCAGGACTGTGACTTTAATACAAAGTAGCCACTTTGATGTCAAATGGCCACTGTTTGGAATCCCTTCAGTTGACTTCATTTGCTTTGGTTTTTGTTTTTGTTGTTGTTGTTGTTTGTTTTGTTTTGTTTTTTAAAGGTATTCTTGGATCAATTTAATTTTAACCCATGATACTCATTTTTAATATTTATAATTTGTGTAAGGACATTTTATGAACTTGTAGAAATTACCTTCTAGAGTGATCACCGAAATGTCACCAATATAGAACAGTCTGGTGGACTTCATGCTTTGGCTGACATGATTAATCAGGACTCTCACTTAATGTTCTTGCCAAAAACTAATCGGACAACTGTTGACGCTGAGGCATGATGGTATCCAGAGGTCTAGAGACTCTTGTATATGACATTAGGTGTAAACAGAACACACCATGAAGTGTGAGCTATCTCACCCTTGTTACCATTCCCAAGGAGCAATAGGTTTAGACAACGGGCTAACCTGAGGTACAGCTAACAGAACAAATAGGCAAAGTCGTATCAGGTCACAGGAAGGTAAGGCAGCAGCTTGAAGCTGAAGGACAGGGCATTGGTACTGGGAGTGGCAGAAGCCGGTAGCTCGCAGCTGTATTGCAGCCTCTACATCGAACCATTTACTTAGTAAAGTTATGCAGACACAACCAGGCATGCCCTGGGCCTGCTTCTCCTTGGTTTTTCTGGATGAGAAGATACTTCTAACCTTCCTTGTAGAGGCTTGGTATTTGTTGATTGCCCATCCAATCTGAAAGGGAGAGAGGAGGGAGGGTCCTAATATTTTCCTCCCGTACATCTTACCTAACTTAATTCTTGATTAAATTGGATGAACCACCCTCATCCCCACCTCCACAGTTAGGCTGGCCCATCAAAAGTCCATCTCCCCAGCCTGTGCGGTTGTCAGACCCTAGAAGAACAACGCCAGCTCTAAGTTCCCTTCTGTAGCACTTCTTCAGAGTGCTAGGTAATCAATCAAGGTGGGGGGGAGGACAGACAGAGAAAAGCAATATCGAAAATGACTTATGATGTAAAAGAGAACCTTGCTATTGTCCTTTATCAAAGGCGACCACTAACAAGCATAATGTAATTCACTGCGCTTAAGCAGGGTGACTTAATTGCAGTAGTCATTAAGCTCACAGGATCATTAAATACATTAAAGGAGGGAGCCAACGAGTTATCATGAATAAAAAAGGCCCCTACTCACCCTCTTCACCTATTTAATTGGAATTGAACTCAGTCTTGGGCTCTGATACAGTTATAACCCTTTGCCTTTCTTTCTTTCTATACTAAGCCACTGGTCAAAGAATTTACAGGCAGCATCTAAGAGCAGACAATGGCAGAGAGAAGTACCAACCAACCACAGGTTAGATTTACTAACCGATTAAATATTAAATATTGTGTGTGTGTGTGTGTGTGTGTGTGTGTGTGATGTATTACAGCCTTCCAATACAACTTAACAAATTGGCAATAATAAAAGAAAAAAAAACAATGTTATCTGTTGATGAAAATATGTAAAGAAATACTTTTCTAGTTTAAGGTGATTTGATATCCTATCTTAACAAACATTTCCAAATAATTATATATATATATATATAATTTTAGTTATATAAAATACATTTCTATTTAAAAATGCGATATAAATATATTATTTATATAAATAAAATTAAAGTTTGGAATATATGCATGTATGCATTTATATTGTATTTCCTAACTTTTGAAATGTTGTTAATACACATTGAATTAAGTTTCTCTGCAACTAAGAAATTATTGAGGACAATTAAGAGTAAGAAGTTTGAGGAGTGGAGAAATGGGTCAGTGGGCAAATGGGTCAATGGGTCCTTGCAGACAGGTGCAAGGACCTTAGTATAGCAGGTATCTATAATCCCTGCACTCTTAAGGCAAGATGGGAGGCAGAGGCAGGAGGATCCCCGGAAGCCCAAGGCCAGCAAGCCTGGGTACACAGTAGCAAACCATAATAGACACTGCCCTGAACAAGCATGGCTGAGACCCAAGGTTGTCCTTTGACTTCCACCTAGGTGTAGGGATGTGGGCTTGCCTTACTCATGCAGTCGAACATGGGAGTCCTAAACAAGCAAACAGAACCTAAGAGAATCCAGAACAGCCTAATATTCCGCAGTAAGGTTGGTGCTTTGTTAAAGCCTCCTCCCACAGTCAGCCGTGTAGGTTCACACCAGCTCAGTCTCCTGTAGCAGACAGAAAGGATCTCAGGTTTGGGCTGTGGGTTCTCCTCCAGCCTCTTTTTCCTGGGCCATTCGGCCCATTTCACTTGTCCGTTTCAGGGCTGCCTTCCTTCTTCCCTTTCCCACCACAGCCTCAAGCTTCACCCAGGGTTACATAGAACAATCCATACTCAGGAAGCCCTTCATTGGCTCCTCCTCCTATGGGCACTCATTTCCGGGTTGGGCGTTCCTTCATATACTTCTGTCTCGTGGCATACATCCTCCATCACTTTCATTTATGTCACTAGTTCTTTCTGTGAGAAGAGAGGCAGGTTCAGGACCTCCAGTGCTGGGTGTGGTGACTTGCTTCTAGATGGTCACCATCGTGACTCTCACTGGCTTTAATCTGCAAAGGTGGAATCTTTCCCTTGCCTTGAGCCTGGGCTGGTCTCAATGTCCCACTTTGATCTGTGGGTTGCAGCAGGAGTGATGATGCCTGAGGTCTTCTAAGGCTTCTACTTGGGTTTCTGGAAATATTTACTGTGAGGAAGGTAGTCATCATGTAAGGAATAGGCCCATGGTGGGAAGACCAGGCTGGAAGGAATCCAAGTGCTAAGTGTGGATGATGAGACACCCTGTGGAGAGGGGGAGGTGGAAGAGGAGAGAGTGAGATGCGTATACACAGAGAGAGAGAGAGAGAGAGAGAGAGAGAGAGAGAGAGAGAGAGAGAGGAAGAAGAGAGAGAGAGAGAGAGGAAGAGAGAGAGAGAGAGAGGAAGAGAGAGAGAGAGAGAGGAAGAGAGAGAGAGAGACAGGAAGAGAGAGAGAGAGAGAGAGGAAGAGAGAGAGAGAGAGAGAGAGAGAGAGAGGGAGAGAGAGAGAGAGAGAAAGGATTCTAGGCCTGGGACCAAAGATGCCTTTTAAGGACTTAATCTTTCAGTCCATCAGATGTCAAATGGATCCGGTTGGGCCACTTCCAAATTCTTGACTCACAGAACCACAAACACACACACAATAGTTATTTAAGCCAATGTATTATTAGGTGGTTTGTCACCTAGTAATAGGTGACCAAAATATCAATGTAGCATGCAGTGTGCCCTCAGGAAGTTTCTGCTAGAGGGATGCATTATGGGAGTTTCTTTTTCCTGCTATTTTTGATGTCTCCATAATTGTATGTCAACCTTAAGCCACAACAAAGTACTACACAAATGAAGTGAGTCATCAGAAATCCAAACCAAAATAAGGGTGCGAGAAACTTGGGTCTTCTCATCGAGGAGCATCTTTGACATGACCTGATTAGGTGGCAGTGTTCTGAGAGTGTGGCTGTCCATGGCGGCTTCTGTCTAGATGGGGGGGGAGAGGGGGAATCGGCCGCTATCTCAAGATCCAGCTGCCAGAGAGAGAGTTACAAGTGAACATCACATTTTCAACACCATAGTCTGGAACTGTGATCACAGACGGCCTCTTACCTGTTCATCTCAGCCTCTGAACTGGACACCCCTGTGTCTGGAGGGTTAAAAAGAACCGACTGGGTGTCCTATTTTTATTTGTATAACAGCCTTGGGTTCTAAAGACTAAGGGTAACCGAAGCCTTCATTTTTCTTCCAACGGAATTTCCATCAGTTGGTGGCGGAAATGTCCATTAGCTGATTGGGTTGTGGTGGGGAGCGTCGAGCAAACCTTTGTAGGAGAATTCATATCCAGACTTGGCCATGACTAAACTTCTCTTATGAAGTGTAGGGAGGATGGTTGCCGTCCACGACGTGTCTGGGATGAATTTGGTGTCATGGACAAATGGAGTGCAGCGCTTTCTTGTGACAAGTAGGGGATTAACTAGGTCGTGGCTTTTAGTCCAGTGGTTCTCTGGTATCATGGAATCCCACTTGGGGTACTGTGTGCACAAAGCCTTTTCCCCAGCTTAACAGTTTAGATCCCATCAACTGTGGATATGTTTATACAGTCTGGGTGTCCTTTCAAGTCTAACGTAGGATAGACGGTGGCCAAACAGATGTGCAGTGAATGATAAATAGATTAATAGATCCATGGTTAACTTTGTTTCCATGGCGGCAAAGTGTAACCATAAGCTATACAGGGACATTGAGCCCATTCCCAGGGTTGTGTACCCACCACTTCTATTTCCCAACTCTTCAGCTTAAACACATAACTAACGAGAAATCTGTTGTGTCTAATTCACAGCTTCTAAATGACTGATGCCATCAAAGATCTATTGCCAGAATCCTGTACGAACGAAACTTTTCACTAGACAAGTGGTATGGGTGATTTCTCTGTGTGGCAGTTGTACCAACGGTTACAGTACCATGGAGAGCTTATGGGATAGCTCAGTGGTCATATGCTACGCCTGACCTTGACCTGGGTTCACTCCCTGTATCCTACTTAATGCAAGAAGAAAACTAACTCTTGCAAATTGTTCTCTCACCTTCACTGGTGGGTCAAGGTGCAGAAGAACACATGGGGGTGTTCTTTGCCCCCCAACACACACTATGTGCATAAATAAAATCCAATAAAAGCTTTTAAAAAGAGAGAATGTTGTGGAATTGCCCCAGGGATTCTTCTCTGCCGGTATGGATGGGCAAGAACCAGGAGGCACTGTTGGAACCACAGACTTCTCCACAAGAATAAGGAGGCAGCTTCTGATGTTTTCACTACTGTCTTTAATTACCAGGAAGTTTGCCTACGAGGAACTATGAATGAGGTGGAAAATCCTAAAGTCTCCACTGCTCTCCCTCACCAGTGGTACTGGCAGCATTCAAGAACTGGCCATGAGTTCACTTCTACTTCCCAAGCTTGTGAGGCTGTAGACATGGATACTGTGTTTACCTAGGAAAAAGAAACAGTAGTGACCAGAACGTGAGTGGGATAAGCTGGCTCCTGCTGTCTGAAACTGATCTATGCAGCAAGTTTTCAGCTGCCTGTCTTAGTGTGACGAGATACCAGAGACAAATAAAGGGAAGTCTCACTGTGGGCCACAGTTCCAGAGGCTTCTGTTTATGACTGCCTGACTTTATCGCTATGGGCCTGAAGCAAAGTTGAATATTGTGGGGGCAGGGGGAGAGGCTGAAGACGAGATGCCCTCTTTAAAGGCATATCGACCTCAACGTACATCGCGTGGTTCGTTCTCCTGATGGTCCTTTCAACGCTGTATACATTAAATCAGAGCTCTCATTAGCCTATCATGTCCCAAGGTTTCATCTCTGAGCACTGCTGCACTGAGGACCAATATTTTGATATAGTCTTTGGAGGAACATTTCATAATTCAAATATCAACACTGACATTGAGGCAGAGGAGGCAGAGGACAAGGATGAGGAGGAGGAGGAGGAGGAAGGTGAGCTGCTGAAGAGATCAAACGCCACTCCATGCCAGAAGTACCTGAAGGATCTGAAAACAGAGAAGGGCGATCGGAAAATCTCAGGATTTGGTTCAATATTAGAAAGACTTTCCGGTGTTGCCCGAACACTCTGTGGGTCGGTGGTTATGTGAGCAAGGGAAGGGAGCTTCTAGTCAGGTCTGTGGGAAGCGAGAGCTGCTGTGAACGATGACTTCACCCCCGGAAGGACCAACCATTGTGCGCAGGACCAGG
Source organism: Rattus norvegicus (assembly GCF_021556685.1). Classification (NCBI taxonomy): domain Eukaryota; kingdom Metazoa; phylum Chordata; class Mammalia; order Rodentia; family Muridae; genus Rattus; species Rattus norvegicus. The sequence goes on along the minus strand of NC_141541.1, from coordinate 49,979,755 downwards.
TGACAGACGTGGAAAACCTTGCCGTTTGTGATACTTGGATTGATTGTGACTTCATTAAGAAGTTACTTTCGGAGACTCAGTTCAAAAGTGTTTTAGTGGGAGAGGTGGGAGAATGAGAAAGGGGGATGGAGTTTATTATAGACAGGCATGAAACTGTCAAAGAATTAAAAAAAAATAAGGAGAGCGGCCCCCCGAGGGTGTAGGTGGTAGCCCAGCACACGGTCTGCATGCCTGAGACCCTGGGTTCAAGCTGCAGCATCAAATATGAATAAATAAACAACCCGACTGTGGTTTCCTCCCACTTGGCTGGTGCAGCGGCTTCCCTTTGCACTTAGAAACAGTTGCTCCCTACCCAGGCGTTCATGGTGCCTGCTGAGGTGGTCCTTTGAAGTTTTATCTGCAAAGTTCGTTATCTTCTGACTCACTCCCTGGCTCATCTCCCTGCCCTCCCGCTGGCCTCCTGTAGGTTCCTCTAACCCTCCACATGGGCTTCCTCCTCAGGGATTTGGCCTACGCTGCTCTGTAATCTGGAATGATCTTTTTTATCCTTCAGAGCTATTCTCAAATCTCACCTCCTTATGACCGTTCCCCTATAATATTCTCCACTAATTCTCCACAGTGTTTTGAATGTTGTAATTACCTATTCAGTCACGTGCTTCCTCTGTGTGTGAGTGTGTGTGTGTGTGTGTGAGAGTGTGTGTGTGTGTGTGTGTTTGTGTGTGTTGTCTGTCTGGTGTGTGTGGTGTATGGTGTATGTTGTGTGTGTGTGTGGTATGTGGTGTGTGTGTGTGTGGTATGTGGTGTGTGGTGTGTGTGTGTGTGTGTGTGTGGTCTGTGTGGTGTATGTGGTGGATGTGGTGTATATCTGTGGTGTGTGGTGTATGCAGTGTGTGTGGGAGGTGTGGTGTGTGGAGTGTGTGTGTGTACGCGTTTCCAACGTGTGTGTGCATTTCCAACTTCTAAAAAGGCATCTAGTTTTGTTACTTAATTGATAAAGAACTGTAAAACAAAATGAAAGCAATCACAAGAGTGTTAAAAAGAAAATAAATATAGCACGTTCTTTTAATTTTTTAGGAATTCGAGAATGTTTTTTTCCCTAAGTGCGGCATGAAACCTCGAAGTTATCAACACAAAGACCTGAAACTTTGACAATGTTAGGCATTTCATCATTAAAAAGAAGATGAACTGAGGGGGGAGGGAAACCCTTCACAAATTATAAAAGATCTCCTCAAGTCAGTAAGACGAGATGAACAAGCCTATGGAAAAACGGGGTTGCGGAAAGACGATAAATTTCAGAATAAAAACAAGTGAACATGAAACACACTTTGAGGGGGGTACCGAGACTCGTTACTGAAGCCGTTGGGTTTTCTCAGGCGTGTGCAGTGTACACCTGGACCATGGCCACTTAGGAGGCTGTGGAAGGGCAATGAGTTCCAGCCCAGCCTGGGTTGCGCAAGACCCCTTTCAAAGCAAACAGTAAACAAAATTGAAACAGAGAGATGAACAGGTACCTCATCAGATCTCCTCCTGGTTTCTCAGTAAATGCTCTGGCAGGTCGTGTGCAAAAGCAGTCAGGTATTCGTACACCACCATATGCATGTGCATAACATAAGCGCTAACTTTCTTGAATGTTTTGCACATTGGAATCAGGGTTCGTTCTTGTTGTGGTTGTTGTTTTTCTTGTTCAGAGACTTAGTCAAGTCTATTGAAATTTTAAAATGTGCCTTCCCTCCGACCCAACACTGTTTTTGAATCGTTGATTTTAGGAATTCGTTCTTAAATAATCCTTTCCCAGAGCGCCACACAAAACCAAGTCCTCAGGTTTAACATTGTCTTAGTCAGCATAAGCCGCAGACATGGGATGACTCAATACCATCCATACAAGAAACGCAGACATGCCAAGCAGCTATGTGAAAGAACCCGGGTCCAGGTCTGTTTGGGAGAGACATGACTAAAGTCTGATAGTGTTCTGTGAACTGTGAAGATTTGTGCATTGATAAATCTCATGGATGTGTCTAGGAAGGAAGAAAAACGCAGCAATGGCTGAAATGCTGAGCTGTGGATGCAATTGGGAAATTGGATTTATGGGGAAACTCCTTTTTATGGCAGACATACGGACATTTTGCATCATTTATTTTTTTTTCATTTGTTTAACCAACGGGGAGGGAGGGAGGGAGGGAGGGAGGGAGAGAAAGAGAGAGAGAGAGAGAGAGAGAGAGAGAGAGAGAGAGAGAGAGAGATAGATCGTGGAAGGAAAATGCAGACTTTTTTCTGAATGTCACTCTGAGTCTGGTGGGAGCTGTCCCACCTAACCTTGAGGCAGGGCAGACACTGTGTCAAGGGTTCTCCTTTCTTTCTCCCATTCTAGCTCTAGAAGAAAAAAAACACATGAGCATGGAAGGGTTTTGCGAGTGCCAGAGGAAAACAAGGTTTTTATCAACTCCAAAAACAGAAGGCTGCCATCCCACTTTGCATGACAGAGAGGGTGGCTGGTCACAGAAAGTCCTCTTGTGTGCGTTCGTTGCCAAAAAGCCCAGCAGTCCTCTTTCTCCGCTAAAGCTCTGGACTGGAGTCCCCCTCCTTCTGACTCTCACAGAAGGAGTCCGCAGGCCACCCGCTCCATTGCTCCATCCCAGCCCTGGCCCCGCCACTTCCCAGTAGAGCTTGGCTGTTCCTTGAACTTTCAAGGCTGGTTTGATTTCCTCCTGGGGTACCACATGCTGCTGTGCAAACAGAGCACGTGGTCCCGCTAAACAAAGGAACAAGTGTGCTGCAAACCATTCCTCCCACCCCGTCCCTCCTCCCCCTTCCCGGATCGCGCCGGCTGCACCAGGAGAGGGCCAGGTCTTGCCTGCGCTGCCATTTGTCACCGCAGCCCGCACACCCCGCCAGGCCTCGGGGCGCCGCAGGGATGTAGGGGGAGCGGGGGCTCGAGCCTCTGCTGCTCCCATCACCGCCCTGGAAATAGCATCTGAGCTCGCACCACCCAGCTTTCCCCCCCAAGCTGCTAAGATTTCATTTCACCTCCGACAGGCTTCATGGGGACTCGCTGTGAAAAGATCACTCTCCCGGGACGCGGGCCGTGGGAGGGGGTCCGGGACTGTATACAGCTGTCAAAACGTCTCCGACAGGAGGCTGAGGCCCAGCTGCTCCAGCCTGGCTCAGGCTGCCGGGCACGCGGGGAGCACAGTGGACCTATCAGTGCTGCACCGAGCAGTAATTGCATTAGGATTAGTTATCTCCCGCGCCTAGCTCATTAGCCCAGAGGATGGCTCGCATCCAGCGCGAGGATGGCACCAGGAGAGGGTGTGCGTGGAACAGGTCGTGATAATGAAAGACTGCTCTTCTGTTCTCCCCCCTTCCCACCCGGCCCTCTATTCTCCGCCTCCCTCTTCCTGGAAACCTCATTTCCTGACTTTTTCCTGACGGTCTTATGAAATGTGCAATTTAGGAAGACTGTAATGAAGAAAACCAAAACCCACCACGTGGGTGGGGGAGGAGGGATTGTTGCAAAGGGTGTGGGGCCCGGGCTGCTGGAGTCAAGGTCAGGGAAGAAAGCTCTTGGCATTCTCTGGAGGCCAGTGCTAGGGGCTGCAGAAAGGCTATCTGGAGAGGCTGGTTCGGCCTAGAACCAGGCTGAAACAACACCCACTCTGGCTGAGGTAGTCTCTCCTTGTTTAGAGGCTCCCTTAGAGGAGTTAGCTGATGGCTGATAGGACTCAGCCAATATTTTTTAAATCGCACCTAGAGTTGCCTGTGACATACAGACGTTGCTGTAAAAAAAAAAAAAGAAAAAAAAAGAAAAAAAGAAAAAGCTCACAGTGAAGGAGAATTTTGAACAAGACGGGTGGGGCTGATGAGACAGCTCAGTTGAAAAAACACTTGACTTGCAAACAAGATCTGAGTTCGAATCCTACTGCGTCTAAAACGCTGGGGCCAGGTGGCATTACTGAGATCCCTGCCCTGGGGCTGGGTGGGGCAGGTTGAGGACAGGAGGAGGCTTGGTGCTTTGCTTCTTTGCCAGTCTTGCAGAATCGGTGGACTCCAGGTCCAGTAAGCAACCCTGTCTCAAAAAAATACAGTGGAGAGAGATAAAGGAAGACAGTGAGCTCACCTCTGACCTCCACATACACTGCAAGCACACACACACACGTGCGCCACACAAACACACATACGCACACAACTGAAAACGGGCAGAAGTCATCATCAACTCAAAGGTAACTAAGAACAAAACCTCAATTCCCTACCAGACGGATCGATCACTGTGTGACTAATGTGGAGTAATCTAACTTTTCTAAAGACCCTTACATTTTCCACAGGCTCGTTTGCCCGTGTGGAAATTGCCCAGCAGAGACCCAAAGTCATAGTAGGTGTTCGGGTGATGTTAGTTCCTCTGCTTCTTGTCTGATTTACCCCTTAAATAGAGCTACACACACACACACACACACACACACACACACACACACACACACACACACACCTCTACCAAAACTCTTTGATGTCTCAGGAGAAGGTAATTAGCTTTCTCATAACCCATCTGAAAGGGCCAATGGAGTACAAAGTTGTTTTATAATTAAGAAATGTATCAAACTCTGGGTAGAACTAATTGCTGTGCAAATTTGATTGAGGCCTGTGAGGACAGGATTGCCTTTAATGGCTGCAGCGTAGGGGACCATTTAATATGCTTCAGGAAAAAAAAAAGTCCAATACCCAAGTCTCCTCACTAGAGGCGATTGCGTCACCAACCATTAGGAGCACTCCTCGATGGTGCAGAAGGAATACACCAGGGCTTTGCTTAAATAATTATTTTGAAACTGGGAGGTTTATGGAGAGTTCAGGGTTCAGATTTAGAAATGTCAGAAATAGAGTTTTTATTTGTTTCCATTGCACGCAATGAATTGCCCTTTAAATAATGAAGCGAAGAAATGCCAAGTGTTACATACTCCAGTGGATTGCCAAATGTTGAATCAGCCCCCCCCCACCCCAACTTTCTCCTTTGGGACCGGGCCTTCAAAGCCACATACATTAGAGAACTGGAACTGGGACATTTAAAACTTCCACAAAAATGATCGACTCACACAGAGCTACAGCCCTTCCTTAAGTCTATAGCCTGAACCTTTCCAACTCCTTGGCTCTCTTTTGTCAATGGGGAATCTGCAGTGGTATTTTAGTTCAGGTTTCTATTGCTGTAATAAAACACGTTGGCCAAAAGCAACTCGCAAAAGGGAGGGTTTATTTCAACCTATATCTTGTAGTTTATCATCTAGAGAAGTCGAAGCACTAACCCAAGGCAGGAACAGAAGCAGAGGCCATAGAGAGTGCTGCTTACTGGCTTGTTCCTCATGGCTTGCTCACCCTGCTTTCTTGTACCATTTGGAACCACCAGCCCAGGGGTGGCACCACCCACAGTGAGCTAAGCTCTCCTGTATCAATCACCAATCAAGACATGCACCATGGTCTTGCCCACAGTTCAAACTGGTTGGGACATTTTATCAACTGACATTCCCTCTTCCAAAATGAATCAAGTTGACATAAAACTATCAGAAATGGTATTGATGGGAAGTGGGCACTGAAGAGAAAGCCCTAGAACAACTCACTTGGTGTCTTAGTCACATTTTTATTGCTGTGAAGAGAAACCGAGGCAACTTATAAAAGAAAACCTTTAACTTCGAAGGGGGGCTCGTTTATAGCTTTAGGGGGCAAGTCCATGATAATTATGGTGCCAGTCAGGTAGACATCATGCTGTAGTGGTACCTGGGAGCTGGGAACTTACATCTGATCTCCAAAGAGGCAGAGATGGAGATACAGAGATAGTGAGAGAGCTAGAGAGCAGGAGAATGAGAGAGCTAGAGAGAGAGAGAGAGAGAGAGAGAGAGAGAGAGAGAGAGAGAGAGAGAGAGGCAAAGATAGAGACAGAGACAGAGACAGTGACAGTGCTGGAATCAGATTTTGAAACTTCAGAACCCACCCACAATGACACACCTCGTCTAAGGTCACGCCTCCTAATCCTTACCAAAACAGTCCTACCAAAACATTTAAATATATGAACCTATGGGGGAAGGGTCATTCTCATTCAAACCACTATAGGTGGATCTGGGATGCAACTATTGTTCCTTTAACAGAGAGTTCACATACATATGTTTAACTGTGTAGGAATGAGAAATCCTCCCTTTGCTGGCTGATGCAGACCCTGGTTCAGCTTCTCACTGGTCAATATTATTCACAACCTAAAAACTGGGAGTCTTAACCATAGCATGCTCTTAAGTGAAGTGATGCTTCTTCTGAAGCCAACAGCTTTCTCTTTTACTTCTGCAGTGTTGGGATGCCCTCACTAGATGCTATTAGCCTGCTCATAAGACTTCCCTGTTCCTAGAACTACATGCCAAAGCATGTCTCTGTCTTTATAAGTCGCCCAGCCTCAGGTAACTCTGCCGTAGTAACAGAAAACAGACTACAAGAACAATGTTAAATCCCAGTCAGTACTGTCTGACACTCGAGTTCACTCATCAGGAGCTGCCTTGTTGCTCCCATGGTTCCATTTTTCCTCCTCGAAGTTACAGGGTGGCTTCTTCTCTATTTCCAGGTTGCAGTCATCCATCTCCCTCAAAGTCAAGTCAAAAGCTACCAAGGAAATGGAGTCTCCCGGGTCAGTGCTCAGCCTGGGAAGTGATTGTTTCATAAAACATGGAGTAACTTAGGGCAGGGCATTGCTTGGTCCCAACAGCCATCTCCCCAGCCTCCTGTGGTTAATACTTTTAATTTGCCCAGTGTGTTCTGTGCTTTTCTGCTTCTGTGTCTCTTGTTGTGGTCGAGAGTTCTCCAAAGTACACACTTCTCATGGCCACAGTGGAACCTCCTTCTCCCCTAGCTCCTACAGGGAGGTTTTCTAAACAAGTGTGGTACTTATAAGCACAGATACCACCCAGATCAGATCATTCTGTCTGCCTTACCCCACTTGCTTTAGGCTCTGATATCCATGAATGCAAATGCTACAGGTCTATCCTAGAGAACTTCAAGCCCAGGATAAAGAAGAAGGGGACCTCGTGAGTTCTCAGTGGATAGAGAGTGGAGTGGATATCGGGGAGAGTGTCAGGGACCTGCTCTGTTCTCTTCCTTTCTCTCCTCATGTCTCGCTGGACAAAACAAGTAGTGAATTTAATTGTTTTCAATAAATGTATTAGAAGGATACTATCAAAGCAGAATTTCTACTATGAATTAAAAATGCATTTGCTAGGGGTGAACTTTCCCTGCCCCTGAATGTGGGAGTGTCCCACAAATTTTTAAAAATGACTGTTTATTAGGAGCCAACTTACATCCAATCATGTACACAGCCCTGAAGTGTTCAGTTTGATGGGTCTGGTAATTGTATGTGCACGTGAAAGCACTTTCCCAAACAAGATGTTGCTCCATTACCCTTCAAACTGTCTCTAAGCTACCTTCCAATCACAGTGCCACAGCAAAGTCCTCTGCCCACGAGGGGCCACATATGTGCCTCTGGTCCTAGAAAACTACAAAAATCTGAACAATTCCTATCGTGTGTAGAATTATAGGTTGGGGTGAAAATAGGGCTGGACTTACTTCCCAGCCACCCACTCCTTCCAGCTAGGTCCCACCTCCCAAGGGTCCCACAAGCTTCCAAAATAGCACCAGAGGCTAAGGACAACGGTTCAACTAGTGAGTCCCTTCGCATCACACCTTAGCCAGAGGTCTTGTGAGTGCCAGTCTCTCTCATGAATGCTCTGTGCCATGGAGGTTTGCGCAAACATGCTGTGATGTTTGCACAATGGTGGCATCACCTCTTGAACCGTCTTTGGAACATTGCCCTTCTTAAGTGACATGTGACTGTGTTTACTTCCCACCAATGGTGACCCCATTTGTACTGCCTGGCAGATGCAGCCTCTGTTCTAAAGGCTCTCGTAACAGAAGAGTTTTGTGTGCTCCTGACTTCCTAGGGCTAAATGCGCAGAATTGTCGTTCTTTTGTATCTGTGTTCTTCTTTCACACTGTGTGTTTTAGGACTCATCCTCCTTGGGCGAAATTTGTTCCTTTTCTGTTTGGCTAAAGAGTGCTCTGTTGTGTGAACTATTCCATACTCTGCCCATCCATTTACCTGGTATTTGACACAAGTTATTTCTAGATTTTATGAATAAGGTTGCTATAAATACGTTTGTGACAGGTTCTTTTTCCTGCTTTCATTCCTCTTGACTGAGCAGGATCGTTGAGTCATGAAGATGTATAAGCCACAAAACATCTGTCAACAGGGCCCCGTGTTTACCTCAGAACAGCCTGGCAGAATGGAATCACTTTACTGAATGTTCTGCACGAGCCTTCATTTTCGGTGTCTTCTCTTCTGAACTCAGCTCTGAATTCTCAGGTTGCTAAGTCGCTTTTTATTAAACATTCAAGGAACAGGCTGAAGAGCTAACTTGAAACTGTAACTTTGTGTTAACTTCCGGGGGTGAGATTCAAACGGCGTGGGGGTTCTGCAGGTTTTAACACCCCTATGACCCAAAGACAGATCGACAATGTTCATCTTACAGATGGAGGGGTCGAGGTATAGGGTGGCAGTGAAGAAAGTAATGACATCTGTTTCACCTAGACTGGGATGTTTACTATGCCAGGATGGATTGTCACCCGACTCAGCAGGCCACCAGGTCCCCGGTGTATGCGCACTGTCACTTTTCCATTTCAACTCATCGCCCACCGAAGGCACACAGGATCAGCCCCCAGGGCACTACGCGCTCCACTGTGGTCTGTTCCAGATGCTGGCTCTTTGATTGGAATACAGCCCGCAGGATGCAGAACGCCACCGCCATTTTGGTTTTGCTGGTTTCACAAAGGGTGGAAGCTTGTCCTTCCAGGGGAGCTACCCCAGGGGAGCTTAGCCCAAGTGGTGGGACAGGAGGATTGGTAATTCACCAGTGAGACAGGGGCTGGCATCAGGCCATTCAAGGAGAAGAAGGTGTATCTGAGTTGACATTAATGTTTGTGGTATTATGGGGTGAGAGGGCCACTGCCACTGAGTAGAAATTACTGCTCCCGAAGTTACTCAGTGTTAGAGAGATTTTTTTTTCCAGATTGATTAAATAACCCCTGAGTCTACAGAGAGGTTCCCTCCCCGTGGCAGAGAGACAGTTGTGTTTTATTCTCTTTCCATACACTGTGTGTATTTTACAGATTTTTCTAAAATTATTATGTGGTACTTTTAAAAGTCTTTTTCCTTCAAGTTTGAGGAACTTATACAGAATCATCTCACATACTATTAGCTGTCCCCAACCCAAACACCTTAAAAAAAAACCAGAAAAACCAACTATAGGGCACTGTCACCATTGGGTGACTCACGCCCATGAAGTCGACTCACCATTGGAGACTCACAAGTTTCTCTTTTTGGCCACAGTCACCATGTCCCCCTAGACTTCCTCCTTGATGCTGGGATCTACACATCTGTTCTTTATCTCTGATTACCATTTCATTATATACATTGCAACACGCAGTGTGTAAGTTTCTGCCATCTTTATGCCGACAGTCACTCCTTGTTTTTCAGGATACTATCCCACAGTATGGACCTACCACGGGTTATTTCACCCGGGGATCCCTTTCAGTTTCCTGCTGCTATGTGGAATGCTGCTGCGGATGTTGGGTCCGCGTCTTTCCGAGAAGAGTAAAGTTTTCTTCTCTCTGGAAGAGATGCTAAGAATTGCGTTTTCTGGGTCATATAACGCTGCTACTTTGTATTGTTAATCAGCTACGGAACTTTCTCCGCAGTGGCTGTCCTAGTTTGCATCCCTGCTGTCAAGGTACAGCGGAGGGGTCGCCTTTCCCCATCATGGCAGCATTTGGCGAGGTGCTCGGTGCTACCTGATTATCGTCTCCGTCTGCATTTCCCTCATGGCTGGCATCTTTTCATGTGCTTATTGGCCATCTGCAGGTTCCCTTTGATGAAATGTTTCTTCTCACTGCTTGTACACTCTCTAATTGGACTGCGTGTGTTTCCCTCTCGAGGTTCGAGGGAGCTCCGAATCTGTGCAGGTCCTAACCCCTCATAGAGTCTCACTTCCGAATATTCTCTGCTGCTCCTTTTACTTGGTGCCTTAGTCTCGCAACAGGCTCCTTCTCACAAGGTAGAAGTTTATAATTTTGACAGAGTCTGGTTTTATCGCCTTTTTCTTTTATAGATTGCGATTATTATGTCAAGTTTAGGATCTTTGCCCTAGCCTTAGGTCCTGAAATTGTTCTCCATAAAAAAAAAAAAAAAGCTCTTCTCTCCCCTTTCCCCCTCCTTTCCTGCCTCCTCCCCCTCCCCCTCCCCCTCCCCCTCTTCTTTCTCCTTCTCTTTGTCCCTCCTTTCCCTCTCCTTTTCCACCTCCTCCCCTCCTGGCTCCTTCCCTCCCCACTGTTATTCCTGGGGACTAAACCTCTGCCCCACACACATCAGGCAAGCAGTCTTCTACCACTAAACCGTGTCCCCAACCTTCCAGTTTTGCTTTTAATATTTACGTTGGTGAGCCATCTTGACTTAATTTACACAGTCTTGGTTAGAAGGGTAGATCAGGCTCACTTCTTCTTTCAGATCTCACCCTTCTTCCCTCTCTTCCTGGTGTTTAACTCTTTCCTCTTTCCTTCTGTTTTATTTCCACTCTCCTTCATTTTCTATCTTTTCCTTTTATTTCTCATTGGTTGGGGGTGGGGGGAGAATCTGCCCTCATCCATTATGTTGTTGTGAAGCCGTGGTCCAAAGTACACAGGGAAGAGCTGGAGAAATGGCTCAGCCCTCCAGAGTGCTTGCTGCCCTTGCAGAGGTCCCGAGTTCTAGTCCCAGGATCCACATGAGGGCTCAGAACCATCTTGGCACCAGGCACACGTGCGGTACATGTGCAGGCCTAATACTTGTGTACACAAAATAAAAGCAAGTCTTAAAGAGATCAATCAGGCATACAGGTACGAATCTTTTTCTGGATTTCCTGTTCTGGATCATTGATCAATGTGTGCATTCTGCTGTCGGCACCGCTGGGTCCTCCTTACAGAAGCTGTGCAAAATGTCTTGACATCGGGCATGTTGATTTTCTTTCCACTTTACCTTTCCATTAGGAAAAAATTTTAAATAATATAAAATTCTAAAGCGGTATATTTTAAAATGTATGCATTTCCATGTCAGGGGAAATCTTATAATAGTTCTATCTACAGCTGCAAAGGATCATTTAAGGATTTTGATGGGTGCCATATCAAATTTGCAAATATATTTGGGGATAAGTGAGATCCTTCACCTTTTGTGAAGACAGTCTACACCCGATTTCTTTAGACTTCCTTGTTTTCTCTCATCCTTGTCTTGTAGTGGTGAGCATAGAAGATTATTAGTTTTTTAGAATCAACGTAAGTTCTGGTGGACAACTCTAGTGTCCACGTGTATAACAGTGTCCCCATGTATTTAAAAATAAAAACTATCTGTTCTTGTCTTGTGTCCTGGACATTTGCTAGACCTACTTGTTCCTTACAGGATGATTCTTTGGGAGGTGAGTTTCTTACAGAAGAATGTAATTGGGTCATCATAGTTTAAGATCACACACTGTCAAGTTCTGGCTTTAAGTGGATATAGTGAGAGGAGCTGGTTTTGAAATACTTCTGACATGTTAGGGATAGATGGCGTCTACTTTGGGAGGATACTCTGCTGTTGGGAGTTCTAGATCTTGCTTTCCATGCTCTCTGTTCTCTAGTTTCCTCATTTGTTTTCTAAGTTACATTGGGCTATTTGAATATTGTTATAAAGTCCTATTGCTTTCAAATTACATTCTAGAAATTTATTTTATTTTTGTTTATGTGTGTGTGCATGTGCCTGTGCATTTATGTGTGTAGGTTCTTGAGGAAGTCTGAAGAGGGTGTAGGATGTCCTGACTGGAGTTACAGGCTATTGGAGTTACAGCCCCGCCACGGGGCTGCTGGGAGCTACACTCTGGTCCTCTGTGGTTGTTGCGGCCATGACATCTTTCTGCCTGATGGATGTATCATGGTCTACTGATATAATTGTACCACAGCGTCGCCATGAAGCATACAAATCTTATCTCCCTGTAGCCTCCGCTGTCCGTAAACTGTCTTACACAGACAATTGGAGCTGTGTAGACAGGATTACAGTTCTTGCTTTATGATCAAGGATAATTTAGGAAACAAGGTAGAGTCTTTTCCTCACTGGACAGGCATGCTTTTGTTTGCTGCCCTGATTGTTGTTGTTGTTTTGTTTTGGTTTTTTATTTTCTATTTTTGTTTTGTTTTGTTTTGTTTTGTTTGTTTTTTGTTTTTTTTTTTTGGTGGCCCAAGTGACTTCTACTTTCACCTTTTATAAACTTTACTTTCTATTTTTTAAAACTATTATTTTTAAGATGGTTCTACCAACAAGAACTATGTTTAGCTTTTGATCCTGTTAACATGTCAATTCTTCTTTATCCTTGAAGGGTGTCCTCACTGGGCATCTGATTTAGACTCCACCATCCTGTGCTTTTAGCCCTTGAAAGCTGTGTCACTCCCATCCAGTGCTCCAGTTTCTGAACAAAACTTGCCACCATTACAATTGTCTCCCCAGACTTGTGCCTTGTCCTCCCGTTAGTTACCGTCAAAGGTTTTGTTCTGTCTTCGGTTTGGGGAAGCTTGACTGTGTGTGCCCAAGTGTGGCTTTCTTTGACTGGATCTTATTGGATTTCTTTCAGCTTCTTGAATCTGTGTTATTGTTCTCAAAGTTGGGACATCTCAGCCATTTATTTGAGGACAAATTAAACCCCACCCAAGCTCTCCTCTCCCTCTGGAACTCTGATGACATAAATATTACATAATTTTTTTATTAGCTCGCAAGTCCTAAGAACTCGGCTTATGTTTCTTTTGATCTGTTTTCTTCTTGGTTCCGAGTGAATAATTCCTATTGTCCCTATTTTCTAATTCAGTGATTGGTTCTTTTCTATTCTGTCCTTGAACTTACCCACTAAGCCTTTCTTTTTAATTACTTTCTTAATTTTTAGTAATAGATGTTTATTGTGGCAAACTCTACATAATATAAATCTTACCCACACCGATCGTGTTCAAGTACATAGCTTAGTCATGTTATGTCCGTATTGATGTATCAACATCATCACCTTCCATAGTCCCAACTCTTGGAAGTTAACTCTTTGCATTCTTCAGATGACAACTGTTCCTTCTCCGTGTCCCTCTTACATCTTCAAACCCCCATTCTATTCTGCATCCCAGTGACTTCCTGGAGGCATTTCGTATGTGCAAGATTTCCCAGGACTTAGCTTAATTATTAGATGTTCATTTACATTGCAGCATGTGATCGCCTGCATGCTGTCACCACAATAAAGCACCTGATAGAATTAATGGATAGGGAGTAGAGGCTTAGTTCGGTTCATGGCTGCAGAAGTTCTAGTCTAGATTGTGTGGACCTAGGCATTGTTTTAGGCATCTGGATAGCCAGGCAGTGTGTGGCAGCGGAACAAACTGTTTACCTAATGGCCAGGAGGGACAAAACAAGAGGTAGGGACCTGGCATCCTATAGTTTCCCTCAAGGGTGGCTCTATATGCTTCCCACACCATCCCTTGGCAGGATGGCAGGCATGGACAAACGTTCAAGCTTCAGACTTGGCTTTTCTGGGATCATCTGGTGAGGGTATAGGGGTGTCTCATTGTAGCTTAGCACAAATAGAAATCTAAGGAACTAGGAATGCAGGTCAGTGAGAGAGAATTTGCCTAGCACATTTGAGGCAATGAGTGTGTCACATACACACACCCCCACACCCCCCCACAGGAATTCTAGTTTGTCCCTAACCTTCACTGCTTCACTAGCAGAGATAGACAGTGCCACAGTGCAGTGTCATCTGTTTATTTGGTGGCACAAAGTGGTTACCATAAAAAGTTGAAAGCTCTACTAGGCTATCCTACCCTCTTTCCAATCTTTTGGATATTTGAGGACCAGCTTTTGTTGAATCTATTTTTTTTCCAGGTCCTTTGGTATTTCCAGGTTGCTAATTTCTTCCCAATCCTGGATATAAGAAGCACAAAAGGAACCTGAGGGAAGTCGGTGAACTTAAGTCGGAGCTGTTCTGTGAGTCTTTCCAGCTGGCTGGTCTTGTTCGCTCCAGCTGTGTCTGCTCAGCATCCAGGGCCTTCAGCTGCACCCAGTGGGAAGAACAGGGAGGGCCTAGTCTGTATCTTTGGAGGCTGAAGTCTATCCATGCATTGCATTTGAAGGAAACGAAACTGATCTTTAATGACATTAGAGGGATATGAGTCAATAAAGAGGCATGAGTTTCATCTAATCCAAGGACAGTAAGGTGAATAGCCATGACATACATGATGGTTTGAGGTAGCAACTGTTCTGCACTGAGCATGTGCTGTGAGGTTTGTAATACCCTCAATGTGCTTCTATCCTTGCCCCCAACAAGGCCAGCTTTAGTCCCACTTTTCAGTGACAAATCCTGAGAAACGGTGTGAGAAATAATTGTCTCAAGTGTGTATGATTGCACAGCCTTGCAACCCCTGCTTTCAAGACCCCGATGCAGCAGGATTGCAAGTTCAAGTGCAAACCTAGGCTACTTAGTGACTTTGAGGTCAGTCTGAGCCACAGAGAGATACTGTGCCAAAAAGACGGGGGGGGGGAGTGATGGGGAGATGGCTCAGTGGGTAAAGTGGCTTGCTCTGCAGGCACGTGGACTTGAGTTTGGACCCCTGGCAGCCATGCCAGCTGGGCCCTGTGATGTGCATTTTATAACCTAGCATTGAGGGGTGAGTGGGGACAAGTGGATACAGGTGGATTCTGGGGACATCTTGGCAAACTGGCATGACAGAAATGGCTAGCTTTGGATATAGTGAGAAATCCTGTCTAAATAAATAAATAATGATAGAAGGAGACAGGCCTGATATCAAGCTTTAATCTAATTTGAGCAAGAGCATCTGTATACATATATACATACATGTACCAGAGAGAGAGAGAGAGAGACAGAGAGAGAGAGAGACAGAGAGAGACAGAGAAACAGACAGAGACAGACAGATAGAAGAGAGAGAGCGACAGAGAGACAGAGAGAAATACAGAGCTGACAGAGACAATGACATAGAGATAGAGACAGAGCGACAGAGACAGAGATACACACAGAGACGAGAGAGACAGTGACAGAGAAAAAGACACAGAAATATAGAGAGACAAGACAAGATGAGATGAGACGAGGAGAAGAGAAGAGAAGAGAGGAGAAGAGAGGAGAAGAGAGGAGAAGAGAGGAGAAGAGAGGAGAAGAGAGGAGAAGAGAGGAGAGGAGAGGAGAGGAGAGGAGAGGAGAGGAGAGGAGAGGAGAGGAGAGGAGAGGAGAGGAGAGGGAAAAAGAGAACAGAAAATCTCCAGGGATAAACTATACACTATTGAATTCGATAGGGAAAATTCTAAACCCAGTCAACCTAACACAGATTCAGTCTTCCCCACCTTCGTGTAAAGTGCCTTCATGGAGTTCGTTTTAGAAGAAGGGAGGCTGGAAGTATTTAGGGATGCCCTGTGGAGAACAGGAAATGTACTCTGTAACCGAGCAGCCTCCACCATCTCTGGCTTTGCAGAACATGCTCAGGGGCCCTGGGAGGGAATACGTTTTACTTAGTCTCCTAGTGTTAACCCCACACAGCTTGTATTTTATATTACTCCCTTCCAACAACCCCAAGGTGTAGGTGGAAGCAGGACTCATTACAACCAACGGGGAATCTGCAGTCCAGACAGTTAGAGACTGTCCTGAGCCCATATGGCATTTGAGGCTGGAAGGGGGCCTGGGCAGCAGGTCTTGGAGGCAGGAGCCACTGTCCTTCCCCCTAGCTCACAGCACTGCCTAGGGCTTGGTCTCTGTACTGTGGCTTTGTTCTTCTGAAACTGAAACCTGCTTTAGGCCGCTGAAGTTAAATCAAGGCCTCTCCTCTGACAGCCTCTTGGCTTGTACCAATGTGCAGACTGCATCTGATGGAAACCTTATGTGGAACAACGGAAAAAAAAGAAAAAAAAAAAAAACTCAACCTGAAAACCAGGCCCATCTCAATATCTCCACGCACTGGATAAACATCTCAAAGACAGAAGTACAGGGAGGCCAAACTCCCTTGGCCAAGTTTTTAACTTAAAGTTTGGAAGTGGCTTGTGTTTTCCACGGAGCAGGAAAACCTTTTCGTTCCTGCTACAGTGAATGACTCCTTATGGGGTGGTAATTTCCTTTTAACCTCTCTCTTGGGGACCCACGATGTTGCCTGTTTGCTTGAATGGAGTTATGAGTTAAAAGAAAAGAGCCACTTAAAGTTTGCTTCAACCCCACCTTTCTCTCCTCCCTTTTCGAAAGCCTATTATGTTGGTTTCGGACTTTTGGAGACTGTAGAACCATGCCTCTTTCTTCAGAGAGGACTTGGCTCCTCTGCGGTGCCCCCATTCCTCGGGCCGAATCTAATCTGACCGTTCTATTTATAATTCTTGAACCAGATGAATCTGGTCTTTGTATTTCTCCTCAGCAGCAGCATCCCCTCCCTAGGACTTGAGCCGTTTCACCTCTGCTAGAATCTTTTTTAATTTCTCTGCAATTTGCCAGAGAGCCAGCAGCTGAAACCCTATCAGGTCCTGGATCATATCAGACCTACTTTAAACTGGCACCCTCCTCTCCCTCCCTCCCCCACCACCAGTCTCCTGGGAGTTAATTTAGGAGCAGGGTTATGCAGAGAAATTCCCAGCAGCACTTTGGCGACACCAGGAAAGTCTGAGGAGTTCAGCAGGGAGGGGCCCGCCCTCCAGAGAACAGAAAAGCCCACATCTGCTCCTGTCTCAATCCTTCCCTGGTTTATATACGTGTTCTTTGCTGTTTGCCTCTAAAGTCAGATTAATCAAGGCAGTTTGCCAGGAAGCCATCATGCCTACACCTCCTTGTTTTATAGAGAAGAAAACAGAAATGAGAGAGGGAGAGAGGGGTGGAGAGGGAGAGGAGGAGAGGGAGAGAGAACTAATTTAACCTCAGGTAGTGTTGTGGTTTGAATGACAAACATCCCCCATGTGTTTGAGCACTTAGTCTCCAGTGTTTTGGAAGGTCGTAGAACCTTAGGGTGGTAGCATCAGGATGGAGGACATGGCTCACTCTTGGGGTTCTACAGCTAGCCCCACTTGTTCATTCTCGGCTTTCTGATTGTAGCTGAAATATGACCCCACCTGCTTGACACCCCTGCTTTCATGGAGAAGCCCACTACCAGGCTTCCCTACCATGACATACCGCATCCTGAAATGTAAGTCACAATAATCCCTCTCTCTCTCTGAAGGTTCTTCTGGGAAGGGATTTTGTCACAGCCAGGCGGGGGAAGTGACTAATGGCTGCGTCAACTTCCCACCATACCCTGGATGTCCTTCCTCCGTGAGCCTGTGATGGTGGTCTTCACTTCTGTTGCATAGACCCTGAGCCACCCTGATCACATGGTCTCTTTATGTGACCCTCTCATGCTTTCTCATTTCATTCTCTGACTCTTGTTCCTTTTTCTCCTGTCGTCTTTCCTGTACCTACGTTTGGTATTGTCTGTTCTCAGGGGATGGTCATGGACTTACTAGAGTATAACTTCTATACTAATTTTTTTATAGGCTCTCTTATAACCAGGTTGTTCTTGAACTCTCCACACAATCAAGAATTATCTCAAACTCTTGATCCTCCTGCCTCTGACTCCTAAGTGTGGATATTGCAGATGGGTACCACCATGCCTACTCTTTGCAGTACTGAGGCTTGAACTCAAGGTTTCATGCATGCTAAGAAGCACTGGGCCAACTGAACTATAGCCACCACCCTATCTGTAACATGGCTTTGAGAAAGAGGAGATACATTTATGAATCTCAAGCCCAGAGAAGGCATTTTGCCATCTCCACAGTGACAGGAACAGCTATGAATGGGTTTCTTCAAGCCACACAGCAAGTTAGCATCCTAGCTGTGTGATCACAGCTTGGGAATCTTTTTCTTCAATCTAGAACATTCCCCCTCTGTTCAGAGCTTAACTGGATCCATGTGGTCCCCACATTTGACCTTGGGCTGGAGTGCCTATTTAGACAATTCTTTTTAATTAGAGCTCATCAGACCAATCTGATTTCCAACCTTAAACACATCTGTAATAGGAACATGTTCTACAAAACCCTTAAGTTCAACCACATTTTAACCTCCTTTGCCACGAACATCCCTGTGAAATTAAATACGAAGGGATCAACATGTTTATTTTTGACCCCACGAACATACACCGGGCTTCTTTTGTAGCTAAATAGACTAAGATGATCTTTTAAGTTTTTAAGAACCAGGAATTAGTGTGTCATCCTGGACATATAAAAGCACATTTAGCCTTTCAGGCTACCATACTCCCATTTGAATATAATCCAGATGCTGTCTTAAGTTGAGGCTGACTCTCTGTAACTCCTACTGGGACCCAGAGGGGAGCAACTGTGTGACCCACGGCCTCCTAGGCTGGTGGTGGCCAGTGTTCATTATTCACTCTTTCCATGAAACACTTTTTGCTCCTGGCTTTAAACGCTTTGGAGTGGAGTAGGAGAGGGTGGCATTTCAGAAACCACAGGATTAAAGGAAATGGAGACTCAGTTGCTTTTCCTGTTGACTCCCTTGTCATATAAGGAAGGGATTCCTTCTATTAGGTAGGTCGTGGGATCCCACTTAGAACACAAATTGGAAATAATCTTTTCTGAAGTCCTAGGAAATGCTAGACATCTTAGTTCATTCCTCCACTGATGTGCTTCTCTTTTCACTGCTGCAGCGCCTCTGGTGGACAGGTCTGGTTCTGCCCTCTTTAATAGCAGCCACTTTACTGGTTCAGACAAGATTTAAGCAGGTATTAGACTATAAAGCCATCTACAGTTATGAATGCTCCTGTATGATTTTTTCATGTGTGTGTGTGTGTGTGTGTGTGTGTGTGTGATGACTCTACAGTACACGGACACTTGTATGTTTGTCTGTATAGAGATGGGATAGCCACATCCTGAACTGTGCTGTAGGAGATGTCTACATGCTCTCTAGAATGCTTGCACACACTTACGCTCCTCCCCTGAGATGTGGAGAGTGCCATTGCTCCTTGTGCTTGCCAATACTTGGTGTGACCAAAATTTTAGGTTTCTCCTGGGTGCTCCATCGAGGTTCTAATTTACACTTTTTGCTCTAGTGGAAAAAAGTTTACTATCGACAGTTCCGGGTTTGTTTGTGAACACCTCACTCGTTATCTTTGCCAATTCACCCTTTCCAGTTGAGTTGTGCATCGAGTGTGAGCATGTGTGTTAATAACTAACCCATTCTAGATTCTAACCTTACTACAGCTACAGAAATTCCAGGTATCTTCTTACCACGGGTCACGTGGGTGCACGCTTTCCAAGGGACACCTTTAAAAACAGCTTCCCTGATAAATAGTTTGACAATTTACTCAGAATGAATGGTACGGGTCGTTATTTCTTGGTACATTTACATGGTTGAACAGCCATTGTCAGAATCCCCAGATTAGAATATTTTCATCAATCTAACCTACCCCAGTTGAGTCCATTTCTACCACCTGTTGGGTCAATAAAACAACATTTTTGTTATCGTTGTTTTGTTTTTGTTAGTTTGGGTTTTTTTAGTGTTTATTTTGTCTTTTCTTGAGATGTCATGTGACTGGTGTACAATATGCCATCCTTCACTCTGTCTTCTCTCAGCACAGCGTGCCAGTGATCCAGTCCTCTGACTGTTGAACTCTGTGCTGTTGTACAGCTGACGGCTCCATCTACTGTGTGTCCACTTCCTAGTTGAAGAGCATTTGTGTTGTTTCCGGAGGATTTCGTTATTATGAAGAATTTTACAGTGATCATTTTCGCAAACGTTTTTAGATGGACACATTTTTTTTAGGATGCACTTTGAGCCAATATACAGAGTAGAATGATTAGTTTGTGTAATTGTGTAATTAGGCGGGGTTCTAGTACACAGCCCTGGTTGACTGGGAACTTAGCCTGCAGACCAGACTAGCTTCCAATTGTAGCAATCCTGCAAGTTTGTATTGCCATGTGGTTTCATCACCAAGAAAATATTTTAATCAAATGGCGGAGATAATGGTAGAGGATATTCGTAAGTGTGCACAATGCTTCTGGCGTCTGCAGTGTTATAGAAACTGTTCACCACTTTGCCCTTTTCTGTATTTTGGGTTCAAACTTGAATACAGTCAAGCTTACCATTAAGGTTGAAGAAAGAGGTGGGCAAAGTGTATTTATCAACAGCTAGATATGTTCATGGTAAGTGGCATTAATTACACAAGGCCTAGACTGCAGAAGCCATGGGCAGGCACTTAAATAAGCTGGGCAGCCATTTACTTATGCATTAAAAAGCCTCGATACACAGAAGCCATCATGGGAAATCGAGAAACAGCCCAGCCTGACACATGTATGACAGGCGACCTTAACAGCAAACCCACATCACTCAGGTATCCAGCTGTTTTTACTGCACAAACTCCACACAATTGAAGAGGTTAGAATTGTGTTTGGTAAACAGTTCTTCTAAAAATTAAGTCTTTTCACAGAAAAAAGTCTTTATATAAATTTGGCTCAAATAAGCATTTTGATAAGGTCAAGTAGCACACAGACACAAATGGGTTCCCACCAGCTTTTATCAGTTTAGGTTTCAAAGAGTGAGGGCATTGAGTCCAGCCAATCTATTGACAGCTTTAGGATATTCGTGATGGCTTCAAACGTTTCTTATTCATCAGAAGGCCAGAGACTGGGTTACTGATATTTTTAAATTGTGTACAAAAAAAGGATCATTACTGTATATGCAAGAGATGAAATTTGATATCAAGCATCCAATGAACGAAATCTGATTTTATCATCTGATCACCCTACTAATTCACAAGAAACTTGAATAACAGCAACAAAACAGCGCAAAATAAAAATTCTCCTCACAGGAAAAGATAAAAGAATATCATGCTTACTTTATAAGAAAGACGCCAAACTGTTTTCAATTATTGTAAAATTTAATTAATATATGTATTTTATGAATTTGTTTATTTTTTAAAAGGTAAATGATTTGAAAGATAGTTCACCAAGACAGAGAATGAGGTGATAAATACAAACATGAAAAGATGCCCAGTATCAATAAGCCAATAAGAAAATTAAAAACCATAATACAATAATGATAAATATCCACGAAACAACTATAATGAAAAAGATGAATAATGCCTTATTCTGATAAGGGTGAGGAGAAACTTAGACCTCAGATGTTAGGTGACTGCTGTATCTGTCCAGGGTTTCCATTTTAATGCAGCTCGCTGCAGGGCCCCTGTGTCTGCCTGCATGGTTTAGCTGCCGGCCATGGATTTATCCAAGGTTTTTCAAGACTTTCACTCTTTTGTGTAGCTATTTCCTTAAATGGAAATGATCCCTTTTGGAGAGCAGACCCTGGAAGTAATCAAATTTATAAGACTAGGAAGTTTAAGAATGTCAGAACTCACAAAGACCCCAAGGTTACAGAAGCTGAAGGCAGTGTCTGGCTGAGACCCTCTTCAGTGAAGCTGCCTGCATGTTGTCTTGGGTGCTCCAGGATGCAGCCTCCCTTCAGGCAGACTCTTCTGTGATGAAGCTACTGACCCCAAGCCTATCTGTGCTCTCTGTTATTAGTCTGTTGTGAAAAATCGACTCAAGCGTGGCTTTGAACTCAGCCAAGAAGAACTAAAAGGGAGTGTCTATTTCTTGCAAGTACCCTGTAGGTCAAAGATTTTAGCCTCATCCTATATAAAAACCAGTGGTTCAGCTTTTCTTGTATTCTTTGACAGCAGTACATCCCACCGTACACCCATCGTGAACACAGAGAAATGATCCTCCCGAGCTAAGGGATGGTGGAAAGTTTCCTCTAATTTCACAGAAGGAAATGCTCAGGATCACAGAGGTATAGTGGCGTAGTGATGTGACCCAAGTTGCCTGTTACATCAGAGGCAGAGACTGGACTAGATGTTCTGACTTGAAGCCTTCCTGAGTTGGAGCTTTGCACGGACCAGCTTACATCACTCTTGCCTATGATGACACTCTTTGTTATTGAACTGATAATGTGTTCATTCCCAAGATGGTTGTTTCCCTTGTTATAAACCTGTCCTTTATCCAAATGGTTAATATGATTGTCTGTTCATTTATTTTAAAGTTGTTTCTTTTTTGCCTGTTTAGAAATACCTTTGGATGTATTGAAGGTAGATAAATGGACGGTCAAACCCACATGCCACTCACCTGCATGCAAACAGAAGTGTCGGGGGAGTCAGCGTCAATTAATTTGTTGATAGGATTTACTGGATGAGCCTTGTAGGCCGGATATCCAATGCCTGTAGTGGTTCTTGTCTGAAGTACAATTTGTATTCTTAAATGTATTTACACTAATGGTAGTGCACTTCATTGTGTTTACTGAACTGGATGCTCTTAACACATTGGTTCTTTTTATTCAACAGATATAGCTGAGTGGTACCGTGTGCTAGGCTGCAGGACCTAGCACAGTGGGCAAGAGTCATTCTTACTTTTTGTAGCATGCGCTTTTGCTCTAGATAATAAATATGCAAATTAATGTGTCATGTCTTTCAGACAGTGACATGAGCAACGAGAGAGAGAGAGAGAGAGAGAGAGAGAGAGAGAGAGAGAGAGGGAGGGAGGGAGGGAGGGGGAGAGAGAGAGAGAGAGAGAGAGAGAGAGAGAGAGAGAGAGAAGAGAAGGGATGGTTCTTAGAGGTTGAGAAGAGACCCTGTAGCAGGTCAAGTTCACTGGGCATCTGACTCAGATGATGATTAGCAGATCGAGGTTCTTTGCAGAGCCATTTTTAAGATCAAGGGGTTTTGTGAGTATATAAGATTCCAGTAGGCAGAAGGAGATGCTGAGTCCTTATATGTAATCACCCCAAAGCTAAAGAGATCAGGGAAGTTAGTGGAAAATCCTTGGATAGGATTGGAGGCCTAGTCTAGTTAGAATCTCTTATTGTTAATATCGTATTAATCTATGGTTTTCTCTCTCTCTCTCTCTCTCTCTCTCTCTCTCTCTCTCTCTCTCTCTCTCTGTGTGTGTGTGTGTGTGTGTGTGTGTGTGTGTGTAATCTTGGGCTGAAGGCAATATAACGGTGGCCCAGCTATGAAAGAACAAGACTTCAGTGTTAAACAGGAGACCCTCCAAGGGACTTATTACAGCCTCTCTGATCGGGATAAGAGATGTGAGAATAGATAAAGTGATCTCATCTAGTTTTGGGGTCAAGGTTTTCATTGCCAGTTTCTGCCCCTGTTTATCTTCCAGGAGCTCACAGAGACGAAGTGGTTATCTTCCAGTGACCTAGCTACCAGAAAGCAGCCTCAGTGCCTTCTGTTTCTAATGTGGCCTAGACCTGGGTATATCTTGTCCCATTGCTGCCCATGCACATGGGTGTCATAGGCATTTACTCTGTGACTATTTCCACAAATTCTGCTAACAGAGCATAGAATAATGGTCTTTGCATTTCAGTGTGTAGTTTAGGGACAAAACACTCCAATCTCATCAGGCTGGGTTTGCGTCTTTGCTCAGCTAAGTGGTTAAATATTTCACCAAAGAATAGAGCTTTACGACTCAGAACAGTTTTAAAATCACATGCTGAAACTATAAGTAAAAAAGAAAAACACCCAAGCAGAGTAAAATTTGTTAGGTATTAGATGTTCCAAAAACCAAAAGGCTGACTGCAGCCATGCCAAGCATCTGTACATGTTTCCAACCTTCTAACCCTTAACCTTTCTTTGATTCCGGGTATGAGTGGGGCGGGCCAGCATGCCAACAGTCAGTTGCTTATAGCTTGCATCTTGACTGGCTTTCACTCATCCTGTGACCCATCTAGTTCATCATGTGTGTAGGGCGGGCTTCAGTCAGACAATAACGTCTTCTGTTTCATGCTTCTTTGTGGTTTTAAAGGTGTCTTGGTGGTGATGGCTTTGTTCTGTCCTTGTAGAAGCTGGGAAGCATGGATCTAAGGATCTGAGATCCCTTTTGTAGACAAAGGAATCGAAGCCCTGAGAAGCTAAATGACCCGGGTGTAGCTATTGAACTTGAGTCTTTTGGTACAAGATGGGACCATCTGTCCATGCCCTTTCCATTCTCAGAGCCCAAGGTGGGCTTCTTGGGGTTGAGGGGGTCAGGAAAATTTGAGACTATCGAAGATGCGGACATGAGGGTGAGAGGACAGGAGGCTGCTTTTAACTATTGGGGCAGGTCACTTAACTTCCCCAGACCCTGGTTGCCTTGTTGAAGTGACAGAACAGAACTTGGCTGCTTCCTGGAACTTTCCTCTGATTTAAGAAATCATCCAAATGATCTAAATAAAAGCAAGGAGATTGTGGCTGTGTCAGTGGACCACCATGTTCTCCCAGGCCTGTGATCACCACGTGGACAATATGGTGCCTTTCTTCCTTTGTGCCCCTACTAGTAGCTGAAACACCTCCATTTTGAACACTTCACTGCTCAGGTAGCCATTTGAACTGCTTGCTAACCAACATTGCAGTTCACACATAATGGCGAACAGACTGAGGAGATCAAATTAAATCCATTTCCACTTTCGGGTGGGAAATCTGTTTGGAACAATCAGGAGGGTTTGGAGCGTCAAGCATGGCTTTTCAATTGCCATCAAATGGTAAATTGCTTAATGTCAATTGGCATTAAGTGGACCGATTTGTACCCAATTAATACACTGGGGTTGAGAAGGAAGAAAACAATTTCATTTAGCTAGATTGTTCTTCCCTGGCTTCTTCCTGTGTGAGCTCCCAGCAGTTAGCAGACATTCTTCTTGAGCTTATTCTCTGCCTGCTTGGTGAGCTGCCCCCGCCCTCCCTCCACCGCCTTGTTGGGAAAGCTACTTACTTTAGCTTGTTCTAGGCTTTAGAGACCCACTTAGGGCATAGCCACTGCAGATCCCTGATGAAGCACATTATTAATGTTAAAAAGTTAATGCAGCCTTTGGAAGCACTAACCAGAACCCACCCTTTGCCCCAGACAAAGCTGACGTGTAAGCTCGAACACGTCACGAACACATGCACACCAAACCGAGGCAGTAGCATTGGGTGACAGGCCTCAACGGTAGACATCTCAGAAACTCTGCATGATAGTGACAAACATGCACAGAGGAAATGTAGGTCTCCAGTCTCAGACAGCTGAAAGGTGGAACACAGAAACTAAGGTAAGCCTGCGTGGGGGAGGCTGTCCGCATAGAGGGTTGCCTCATGAGTCTACTCTGGGCCGTGGGAGCTGGGGAAGGAAAGATTATGGTCTTGTTTTCACATGGAGTTTATGCTCCCTTTGGTTGGTAATTTACATTTATATAGACTCGAGCTCTAGGTTCTAAATGGCTTTGCTGGTACATATGGATGGAGTGCCACTGTGTATCAGCAGCAGGCTATGCATACATAAACAAAACCTGGCCATCTAGATTTAAGTGACAGCATGCAACTCAGTTTTAACTTGGTCACTTGAAGACCTAGGATACTAGAATGAATTTCCCGGAGGCTCTTGGGGGGTGGGGGTGGAGTCTTTGATCTGAAGACGTTTTGATGCTGGATGGCTCTTCTTTGTCTTTCATCAGGTGACTTATGCACATTCTGATGGAATGTGAGTCCCAGCAGCACAGGCAACGACTCTGTTTTTCTATCTAAATCTAAGACATAATCTTCCACCTCTCTCCAGTCGAAGAGAAGAATGCTTATAGCACGGTCTCTTGGTAAACTGTCAAGGACTGTCAGGGCGCTGGGATCTCTCATTTCTGTGGACTTGACTATATCCAGTGGGAAGGATTTCCCATTAGGAGCAGAAAGAAGGCCTGGGATGAGTGAAGGTGATACAAGTTAGGGGTGAGTGTCAATCTCAAATCTAAACTAGAGGTACCCTGGTTCTGCTTGCTCAAGTCAGCAGTGAAGGAGGCAGGCACATCTGTCTGAGAGTCAACCACTGACTGCCAGGGCCCACTCAAGGTTTTCTAGTTGTCTAACCTGAGGTCCCTCCCTCTCTATCAGTAGAACGCAATGGCGGTGTAAGCTTCGGAGGGACTGAGCTCCACCCCTAAATATGCAAATAGAGGGAGGTCTTCCGGAGCTTGGTTCTCTTTGGAGCATAGTTGTCAGAATGGCCTTGAACTTGCTGCTACACAGGTCTAGCTACTGAGACTAAGATGCTTTCTTTACAAATACTGAAGGATTTTCTAAAATGAAACAAACTGTAGCTTCTCATAGTCTCCCTCGAATCTTCTCTGCAGGCGCTGGGCTGTTGCTTGCCGCACGGCTCCTCCATGATGGCATATAAGCTGGGAGAATTCATTGTTAAGGGAGAGTTGTTTGTGTGTTATGAGAAGGTTCGCACCACCCTCGCCTAACCTCTCCCCGGTAGATATTGATAGCATCTTCCCTTCGTAATGGTAGTGACCAAAGAAACGAACTCCATTTTGACATTTTTGCTAAATGTCCCTGTGGGGGAGGGGGTAGATGATGCCAGGTTGAAAGCCACTTCTTTCCAGTGTGAGCGCCAGGAGGACAGACTGTTTTCCTTAGAGCTGTAACCGTGCCAACTCACCTTCCTATCCAGCTCTCAGGGGCGCACAAGAAAAAGCATTGGGGTGAAGCTGAGCTGAACCAGCAAAGTTTCACTCCCATCTGAGAGCCGCCTCCCGCTCGCCATCATGCCCCAGTTCAAGAGACCCGGTGGCAAAGTAGACAAAGTGTGTCATAGCTGGGAAGCAGGCTTGGCCTCAAGGGGGGAATAAGTGTTGACAAAGAATATATTATGGCAGTGTCATCTGCAGCCAGTGCTGATTTTAAAGGGCCAATTCAAGTGCTTCCAGATTGCCACAGAGCCCAAAGATTATGAGAAAGAGGGAGAGACACATGCGTTTGCATCTCTCCGAGCCTTCCTAAGTCCCTTTCCTTTAAACACTTAGCTGAAGAGACCTGTTCACATCATACATAATTCTCCCTTAACTTTGGGTTCTTGACATTTTCATAACTCAAGCTTCCTATAGATTTTCTTTGTGCATAGGAGTGTGTGTACATGTTTATGAATTTGTATATGTGCACATATTTCTATGCACCTGTGTATAGGTGTGTATGTACATGCAAGGCCACACTTGCAGATGTTTTTCTTTGGGATTCATCCACTTGGTCTTTTTTTAAAAAAATATTTATTTATTTATTATGTATATATCATACAGCTTTCTGTCTGCATGTGTGCCCGCAGGCCAGAAGATGACCCCAGATCTCATTATAGATGGTTGTGAGCCACCATGTGGTTGCTGGGAATTGAACTCAGGACCTTTGGAAGAGCAGTCAGTGCTCTTAACCACTGAGCCATCTCTCCAGCCCCCACTTGGTCTTTTGAGTCAGGGTCTCTCGCCGAGACCTGCTGATTGCCAGTTAGGCTAGGCGGATTGGCCAGAAATTTCCAGGGATTCTCCCATCTGCAGCTTCCCAGTGATAGGATCAGAAGCATGTAACGCTATTCCCTGCTTTGTATGTGGATGCTGGTACTGAACACAAGTCTTATACTAAAAGCACTTTACCCATCAAGTTGTCTCCGGGGCCCTTCTTGTAGGTTTTCTAATTTCTGGGAGTTGCCATGGTGTTGGTCCATCGTGCCTACTTCCCAGGCAAGAAGACAGAGAAAATGTTGGTGGTGTTTGGTCATGCTAGTACGTGATGAGACACTGATCTGGGGCCTTCCAAGAAAGCCAGATCTTCTGGGATGCTAGTGGACATAACAGTTTCCACAGGTTCTAGACCCAGGGCACATCAGTCCTGCATGGACAGCTGGCCTTTGGAGCTCCTTCCACCCTGTAAGTAAAGCTGTGCTCCCAGTAGTCAGGAGTTCTTCCCATGTATCTGATTCTCCAACTAAAGCAGAAGGCCACCTTGTCAAGCTTTTGCTGCTAGCACTGCATTCCTTCGCAGCGAGACGCCTTGAAAGGGTCATTAATATTAGTTGTTCTAATTCCCCCAGTCTCATTTTTCCTTGAATCCGCCATAGTCTGAATCTGATCCCCTTCGGTTGGCAGAAAATTGGTCTTGTCAAGGGTACCGTGACCCGCCCGTTGTTAAAGGCTTGGTCACTTTGCATGTCCGTGCCCATCTATCTCCATTTAGCTCAGGTGATCATCTGTCTTCTTTAAAGTGCTTTCCGCCTTTGGCTCTCAGGACACTGTGGATACAAGGTTCACCCTCCTCCATCCCAAGGCCATTTCTTCTCATGACTAGCCCTGCCTCGTCTTCTCCTGTCACATCCAAGGCTCCATCCTCCAAAACTCACCTTATCTTTCCACTGTTCTCTCCATCTCTTCTCACCTAAGAGCTGGTCTCTTGCCTTTATATGTGTCTTTTGTCCATTATCTAGTCTGAACATCTTCCCTGAGCTTCAGTCTCCTAGGTCTTTTCAACAACTCTATTAGTGGGACTAAAAGGATCCCGAACCTACCATTTCCAAAACATAGCTCCAGATCTCCATCACCCCAAACTTGCTCCAGAATTCTATTCCATCTCAGCCAATGGGCTCTTTTTATCTCTGTTGCCAACACTGAGCACCCTGGAGCCTCTTTTCCCAGACTCTATATCCAATTCTTCAGCGAAGCACAAGGATTTCCCATGGTCCGTTTACTCCTTATCTGCTCTACCCCTTACCACCTGCAGTCTTAACCCAAGCGTTCTGGGATGCCCAGGGGGCTCTTAAGGGGCTTCCATGCTGCTTGCCTGCTTATTACATCATCCATTTCTTACACTGTTTCCAACATGGCAGCCAGTGTGATGCTCTCCACATACAGGGCAGATTCTAACCCAGTAGAGCTTCCCGTCTCCCAAAGGAACCCTCCTTACAGTAACTACAGTCTGATGGTCCTACATGTGGGGCACTGTCTGAGCAGTGACTTCCTCTTTTCTCACTGGTTTGGCCAGGTCCTCTCACTCCTCCCCTGCTCTGTGATCTTGCTTGCCATTCTCTCCCTCCAACAGGGCACTCTTTTGTTGGAAGGGCTTCGTTTCGGGAGTGCCTATTTAACTCCTCCATGGATCATCAGTCCAGCACCCACCTCCTCCCAACATGAATTCCCTATGTGTCTCTCTGAAATTTTGATCTCCGCATTACATTTTCTATCTTCCCTTGATTCCTTTATAATAGTAAAGCCCTGTTTCCCAGCTTTCTCTTTTTACTGTTTCCTCCTCTACAGCATAATCCCCATGAGTTTAGGAACCTTTTCCTGCTCCCTCTACATCCCCAAATCTTCAGCTCCCTGCATCGGTGGTGCACAGTAATCCAAGTGTAACAATCCAACAGCGATCCTTCTTGCTTGGAGTAAACGGTCTGAACTTCTATTAAAGTGAAGGGTCTGGGTCTGGAGAAGATGATTCAGTGGGCTTGTTTGCCTACGTTTGGGTTTCTAACAGCCATATTTTCTGTAATTCCAGAGCTAGGGGACAGAGAAAGATATCTGAGGCTTGCTGGCTCATCAGCATGGCTGACACAGCAAGTTTCAGGTTCAATGAAGAGATTCTGTCTCAAAAGGTAATCAAACAAAGAAACAAAACAACATAGAAAACAATAGAAGAAACATCTGGCCTCTATACATGCACATGTACTCACACACACGTATATATGCACATATACATATATACACATACACATGCGCATACACACATACACACGCATATACACATACCTATGCAAATATACACATACATATATACATATACATACATATGTACACACACATATTCACATGCATGTTCACACACACACACACATACACACACACACACACACACACAAGGACGGGGGTGGTTTCAGGGTTTAGATTTGATTAACATTTTCAACTCCAGCATTCTGCTAATGTGTAATGTGCCAAGGTATCTTTTTATTATATTCAGTTTGATTCAGTAAATGTTGATTGCTCAACATCACAGGCCAAGTCCTGTGTTAGGAGAAAGAAATGTGAATCACTGAGATTGGATCCTTCTCTTAGATTTTTACAGACTTTTATGGATGAGGATAGACCATGATCTAGGCTTTTAAGACATAAATATATCAGTAAGTAGGAAAGTGTTTCTATTCCAACCGAGAAAGTTAGGCTAAGTGAGAATATTAACATCCTCAGGGATGGTGTCTGTCATCTTTCCTCGAAAGGAACGTGCAAGGACTATAACTGTGTGGTCCACAGAGTACAGCGATGGTACCCGAGGGGGAGAAGGTAAAGAACACAAGGAATGCAGAAATGGGAATATTGGGTCTTTCTAGTGGGAGAATTATTGGACCATGAGGAGATGCCAACTGAGCTTGGCAGGTGGGATTGAAGGCCATGAGAACAGGGAAGCTTCCAGACTAGAGGGACTGTGGGTAGACACAGGTAGGAGGAAGGTTCTCAGGCTCTTTCCAGAAATTGACCATATCTAATTTCTGGGTAGGCATGGAGCTGAAGCAGAGCAGATAGAAAGAGATTGTGAGAGAGCTGAACCATGCCGGTGACACAGATATTGTCATTGTTTGATTTTCAACAGGATTGATGAACAGGAGCCTTTTGTTTCTGCAACAAATAACAGAATCATCCAAGCCTTACTTGCTAGGCAAAGCTGGTGTGAACAGACTGGAAATCCTCAAAGAGAATTTATCTGTAGAAATATAGCTGCTTTTGGTATATTTCCATGTTTCCCTCAATCTTTGAAAATGGATAACCCAGGCACCATTTATAAGACTTCCTATCAGCCGTCTTCCAGTACAACGTATTGGTCTTTCCTGATGGATAGCAAGCAGGGTTTACTGTAAAAGCCTTTTCACAGTCATGATGGAGCATCCTCCATTCGTCCCCTTTCCCATAAAGCCCAGCCGCTGACCTCCAGCGTTTGATAAAAGCCCTCTCTCATTAGCTCCAGCAGCTGAAGCTGTCTGAGCAGATTCCAGTAAGTATGGCAACACACTGAATAGCAACAGCCCATCTATCCAGACAGCATGGCCACCGCACCCTGAGAGGAGCCCAGCATTCTTGTCCTTGCCCACAGCATGTGCAC
The DNA here is from genome assembly GCF_021556685.1 of Rattus norvegicus. Taxonomy (NCBI): domain Eukaryota; kingdom Metazoa; phylum Chordata; class Mammalia; order Rodentia; family Muridae; genus Rattus; species Rattus norvegicus. Next base: position 49,948,723 of record NC_141541.1, on the reverse strand, counting down.
CTGGGAAATATGTCGGACTCCGTGAATTCAGGGACTGGTCTTTTGAATACTCTCCATGACTTTTCCCTCTCTCCACAGCCTGTTTCGACACACTTTTATCTCCAGGTGGGACCCAAAACTAAGGTCACCGAAGGAGTCACTGAATCAAAGGGTCTGCGAGTTGGGAGTACTAGTAATTATTTATTTCAGTTGTCCTGGTTTATAAGTGATGTCCTGGTTCAGAAGATGCTGCCGCTCCACACAAGTCCTTTAAGGGCAGGGCTTGAACTTGGACTCGGGATTGCAACTCTTTCCACGGGGGAAGGCTATCCTGTCTCAGAACTCCTTCTGCATTTGCTCACTAGAGAGGCCTTGATTCTCCCCTTCTTTCAGGCTCTCTGCTGTCCTTACATGCTACTCTGATAACAGAACTTTACTGCTATAGTGGGCTTGTTCACTAGGGAGGGGATGCAGTGCCAGTCTGGGATCAGGCTCCAGGGAGCTCTGTAGGTATAAGGCAGTGTTTATGTGTTTTCTGGATGGTTGGACTAGTCCTGGCACCTCGGGGAGTCTGGTTTCCTCTCTCCTCAGCTGCAGACTGTGCTCTATCAATTGAGTTAATGCAGCTAGGGATGAGGATGGATATTTGATGGAGGGATGTCTCGAGTGACCATGTAACCTGTTAGAGGATTAAAAACAGTAGGAGGGGCTGACCAGCACACGGGCAGACAGAAGGAGGGGAGATCACAAGACAAGAGGACTGTAGAGGCAGAGTCCTAGTGGCTGTTTAAATGTAAACGTGTCCAGAGTGAGGCGCTCCAGTTAGACCTATGCAAGTGAGTCCCCCAACTGATTGAAAAGAAGAAGAGGAAAGGACAGGGACCCAAATGGGAGCCGCCCCAGGGACTACTACCATCCCTTCTTTGCTGGCACTGTTTGCAGGGGACTACGGATTCAGTTTGTGCAGCTGCTGGAGACAGGAAGCATTAGCCTGCAGACCTCCCAGTGAAGCAGTTCCCACCGCAGAACCAGACAGATGAGGTCCTGTCTCCCACTCTCCGCAGGTGGGGACAACCCCTGAGCTAAACTCAGCATTTAGTTCATCTCTACCTTTTCATTTCCCTGTGGCCATTTCTCAACCAAGGCAGGGCCACACCTCAGGACAGCTCAGATGCCCCTCTGCTTCCCAAGGGGTTTGGCTGCTGCGGCAAGCGAAGGCACACGGGCTAGCAGTAAACCTTCCCATCTTCCATAGCGCTCTGGGGGAAGCAGGGAGCAGGGGAGAGGGTAATTGTGGCTATAAGCCGTGGCGCTGCAGTGGCAGTCTCTGCTCTAGCTTTACCCTGTTTCCCAAGGAAGCCCCAGGGAACCTGGACAAGTTAGGGCTGGGGCCCAGACACTGGAGAAGAGGTGGGGACGGGACGGCACCCAGCAGATTTCCTGGCCCTGTGCCAGGCCAGAGCGGCCTGCTGTGTGCAGGAAATATTCAACATTCTGTGTCTTAAAGAGAGAGCCTGGAAAGGCTCCAAGACTACACTTAATACATCTGCTGGGAGCTACACAGACGGAAACTGGGCGGGGGCGGGGAGGAGGGAAGGAGTCGTCTGCAAAAATAACCCTTGCAGGTCCAGCAGAGCACACAGTATCCACAGGGCACAGGTAATAAGCACATGGAAAAGTCCTTTTTTACCTCCAGCTGTACACGCATACTCTAAAGCTCGTTTGTAGCATCAGATCTGTGTTTCAGCTTTATGATCCTAGGAGGAAGGTAGGGAAGGTTATTTTAGTTGCTAGGGTGTGGATCGGTGGGTTTGGTTTAGCATATAACCAGACAGAGGGATGGATGGATAAGTCTCCATCTCACAGTGGAGGGGAGCTGACTCAGAATAATTAAGGTCACCTCTGGAATGTTCAAGGCTCTGAGTTCAAGCTTACCCCCTACCACCTGTGCCCTCCTTCCCCAACAAAGAGAAGTCAGGTTCAAGCACTGAATATCCTAGTAAGTATTTTCACTACATTCTCCATCACAGCTGATTTTGGGAAGAAAACACTGTCCCTGTACTCTGAAGGCACCTCTTATGGAGGGGCTGAGATGGTTAGAAAATAGTAACTGAGGGGGCTTTTGACATTGGACATATACTCTGAGGCAGTTGCATTGACCACTGAAGCCAACAAAGAGATGGACTGAGGGGCTGGGGATTTAGCTCAGTGGTAGAGCGCTTGCCTAGGAAGCGCAAGGCCCTGGGTTCGGTCCCCAGCTCCGAAAAAAAGAAAAAAAAAAAGAGATGGACTGACTTGAAGGGATAACTCTCCAGAGGGCTTTGCCCAATGGAGAAAGAAATAGCATGCAAAACATCCTCCTTTCTTTACCTACCCCCCAATACACACCAGGAAAGGGAGAAAGGTCTTTCCTTTGTGTCTTAGTCTCAAGCACTTCCATGGTCGTTGCTGACTCGTTCCTGAAGCTCTGCAGCCCTTAGGTCTTTATCTTCAACTCTAGGCTACATGGACTGTTTAAACTAAAATATGGTGTGGGAGAGGTGTGTGCAGAAGCTAGGGATAGTCGGTCAACATCCACGAGGAGCTGGGATGAATGTATATAGATGAAATGTGTGAAGACACCCGGCTCTCTCAGTCTTTGTGTGGGATAAGAAGGTTATCGGGGAAAGAGAAAAGAAGAAAGGACAGGTGACCTCGCATGTTAAAATGATGCTTTGTTTGGAAAACTTTTCCCTTCTTTGAATATACTCCTATATCAAAATAAACATTACCATACATATCTTATGCCAGCATATACGTGAATATAGATGTATGCACACACATGTACTCACATGCATGTGTGCATATATGTTCACACACACATATACACACGGACACACATGGACACACACATGCACACACATACGAACTCAGACACACAGGCACGCAGACACATACGCAGAGAAACACAGACATACACACAGACACACACGCACACGCACATACATACGTACACATGCACACCCCTCTTTAGTCTTTAAATCCATCATGTGCCCTTCTCTCAACAATTCCATAGCCATGTCTGTCTTACTCTTACAAGCACAGGATGCTTCGTGTAACTTGACAGCTGTGAGTTTCAAATTTTGTTAAACATTTACTTTGTTCACAGCCTATTTTCTTTTTTAAAAGACCTTACCTAATTGCCTTGGGTCACAGGGGCTACCACCTTGTCCATGTGCACAAGATATAAATGTAGCCACATCACTGACAAGCAGTACTAACGAAAGTGGGACGAGTAGCAAGGGATTGTGATGGTCTATGTTTTTGTAGAAGAAGAATAGACTGAGGAATAACCATTCTATGACTTGTGTTTGCATGGTTTACAAGGTAGACACGTGCCCTTGTACCTTTAAATGCTATAGGTATTCCGTTGGCCTGAACAAGTCCCTTAAATTACCTTGGCAGAAGGGAAAAGTGGTGGGGACCTCATAAGGTAGGCATTGATGGATGGTGACTAATGCTGGCACCTCAAAGGCAGTGAGTTCCCATGAGAGTGAGTTGTCACATAAAGAACAAAGTCATCTCTCCCTGCTCTCCACCTTCACATCTCGTCATGGGAATTTACTGGCTCCTCGCTCCCCAGAGGGATAGGAACACTTACCAGCAGTGATGGGATGGGCCCTTACTCATCTTTTCACCTCCAGATTTTTCTTTTTGAATAAGTAGGTGAATGAGTGAAGTACCTCTTATGCATACGAATCTAGTATAGTTCCTTGTACACAGGAAAAACTCAGTAACTATTGAGTGATGTCCTACGCAGAGGTGCATATCAACTGGGTTTCCTTCCTTCCATGGTTGTTGTTCTCTTGAATATCTCAAAGTCTGCAAACTCATCTTTAGACTGTTTCTACCAACCCCAGGAAGAAAATGAATAAAATATGAAAACTTTGACACACCACAGGAAGACAGTCCAAACTCTGGGTGTTCACCAGAGGAATCAACATGGAGCCTGGAGCTTAGATATCAGCCCCACCTTCTCTCCCACCATGACAAACATGCTTCTCAGCCTGGCCTCTCTTCACCTCAGAAGTGGCCTGATTATTCATGTATTCCAGAGCCTCTCTATGTAAATTCACATTCCACAAATCTCAAATCCTTTCTTCTGTTTCAGAGTAAGAGGCTGAACAAGATAGATGCTTTTCTTTTCCTTTTCCTTTTCTTCTTCTTCTTCTTCTTCTTCTTCTTCTTCTTCTTCTTCTTCTTCTTCTTCTTCTTCTTCTTCTTCTTCTTCTTCTTCTTCTTCTTCTTCTTCTTCTTCTTCTTCTAAAAAAAAAACAAACCAGCAAATAGCTTTTTTATTGATCCACCTTTTTAACAGCAGGTTTATTTCTCTTCATGGAGATTCCAGAATTCATTCTCTCTCTCTCTCTCTCTCTCTCTCTCTCTCTCTCTCTCTCTCTCTCTCTCTCTCTCTCTCTCTCTCTGTGCATGTGTCTCCTCCCCACCCTTCAAGTTTAGAAAGCCTGCTTCCTCTCCTCTACCTCTGTCTCTTCCCACAGATTTATCTGCTCTCTGCTCTCCATAAACCAGCACTCCCTCCAGACCCGTGTGTTTCTGGCCTGCTGCGGCCAGAATTTAATGTGCTAATCAGGTTTTGCTGGGCATCTGCACACTGTGTCCCTCTACCACCCACTCTGCCTTCTTCCCTCTTATCTTTCCATCCTCACCTTCATGGTACACGGGCCTATTAAATGGGGTCCAGTGCAATTTCTGGCACCCAATAAATCTAAATTTTCAACCTTGGGAAGCTGGGCTTACCCACTGGCGCCCAGATAAATGAGTCCTCGGCGAGAAACCTACACTGCTCATTATTCTCTGCTGAAGCCCCATCTGAGGGCCTAGAAAGTCAAAGTCCCTCTTTACGCCTCACTTTCTGGAAAAGAACATGTCCCCACCTTCAACACAGGGACTTATGTCTACATCTCTGTATACTCACAGGAGTATCCCAACCAGCACCTAGCTAGTTCCGTGTTCTTTGCTGTGGTGCCTCGGAGTAAGACTTAACACTTAGCACACAAGTCCCCACCGTACAACAAAGAACCATGCTCACGCCTAATCAGGCAATGATCACGGAGTCCTGCAGAGACCCCTCAGGTACAGGGAATGACGCTCCAGTTCCCCACGCCCCTTCCACCTGACGGACAAGGGACCTCCCGATTAAAGAAGGGTCACTGAGGTTGGGAGCCCTGGAAATCAGACCAGCTTCCTAGAAAGAGGAACCAAGAACCAGAACTGGGGGGGAGGAAGCCCCGTTAGAGTCGATGTTTTCATAATCCCTGAGGCAACAGTCTGCTTTCAAGAGGCGGGGGATATTTGTGTTTACTCATTTGTTATTTTGCCTTGAGAAATTACCACCTTTCACTTTGCCAGCTTCCTGCTTCTCTGCAATAAAAACCAATGACAACACATCTTTTAAACCGCTCTCAACACTACAGCAATCTGGGAAGAGCTCCTCCTCTGGCCGCTTGCTGGTCAACACTACAGCAGTCTGGGGAGAGCTTCTTCTCTGGGCTCTTGCTGGTGTACTGCTGAAAAACCCAATTAAGGGATGATAATTCTAGAAGACAAATATCTTTAAAATAAAGTACCTGGTTTGGGCTTCTGTGGAGTTAAGGCAATAGTCAATCAAACACTGCTGTTTGGCTGCATAAGCCAGTGTGGCTGCCCTTTGGTACCCTGTTAGCTAAGCACCAATCTAGGTATTGTCCATGATCAAAGTGTATAAATATGGTCATTGGCTATATTTGCAATATATTTTGATTTGCAATCCGTCATTGTTGATCATGTTGGTGGGTGTAATGGTAGTTTGAATGAGAAATGTCCACCATAGTCTTAGACATTTAAATATTTGATCCCTAGTGGATGATGTGGTTTGGGGAGGTTGAGGGAGTGTGGCCTTGCTTGAGGAAGTATGTTACTAGGGGCAGGGTTTGATATTGAAGCATCATGAACTTGAGACCAGCCCAGACAGCCTAATGAGACCTTTGTCTCACGAACACTAATAGCATTGCCATCTCAAGAGGAAAAACTAAGGTTTTTCTAAAAGGAGAAAGAAATCTGCCTCAATTTCTGACCTACTGCAAAGCTTACATTGGCCTACATCTGTATGGGCCAATTCCCCCTTGTTATATTAATCACTCAACCCCTATCTCTATCTATGTATTTTGGTTTGTTTTGTGTTGCATAAACAATATGACCAAAATCAGCACAGGAAGGAAAGGGTTGATGTAGCTTACAGGCTATAGTTTGTAACTGAGAGATGTCAGAGCATGAGCTCAAGGCAGGAACCTGGAGGAACGGAAGCCTTCCTTGCTTCCTCTTTGTTTGAAAATATTTTAATTTATGCATGGGTGTGCGTGCACCTGTATGTGTGCATGCATGCCCATGTGTGTCTGTGTGTTTAAGTGTGTTCAGGTATGTGTAAGCGTATATATGTGTGGGAGCCTTCCCGTTTCTGGGATTGTAAGTGCACATCACCACACCCAGCTTTATTTACTGTGGGCTCTGGGAATCTAACTCAGGAGCCTGTGCTCACAAGGCAAGCACTTACGGACTGGGCTGTCACCCCAGCCTCGAAGGTTTTAGTTTTTAAAATTAACATGCAAAGTGTTAGATTTCATTCTAGCACTTTCAGACATGACTTGTTTTGCTGGCCCTCCTTCCTGCCCTCTTCTTTCCTAGTTCCTGGGGCTCCCCTCTGTCTTGGATCTGAGACCTTGGTGCACTTCACCTTCACTCTTCACCCTTGCCTTCTTCTCTACCTCCGTGCACCCCCACATCCCCACCTCCCCACCTTCCCACCTCCAAATAGTTCTCAATTTCTAATCACTGGGTCAGGGACGGTTTGTCCGAGTCTGTTTTTAATGCAGTCTTTACAATAACTGCCACCTGGATCCTCTGTCTTGAATCACACTCAGATGTCTAACAATCACTCTGAGGTTACCATCTTCAGAAGAAAGCCCTGACTTGTTTCTAAAGACTTTTCTTCTGAAGGCATCCTTGTTTTACTGGGTGGGTTTTTTACAAGGCCCTAAACTTTAGCATCCTCACTGACACCCTTCAGCCAGTCCAAGGGCACAGGCCATAGGCTTTTTCTTCAAGATATATCCAGAGTCCAACTGCTTTCACAACTTCTACTACCTCAGAGAGTATAGTGTGATTCACTATCCTTTCCTGTGGAGTGTGTGTGTGTGTGTGTGTGTGTGTGTGTGTGAGAGAGAGAGAGAGAGAGAGAGAGAGAGAGAGAGAGAGAGAGAGAGAAGAGAGAGGTGTTACATAAATGCATGTATATATAACATGTAGGCATATGTGCCATGTGCACATGTGTGGAGCCCAGAGGAAACTATGAGGTATTCTGCCCTAAGATTCTCTGCTTATAACAAGATCACTGAACTCAGGCTCTTTGAGCTGCTGACTGACCAGCCAGCAAACGCAAGTGGTTCTGTTTCCATGAGGCCAGTGCTATGGCTACAAGAATCTGTGGCCATGTCCAGCATGTTCTTTCTTTCTTTCTTTCTTTCTTTCTTTCTTTCTTTCTTTCTTTCTTTCTTTCTTTCTTTCTTTCTTTTTTTCTTTCTTTCTTTCTTTTTCTTTTTTTTTTTAACTTTTCCCTTTTCAACATGGTGCCAGGAGTCTGGGCTCAGGTCCTCATGCTTGTGCACCAAAAGCTTTTACCCGCTAAGTCATCTCTTCGTCTTTGTACGAACTCTTAAAAAACAAAGAAACAGACTTCCAACTTTATTCTCCGCTCACCTGTGCTTTGCATTCAACCTTCTGAAATAATCTCTTAAAACACCCAGCATGCCCTGCCTCCCCTCTACTCAGAACCTTCTCCTAACACTCGTCTCACCTGAAGAGAAAAGCACTTTCATTGTCCAAAGTTTCCATACGACTCATCCATTTGTTCTGTGCTGAACTATTACCATCAGACTGAGCCAGAGCCTGCTTCTTGCTGTTCCTCAGTGAAGTATACATCCACGTCAGGGCTTCGTAGATACGATGCCCTCTACCTGAAGCATCTCCTCTGGAGGTCACAGGAAGACTGGATATCCACAAGGCTGTTGCTCTCTTTGGACTTCTGATTCCACTCACTCCACATACAAGTGAGAATCCCCATAGTGCCATATAGCCTCCTTGCCATGCCCCCACCCCCGGAGCTGAGGACTGAACCCAGGGCCTTGTGCTTGCTAGGCGAGCGCTCTACCACTGAGCTAGATCCCCAAGCCCCTTGCCACGTCTTATAACCTCACAGCACAACAGCTCAACACCTGACATACTGTATGCTTTTTTCTTTTCTTACCAATTGTCCGCATCTACTTTCAAAATGTCGGTTCTGTGTCAATTCAAGGGCTTTGTCTCTTGACAAAGTATAGTTCTTGACTCAATAGTTATTTGGTGAATGAATGGATGGATGCCTGAAGTGAAGCTGACAGTTCAGGATCCCCATTTACCGTAGCTTCCAGCACTGAAGTACCTGAGATCATTCCCTCCCACTGGGAATGACTGGTCCTGCCTTCTTCTTAGCTGTTCCTGATGTATACCTTTGTTCTCTAGTCCTCCCCCACCAGTTCTTTATATAAAAAAAGAAAAAAAAAATGACTCAATCGACACTTCTGAGTTTCTTTATACTCCATGATGTGAACTGTTTGAATTGAGGAGTGTGTCAGTTAAATTTCTGTTTATTTTGGTTTGAATTTCAGAAGGATGTAAGTCTAACATGGCTGGGAAGACTCATGGCTACAGGAGCAGGAAGCTGAGACTCACACCTTCAAACAGAATAATGAAACAGTGCAAACAGGGAGCAGGGCAAGGCTATACAGAGACAAAGCCCATGCCCGGTGACACTAAGATCCTCCACCAAGATCCCATCCACCAACAAGGTCCCACAACTTCCCCCTTACAGCACCACTAATAGGGGACCAAGTGCTCTGAGCCCACGGAGGCTTTTCTCATTCAAACTAACACACGGTATTATCTGGATAGTTAAAGCAATTCAACTGCTCTCTGACTGTTGGCTCCTGTTTCCTGGACTTGAGCTCTATAAACTTATCATGGCTCCACCCGTCTTACTGATGGACAGGCAGAAATCTGGGACTTTGAACTCAAGGGATGGATTTCTTTTTTCTTTTTTTTTTCCTTTTCTTTTTTTTCTTTTTTCTTTCTTTTTTTTTTTTTTTTTTTTTTTTTTTTTTTGGAGCTGGGGACCGAACCCAGGGCCTTGCTCTTGCTAGGCAAGCGCTCTACCACTGAGCTAAATCCCCAACCCCAGGGGATTGATTTCTATCTTGGATTTGTTGATTTTCTCCTCTGTGGATGAATTTTGCCAAAACCCTAGTCTTGTGTGACTAATATGAGAAAGGATGTCCAGTCAGTATTTGACACAGCATCTGGCAGACACCAAATGAATGAATACATACATTCCCTTGACCTTCTGTCTTGTGTCAGTCAGCTTCCTCCCCCCAAGCCCCTTTCGTTTTGAGCAGTGATGAGTCTCCTCTCTTGGGCTTAATCTTGTATAATGTGAAGTTTTTGGCAAAACCCTTCTTATCTCTCCCCTGCCCAGGGGGTTTGCTGAGGAAACAGAAATGACTTTCCTCAAGCACCTGTATATACAATGTCTGAAATTGCAATAAGAGAGGTTTGGCAGGAGACCTAAAGTAAGTTCAAATGGTGAAAATAACTTACAAGTTTCAAGACAGTGTATTACATGCTTTCGGTCGCTTGCCAACCTTTTTAAAGACCAGGATGAATTAGATGTACAGATGAGTTTAGACTCCCCTCTTTACAAAGAGGTAGGGTTCCAGTGTGCTCTAATTAGGCAAAGGTGGCCTGTAAGAAGCAATCCGGAGTGTTCATATCCACTTCTCCTCTTACAGATCCTGTTCATGTTAATGCGGATGGCAGACAGGGACTGTCAGACAGCACATTCAAATAAGATGCTGGAGCGAATTTAATGAAGGGGCTTTTTGATTAAGGGGTGTTGGGAAGACACTTTCTATTGCCACAACCAAGTACGGGATCAGACAATTTATTTTTAAAACAAGCATTTAGTTTGGAGCTCCCAGTTCCAGAGGGTTGGGTCCCTGACCATCATGGCAGGAAGCATGACAACAGGCAGGCAGGCATAGGTCTAGAGAAGTAATTGAGAGCTTATGTCTGACCTTTGGGCAGGAAGTGCAAAGATAGAAGAGGGAAGAAAGCAGTGAGGAAGGAAGAGTGGGAGAGGATGAGAATGATGACAACAGTGACTGGGAAGGACATGGGCTTCTGAAACCTTAAAGATTTTTCCCTGTAACACATCTCTTCCAATAAGGCCACACCTCCCCATCCTTCCAAAGCAGTTTTGTCAACTAGGGACCAGCCATTCAAATATATGGGACCATATCATTCACACCATCCCAGAGAACAACTAGAAATGTTGATCCAGCAGAGTAGACAAGCCAAAGCTTGGAATTGTGACCACACAGGCCTAAGGAAGAGTAATTACACACACGCACATGCACACGTATACACACACATGCACACACACCCACGCATGTACATGCCTGGGGAACAAATACTCCCTCCTTGTTTACCATTAGCTGTCTGTTTCCAGTCTTTGCCTTCCCTTGGAGAGAATCACTGCTGATCCCACACAGAATACGTATTCCTCCAGCATCCCAGGGCAGGAGGGAGACACAGAGGAAGAATTTTTTTAGGTGCCAAATGAGGAAATTCAGCTGGGTTTGCTTGGTAATGTGGGTGACCATGAGGATTTTCCTAAAACATGTTTGTAATGTTTACATCCCCCATGTTAGGCATCTTTATTTGATTAAAGATAGATCTATTTTATGTTTAATGATATGTACATATGTGTCTATATTTGGGCATATGTGCTTGTTGGGGCCTTTGGAAACCAGAGAAGGTGTTAACTTCTCTGTCGTTAAACTTACAGGTAGTGGTGAGTTACTCAACATGAACGCTGGGACCTGAATTCCAGTCCTCTGGCAGAGCAATGGATGGCCTTAACCACCAAGCCTTCTCTCCAGGTCTGCTCTTATTATTATCTTGGTCCCAAGAGCTTTGGTGTGGTTCTGGGATCGTGGCCTTTGCCCTTTTCTTTGTTTCATTTATTATAAGTCACACACTGTTCTTTAGGACTGATCTGAGACTGTAGGATTTCATTTATATGGAGTTAGAACACACTAAATCAGTGTACCACGGTAGGAGACATGATGGCGGTAACTTCTGGAAAGGGCCATCTGCTGTCTATGAAGCAGCGAAGGGACTCTGCCGTGAAGGACTCTGAGTCTTGAACTCTTGTTGCATTTATAAAGGCATCTGTTTTGGTCAGACTACACTGAGCCACACACTTAAGGCTAAGGTATTTTCTTGTATGTGAATTGCAACTCTGGATAGAGAAGAAGAACAGTAGGGCTGTGTTCGCAGAAGAGGGGCAGTGTTTGTGTGTAATTGTCTTATGTCTGTATACAATCTATATGATCATCTACAAACACGCTCAACATTGTCTCATTTGCCTTCTCTACATCTGCTCCCTGCACTCCGTCTGTCAAGAGGCAAAGGTAGGGGAGGGCCCAGACCTGTCTTGGTGAAAGCCGCAGACAATTACCCCCAGTTGAAAATAAACATAATAAAACTATAGAAGACTAATTTTTGCAACTTGAGAGGGTTTTTCTGTAGCTATTCATTTCTAATCACTCTCACCTAACGAATGAATAGAATAGCTAATGTGATTAGACTAATTCACTATTCATCAGGAATATTAAATGAATAGAATATTTTGCATTTCGCCAGTCACACATCTTGAGTATTTACCTGATATTACAATCAGACATGTGTTAGATTTTTTTTCTCTGTGCTTCTGGGCCATAGCTCATGGATAATTACAGTGTTTAATTAGACCCACACAGCACTTGGCGCTCCAGTGTGGAAGGAAATTACAGGATGTAGACAGAACAAATCAAGGCTGTAAAGGAAAAGTAGCCCTTTGCTAGATCCCCGTGGAAGAATTAGCAGAGGAAAGAGCAACATACTTGGACAGAGAAAAAGTTGGTTTTCGTCAAGACTTTGCAAGTGCATTTTCTTTTTTTGGACACACAGCTAGTGTCCCTTAGGCGGAAAACAATAAGCAGAGTTTTGGCTCCTGGTCGCTCTTAACTGCCTCTTATATTTGATGATATCCTAGAACCTTTGGCTAGTGGACAGCTTCCCATGAGCAAGGAGCACAGGTGACTCTAGTTGGGCTTTTTTTGTATGGACTTCCAGAGACTCTGGTAACTGTTTCTGCCTCCCTGAGCTTGAAAATGCCATAAAGTTCTCTGTCTGAATGACTCTTTTCCTGATCAAACACGCCAGTGCTATAAAAGCAGAGGAGAAGGCCAAGGTAACCTTGCAATTCTCACTAGAACATGAGCAAATCCAATCCATGTTACATCAAGGGGAGGATAGAGGAGGAAAGCAGGTGTGAGAGGTCCTGTAGAAGATGTGTGCTTGGTGTGTACAAGGTCATTGAGAAGTGGGTCATACCAAGTGGTGGGAGAAGATCGGTGTTGGGGCAGGAGTATATCAGGAGGTGACAGGCAGCCAGAGGGCAGATCAGGAAATGGAAATGACTTTTCTCTAAGAAGTGTGATTGGAAACCATTGGTACATTTTTTGCAGAGGAGCATCTTTATATATTAGTGCACAGAAAAACTCAGGGGTTCTCAACCTGTGGATCATGACCCCTTGGGGAGTTGAATGCCCTTTTTACAGGGGTTGCCTAAGATCATCCGAAAACACAGATGTTGTATAACAATTCATAGCAGTAGCAAAATTACAGTTATGAAGTAGCAATGAAAATAATTCTATGGTCGAGTGTTACCACTATTTGAGGAACTGTATTAAAGGGCCACAGCGTTAGGAATGTTGAGAACCACTGCTCTATCTGCTGTGCAGAAGACAGACTGGGAATGGGAGGGGATGGTGATCAGGTGTGTATTAGTCAAGGTTCTCTAGAGTCACAGAGCTTATGGAATGCCTCTACGTATTAAGGGAAACTACTGGAATGACTTACAGTGGGCAGTCCAGTTAACCAACAATGGGCAGCTGTGTTGCTCAATCCCATGAGACTGAACACATGTGCTGGCAAGTAAGTACAAGCAGGCGAAGAAGAAAAAGAAGAAAAAGAAGAAGGAGAAGGAGAAGGAGAAGGAGAAGGAGAAGGAGAAGGAGAAGGAGAAGGAGAAGGAGAAGGAGAAGGAGAAGAAGAAGAAGAAGAAGAAGAAGAAGAAGAAGAAGAAGAAGAAGAAGAAGAAGAAGAAGAAGAAGAAGAAGAAGAAGCAGCAGCAGCTGCAGTCTTCCTTCTTCCATCGTTCTTATGTAGGCATCCAACAGAAGGTGCAGCCCAGATTAAAGGTGTGTGCCATCACCACCTGGACCTAAGCTGTTCTTTTATTTGGAACTTTATCTGTCCTAGGCTGGCCTTGAACTCAGAGATCTTGCCTCTGTCTCCTGGGATTAAAGACATGAACCACTTTTCCTGGGCCCAAGCTTTTCATGGCCACTATTCCTCAAGGTCCAGATCAAAAGTGTGTGTCATCCCACATTCAGATGTGGCTCAAAAACCTTTGTCTTCCAGCCTCAAGATCTGGATTACAGGTGTGCCCTCCATTTCTGGATTGTAGTTCGTTCCAGATAAGTCAAATTTGTAACTGGGAATAGCCATCGCAAGGTGGAAATAAAGTAAGGTAGTTGACCAAGACCAGTGGTGACTTGCTAGCAGCAGAAGCAAACAGCCGTCAGATAGGACACATTTCTTACTCCATGAGGTTGATGAGGATCAAACTCAGGGCTCTTGCTCATGCTAGACAAGCATCCGATCAATGACTTGCATGCACAGTCCTTTGCACGTATTTTGAGGAAAAAGCCATGTTTAGGTGAGTAAGTTCTGGGGTGTGTGTGGGAAAGAAGAATTACAGATGACTCCAGGGTACTTCATCTGAAATGTAAGTAGACTGGAGGAGTCACCCTTGTTGATGGGAAAGACTTAGAGATGACTGGGTTGGGAAAGTGTCATAATCACCACTTAGAAGCATTAAGTTTGCCATTCTAATTATATCCTAGTGGAGATATTGAGGAAGAATATCTCTACTGGAATTCTAGAATTCTGGGGAGAGGCACTTCAAGAGGGAAGGTAGAGTCACATCGTGGGAGGAAGAAAGACCGTTTTGGTTTATACTTTGTCCCATGTAAATGGCATGTCCTGTTGCTGAGTGTGGTAGACAGAATTCAAAGAACCTCCCATGCCTGTTGTATGCCCATCCTGCAGAATCCAGGGATCTGGGAACCTGAGTGATTTCGTTCCAGTGATTTGGTTACATAAAAGATGTGGCATGGTTGGTCTTAAGACAGGAGACTCTCCTGATGGGAATAACTTAGCTAAGAACTCTCTAAAGGAATGTTTTCCAGCTGTTTGTAGGAGTCAGAAGAACACGATCCAGCTGTCTAGAAGATTTGCACACACATGGGGCCCAAGGCAAGGAACTCTGGTCAGCCTCTGGGTACTGAGAGTGAGAGGAGTCCAAGACCAACAGCTGCCTTCTAGTCCCAGATACTGTATGACGATAAATTACTATTGTTGTGTGCATAGGTGTGTGTGTGTGTGTGTGTGTGTGTGTGTGTGTGTGTGTATGCAGGTGCACTTGTGTGTAAGAAAAACATCAGTTATCTTTCCTCAGGAATCATCCACCTTTTCTTTCCTTCCTCCTTCCCTTCCTCCCTCCTTCCTACCCTCCTCCCTTCTTAGGGTCTGTTACTGTCAATCAGGCTACCTTAGTTAGCCAATTAGTCCCTAGGGACCCTGCCTGTTCCTGCCTCCCAAGTGCTGGTATTACAAGTGCATGTTGCTATGCCTGGTTTTATTTGTGAAGGTCCTGGTGATCAAACTCAAGTCCCTGTGTTTGCAAGGTATGCTGGCTAGTTTTGTGTGTCAACTTGACATAACCTGGAGTTATCACAGAGAAAGGAGCCTCAGTTGAGGAAACGCCTCCATGAGACACAGCTGTAAGGCATTTTCTCAGCTAGTGATCCACAGAGGAGGGCCCAGTCCATTGTGGGTGGTGCGGTTCCTGAGCTGGTGGTCTTGGGTTCTGTAAAAAAGCAAGCTGAGCAAGTCAGGGGAAGCAAGCTAGTAAGCAGCATCCCTCCATGGTCTCTGCATCAGCTCCTGCTTCCTGACCTGCTTGAGTTACAGTCCTGACTTCCTTTGGTGATGATCAGCAATGTGGAAGTGTAAGCTGAATAAACCCTTTCCTCCCCAACTTGCTTTTTGGTCATGATGTTTTGTGCAGGAATAGAAACCCTGACTAAGACACAAGGCACAAGCCCTTCACCACTTCACATTAACACTGATTTTAGATGCAACTTTTCAAGAATGTGTACTATTGCCACCGGATCCTAACACGCTAAGGAAGGCTGCGAACTTAAAAGATGAGGAGAGAAAATAATGAGCAAATAGATGCACCCATGTGGGTGATTTCAGGGAACTGACAATCATAACGTTTATTCTTCCCACTGCAAAACAGAAGGTTTAAGGAGAAGGAAAATGAAGAATAACTGTCTGGGTTTTAGAGCAATAGATTGACCAGATCAGGCTGCCCCAGAGCCTTGCCTAGCACTTATGTTCCCTTCTATTTGGTATAGGGTGGGGCCAGAAGCCTGTGTTGGGTTTCTGGCAGCACAGGGTCCCCTGTTTGCTTGCATCAGAACTGCCTCCACAGACAGGCCTTTGCCTTTCCCTGATGTGGGCTATCTGTATCTGCTGATTTACGCGGCGGCCAGAAGTCCTAATTCAAAGGGAAGATCTGGAATCCATAACAATCATCTCTAATTCTCTGGGCTATCTGAGGCAAGAAAAGAAGATTTTAGAAGACCAAAGCCCCAGGCTCTAGTTCTATGTGTGCGTCTTTTGCTGTGTGATTGTAAGACATTATTGCTCTTCTTGGAGTCTTAGGAGATCTCATCAGCTATAGTTTGGGGAAAGCAAATATCTGATTTACTTCTTTTCTTTTTTCTTTTTTACTTTTCTGCAATTTTATTTCTTCTCCATGAAAAATTATTATTGCTTCATTAAACATCCCATAAAGCTGTTAAGTACTCATTTAAGTACTAATTATTTGTTTGAATAAAGTTTTAAACTTATAATTAGGGTGATAACTATGACTACAGCACTAATACATATTGGGATTCCACTGCAAAGGGTTCAAGTGGTGAAGTTTGAGAGCAGGTGACAGAGGCTGATTAGAAAGCGATCTAGGACTACTGTGCCAGCAGGAGCGATTTGTTATCTTTTTATTGACTATTTTATGTATTTACATGTCAAATGTTATCCCCTTTCCTGGTCCCCCCTCCCTCTCATCCTTCCTCCCCCTGCTTCTTTGAGAATGCTCCCCCTCACCACCCTGGCATTCCCCTACACTGGGGCATTGAGCCTTCCTAGGACCAAGGGCTTCTCCTCCTATTGATGCCAGACAATGCTATCCTTGACTACATATGCGGCTGGAGCCATGGGTCCCTCCATGTGTACTCTTTGGTTGGTGGTTTAGTCCCTGGGAGCTCTGGGGGTACATAGCCACATAGCGTGGTGATGGGACAGCATGGGCTGGGAAGTCATATAAGGCTTTATTATTATTATTATTATTATTATTATTATTATTATTGTGGCTTTGAGGATGAACCCCATAGCTGATAGTTTATTTTCATTCCGAAGGTGCTACATTAAGTCTATTAATAGCCCAGTCACATAGGGCCTATGTCTAAATATCATAGTGTTAGGATGTTGCTCCAAGTAATTAGAGACACAGAGTTGGGGAATGAGATTGGTTGCCAGTATAGAGAATGCTCCCTCATAAAGGTAAAGTTCCATGGCAGGGGAGGCTATCAGAGTATTGTGCTTCAGTCTAGGGATGCTCTCAAGGTAATTATCTGAAACAAGAGCCTCTGTGAGATAGTGAATGGCCTTCTAAATGAGAGCGTTTGATTGTGAATTGTCTGCAGTAGACAGGGAAAGGCTGAGCTGGGTGCAGCTCTTCTGTCCTGCTGAGAAGTAAATTCTAGCCTCAGTGCTTCTTCTCTCCCTCTTCCAGTACTAGGACTGAAGCAATAGTTCATCCCTCTTCCAAGGCACTGTCAAGATCAAATGGTGGAGAGGAAGAAGAGGCACAGTGTCTTCTGCCCAGCAGGGGGAAGCTGGCTTTTTGATATTTGAATTCTTGGAAGAGAGAATACACCCTGCCGAGCTTTCTCTCCAGCTCCTGCAGACAGGAAGATGTGATAACATCGCATCCTACCCTATCCTCAGGGTGTGTGTGTGTGTGTGTGTGTGTGTGTGTGTGTGTGTGTGTGAGAGAGAGAGAGAGAGAGAGAGAGAGAGAGAGAACAAGTAATCACACAAAATACGAATAGACAAAAAATAAAAGGAAGTATAAAAGCAATTTCATAGCTTCACTTTAAGTAGAAGAGTTACACTTTACACTTCTGGAACACAGCACCAAATACATGATAGGTACAACTATTTGGTCTCTTGGGCAGAAAAGACAGCATAAGAAAGACTCTGCTTTGTAGGGATGTTTAATAATAGCCATGTTCATTCATTCAGCAGATAGGAATTGGGTATTGGAGATGTAGCCAGGGAGAGCAGAAAAAGCAGAATCGGATTGATTTGTAATGGACAGCATGCCAACTCATCGGAGGCCAAGGAGGATATAATCATGGGGTAACCCTTGCCAGGAGCATGGGGAGTAAAACACGGAGAAGAGGAGTTGCAGAGGTCTTGATGAGAGATGTCAGGATTGAAGGGAGTGGTTCCAAAGGATGCATTCATTCATTTACTCATTCACTCATTCACCAAGTCTTTGTCATCTAGCATGTACCAGGCATAATTCAAAGCAACTCAATTTCTATACTTAAGAGTGGACAAAAATAGAAAGGGACAATAAAACCAAATTAATTTAAGAGTAGTAGGGCAAACAGGAAAGGGGGATAACATTTAAAAGGAATGGTCAATCTACTCTTCTCCATTTATGGGACTGGGTTGTTTCCACTGACATTAACAATAAAATGTGTGTTCTTTTATGGCTGGGTTACCTCACTCAGTATGATATTTTCTTGGTCCACCCATTTGCCTAAGAATTTCAGAAAGTCATTCCTTTTAATAGCTGAGTAGTACTCCTAAAAGTTCAGAATACCCAAGATACAATTCACAGACCACATGAAGCTCAAGAAGAAGAAAGACCAAGTGTGGGTACTTCAGTTCTTCTTAGAAGGGAGAACAAAATACTCATGGGAGGAAATACAAAGACAAAGTGTGGAGCAGAGACTGAAGGAAAGGCCGTCCAGAGACTGCCCCACTTGAGGATCCATCCCATATACAGACACCAAACCCAGACACTATTGCAGAGGCCAAGAAGTGCTTGCTGACAGGAGCTTGATATAGCTGAGAGGCTCTGCCAGTGCTTGACAAATACAGATGTGGGTACTCACAGCCAACCATTGGAATGAGCACAGTGTCCCCAATGAAGGAATTAGAGAAAGGACTAAAAGAACTGAAGGGCTTTGCAACCCCATAGGAAGAACAACAATATCAACCACCAATCAGAACCCCCAGAGCTTCCAGGAACTAAACTATCACCCAAAGAATACACATGAAGAGACCCACGACTCTAGCTGCATATGTAGCAGAGGATGGCCTTGTTGGACATCAATGGGAGAAGAGACCCTTGGTCCTGGGAAGGCTTGATGCCCCAGTGTAGGGGAATGCCAGGGTGGGGAGGCAGGAGTGGATGGGTGGGAGGGGGAACATGTAGAAGCAGGAGGAGGGGGTTTCCAGAGGGCAAACAGGAAAGGGGGATAACATTTAAAATGTAAATAAAGAAAATATCTGATAAAAAACCAATAAAAGGTTTATTTCATAATGATACTGAATGAGGTATGCATGAAAACAGCCCTGTTTGAGCAGGTATAACAATGCTGATGACTTGACCATCATACATCCTGGCCACCTGACCCTGATGGCCCTTACTGCTGGTCCCATTTTCCCTAATGCCAAGGTTCCACCATTTATCCAAAGTGTCTCTCATTCTCGATTCTAGAATCTTATTCTGTGTCGGTTACTTATGTCAGCTGTCACCTCATTT
Organism: Rattus norvegicus; assembly: GCF_021556685.1. Classification (NCBI taxonomy): domain Eukaryota; kingdom Metazoa; phylum Chordata; class Mammalia; order Rodentia; family Muridae; genus Rattus; species Rattus norvegicus. The sequence continues at coordinate 49,929,534 of NC_141541.1, read as the reverse complement.
TCTGTTTCACTAGGAACCTGGAACCCAGCAGTGTTCATCTCAGCATGAGTCACCTCAGACCTGCCACATGGACTTTCCACTCTGATCACCGACTCTCTCTACTTGTTAGTCTCCGACCATCCCTCACCAGCCCTTTGGTTGTCCTTGCATATGGCCGTTTAATCTCCTGCTGATGGGCTCAAGGACTTGCCCTGTCCTGGTTACCCACAATTTCAGTTATCCATTGCTATGTACCAAGCACCGCAAAAGTGGGGGCTTTAAACACTGCCATCCCCCTGTTGGCAAGGTTACACGAGGTTCCAGCAGTTGTAATCACTGCTATTCAGGTGATGCCTAGTCTTTGTCCACATGTGTGGTGTTCTGTGAGAGAGAAGGCTGCAGATGGGTTCTTTTTCATCTTTATGCATTCTCAGGGCTTTTTCTCTCTTATATGGTAGGTGAGCTTTTTTTTTTTTTGGACCCCTCCCAAAGTAGTGTTCACAAAGAACAAGTTCTCTCTTTATCTTAATTTTTGTGCATCTGTATTTATCTCTGTGTGTACATTTGTATATGGGTGTACATGAATGTAGAGGCTGGAGGACAAGCTTGGGTGTCGTCCTCAGAAACGCCATTGACCGACTTTGACATAGTCTCAGACTTGAATGCGTACCAGTTTGGCTAAACTGGCTGGCCACTGAGCCCTGAGATCTGCTGTTACCTAGAGTCCCTTTGTTCCCTCCGAATTGTTGGGATTCTAAGTGTGTGCTACAGCACATGGGGATCAAACTCAAGTCTTCATGCTGGCAAAGCAAGAACTTTATCTCTCTCTTTGAGACCAAATGCTTGAAAAAGCTCTGCCTATAAATTGTACAGTGCTATCTTCCTCCTCTAGAGATCAAACCAGGCAGAGGCCAGGGAAGAGTCAGGGAAGGAAAAATAGACTCTATTTCCGCTGCTCAGGGCTTGGTGGGGGTGGGTGGATGGGTATCTGCTCATACTTTAATTCTATGCACCTATTCATATCGAAGTTGGGAGTTTCTTTTTTATGTGTTCATTGGAAGCTAAACTGACTCCTGATATCCTGTGGTGTGCTGTCCTGTGCTGTGCTGTCCTGTGCTGTGCTGTGCTGTGCTGTGCTGTGCTGTGCTGTGCTGTCCTGTGCTGTGCTGTCCTGTGCTGTGCTGTGCTGTGCTGTGGTGTGCTGTCCTGTGCTGTGCTGTGCTGTGCTGTGCTGTGCTGTGCTGTCCTGTGCTGTGCTGTGCTGTGCTGTGCTGTGCCGTGCTGTCCTGTGCTGTGCTGTGCTGTGCTGTGCTGTGCTGTGCTGTGCTGTGCTGTCCTGTGCTGTGCTGTGCTGTGCTGTGCTGTGCTGCGCTGCGCTGTGCTGTGCTGTGCTGTGCTGCGCTGCGCTGTGCTGTGCTGTGCTGTGCTGTGCTGTGCTGTGCTTGGCTCATCCCCTAATAGCACTGCTATGCTGAAAGAGCCACGTTGTGGCATGTCCTTTGTTATGATATGTAATGTAGCACTTTTATCTACTCTACTGTGGTAGATATGAAATACATTTTCTGGATCTTTCTTTAAAGGAAGTAAAGGTATAAACTAAGGGCTTATACTAAAGCTAGGAAAAAGCCCCGCCCCCTTTTTCTGATAGAAAAGTCTAGAGAATACAGGCCTAGCAACATCCTATAGAATCATCTAACATATGCCCTTTCTCGTAAAAGTGTATAGAAGATGATGTATAGAGTAGCTGTATAGAGTAGTGTATAGAGTAGCTGATGTGAGACTACAGTTGCCCATGCTTATGCCAAGGGTATAGCATATGAGCACAAAAGAGTAAATAGCTTAGATGCTATCACATATTCTTTGATTCTATCAGAATATTTGACAAAGCAGTTTCAGGCTTACAGGTATTGTGAACATGGTTGATCTGGGTCCATATGTGATAAAGTTGAGGGTTTGTGATGGTTATTATTAACACCAAACTTGACAGAATCTAGACTTGTCTGATTTATAGACTTCTGGGCATGCCATGGGTTTATATCTTGATTACACTAGGTGAAGTTAGAAGAGCTGCCCATTGTGGGTGACACCATCCCCTGATTAGGATTATGGCTTTCAAAGGTAGAGAAAGGGAGTGGAGCAGCATATATCCACGCCTCTCCACTCTTTGACTGATGCCATGTGACCAGGTGTCCCAGGCTCCTGCTGCTACTGTGACCCCACCATCATAACTGATGATAATGTAGGACCGTGACACAGAATGAACCTTTTCTATCTTAAGTTGCTTTTGTCAGGGTATTTTATCACAGCAATGGGGAAAGAAACTAAAGGAGGCCTGAGAAAGTTCTACACTGCCAGGCCATGCATGATAAATCTCAAAGGAACAGATATTAGGGAATCAAAATATGGATAAAGCACAGGGATCATAGAGTGGAAACATTTGAACTGATGTCACGGACTATGTTGTATTCATCCTTGGAACTATCAACCTTTACATCATCCAAATCCTCAGGATCACCCAGAGCCTGTTAAACCAAAGATTGATATCTCCTCCCCATTGGGACTCTGAATGGGTCTAGGCAAGAACTTGAAGACAGGATTTCTAACATGTTTCTAGATGCTTCTTGATGCCATTGGTCCCAAGGACCATGTTTTGAAATCCATTGGCTTTGTGATTAGAAGCAGAGGGGAAATGAATGTCATTGATGTTGAGTTGACTAAGACCCTGAGAGGCTAAGATCCTCAATTGTCAATCAACACAAGCTTAAGGTGCTGATGGAATAGGAACAGGTACTCAGTGTTTCAAGGGCCAACAACTCATCAAGGGTTGAATGAGAGCTGTGGAGAGGGAGGTCTATCTGCCACAGCTACAGAACAAATGCCCTGCAAGGTGGTTGAAAGGAAGTGTAATTGTTCATGAATGGGGACTGGAGAAGAAAAATCAGCTTCTTTGAGGTGGATATGGGGGAAGCAGTTTGAGATTCATTGTATAATTAAGGGAAAGTTGTGTTTCTGTTTAGGTGGTGGGTGGAAAGAATGCTTGGGTAAGGGCCTGTGGCTCCATGAGAGTGTATTCATTAAACAGGACAGAATTCCACAGCACACTGAAGAAGAGGTTAGGGGAGAGAGAGAGAGAGAGAGAGAGAGAGAGAGAGAGAGAGAGAGAGAGAGAGAGAGAGAGAGAGAGAGAGAGGTGCGAGTGGGATTGACTGAATGGGGACAAGGAGAAAGAAGCCAGGTATGTGGGGCAGGTACGTAAGCGGGAGCTGTAAGTATGAGGATTGAGGGCAAGGTTTGTGGGATCCAGACTGTGTTAGTCACCTAGATATTCTACTTCCATGGAAGGAATCTGAAGGTCCCATCTGCTGTGTTATGTCTGTCGATGCCTATTTTTGCTTTGGTAATGGCTTCTTAGTGTTTTACTATCATAATGGTGATTGGTATATGGGGTTATACCAAAGGGTGATATAAGGTAGACAGGGGAAGTTGCGAGGAAGGACAAGAGGATGGCCTGAGACTACATCTAGAAGGGTTTGTTTTTAGCCAGAGGGCTTTGATGTACAGACAGTGCAATAGACAGTGCATGTGGTCCCCACCTTCCTCCATCCCTCCCCCCCACCTCTCTGTGTGTACAAGTATATGTAATATGTTGAAATGGTTGGCTTGCACAATTGATACCCTTTATTTTAGCATTGCTGCATACTATGGTTTGTGTCTGACATATGGCATTGCATTAAGAGCTATGAAAAGAGAACGTTAGACTTAAACGTCAACAGGGGGACTGGAAAGATGGCTCAGTTAAGAGCCCTTGCTGCTTTTGCCGAGGACTAAAGTCAGTTCCTAGCATTCACAACCATCTTTAATTCTAGTTTCAGGGGCTCTGACCCTCCTATTCTGGCATCTGTGGACGAATATGTGCATGCGCGCGCGCACACACACACACACACACACACACACACACACACACACACACGCACACACGCACACACACGAATAGAAATAAAACAGATCTTTAAAAAGAGAGAAAATATACATTGTTTTAAAAAGTCAAAGTCATTAGGACAGAGAAGCCTCTTTGAAGTGGACACATTTGTCCCTCTGGTGGAAAGGTCACAGAACTAAGAATCAAGATTCTTTTCTTCACCGTATTTGCAGTTTGGTAACATATAACTTCATGGCTTCTAAGCTTCCAGCATGCAATTGGAGACTGTCTTATGGAGTGGAAAGAGAGTGGCTTCGAAGTTATATACGTTGTTGTAATCTCAGTCCTATTCAGTCCAGCTGGATTGGAAGAGGATCTTCAACTCCTCTGTAAATGAAAAAAATAAAGGAGGAAGAGGAATAAAAGATAATTAACCCTGTAGGACTGTGGCTACGATTGGATGAGCAATATACAGGAAGTCCTCAGCACCTCCCTGGGACGATACAGAGCCTCAGGAACAAGTTTGTTCTTCCCTGTGCTCTGCTTTGATTTGTGTCACTCTACAAATTGTTCTGGGAGGTCATGGGACTGTTCCAGTGTGAGGCCCATGGGCGTAGGGAAGCAGGTGCATCCTCGTAGCACACTTTCCGGCCGTTGGAGGAGTGGGTTCCTTGTTCTGCAGGAAAGTTACCTGTACTTAACCAGCTCCCTTTTCATGCTGCATGGCCTTTTTCATGCAGTGTGTGTGTCCTTTTTCATGCACTGTGTCCTTTTTCATGCACTGTGTCCTTTTTCATGCAGCTTATCCTATTTTATGCTGTACATGTTTGCAAAGTAAGACTTGAATGTTCTAGAAAGAGTAGGCTGCTCAGAAAAATCAAGGTTGTGCTTCTCCATATGGACACATGTTCAAGTATGAGATCATGATGAGGAGTTTCTTGCCAAGTCTCCCTTCTGCCTGGACAGTTGTTTTGAACCAGAGAGTCCTGGCAGCTCCTGCTGTACACACTTCTCCCTATCGGCCCCAGAGGTGAGGTATATGGAAAACTTACAGTTTATTTTCCTGCTTCCTCTCTTTTGGGAAGCCCCTTATGAGAAAGTGAAAGGCCTATATTTATAGCATCTAACACTTCTTGGCAAAGGCTAGTCAGGAGTAACTCTTGTGACATTGTAAATTCTTCAAAACTGTGAAGAAAACACCATTTGTGGCATGCCTTGTATATGATTGCTAAACTTTGACATCATCTTGACTGGGCTTAAGCTCACTTGGAAGACACCTCTGGGCATGTCTGCAAGGGCTTCTCCAGAGGGCTTTACTTGAGGAAGTAAGACTCAACCTAATATAGACAACACTGTCTCGTGGGCTGCATATAAAGGGGATGGGAGGAGGAAACCAGATGAGCACTAGAATACCTCACTCAGGTTCGTTTCTGTAGATGCGAAATAACAGCTACTTCAGGATCCTGCCTCTTTCCTCCGATGATGAACTGAATCCGTCCAACCTTAAGCTAAAACAGCCCTCCCTTCTTTAAATCCCCTTTGCCAGGTATTTCATCACAAGGTGAGGAAAGCAGACAATACACTGCCTATGCTTTGAGCCTCTCGGACGAACTCAGGTGGTACCCATTAAAATGAACTGAGGTGGTAGAGACGGATGGAGTCATGCTATCTTCTGTTTTCACTTCCTACTTTAGGAACACTGAGAGTTGACCTACTATTCTAGTGTTTGCGAGGGGCCTGGAAAGATGGCTCAGAGGTTAAGGGTACCTACTCCTCTTCCAGAGGATCAGGGTTCAGTTCTCAGCACCCATGTGAGGTGGCTTACAACTGCCTTTATCGCTAGCTCCAGGGGACATGATAGCTTCTTCCGGCTTCCAAGGGCATCTGCACTCACATGCACAAGATTACATACAGACGCACATGCCTACACATCATTAAAAATAATTAAAATAACCATAAAAAAATCTCCACCAAACCAGGTAAAATGCATATTGAGGTTTGGGGACTACAATAGATTGTAGACACAAGAAGGAAAAAGCTTTCTTACATGTTTAAGTTGAAGATAAAACAAGGAGCCAGTTAGCTAACATCCTTTTCTTTAACATGTAAATAGAGAAACAGTTAACACACAACCTGCTTTAAACCCAGGACCATCTTATTTTGTTTCTATTTTAGATTTATTTGAGTTAGCCACTGCAGGCCAGGAGAGTAGAGTTATGGGCACGAAGGAATGACTTCAACCTGTGTTCCAGTGGACAGTTTTTAAAGTCTGTCTGTTGCCTTGAATCTGGTGGATGCTGTCTGTTTAGATGGAAGTCAGGGCTCTCTAGGGGAACATGGAAGAGTCTAGAGGTTATCAACGTAGACTTATTTAGAGTTTGAAGTAGATTCCTCATTTCTACCCACACCCTCTTTAGCCTGACATGCTTTTCCATCAAGAGAAGCTAAGTGTTTTCCCTAGTGATATACCCATTGTGACATCCCATGTCCTTCTTTTGAGGGATGTATAACTGCTTGGCTGAGTGCACAAGAGACAGTGAGCCAAGTACCAGCCAGCAGCCCCCATGGCTCTCGGCTTCTAGAACCCAGATGTAATGTGAGCAGCTCTTTTATGCTTCCCCCTGCCATGATGAACCATAGGTTCAGGGCATGAGCCCAAGTAGACTGTTTCTCCCTTAAATTGTTTTTGTCAGGCGGTTTGCTGACCTTCGAAATTGCCAACACCACAACCTTGCCACGTACAAGGCTCATAGTATAGATCTGAGCAATCGAGTAAATAATACATATCACTAGAATTTTTTAAAGACATTTTTTGGGTTTATTAGTTTCTGTTGGGCAGAATTCATAGCCGTGACTGTGGGTTTGACGTGCCTGTCTGACATGCAGGTGCTCCTTAACCCTGGTCTTCCCCTACCTTTGTCCTTTTGCTTCCAGGTTAGTTTATGGGCCCGGTGAATGAAATGATCTCACAAGAATCCATGGTAGCATTTGGAAGGTGAACCTTGTCTTCTGTCTTGTGGACTCTGCTTCCAGAACAGGCGGCTTGCTTCAAGAGAACCCAATAGTTCACCCCCAAGTCTCAAAGGTGCTTGGAATCAGCCAGGTTTCAGAGTAGGTTCAGATCAATCCCAAGAAGGGGGAAGCAGGCAGACCCATTAGTTATTGTCCTAGGATTCTTTGCTTTGCACAGTCCAGCAAAATTTCTTTCTTCTATGACTATTGCGAAAGAGTGGGGGTGATGGAGATAGAAGAGTTGGCCATGAATATTTAATCATGCCAAAACAGGAGCATATTATTTAGATAAACTACTTAATAGCAACACTAGCCCCTCCTTAGTGGGGGGTAGTGGGGATGCTGTCCCAACAGCCCAGCTCCAGTCTTATGCATGCTTTAATCTTGGTTTCCTTTGAGGGGCTCCCATCTCTCCATCAAACTGCATCTCTAATTTAAACAGCTGTTAATAAGGGTTAAATCTGCAGGCTGAGCAGGCCCTTCACTCGTTACTTGCAAAGGGGAGGGGGGAATCAATGGAGCAGGAAGCCGGAGGGGCGTCCATTTTGAAAAGGCGTAATGAATTACGTTTCCTTAGTAAAGCTGGCAGCCTCCAGTCCAGCTCCTACAGCCTGCCTTTCACATACCCAAGCCCTCTGTGACACATCAAATTTAATGAGACTGCACAGATCTCAAATAAGGAAGCGGAGCGTTGTTACTACTGCTGCCTGGGCACTTTATTAAGGAGGATCGGAGAGAACTCTCTGGCTTTAAAAAGAGCCCTTAAAGGTGAAGGATATTTTGGCATGAGTGGAGGGAGGTCTCTGATTGCCATGGTTCAGGTCCCCTCTGGAGCATTTTAACAACCCAAGTTCAGTGTGAGCTCTGGTATCACAGCATTAGCAAACAGATCCTCAAACCTCAGGACCACTACGACCAAGAGGATTGTGGTAGGTAATTAGGAAGGTTTTGATTTAGGCTATCCCCCCACCCTAAGGCCATTAGAAGCACACAGGGAGAAGCCAGTAGCTGTCATCCAGGTGATGAATCATCTTGCTAACCATATTTTCCAAATCGATAAATAAATCACTTGTTTGGCCAGTGGGGCTGCACTTAAGCAGACGGTAGAGGGAACATCTTGACAAGGATAGAATCCAGTATTTTTGTTGTAGGTTTAAGAGACAGAGCATTACCCAGATACCAAGAGACCTCACTTCATGCGTTGTTCTTGTTTGTAATTCATAAAGCTTAAGAGAGAAAATACTCTAACCTGGGTCTTCAGTGGACTCGTTCACAGTACGAGAAGGGTGAGGGTAAGCTATGACTTGACTCCAAGATTTAGATTAGAGTTCAGGTCAGTTTCAGAGAACAAACAAACAACCAAACAAACAAAAATGGTGATCATGACTGGCGATCTGCCAAGCCAAGAAAGTTTGTGACAGGCGTGTGCATCTCCAGAGAAAAGATTTTCATTTTCTGGCGTCCAGAACTTTTTTTTTTTAACCTCCTAATCAGTGTTAAGATTTTTTTCTCTCCTTTACCCTATGTGAGGGGAAAAAAATCTAAAATCAAATAAAACAAAAGATTGTTAACCTTTATATTAATCTGTAGTCATTTGCCAGACACACGGACTGAGTGGATCACGGTCCTGACATTGACAGGAGCATGCTAAGAGCCCAGAGTGCCAAGCCATAATGGATTTTGATCAGTACTGAGTGACATTGGGCACAGTAATGAATAACCAAAAGCAGGCACGCAGTGGGAGTAGTATTAACGGCCACTGACACACTGACATACTCTGTGTTGTAGAAATGGTCATGGTCATTTCACAGACAGGGACTCAGAGCATAGCAATGGGTTTGAGGCCACCTTGCTAGTGAGAAGTAGAGCCAGGCCTCTATATCCATTCTTCCTCCTACAAAGTCTGAACTCCTAATCACAGTTTGCATGTTCAAACCCTAATCTTTTTAAAAAGCCTTCTTTGGGGCTAGAGAGAGTGAGAGAGAGTTTAGCAGTTAAAGAGCATTTGTTTCTCTTACAAAAGATAGAGTTTGGTTTCCAGCATCCATGCCGAGTGGCCTACAATCATCTGTTACGCAAGCTCCAGGGGGCTATGGCGCCCTCTTCTGGTGTCTGTTGGCACCTGCATGTATATGCGCATACACCTACAGATAGACACACATACACACTATACAAAAGACTGGAAAAACAAAAAGAAATCAATAAAAAGTATTCTTTGTGCTTTGGTGGAGCAAAAATCAATCACAGTTATTGATATAGGAAAAAATTTTTGCCCTCCTCCCCTATCTTAGACCTGGGCTTTTCTTCGACCAGCCCTCTAACCTCATCTTTTAGCCTGCATTTGATGGATTTGCATTAGAGTTCCTGGTTCAGTTTCATTCCCTATTCACACTGACTTCTCTTCAAAGCCATCACATCTTTCCCTTCAGTTTTCCACTTTGAGAGTTACTTTGGCCATCTTCCTCTATCCATTGATTAGGTAAAGCAGGAAGCTGAACCATGAGAGGCCCAGAATTCCTAATTGGGAATACAAAGGAGCAAAGCCATCGGGCAGGTCTAGATTACTTTGCTTCTCTGGAGCACAGAGGCCCAGAAAGAAAAATAGCTCAAAGGAAGAGCAAAGAGAGTCCATGTGGACGTGTAGAAATGAGATCTAGAGAATGGGTCAGAGAGGGCAGCACAAGCAACATTTTAACATGGCAACCCTATTGCCTGAGTACTTTGAGGGTGAACAGTGAAATGGTACTCTTAGGTCATTGCCGACAATATCTTGTTTTCTTTCCTTTGGGGAATTAACATGGATTCTTTATCCAGAAAAGTTCCAGGAAGTCCTGCCAAAGCGATGAAGTCATCTCTTTTGTCCACTCAACCTCTCTGGCTCTTTGTGTTGGTTCACAGTCTGGCTTCGTCTTAGGTAGACAGAGATAGCTCACACTCCGCGTTTTCAATTTACTTATTTAAAATCTCGTTTGCTTTGTGTCTTGGGTGCTGCATCGTGTCTCTCTGCTGTGCCCACCTCTGTGTTTGGAAGCTTCAGCTGTGTTAGGACTTGTCTGCTGTGCTGTCTCTTCTGGCTTTTGCAGCACGTCATGTTTTATCCTCACTGCCAACTTGACTGGATTTAGAAACACCAAGAAAACACAGCTCTGGGTTTGTTTGTGAGAGTGTTTCCAGAATAGTCTAACGAAAGAGGGAAGGGCTGCCCTAGCTGTAGATAGCTTCACTTCAGGAGCTGGGTTCCTGAACTGCACAAGAAGAAAAAAGTAAGCTATGCACCTGAATGAATTTCTCTTTGCTTCCTGACCGTGGGCATAGTGCATCCAACTGTCTCATGTTTTTTCCTACCATGCCTTTCCTGACGTGTGGACTGTATGCCTCTGACTCTGAGACAGAATAGGCCCTTTTGACATTAAGTCACTTTGTGTCAGGTATTTTGACACGGCAATAAGAAAAGTAAAAAAAATAACCTATAAAACACAGAAACAAACACTATGTACACAGTCCATTTCCCCCAGACAAGCCTTCTTTGGTATAGTCTCTGAGTCTTCTCAGAGATGCCCTTCTCTTGCCCACCTCTATTCTGATCTCAGCATCAGCTCTTGTAGTCATCAGTCGGTCAGTAGATGAAAGCAGACTTAGTCTTAGTCAGCTTGGGACTAGAAAGCTCTCTAAGATCAAAGCAATTAACCACAGTGGATTGCAGGAAGACCCCTCATCTACTTAAAGCTGGGGGTAGATCTACTTCTGAGGTACAGATAGAAATACACAGAGATCTGAGACGCCCTTCAGAAATACCCCAACAGCTACCAGCAAATGCGTGCCACATAGAGTCTACAACAGCAGCACCACCTTACCTCAGAATATCGGGCTGACCCTGTGGGGCTTTTTTATTTTTGTTTGTTTGTTTTGGTTATTGTACTGGTTAGTTATTGATACAACTAGAATCACCTGGGAAGAGGGAGTCTGAATTGAAGAATTACCTCCATCAGATTGACCTGTAGGCATGTCTTTTGGGGGGTGTTTTCTTGATTCATGATTGGTGTAGAAGAGAACAGATCATTGTGTGGTTGGTGTGAGCCCTGGGTAGATGGTTCTGAATTATATAAGAAATCAAGATGAGCAAGCCTTGGGAAACAAACCAGTAAGCAACATTCTTCCATGGTCTCTGCTTCAGTTCCAGCTTCGAGTTTATCCCCTGACGTCCCTTTGGGATGGATTGTGACTTGGGCATTGTGAGATGACATAAACCTTTTTTTCTCCAAGTAGCTTTTGGTGAGTGTTTTTATCACAGCGATAGAAATCAAAGCAACATATGCACAACTATGAATGTGAAACCATTGGCTGTGGCCTAGTAAAAACCAAACACCCAGCATTTGTTCACCTTTGTGGCTTCTGCATAGTACCATACTCACGCACAAACCTCCTTTCTCATACTCAGAGGTACATGATCTGGGCCCCAGACAGAGGAAGGCGAATATTTGGGGCTCTCTTTTCATAATAATAGGTGTAGATCCGGCCATAGCACCAAGATCTGCAACGGAACGCTATCAACTTACTTCACCGCTGGCTTCTTGCAGACTCGTCGTCACTGTCTAAACTGGAAATGTCTTGTGGTTCTTTAGACTTGAAAGTATATTCCTCATTGTTAATTGTGTGTCCACTGTGTGCAGAGCTGGGAATGTATGCTACACGGTAGACAGAAGGGTAGGAAAAACCACTGTTTCTTTTACTTTCAAGGTTCTAGCAAACACAGACACTGTACTGTAAACTTGACTCGTGCAGCCCCCACCTTGTGGGATTAGAGGGGAGACGGTGGGGGACTAGGCCTGTTCGTTAAGTGCCTGATACACAGAGAGTATTTAGCAACTGCAACCATATCCTGACTGAGAGTGCATATGAATGACGGATGTGACAAGCTCATTGAAGACAAACTCCATGAAATCCTTCTTTGTTGAAAGCCTTTGAAAATCCACAAGCTCGATAAGGAGTCCATCAGTCCAGACAGCAGAAGGCTCTAGATAGTGAACAAATGATTTCTCAGTGAGTTGGACTTGTGAAAAATATTCAAAGGTGTAAAAGTTCCATTAGGTACTGCACTTGGAATAACTGAGGCAGTATCTTGAGAGTCACTCAGTCCAAAAGACTCAGAGAGCTAAGGTGCTCCTTAAGTGTCTTCTATGGCAACAGTCGTTCCTATGACTGGGACTCCTGACAAGCCTAGTGGGTTCTCTGAGAGGTAAATTCAAGAGTAGTTAAAAAGAAGTGGCAAAGCCAAGCAAAGCACCCAACTAGAAAAAAAAATGCCCAGCACCAATGCTAGCTGGCAGCCAACGAAACAACTTGGCCGTGGTGCACATAGCCAGGAAAAAGTCTCCAGAAGGACATTCATAAAGGTACCTGGGGATGACTGGCCAGTAAGCAAGCACCCTTTGATACTGAAGGGTTGTACTTGAAGTCTGAGTTTGATGCGAAGACTGGGACAATACTGGAATGGGGATTCTCTTTTAACTCTCTGAAGACACTTCAATAAATAGAGTGAAGAGGTACTAGGGAGAGAATTCTGTTCTCTGGGTAGAATCGGCCGAACCACGGCTCCTCTCCACATCTTGCCATCTCTCGTTACATTAGCTCCATTGGTGATGGAGCGTCTCTGAACAAGATCCAGGGGCTCCCAATTGGCTTTCCCACAACCTCCTGAGAAAGTGAAAGAAAAGAAAGACAGAGGCTTGCCTTGTACCTCAATGGTAAAGTACTTGACTAATGTGTGGGAAGCCCTGGGTCCAATTCCCAATTGAGGAAAACAAAAGCAAGCAAACAAACCAACAAAAAAGAAACAGAAACGAAGAAGACAGGAAGTCAGGTAGGCAAGCAACAGGCTGGGAAGTGGAGGGGCAGGAGGAAGGGATCTGAACCCAGGCAATAAGGCATTTTAGTGACATGGAACACAAACCCGGGAAGGAGAAGTTGAAGGTTCACAGTCTAAGCAGAGTGTACAAGCTAATAGTGCCAAGTGGTTAGAAAGATCGTGAGGCCAAGGTCAGTTGGTTTGGTGTCTGCCGGGGGAGGCAGCATTGAATTCAGGCATTTCAATCTGCAGCTCCACGTGAACTCAAATAAATCAATGTAAACTAGTTGTGGTCAGACCAGGGCTGTGTGTCAGACAGCCCTCCCTCCCATTCCCCTGGGTCCCACCTGACCCTTCCTTCCCCAAGCAGGTCAGGGAAGGAATGTAAGTGGAATCTGCTAAGACTGGAGCTCTTCCAGGGGGAACAGAACTTAGAGCTGTGCAGGAAAGGGCTCAAGAGATGCTTGGGAAGGCACAGGGTCAGCAAGTCAAGGGAACGTTACCCACCATGGTTCGGAAGCTAGCCCTGACTCTAGGAACTCAGACCCGCTTTGTTGTTTTCTCTCAGAGTTCATTTCCTTTCCTCCCCCAGCTACCCCCTTCTTTTTGTTTGATCCATTCTGTTTCTCGACAGAGTGGGCACAGAGGATAGTCAGGGGAAGTCCTAAGGAGTAACTCAGGACTCTACCTCCCTTGGAAACAGGCAAATAATTCCAGATTCCAAAATGGCTTTGATGAGATTCGTCATGGAGGGTCACATGACTTTGCCAGAGAAGGTCTTTTGTCTTTCTCCTCAGGCCTAGGTTTCCCTTTTCTAGATGCAAGTCCGAGCAGAGACAGTTTCAAAGATGTTTTTGGGAAGAATTAGAGAAGTGGACTTATTCTTAAATTATCCAACTAAAGGAAGGTTGTATTACGAGATTGTAGTCAGTCATGGCTGGGGAGATGGCTTAACTAATAAAATGACTGCCAGCTTAGGGCGAGGGCATGAGTTCAGATCCTTAGCACCCATGTGGAAAAGCCAGGTACACTGGTGCATGCTTCCAATCCTAGGTCTGAGGATGTAGAGGTAGGAGGACTCTCTTGGGATTGCTGTTCTCCCACCCTAGCCAAGCCAATGTTAAGCAGGTTTGCTGAGAGACCCTACCTCAAAAAAAGAAAAAAAAGGCATGTGTAGTTTATATACCTGTATACATGTGGCCATGCATGCACACATGCACAGCTCCCCCCACCACAGAGAGAGAGAGAGAGAGAGAGAGAGAGAGAGAGAGAGAGAGAGAGAGAGAAGAAATAAGAGTGTTTCCAAATCCTTGTAATTCCCAGAAGTGGAAGTAGAAAGATTGGAACTTCAGGAGTTGAGTATCATCCTAAAACACATAGGAAGTTCAACTAGCTAGCCTGGTCTACATGAAGCCCTGCCCCAACAAAACCATACAAGGGGAAGACTAGGAAATAAGGGTTGGAGTTCAAAAGGGGGGATAACAAGGAGAGAAAGGAAGGAGAAGTGGCAGAACTGAGCGTAAGTTGTGGGCCTGTTGATGAGAAAAACAACCTCTGACTTAATGGAAAGATGCAGCGCGGAGCATGGTTTGCGCCTCGACTTCTAGTGTGGTTATTTTGTTGAGCCCTAGCTAACACAAACCTGAAAGTTATCTTCCATGTTGTTCTCATGAGGAAAAGTCGGTTAAACTCTTTTTATTCTCTCTTACACAGTCTAGAACTGTACGCACTTAGGACAGACACATGTGGCTGGTAGTGGGAAGTACCCTGAGACGTGCTTTATGTATGCAGACATAGGACTACAGGTGCATTCCTGCCCCTGGGTGAATTTCTCTGTAAATTTCTGAGCTCACAGATGGTTGCACCATCAAGCATAAATGAATTCACCAGATAAAAATGACCAGAACTCCCCAGGGTAAATGCCTCTACAGTGTTCTAACTTCTCCACAATACTGCACGAAGACAGAAGACAGAGAAAGGAGTGTGGGAGAATGTCTCCCAGTCATGAAGGGAGCACCTAACATGTGGGACAAAGTGGGCCAGGAACCCTTTTATATTTAATCTGACAATTTGTCTTCTTTAATCCCTGCCTTTAGAATAGGGTTTCAACATACTGTGCAATTGAGACAATCCCTTCTGGTAAAGTGTCTTAGAAAGAGACCATTTCTAGTTGAAAAGCCAGCTGTGAGGAACTGGAAGGCACACAGCTGCAGACAGCTGGGCGGGGAGGACTGGTACTGAAATGGGATCCCGGGAGAAGTGAACTCGGGTTTGCAGGCCCCCGAGGCTGTCGGCATGAAGACTTGTCAACACAGAGGCAAGGCATCTATTCCTGTTTGGTCAAGGCTTCCTTCTTCTCAGTTACCAGATAGAACCAAACCAAGAGATCCCAGAGCGCTTAAGGACCAGAACAGAATGACCTGTTATAATAATTCACACACACACACACACACACACACACACACACACACACACACACACAGAGGTAGACAAACAGACCACACAGACAAGCTCACATATAAAGGTATACAAATACTGACACATATGGTCACACAGATACACACAGACACATAATGACCAAAGACACACACATGTTAGCACACAAACACAAACACACATAGAGACACATGCAGACACACACACACATGTTGGCACACAAACACAGACACACACACACACAGACACACAGAGAAAGAGACAGATATACAAACACAAACACATGTAGACATTCACACAGACACAGTTACATCCAGCTACACATACACATAGACACAGATGCAAACACACACACACACACACACACACAGACAAACAGACCACACAGACAGGCTCACATATACAGGTACACAAATACTGACACATATGGACACACAGATACACACACAAACACATAAAGACCAAAGACACACACACATGTTGGCACACAAACACAAATGCTTACAGAGACACATACACACACACACACACACACACTCACATGTTAGTACACAAACACAGACACACATACAGACCCACAGAGAAAGAGACAGATATACAAACACAAACACAAGTAGACATTCACACTGACACAGTTACATCTGGCTACACACACACACACACACACACCCTTAACTCCCTCTGATTTGCAGAGTAGACTCTCTCCCAACCTAGAAGATGCCCCTTAGGAACTCCAGCAGGAAAAGATTAAAATGCTTTAGGGTCAAAGCTTTTTGCAAGAGAGCATTTGACAGAGCTAAAGGTAGCCTTGTTCCAACTGCTAGTAAAATATTTGCCCCAAGCGCCCCTAAGTTGTACACACAAGTTTACTAAAGAAAACATGTCTCTTTTGCAAACATGATTTTCCCTTATGGGAATCTTACCATCATGATTCTAATGGGTAGCATAACACAAATAGTATTCTCTGTTTGAGCCTTTGCTTTGGACTTCTATGGCCACTGAGAGCATTTTTTTACACTTACCAATCTATCCTACCTGTGCCTCAGGGATACAGCCACCTCTTGTTATTTAAGAAGTGTCTGAAGAAGCCATGATACTTAAACTCATCAGGTAAGTGTGGCTATGCTGGGGTTGACAATCAATGTCAGGTTTAGGGACCGGAGACTCAGGCTACAGACCAGAAATGCATTTGGGAGCTGTGGGCTTGAAGGAGCAGCAGAGTGTAAAAAGGAAGGCTTGTAAAATAGATCTGAGGAAGGCTTCTGACAGTAAGAGGGAGAAAAAGACTGAGAGCACCTCTTCTTCATAGCCGGCCATGTGGAACTTCTCTGAGGGTCTATCTTCTGAGGCAAGGGAAATGGCCTACCACCTAGAAGACAGGAAATACCGAGGCTGCCCACTGGTATAATGCATGCATCTTGAGACCTTGCTGGATAAATCACTGCATTTGAACTTTAGGAAGGATGTCCGCCACTCATCTTGTTGCTGTGACAAAGTACAACATAAAGGCTTAAAGTTTCAGAGGGCATAGTCCAGCATGGTGACAACATGCGTAGTTTGTGGCACTAAGAACACGTGATGCTGTCCACATGGTGTAGATCAGGAAGCAGCCAAAACCAGGCTGGAACCAATGGCGGGTATAATGTTCAAAGGCTGGCCAGTACCGATCAACTTCCATGAGCAGAGAGATTTAAAACGCTTCTATAATATTTGTTTGTTTGTTTGTTTGTTTGGTGTGTGTGTGTGTGTGTGAGAGAGAGAGAGAGAGACAGAGAGAGAGAGAGAGAGACAGAGACAGAGAGAGAGAGAGACAGAGAGAGAGAGAGAGACAGAGAGAGACAGAGACAGAGACAGAGAGAGAGACAGAGAGAGAGAGAGAGAGAGAGACAGAGAGAGAGAGAGAGACAGAGAGAGAGAGAGAGAGATTGAGGTCAGAGGATAACTTGCAGGAATCAGTTCTCTCTCCTATCTATGAATCCTAGGGATTGAATTTAAGTCCTCAGACTCGGCAACCAGCTCCTTGATCTGCTGAGCCCTCTTGCTGGCCTGCCTTTCCTGTTTTTGATGATCCAATCCTGATGGTTTTATTTGTTCTGTTCTTCTGAACTGCAAAGTGGATCCCATTATGAGTTTTCTCATAGAAGATGGTCATCTCCAACCATGTGGAATTTATTGAAAGCCATGTGGGCAATGCCAGTAACGAGGGGCCAAACAAGCATTTGTTTGGATGGGAGTTCAAGAGAAGGATGCTGTCATTTTTATGCAGAATAGTTCCATGAGTTGTCAGGTAGGGTGACATGCACTTGTAATACCAGCACAAAGGAAACTAAAGCAGATGGAGCTCATGTTCCAAGCTATACAAGAGACCCCCATCTCAGGAAACAGACGCATTCCTGAGAATATGCCCAAAGGAGTATAAGTCCACATAATAAAGAGATAGCCCACATATGTTTATTGTGTCAGTATTCATAGCTGCCAACTTACAGAATCAACTTAGGAGTCTGTCACCAGCTGAATGTAGAAAGGAAATGTAATATGTGTATACAGTGTCATTTTATTCAGCCATAAAGAAGAACAAATAGTATCTTGTTTTTAGGAAAGTAGAATTGGAAATCATTATGTTAAGTTAAATAAGCCTGATTAAGAAAGACAAAAGACACATTTTCTATCATGTGTGGATTCTAGAAAACATGTGCACATGCATACATGTGTGCTTGCGCGTGTGCGCGCAATACACACACAAACACATAAAGACCAAAGACACACACATGTTGGCACACAAACACAAATGCATACAGACACACACACACACACACACACACACACACACTCACATGTTAGTACATAAACACAGACACACATACAGACCCACAGAGAAAGAGACAGATATACAAACACAAACACAAGTAGACATTCACACAGACACAGTTACATCTGGCTACACATGCAGACACACACACACACACACACACACACACACACACACACACACACCCCTTCAAAGTACAACGGGGACTCTTTGGATAAAGGACTAGGGGAGGAGAGTGGGGAGAAGGGGAGAAATAGAGGGTACGGGTTAAATATGGTCAAAGTCCATAATGAGTGACAATGTCTATATACTCTACACACTGAGTAAGAAACAACACTCCTACACAAGCAAATTAGTTCTGAGGGGTACATTTGGGTCTCCTAAGTTGTACAACAGTTACCATCTTTCAGGTGTTTATTAAAAGGAAAGATGGACAACTTGAAAAAGCACCTATGCACTGTAGGAAGGCACCCTACTGGCAGGTGTCATGGCGGCTGACGTATCTGTATCTTTATTGGATTTTAAGACTACCTTTCATTTTCTACAGGAGTGCTTCATTGTTACCCTGAAGGTTGGGAAGGAGAGCCATGGGCTGAGGGGAATGCCTTAGTTTGAATGTGTCCTCCACAGGTTCATGTGTTGGCAACACATGTTAAGGGCTTACTCAGGACGTTTGCATATCATTAAAAACACAATTTTCAACCAATCTGAAGAGAGGCCTGTGGTATTGGGGGTAAACCTTGTTTCCCTAGGAGCAAGGGATACATCTGTGATGGTTATTTTAAGAACGTTGCATGATTGGAAGATTGGGAAGTTGGTTGAATATGTAAATCTTGACTTTGTAAGAGCACTGATAGCCTTCTGAGACAGTAGTCAATGTTTAACTGAGACCCGGCACTTCTCAATGGATGCCAAGAGGATGAACACTGAGAAATGTGATGGAGGAGAGAAGGGAAGAGAGGAGGGGAAAGGGAAGGGAAGACAGAAGGTATCTTCAAGCAGTAGGCAACCATCCAGTCCCGATGTCACAATCCTGGTGGAGCAAGACAGTATTTATGCATAGTGCACAATGAGCTCATCTAGACATCTGATGGACTGATCAGTGTCTGTCCAAGGATCCTGGACTGCGGCTTTTCAGCCAGGTGGGAATTCTAACTTCGGAAATGGAAATCTGAGAGGGTTCCAGGAGTTCCCTTAGAAGAGTCAAGGTCAGAAAGGAGTTGCGAAGTAAGCCCCTGAGCCTGGGGCTTAGGAGAACTCTGATTGTGGTGGTCATTCTGAGCCTGGATTTCTGTCTTCACTAGACAATGCCAGGCAGGGACTACACCACAAAGGGAATGGCTGATCTTACTGTTTGAATTCCTATTCATGGTTAGGCCCTTGGGTGTGGGTGAAAGGAGGGAGCTGCTGGGACACAGGCAGGCTAAATGCCCTTGACTGTAGGAATTCGGGCAAGTTGAGTCCACAGAGATCATTAGACCAGCTTCAGGCATGGTGGACATGAAGGTGCCCAACACTCAGCTTTGATGGGGGGATGGAAACTTTGTCTGTTACTGAGCCAGGTGATTTCTGGATAGCACACCCCACCCACCACCAAGCCTCTAAGTGTTTTACAAAATAGAAACCCCCTTTATGCCACTATCATGCAATGGATGAGCTGTTAATTAGCACCAACTTTTGTTCAAGGTTCATTTGCTAGATGTAGAGTTTGTGCAAGCTGCAGTTCACGATTACAATAAATCCTGATGCCAGTGGAAAGAATTCTGGGTTAGATTCCAGTTGTTATCTGCCAAGCAGACCGTCTTTAAAAATCATTTCGTTTCTTTTGGCCTTTGGCACTTTTCATTTCAATGAAAACAAACAAGTAAACCGTAGCTTTCTCTGGTAGTTTAGGGTCTCATGCCCAAGCCTGGGTCATTGTAGTGGTTTGAATAAGAATGGCCCCCATCAACTTATATATTTGAATACTTAGCCTCCAACGGGAGAAACAGTTTGGGAAGACGTAGGAGGTGGGGTTTTGTTGGAGGAGGTGCGTCACTGGGCGTAGGCTTTGAGGTTTCAGAAGTTCACACTATTCCTACTTATCCTCCCCTATTTGTGGAGCAGATGTAAGCTCTTAGCTATAGTTTCAGCTTCTTCCTGTCTGCTCTCATGTTTCCAGCCATGAAATCAGGTCATGGAATCTAACCCTCTATAGCTGAGTCCCAAATTAGACAATTTCTTTTAAAAGTTGTCTCAATCATGGTGTTTTGTCACAGCAATAGAAAAGTAATTAAGACACTTGCGTAGGGAGTCCTGGGCCAGCCTGGGCTATTTTGCCTCAAAACACTTTTCCTCAAATAATTTCATCCGGAAATATCCCATCAGTCTATGTGCACATGCATGTACACACACACACACACACACACACACACACACACACACACACATATTCATTCTCTCACATGAGAATATTTTCAGGGCCTTTAATGACTGTGTGTATGTTGGCTTTTTATCAACTTCTTTGATCTTTGTACATTTTCTTGTACCGTGCACAAAACACCCATATTATTATTTTTTATTTTTCAACTAATTTTTTATTATTAATCTGTGTGCATTCATTAACAATCTATTACCAAATTTTGTATGTTTTAGACTTTTTGGGAATCATCTTAGTTCAGCACAGAGCTTGATTTTCCTCATGTATAAGTCGGACACATGAATTTGTCATTTGCTTCTGATTCAGGAACTTCTCTCCCGTTTACAAAGACACTGGCTAGAAAGATCTAGTGCCAATCTCAGACTCAGGAGGCCATCAAAAAGCCTCAGGACAGGCTGGTTTAGGACAGCTGCTGGGATTTCAATACCAGAGTTGGCGAGGTTTTCAGTAACGCTACCACCGACTAATAGCTCCAGGTATATTCTGCCCCTTTACCAATTCTTCAAGATGCAACCTTACCAGAAACAATCTGATTGGCTCGGTCTAGCTACATGTTCCTCCTTGCACCCAGGACAATGGTGTCCTGTGATTGGCAGGCTCTCAGATGTACATGAAGACTGAGTAAGGCATTTATCTGAAGGAAGTAAGCCTGGGCTTGCCTTCTTGTGAGTTGGTTAGGGTAAGGAGCCTGTGGTACCACATTGGGAAAGTCCTTCTTCAAGAATTGGCTGAAGTATTGCATATGAAGTACTTCATATAACTTACTTATTACATGAACAAAACCCTTTTCAAAGTGCTCATACTGCATTAGGTACCATGTTGGATGCCAAACGCACAAAGATGAATCATGTAACCTATCTATAAGTATGAAGAAAGAATAATAAGTAGTCACTGATTCCTGTATTTGGCTGTCTCTTTAGTTTTCCTTATATTATGGGGACACAGTTATCATTATGGTCACTTTACTGAGGAAACCCAGGGGTTGAATTTTTTTGCCGAATTACTGATTAGCCTAGAGAGTTCACGGTCATGACTTTAAAGCAAACTGGTCGTGCTGTTGAGATGAGTTTTAGTAGAGACAGATAGATGGGCTAGATGCTGAATCTAGAAAAGTAGACATTTGAATGCTGATGAGAAATTTATCAGCAGGCACTATGAGACTACAAAGCTCATCCCAGGCTGAGGGATGTACAAGGGAAACGCTGGGAGGCAGTGATGGGTGTGAGTGTTCAGAAGAAGTAGGGACCACTGTAGGGTTGCCTCTCCCTCTCCCCTTTCTGAGTTAATTTCTTGTAGTTTAATATAAATGCATAGAAGACTTCTGTTTCAAATTTTCATGTTTATCTTTTTACTGAGTAATAATTCCATTCAAGAAAAACCATTCTGGGTGGTAACAAGGGTTCAGGATTTATTTACTTAAGATGTGGGCAAAGCCCTAATCAAAACCTCTATCAACATCTAAGCTGGCATTTCCCCCAGTGTGCTTTGTGAAAACTCTTGCCTAAGGCTTTCAGATTTGGTTTGCTGGTTACAATAATATACTTCCCCAATCGCTGAGGCTTTGTGTGCATCTGTTGTATGTTTAAAGTGGAACCTCATGGAGGATTTGGAGACTCAGGTCACAAGGGCAGCTTGGGAGTTGCATCCCATCAGATTCGCCACAGGAGTCAGTTGCTTTGTGTGAGCATTTTCAACGTAGTGTTAAGCCTCCTTCCTTACCTTAGTCTTCACCTTCAACCTTGGGTTCTGTGGACGTCAGCTGGCATGATGGGGCCATGACGTTGTGCTCGCTGAGGGAAAATCCAGTTGGGATATGTACTGAGATAGTCAAACAGAAGTAGGTTCATTTTTATCCAGTACGTATAAGAGAAACCAGGAAACACTGAACTCAGCCCTGGAGGTTGAACATTTAGGAGAGGTTAATTTGAAGGAAGCATCAGATGGGGCCGTGGGACATAGTGCTGAATGGGGAAGCAGACTAGCCTATTTGCATAATTTGTATGCTCATTTCAATTTCTACAATTAATTGTGAAACTTTGCTTTGAGCATGTATCACTCAAGTGTATCATTCTTAGAAGTAAGAATGTATATCAGAAGTGCTTGGGCACACCATGGAAAGGCCTGGCAAATGCTCATGCTCTGACTTTTGTCTTAGAAGATAAGACTCTCTCTCTCTCTCTCTCTCTCTCTCTCTCTCTCTCTCTCCCTCTCCCTCCCCCTACTCCTACCCCTCCCCCTCTCCCTCTCCCCCTCTGTCCTTCCCTGTCTCCCTCCCTTCAGCTCCATCTCTGTCTCTACCATAACCACCAGCTCCATCTCTCTCCCCCTCTGAACAGACTCACTGAAGTAATTAACTGGAATGGATGGGACTAAAACTCTGGCTATTGTGATGTTGAACTTGTTAAGTCACACTAGAGACCCAAGTAGCCTGCAGGATGCTCTTCCTCATTATGGAAACCCCTTTGCAGAACACAAGATTTCAAATGGAAATTTAATGGGCAGAATATTTCCATTTTCAGAGGCAGCTTGTGACATTACAAACTACTTTTCTGGATGCTCCTGAGAAAACTTACATGTTTTAGCCAATCCCTACAATCCATGCTCCCAACATCCTATTAAGCATTTCTTTTTGTCTTCAAAATGACACAGAAAACAGAGGAGAATGAAACTCAGCACCCTCATCACCTCCGTTAACCCAGGCAAAGCATTGACCTCCAGCTGGTCCCTGCTCCTTTCTGCCGCCTCCACTAGTTGTGTGTTCTTAATATTGCAGAATAAATGAGTCTAATTAGGACCATACATTGCCGGTTGAAGAAAACCATTTACTACTCTCCATGAACACTAAATTTAAAAGAAATGGAGGAACACAGAGAGCAGGGTCATTCTCATTCTCTCTCTCTCTCTCTCTCTCTCTCTCTCTCTCTCTCTCTTTCCTTTTTCAGTTCCCCCCTCCCGTCTCGTTCTACACTTTCTGACCACACTAATTCTTCTGACTCAGTATTTCAGTATCCCTAACTGACATCTCGCCTGTCAGGTTTTCCTCTCAACTCATTCTTCTTACATATTTTTTTCCTGTCTTACCGATAATGTGAAACAGATATTTTCTGAAATTTATTTCTAGTTTGTATAGTAAATTATTTCCAGAAGTTAACTCTTTTCTTTTGTTCTGGAAGAATCTCCCCTCCCCTGCAGACTTATGTTGCCCCATCCATCAACTACCTACCTGTCTGCCTGCTCTAACTATCAATCTATGCATACACATATTCTCTCATCTATCCATCCACCCATCCATCCAGATACCTACCCATTAACCCATCTACCAACTCATCTGCCTGTCCACCCATCTATCCATCCATTGATCTATCCATCTACCCACTCATAATAATGGCTTATCAAGAGCAGACATACACAGAAAATGTTGACCAGTACATAGAGCGTGCAACTTTCCCCTTACATTCATATTGGAATCTGGAAAGACGTGCATAACTTTAAGCAGGATATAAGTTGTCCACTCTTTAAAAAATGTGCTGAGGAGATGGAACAGTGGGTAAGGACTATACCACTAAGCCCGATGACGTGAGTTCAATTCCCTGAAGCCTGAATTCACATGGTGGGAAGAAAGAACTGATGTCTACAAGCTGTTCTTTGACCTGTTTTGACCTCCATTGTGCAACACCCACCCCCAACACATACACAAACAAGTAGAGACAAAGAGACAGAGGTAGAGACAAAGAGACAGAGGTAGACTAACATACACACAGAGGGGGGGGGAGGAGAGGGAGGGAGAGGGGAGGGGAGGGGGAGGAAGAGGAGGAAAGGGAGAGAATTGAGAGTACTACTATGGCTTTCAACCATTTCTAGTGGCATGTCCATGTTGAGGAAATATTTAAAAGATGTTTTCTATTCCTTTTCAGGAAAATCAAGAACCCATTTGGAAGTGTTCGTCATACACAAGTAGATGTCAGAAAAGATGCTTACTTAAAAGACTGTGCATGGTTAGGCAATGGTTGTACAGAGCAAAGAAAGTTCCTTAAAGAAATAATCTGGGCTTTACAAACAGGCCATGTTTGAAACATTAGAGAGGAAGATGAAGGATACTATGGAGGGTTAGCTATTTTCTCTATGGTTCCTGAGGTCTCAGTAGGTATGTTAACTTACCTAATCCTTATAGAAATCTAGGACAAACTCCTACTAATACATTATTCTATAAATAAATACCTTGCAGAAGAGCAAGGCTAAGTGGAAATAGAGCTGCTAACAGTCAAAGTGTGAACCAGGGCCAATGGGTATAGGGTAGCTGCTCTTAAACATCATGTAGTCAGACGCTGCCTACTGGAGATGGGAGTGAAGGAAAGGCTGGGTAGGAAAAGCTTCGCTCCTACTTGCCTGCTTCAGTCAAGGGATATTTGATTATTAATTTCTATGAACTCTGACTGGGGGACTACAGCAATGGGTTAACTTTTTTCCTTTGGGCTAAGTTTTTTTCTCCAGTAAAAATAATATTAATCCAGAGTTCAGATCCTATGATTTATTGCCTGTTTGAAAGTCCTTTTCGTCACTGTATATTTTACCAGTAAATATTTAATCTTTGGCACCAAATGCCACCCTGTGTATTAACTGTAGACTTCATATTTTATAGTAAGCTAAATTCTGAAATATTCTGTGAAGAGAAAGACTTTCACATCAGTAGTCCACTGACAGACTGTGCCAAAAGCAATCTAAAATAATACCTCTTGGTCATGGTAACCTTTCGACAAGCATTCTTGATGCCTGTAAAAGCAAACTCCCCCTTTCTGTCTTGTCTGTATTCGATTACAATCCCAAGTTCTTATCCTAAACAGTTGCCTTGTGCCCAAAGACATGACCAAGAATAAATATCCTGGCTGGAGGATGGGCTTCAAGCTTTTGCATGGGTGGCCTCGTCCAACTGACGAATTTCTTTTCCTGTCTTTGAGGCTATGGTTTCAAAAACTTAAAACCACCAGACCCAGAAAAGATAAATCTCTCTCAGTTTGCTTCAGAAAATCTAAACCCAATAAAATCCACGTTGGTGGTTTCTGGAGAGTACTATTCATCTGTCTCTCAGGAACAGGTCTCCAGGCTCTCCCTCCCTCTCAGAGTGATGCATTTCACTGTGTTTTGTGATTCTAAACCATCACTCCGTGCTTCCTCTCCTCTCTGCTCTTGCAATACCCTCTATTTCAAAATACTCCATACCTTCCTTGTCTGTTTATGCCCTTCATACCACTCACTGTGTGGGAAAGGCTCTCCTGCTCCCCTAGTTATCTGAACAACATCCAGCTTATAAATCTGACTCAAATGAACGCTATTTCAAAGCTCAGTGTAAAAAGCCCATCTTTCACAAAGCCTTCCCTGATTTCAGGAATACATGATCCCATTACAATAACTTTAATTGCCATCACCAATAGTTAATTAATAATTAAGCTTCCTATTTTAGATATTCTTATTTTCTTATAATTTATTAGAGGCACTAGATTGAAGATTTCAAGGAAATTGGAGAAAGGTTAAAGTAATAAAGACACACAAAATGAAATAAGAAAAAAAAACAAGCTATAACTATGAAGAAAGACAACAGTTCCTGCCTCTACTGGCATGAGGTTTAATTCTGAGTCCTAGTTTCCTTTCTGTTCTTGGGACAAACACCATCCAGTGAAACTCAGGGAGAGAATGGGTTTGTTTCAGCATCCAGCTTGCGATTCAACTTGCGGGCACTTAGGGAAATCAAACAAGACCATGAAGCAGAAATCATGGATGAATGCTGCTTTCGGGATCCTCGGAGGCTCATACTTAGATAATTTTCTTATATAGCCCAAGACCACTTACCCAGGGAATGGTATGGTTTCCCAAGGGCTGGGTCCTCAAACATTAATTAACAATCACGATTATCCCCCACAGCCCTGTCCGCAGAGCTCTGGTTTAAGCAATTACTTAATTGAGACTCTCTTCTCAGGTGACTGGGCTGTGTCAACTTGACAGTTAAAGCTAATTAGGACATACACACTTTAGAAAGTACATTTTTCTCTATACAAACACCTGTAGAAATATTCCCAGAAACTTCACTTACAGAAACAATTGCTCAAAAACAGGAAAGTAGAGGCCTATGCAAAGGAGACCTTTGCGGTATATATGCACAGTATATACAGATTAGCGAACAAAGTGAAGGAATGAAGGAAAAAGAAAAGTAGACACTATTTTCTAGAGATCACACTATGTAACAAAAGTCTATACAGCTCTGATACCATGACTAGCATATCAGTGGTTTCCTGTCAAGGAAGGAAAAACCTGAGGAGCTTAGAAAGCTCACTTTGGTGGTGATCAATCTGTTCATTGTTTTGGTTATGTTCATAATTTCAGGGTTCTACACATATATTAAAAGTCATCAAATCATAAGCTTTACACATATGCAGTCCATGTCAATGACACCCCAATAATAACTTTTTAAGAAAGACCAAGAGCAACAACAAAGAAGGAAATGAACAAAACCATTTAAAAGAAAGCACTGACAGAGAATGGTGCGTGTGTGCATGCCTAGTAGCATGTGAGAGCTGCAAATTGTATAACATGTTAAGAAATTATCACTGGATGTTGCATTCCTTACTCTCCTCGCTCCTGTGATGGAATATCTGACAAGCAGCAGCTTATGGGAAGAATGTTTTGTTTTGGTTCACAGTTTGAGGGGCTACAGTCCAGCGTGGCAACAGGGAAAGCATAGTGACAAGAAATGGACCTGCCAGTGGGTCGGTGGTGTTGCATTTGTGGCTGGGGAGCAGACAGGGAGCAGAAAGTGGGCCTAGCCCTTAGTGACTCATCTCCTTCAACAAGGACTTACATCTTCAAGGTTCCACAACCTCCCCAAATAGTGCCAAAAGTCCCAAACACACGAGTCTATGCAGGACGTTTGACATTCAGACTCTAGTAGGGGCATCATTGTGTGGAGCAGGAGACTTGTGACGTAGGCATACTTAGCTGATGTGATGGATGAATGGAAACTCTTAATTTCCTAGTGACACATGAGGACTAGTGTCCTCAGCACAGCTAGGACTCAAACTATTAGATCCCTTTCTGGTCAGCCTATACCAGGCTGCTGCTAAAAAAGGAAGTGTTAGTTTATCAAAAACTCATTTGAGTTGATTCCCAAACTGGTTCCCACTGTAACTGGATCCAAAAATGTAAATTTTAATCTGATTTCACATAAAGCAGAGGACTGTGCATATAAAAAAGGTATTTTTCTGTTCGTTTGGAAACAAGCTGAAGCCTTTTGGAAGGAACTACTAAAGAAAGCATCATTTTCCAAGTTTGTCTTTAGAAGCTGTTATTGATTTCATAATAGAGTCTAAAAGTTTTTATTAAAAAATTCTAAAGCTCTGGAAAGCTGAACTTCTCTTTCCTGATAAATGACCTGAAGGTTTGGATTTATTTTGAGGAATAAAAACTGGAGATTGTGCCCAATGCTTAGAACTATATTTTTTAGGAAGTGAAGAGTAGGCAAAACTTGGGTTGGAAGACTCAAAACGAAAAGAAGAAAATCTGAACTTATTATAAGACTGGTAAATAAAGTTCTTCTCTATTTGTGATCAGTTAAAATTAAATTAATATTATTTTTGGAAGTCTTCATTGACAGACCTTCTTCACCTTTAATGTCTAGTCATGAACAATAAAATGAACAACATATGACAACATATTTCTGGTTAGCTATCAGTCTTCCATAATAATGGTTGCTAATGAGGTTAGCATGGTCTGATTAACTCCTGGCCCAGGACTGCTTAAGTCCAGGAATATTTGGGCACTGGCTGAACAGAATGTGAAACTCAGTAACTTAAGATCTAAGGACAAAAGCAACAACTCTCTCCCTGGTAAAACATCCCTCTTTATGTTCTGAAGCTGACCTCAGACAAGGTCTCGATCAAAATTAATAGGACCTTTGTCAGCCTGGGAGGTGCGGGTTCCTGTGAGCCCAGGTGTCAAGACCAATCAGTGAGATGTTGACCCAGGATGATTGAAGGCCCTGGTACTGGAGGGACTCTATGAATCATATTTGAAGAGGGAATCAAAAGGTCATATCCAGGGATGTTTGTACCAAGTGTTGGTTCTAATGACTGAATAGGGTTGGAAATGGAAAAACGAGTTAAAGGGACCCAGATGATTGGAAGCAGGAGAAGTTTCAGGAGGTTTGTCAGGGCTAAGGTTATGATCAGATCAAGGCAGGAGTTTTATAGACCCAGTTTTTTCTTTGGGCAGTTTTGGTTCATAAATTAGATAGGTTAGAGAGAAACCATAGGAAGTTTAAAATCTCTCTCTTTTCCTTCTCTCTCTCTCTCTGTCTCTCTGTCTCTCTCTGTGTGTGTGTGTGTGTGTGTGTGTGTGTGTGTGTGACTTATGAAGCTCAGTCAATAGTGAACACAAGTTGAACAGATCAGCTTTTTCTCTATCACCTGTTCCATGTCGAACTTACCTTTCACTTTCATCCCTGATGATGGCCCCCTCTGATATCCTGGCTTGGTTCTAGAAGTGTGCTTAGCTCACTTAGTTGCTTACTTGGCCCAATATGACCTGAGATCCAAAGCTTCCATATGAAAACATCTACCCTATGTTATCCTGCAAATGCCTCCTTTCTCTCCATCAGTGTTGCGCTTTCCTACTTGGAGCGAAGATGGGTGGAGTGTGGTTTGGCTCTCTGATAACGTCTGGATTGTTTCAGATATTCTGGCTTTAGGAAGGGGGAAAGAATGAGAGGTTTTCTCCCATCGTCAGCGGTATTGCAGTCTTGTCTTTAGATGGCCATGATTCTTCTTCTTGCTTCTTGTGAACAAACTACAAGTTCATAGATAGTCTCTCGAGCATGCCTGGCCAATAAAGACCTCTCCCCAGAGCAGCTTCTTCAGCTCCTGAATGCTATCTTATGGGATTTGACTGCATCTTTCTCTGGTTCTTAGGAGGAAGCATCATATTTGCTTTCTCTGTATGTCTATCTGGTCCTGCTGTGTCAGTACCAGGGAGATGGTAGCTCTTAGACTCAACACATGTTTGTTGTGGAATGAGATCAACTTCCCGCTGTGCTGACATCCTCAAACCAGACAGAATCACCCTCAGGTACTGAACAAGGACGTTCCTTAAGAGGAGGCCAGGAATAGCCCTCTCTAGAAACACCAGCAACAACTCCCTCAGAAGAATTCTTTTACTTACTCCCTTTTCCTATATTGGCAAGACTGAATGGGGCACATATTTGAGTTTAGCCAGTCCTTTGAGATATAACCCTTGCGGGTCCTAAACAATTCCCTAATAATTCTCTGGTGTATTGATTGGTTGGTTCTTTTGTTTGTATTTAGTCGCAAGTCTTAGCTAGCAAACAAAGCCGGTTTTGATTTTTGTTGACTGTGATTTTGGCTTGATTTTGCTCCCTCCACCATTGGCATTGGTGAGTAAAACATTTTTGTTTTTTAGTTACACATAATTTGGGGGTGCCAGATTATCTAGAGAGTCTGGAGAATCTGGCCTATGCATATTTTAAATGAAAAACACTAACCCCATCAGAGAATAAACAAGCATAGGTGTCTGCGCATAGGCTATTTTCTCCTGCGTTTTCAAGGACTCATTTACACATGTGTGCTTCCTAGTATATCCGAGCGTGGCACAGTGACCAGAATCACCATCTCAGAATCTGAGATAGTCTAGGGAAGCAGAAGTCACTGCTCACAAATATGTGATAGACTACTTGGGGACCAAACAGTCATTTATAGGTCAGCAGGAGCATGCACCTTTTCTTGGACCTTTCCAAACTTTGTGAGACCTCCTCTTTAGCAAGTTGCATCAACTCCCTGTCTCAGGCCCCAGGCTTGCAAGGTCAAAGGATTGGGATTGAAACCATCACTAAGGTTTCAGCTCCAATATTTTTCACTGAGATGAAAATTAGAAACCTTTCTCTCTGATCATGTCCTATTGTATCAAATACATTCTTTATCCTTTCAAATGTAGGCTGAAGTGTCTTTGTGAAGAGGGACAAAGCCAGCCTCTCTAGGTCTCTTTACTTTAGGGCAAGAGACCAAGCCCATGTGCTAGCATTGCTAGAAGTGTGTGCAAAAGGAGGAAGGTGGTGAGGGCGCGTACAACACTAATACTTTGCTACAAATGACTAGTCTCTTGTGGGTGAGTGACATGTCGGGGGTACTTCCCTTCTCTTTGTTCAAATTCCTTACTGATGTTGTCATAGGAGCCAATAGATCAGCTGGTATAAAAGGGAAAGGAGACTTCAGCAACATTCATTTCAGAACCTGAGCCTGGCTGACTATGAGTACAAAGATTCGAGAAGTGAGCTGGGCCTCAGAGGCTGCTGAGGCTGACGAGGTGCTGCACGGGGGTTCAGGAGTGTCTGCATGCTGACTGACGGCCATCATGGATACGCCATGACCAATGGAGTTCCCGCCTCCCTCTGATGGCCAGGGTATCTGTGACACACATGTCTGGAAGAATTTCCTTATACTTCTTAACTGTTTCTAGCTATGGATCCCAACTGTGTAACCATTTGCTGTGAGCCGGTTTCTGGCTGGAATCTGTCCAGCTCTGCTGGGGGGTCAGGGTGTTGGTTGTGAGGAAGAACGCAGCAGCTCTAAGATAGAATTGTACAGTTTTCCACCATTTACAGCACATGCGACCATGAGAACATTATGTTTTCAGCCTTATATCACAAGGTAGGTAACATTCTAAAAATATAAAGGAAGTATTAACAGAAGCCATTTATTAAAGTAAATAAACTGCTCTTAGATATCAGAAGTTGAATATTAAGGCTCAGATGTAATTTTAGGTGTTATTTCCAACATCTCTAATTTTCTTTTTGTTTTTTTCCTACGTCTTGGGGACATACTGGTATCTTCAAGGTTTGGAGCAAGTTTTGACATTTTTGGCCTTCTGTGTATTTATTTAGCTCAGTTTAGAAAGCTTTTGATTTCTGCACGAAGACGGTGCTACTGTTTACATCAAGCAGGATGCTTTTATCAGTCTTAAGCTAACAACAAGGTCAGGCCACCTAACCTGCCAATCCTGATGCACATTAAAAAGCCACATAGTTTCTTGTTGCATCCTGACAAATGTGACTTATGGAAGGAGGGATTTATTTTGTCTCATAGATAGAGTCCATTATGGTAGAGACGTTAAGGCTGAAACACCTTGAAGAAGCTGGTCACACCCCATCCACAATGGCAAAGTAGAGAGTCATGCATGCAGAGCTCAGTTCACTTTCTCCTATTCCGTTCAGTATTCCAGCCCAGGGAATGGTGCTACTCTCAGTGGGCAAATCTCCCTACCTCCATGAATGCAATCAAGGTCCTCCTGTATCCAAAGGTTCATCCCCCAGGAAAATCTAGGTTGTGTCAAGTTGCTGGTTAATGAAAACTACCACGCAGGTACTTTATAAGGAAAGAATTTGAAATTGATTACTTTTTTTAATCTGCAAAAACAAAAACAAAAAAAAACCCTACCTGATTGTACCAGAGAGAATGAAAATAATGCTGGCAGGCTAACACCTCTCTGTCCTGTTCCATCCCCAAAGGTAGACGCTTATACTTTCTGAAGACGGATAGAATAGAAAGGAGCACTTTTATAAACATAGAGCAGAAATGTTACTCATCAAGGAGACGTCTTCTATCTCATGACCAACTGTAAAAGGTACCTCATTTTCTTCCTAATAATCTCCAAGGCTCAGCCAACATTAATAGAACTATATGATTTATCAGGGAGATGACAGAGTAGCACTCGAAAGCACTCAACAATGTTCTGTGTCTTACAGAGAATTTTTAGATGCGGGCATACAGAACTGATCAACTTTGCCATGCAGTCTGTTTCTTTAATTGTGCCCTGGTTATAAAGTGGTTTGGGGCAATGTTATGGAAGAGTCGGGAGAGGAGACATTGAGGTCCTGAATGGTGGAAAGTGATTTCACAGAGGCAAAGATAGCAGGAGCGGGACCCTGAGATTTAGATGCAGAAGTGTTGTCTTACTGGTCCCTCCACAAGAAGACTAAAGAGTTGGCCTTTCTACAGAGTGTGATGCTCAAGGAAATGCATTCTCTTAATTAATGACACTGGCTTGGTCTGAATCAATCTGTGGGAATGGAATGCCTCTTTGAGGTGAAGCATTATGGCTTTATATGAAAGCAGACAAGTGGAGTGAGAGATTTTAAATGCCATCAGTCTGTCCCCAGCATTAAGTGCCCCAGTTCTGGTGAGAACCTGGTTTCCAGGGCAGTTCAGAATACAGAATAGATTATATAGTTTTTGAAATGTGTAGCATTTATTGCCTTAAAAAGCTGAGGGGGAGAGAGAGAGAGAGAGAGAGAGAGAGAGAGAGAGAGAGAGAGAGAGAGAGAGAGAGGTGGCAAACAGTGGAAGTGGTTCAATGTTGACGCTGATAAACTGGCATGACTCTTAACTATACAACCCTAAGGAAGATTTTAAATGTTCTAATCTCTAAGTTTCCCCTTCTGTATAATGGGGAAGCTGAGGGTATAGTCAGCTCAGGTACCCAAATGCCATGCCAGTGTGATGCGCATTGTCTCTTTTAAGACCTTAGCTGTTGTCTTGTGTGCATGCAGTGTGGTGATTGAGGGTGGCTTGAGGCTTTACAGATTGCTCTAAGGTCCCACATGTTTATCATCTCAGAATTAGAATCCTCAAGAAGTCATCACACACTTTTTAAAAAAAGAACTGGTTGTCCAATCGTCATTGGCTTGTTTCTACAGAACACTCAAAAAGAGCTAAAGCATTATGAGGGTGTTGACAGGCAGAACAAAGGGGAAAGGACCGGAGGAATGGTTCCTGGTGACTGTGGTTTATTTTGATCCTCATTAGCCTGAACACTGTGTAGGAAGTAGGAGGGTCAATCTGCCTGATTGAGTTCATTAGGTGGAAGCCCCGTTTCCCTCATTCGGTCAAAGTTCTAGCACTGTGTCTCCAGGTGTGACCTGAACTTTAAGGCAAGTGGCTGTGTGTCTTGTTCTTATGTCTTATGTCCTGTCTACATTCTTATGCCAGACCTCGGGAGGCTGCATGTTTTGCTCCTCTCTGTGTCTGCAGCTATTCCAACAGTTCATCATCTGAATCCTGGCCTGCCATGTTGAAAGCTCCCCTTGCATTCTACTCCAGGCCCGTAGTGTTTCATGCTATGGAAAGTATATAACCCGCCTTGTTCCTGCCTCTCGTGCTCTCCTGCTTCCGGTCAACAGAGACACGTACTGATGAATTGTAATATAATCCCATTTCTCCCCTTTTCGTGGGCTTTCTCTCCTCAGCGGGGTGGTGAAATACTTTCTTTAAAAGTAACTCCTAGAACATCTCAGCCCTTTGGTTCTGCTTGGATCGGAGCAGCCAGTCATTTCCCTGTGGTCCTTGGTGGTTTGGGGGTTCTGGCATCACTAAAGATGATGGAATCTCACTCGGAAATGCTTGCTACGCAGCATGGCTCAAGCCACTTTCTCTTTCTCCCAGCCAACAGCAAAAGCAGCCTGCATTCCTGTGACATTGCTATATTTGGGACAGATCCTTTTGGAAGGAAGTGTCCCAACTGGATTTATAGCCACGTTCCTTCTCCATACATTCATCAATCAAGTCTTGTGTTCCCCTGGCTCTGTGGGGATCTTGTGGCTCCTTCACACCAACATTTTACATTCTCTAGCGTTTTCCCGATTCACTCTGAATACGTAGAGCCAGCCCATCCTTTTTTTTTTTTTTTTTTTTTTTGTTCTTTTTTTCCGGAGCTGAGGACCGAACCCAGGGCCTTGCGCTTCCTAGGCAAGCGCTCTACCACTGAGCTAAATCCCCAACCCCCAGCCCATCCTTTCTTAAGTAGCCCTTCTGTCTCTGGCACCCTGATTTTCACTAGCCTGGCTCTCCATCTCTTCCACGAACTCTTAGCATGATACCATGGTGCCCTGGAAGGAACCTTGAGTGGGTGGCTACATAACTGTGTGACCTTGGGCGTGCTACACCACTGCTTCGGGTCTTTGCTTTTTCCTTCTAAACACATGGACTGAATCAAATTATGTTTAAGGGGCCCTTCCTGCTGGGGAAGCATGCTGTGAAGTGTGGGGGACTTTCAAAAGCCCTGGAATGCATTGCTCAGCGGAAAATTAGTTGAATCAGTTTGTGGTAGTCTATGATAACAGTTCTGGTGACCCTGATCTTCTGACCCAATAGGCTGATTTCTTTCTTCAGCATTCTTGTTAATGCCGTCTTAAGATAGACTGTATGAGTTTACCCCCTTCATGTGTTTCCATTTCTGGCCTTTCTTATTGGTTACCTCATCTCTAGCCACCGAACAAGAGCTTTGAAACAGTCTTTCACAGTCTGGTTTCTCTTCAGATCGTATAAATCTTTCACTTAAAGTTCTTTATTCATTCATTCATTCATTTGTTCTCAATTGTACTAGACGCTGTCTACAGCTCAGGGAATTTATGCTCAAAGAAATTTAATTTTATTGTTTAAATACAGTTTAGAGAGGACAGCTTTTATCTGGATTTGTCAGTATTGTTTTTGAAACTGTCTTTTAGTTCATCGTATTGTTTTAGAAAGCAAATAAAAATAAACAAACAGAACCCAGAACTTATTAATAAAAAAAGATTTATTCAATTTGGAAGTAAGTATATCAGGCCGGCTCCAGGTTCCCATGGAAATATTTTTATTCAGATCGCTGAATCTGAATCAAACATTAGGGCTTCACTTGGAAACATGGGCCTCACTTAAATCTTCACTGTTACACCTTAAGAATGTCACTTTTTAGTATTGCTATAATGACAGATGGGCTAAATATGTGCGTGGTTCTCACAGTAAGGAAAATAAGGCATGCACTGTTCAGGGGTAGATTTTACATTGGCTTCTTCATAATGATTCATTGGGCAATAGACATGAAGATTTACACTGAAGGTAAAACCTCATTATTATGTCTTCTGTCTTAGTGCTCTATTGCCATGAAAAGACACCATGACCACAGCCATTCACACACACACACACACACACACACACACACACACACACACACACAATTGAAATTACAGTACAGAGGTTACACTCAACATCATCATGGCAGAAGCATGACAGCACACAGGTAGACATGGTACTGGAAATGGAGCTGAGAGCTTTAAATGTAGATCCATAGGCAACAGGAAAAAGAGAGCACGACTGGCCCACCTCCAGTGACTCACTTCCTCCAATAAGGCCACATCTCCCTATTCTTTCAAAATAGTGCCACTCCTTGATGTCTACTCATTAGAATATGTGACCTTCAAGTCTGTCTCTTCAAACCACCAGATCAGGGCTTTAGCTTTCTTAAAACATGGGTGTGGCTGAATATAGGGTTGTGAAAATTTTAGCAATGATGAAAGGCTCCCGAGCATGCAACCACCAAAATTAATTTAAGACCAATTTCATGATGAATCTGAGGTGTTCCTTGCAGAGTTTGCCTGCACTATATCATATGACTTTACTGCAGACTTGGCCCTAAACACACAACATATTCGCTTTGCACACAATGTCATACTTGCACAGGATGTCGTACCATAGAGCACCAGCAAAGGCTACCTAAAATACCTCACCCATATTTGAGACTATTGCCTGCTATAAACTGCAGAGTTTTTGCTGCTCAAGCAATATTTTCTCATCTTATTGAGACATGATGAATTAATTGTTGCAAATAAAGGTTTTAAATATGTCCTGAGCATTGTTTCTCACCATATATGTATCAAATTCATGTATCTTTGGATTGTGCTCTTTGAATGTTTGGTTTCTGAGTTTTGCGTTGCTGCCTTGAGTCTCATTAAAAAAGCCAACTGAATTTTGGCTTGAGATTAGGATATTTGCCAGCAGTTTCTGAAAGGCTCCAAAATTTATTGCTGCTTTATCCTATACATTTATGAGAAGCAGATTTTCAGCATGATAATCATAAAGTCGAAATATAGCTCAACCCTGAAAGACATTGAAGATTCGGAACATTCCACAGTATCAACTATTTGAGCATGATTTAACAGTTTATATAAAAATAAAGGGGCCAATGTATATCATCAATTTTCTTCCATCTTTAATAATGCCACAATTATGTGGATAACAAAGAATTGTTTTAAAACAAATTTCTTTATGATTTGTTATCAATAAATATATTTGATCTGCAGATGTATCTTACATATTTACATAACCAGGGTCATGTGAATGTTTCATCCAGTGGAGGAGGCTATCGAGTGAGACGTGTTCAAGAAACTCTGATATAAGGCCTCGTGGTATGAGGGAAGAAGGATGAAGGTCTTAGTCTTATCTGCAGCGTGCTGGACAATCGTGTTTGAGTTATTTAAGGCAGAATATGACCCACAAGTCTCCATGCATCTCTTCACTTCCGAAGACTTAGTTCTCTCTTTACAAGAAAAGGAAAGCTATTTAGGCTGGTGGACTCTATGAAGTTGTAGAATTTCAGTCAGAAGTGTCCTTTGTGAGCCAAGAGCATGTTTTTTTTTTCTTCTAGGTTGCTGTAACTTTGACTTTGAAGGAAAGGATCCAAACTTGTGACAAAAGAAACAATGTAGCCTGAAGGATATCAGGTGAAAACGACTGGCTGCCTCACAGAGCAGCAAACTATAACCACAAGATGAATACAGCCTTAAACCTTGCATGACTTTCCTTCTGTCCTACCCTGACCTCATGTTCCTCTCATCATCCTCTTGAGCCAGCATTTCTGTAGTGGTGCCAGGTACACCCACAGCTAACATCACTGGCTTTGGCTTCTGAGCAGCTGGAACGTTCTTTTTTGTTTCTAATCATGGCTGCACAGCTTACTGTCCCTATAGAAGCCTGTAAGACATCCCCTCCAGCACCCAGGCTTTGTGGAGTTTTGGGGATCTTCATTTGTCCAGACTTTAAGTTCCTGGAAAGACATTACCCTTTCTTAACACATTGGGTCCTATTTGCCTGAGTTTGGTGCATCCATTTGGCAATATTCTTGACAGAATAACAGATGTCTAACCAGAGCAATTTAGTTTCAGCCAGATAATAATCCCAGGCTACCCAGGGTCTCAGAATGCCTGCCTGTGGAAAGGAAAAAGGCATTTTGGGAGTGACATTTGATCTCTCCCATATACTCAAAATACAAAGGAGTCTAAGTGTTGACCAGTTTTAGGTTACTTACAGACAAGCTTTCCACTTCAGTGATTTCAGAAATTGGGTGGCTTGTTCTTTGTCTCATAAAGAATTCATTTTTAAGATGCTGATGGTCTCGGAGCTGGCTTGTGGCCAGCTTCAGGAAGTGTGGTTCACAAGCTGTTGTCAAAGCTTGCACATACTCCGCATTCCTTCCGTAATGCAATTCTGGACCCAAATCGCTTCCAGAAGTCTGATCTGAGGGAGGCCAACACTCCAGGCTTGTTGAACAGTCCCCTCTGCACATCCCTGCCCACCACCTCCACCAGCCTGGAAGTGTTAAACAGCCAATCACAGAGCTAAGCGCCCAGTTCGGTGAGACAAACATTATGGGGATCTGAACAAGTCCTTGAGCTTGGAAGCCTGTGCTTGAAGAATTTGTTTCATCATTTGGATAAAGTCTGAGAATTTATCCTTCAAAATTCCTTAGATTTAGTAACATGCCAATGCACTGTGTTAATGCATCAAGTTTTCTTTCTGCCCCCACCACCCTTTTCTTTTCTTACTCTCTCTCTCTCTCTCTCTCTCTCTCTCTCTCTCTCTCTCTCTCTCTCTCTCTCTCTCTCACTTTTTTTCCCCTTAAGGTTAAAAGCCGCCTTCCCTTTTAAGTATAAGTAATCCACCCAAATCCCGCCTAAGGGAACAAAAGGGATGCTGGCGATTTTCTCTTTCACAAAATGCAGAGACTTCCTCTCTGTCCTCTCCAGGCACCAGTCTATGAACTGAAGGGAAATTACTCTCCTCTCCATAGAGGAGATTATGCAAAACGAGAAGGCAAAGCCAATTGCCATGATACAAACACAAACACCAGCTTAATTCTGTGCCTGGCAGAGCCTTGTGCCTTTTCTTTCCAGATGTGGGTGCCTATCCACATCTGCCTTTTCTTTTTTTTTTTTTTAAGAAAAAAAATTCTATTAGCTGATGTTTTTAAGAGCTCACATGGTATAGGAACTTGGAAGGACTGCCATGACCTTCAACCCTGTATCCCAGACCTAAGTCTCCCCTTCTTCCTATAGAGCCATTTCCCTAACTCACTGGGGAAGCCTCACTGGGGGCTCCAAAAGCCAAGGTTTACTTTTCTCCGTGGCCTTTTTGCTGGACCACCTGGGACAGGCTTATTTAGCCCCCACCCCACCCCCTCTTATATAGATGTATAGCCAGTGGGGGGAATTTGCTTCTCTGTGAGTGATAAGGTTGCAGAAGCCTCTTCTGTTTTGTGTGTAAACTCTGGAAGGAGAGCTAGTGAGCTTTTGTGTTTTGGGTCACGTGTTGAAGGTTCATTCAGGACTTGGGCAAGGCAGGAGAACTCGAAGACCCTCTTTTAGATCCTCTCAAGGCTGGACTAATAAAAGCAAACCTGGTAGCTTTTTTTTTGTTTTTGGTTGGAGGCAACTTTAGCTCTCTGTTCTGTTTTTTCCGGGGTCAATATTAAGTCAATATGCAATTCTTCAGAGCTGACACCAGTACGCTGATGCAAGTGATGGGTAGCACCTGGAGGCCAGTGTGGGGTACGCATTGGTCTCCTAGACTATTTGAAATATTTATTCTCACATTTGTGAGTTAATGTATTTCTTTTTTTTTTTTTTTTTTTATTTACTTGAGTATTTCTTATATACATTTCGAGTGTTATTCCCTTTCCCGGTTTCCGGGCAAACATCCCCCTCCCCCCTCCCCTTCCTTATGGGTGTTCCCCTCCCAACCCTCCCCCCATTGCCGCCCTCCCCCCATAGACTAGTTCACTGGGGGTTCAGTCTTAGCAGGACCCAGGGCTTCCCCTTCCACTGGTGCTCTTACTAGGATATTCATTGCTACCTATGAGGTCAGAGTCCAGGGTCAGTCCATGTATAGTCTTTAGGTAGTGGCTTAGTCCCTGGAAGCTCTGGTTGCTTGGCATTGTTGTACTTTTGGGGTCTCGAGCCCCTTCAAGCTCTTCCAGTTCTTTCTCTGATTCCTTCAATAGGGGACCTATTCTCAGTTCAGTGGTTTGCTGCTGGCATTCGCCTCTATATTTGCTGTATTCTGGCTGTGTCTCTCAGGAGCGATCTACATCCGGCTCCTGTCGGTCTGCACTTCTTTGCTTCATCCATCTTGTCTAATTGGGTGGCTGTATATGTATGGGCCACCTGTGGGGCAGGCTCTGAATGGGTGTTCCTTCAGTCTCTGTTTTAATCTTTGCCTCTCCCTTCCCTGCCAAGGGTATTCTTTTTCCTCATTTAAAGAAGGAGTGAAGCATTCACATTTTGATCATCCGTCTTGAGTTTCGTTTGTTCTAGGGATCTAGGGTAATTCAAGCATTTGGGCTAATAGCCACTTATCAATGAGTGCATACCATGTATGTCTTTCTGTGATTGGGTTAGCTCACTCAGGATGATATTTTCCAGTTCCAACCATTTGCCTACGAATTTCATAAACTCGTTGTTTTTGATAGCTGAGTAATATTCCATTGTGTAGATGTACCACATTTTCTGTATCCATTCCTCTGTTGAAGGGCATCTGGGTTCTTTCCAGCTTCTGGCTATTATAAATAAGGCTGCGATGAACATAGTGGAGCACGTGTCTCTTTTATATGTTGAGGCATCTTTTGGGTATATGCCCAAGAGAGGTATAGCTGGATCCTCAGGCAGTTCAATGTCCAATTTTCTGAGGAACCTCCAGACTGATTTCCAGAATGGTTTTACCAGTCTGCAATCCCACCAACAATGGAGGAGTGTTCCTCTTTCTCCACAACCTCGCCAGCATCTGCTGTCACCTGAGTTTTTGATCTTAGCCAATCGCACTGGTGTGAGGTGAAATCTCAGGGTTGTTTTGATTTGCATTTCCCTTATGACTAAAGATGTTGAACATTTCTTTAGGTGTTTCTCAGCCATTCGGCATTCCTCAGCTGTGAATTCTTTGTTTAGCTCTGAACCCCATTTTTTAATAGGGTTATTTGTTTCCCTGCGGTCTAACTTCTTGAGTTCTTTGTATATTTTGGAAATAAGGCCTCTATCTGTTGTAGGATTGGTAAAGATCTTTTCCCAATCTGTTGGTTGCCGTTTT
Organism: Rattus norvegicus; assembly: GCF_021556685.1. Lineage (NCBI taxonomy): Eukaryota > Metazoa > Chordata > Mammalia > Rodentia > Muridae > Rattus > Rattus norvegicus. Next base: position 49,888,890 of record NC_141541.1, on the reverse strand, counting down.
GTCCTAACCACAGTGTCCTTTGCCTTACAGAAGCTTTGCAGTTTTATGAGATCCCATTTGTCGATTCTTGATCTTAGAGCATAAGCCATTGGTGTTTTGTTCAGGAAATTTTTTCCAGTGCCCATGTGTTCCAGATGCTTCCCTAGTTTTTCTTCTATTAGTTTGAGTGTGTCTGGTTTGATGTGGAGGTCCTTGATCCACTTGGACTTAAGCTTTGTACAGGGTGATAAGGATGGATCGATCTGCATTCTTCTACATGTTGCCCTCCAGTTGAACCAGCACCATTTGCTGAAAATGCTATCTTTTTTCCATTGGATGGTTTTGGCTCCTTTGTCAAAAATCAAGTGACCATAGGTGTGTGGGTTCATTTCTGGGTCTTCAATTCTATTCCATTGGTCTATCTGTCTGTCTCTGTACCAATACCATGCAGTTTTTATCACTATTGCTCTGTAATACTGCTTGAGTTCAGGGATAGTGATTCCCCCTGAAGTCCTTTTATTGTTGAGGATAGCTTTAGCTATCCTGGGTTTTTTGTTATTCCAGATGAATTTGCAAATTGTTCTGTCTAACTCTTTGAAGAATTGGATTGGTATTTTGATGGGGATTGCATTGAATCTGTAGATTGCTTTTGGTAAAATAGTTAATGTATTTCTAATTCTGGTGGATTTCTACTGTGTAGCGGACACTGTGCATGGCTTGGGGAGAGTTATAAATCTGAATTGCTTGAATGCAGTGAAAAGGTATGCTGTATGCTGCGGCCTGTACCACAGTGCAGCATTATGGCGCTTCAGAGATCACACAAATAATAGTTTAAAAAAAATAGAAGGTTTGAAATCCAAATACGTTAGGAGAGCGAGTCAGCTGAGTGACCCAAAATGACTCATTCAAAACAAACAAAAGTGGCTTAAACAAAATATAAATTTCAGGGGTTTTCTCCAAAGATAGTTGAAAGCTGGAGTGATAGCTTCATAAGTCAATACAAGTAAGCGTTACTTTAGCGTCTTTCTGGAACTTCTGGCTTCGGCTTAATCATCCGAGACACAGGCTTTTGTTCTAGTCGCTTAAGACTGAGTTAGACAACAGCAAGCATGAAGGAGACACAATGCAACCCAGTAAGAACAAGTCTGTGGTAGAATGCTAACACTTCATTGGATAAAGTCTGTCACGTGGCCAGGTGCAAGGAAGCTGGGAAATGAAGTCTATAGAAGGAGTCATATTCCTAAGAAAGAAGAAGCCATTGTGTCGGCCCCTGAAAGTCCTCAGCAGAATCTCATTTGTAACATTAGGCAGCTCTAGGACTCAGGCAAACCAGCTATTTGAACCTCAGTTTTTCTTACCTTAAAATAAGATTATATTTGTCCTGCATAATTATTGTAATAGCATAAATTTATAGCATCTAACACTAATTACTAAATTAGCAACAATTGCTGTCTTCACAAGGTATAGTTGAGGGACAAAGATGACAGTGTAAGACCCATCAGGGAACACCAGGAAAAGTGCATAAATGTCATCCCTAGTAGCTGAAACATGCCGATGAAATAGATATGTTTTATGTAGTTGAAAAAAAATCTACATCTCAGAACACAGCAATGTGTGCAGTTGCTTCCTGTATACGTTTGCACCTCTTCTCGTGTCTATGAGTCTATCCTGTGTGTCTCATCTGTCCCGTTCTTTTGTCTTTATCATTGTGCCTCTTAACGCCTGCATTATGGAGTACCGATGCTGGTACATACACACTTTATCTGTGGCCAAGACAATTATTAAACCCACTTGGCCCAGAGAACCCAAAATTTTATTAATTGCTGCTGTCTAATTTCCTGCTGTCCTGATTTAGTTCTGTCTGCTTTCTAATTGGTTTTGACCTTTCCCCCATCTCCTCACTGAAGAGTGAGCCGCAGTGCGTCGTCTTCGTCGTCGTCGTCGTCCTGTCGTTGTTGTTGCTGTTGTTGTTTGCATTTGTTGTTTGTGCTACAGTCTCCTGCTGTAGCGCAGGCTTTTCTCAGAGCTCACTGATTAGCTCAGGCTGGCCTGAGATGTATGGCAATCCTCCTCAGCCTCTCAGGTACTGCGATTACAGAAGGGAGGTACCGTGCCCAACTGCCAGTGTTTGAAAATGGTACTGCTCAGTTTTCATATTTGTGTATGATTCATTTTGAGTTAGTTTTTGTTTTTTGTACTATTGTGGACACCGAGGACTTTATACATGTGAGGACTTTATACATTCGAGGCAAGTGTACTACCACTGAGCCACATCCCGAGCCTGAGTTAACTGAGCTCAGCTATTGCTTCCTGACAGATTAAAAGCATACCCACTGTCTCTGCAGGCAGGTCTGTTTGACAATGCAGCCACTTTCAAGCGTGCTATATCCTTTAGGAATTGGCCATTTATGAATGTATAATATCCTTCATTGTCTCTGGCAATTTTCTTTGGTTTGAATTCTATCTTGACTGATGTTAATATAGCCAATTTAGCTATCTTTTGATTATCATTTGCTTGATATTTCTTCTGTCCTTTTACATAATTTTCTTATCTTTTCCCCTGTGTGTGTATGTGTGTATGTGTGTGTGCACATGTGTATGTGATGAGTGTGCGTGTATGCATGTTTGCATGTGTGTGTGTGCATATGTTTGGGGTGGTGGGTGTACATGCATGTGGATGTGTGAAGAGGTCTGGGATTGATGTGGAGATAGTCTTCAATTGCTCTTCTACCTTAATCAATAAGATGTCTCTCACTGCAGCCCAGAGCTTGCCTTGCTAGCCTTGTTAGTTACCTTGCTCTGGATCCTGTTTCGAGGAGGCTGAAATTATGACGATAGGGCTTGATGCTTACCCAGGTACTGGGACTTGGGGATCCAGACTCTGGTCCTCATGCTTGCTAAAGTGTCACCTCCCAGGCCATTTAGTGATTTTTTTTTCTTAATCCACAAATATAATTATGTTTAAAGGTGTTTGTTGTTTTTGGTTTTTTGATTTTCATTGGTGACAAGCATGTCCTGGGATTGTGGATGTTTTTCTTTTTTCCTTACTCTAACCTATTTTTTCAATTTTATCTTTTGATTGGCATTTATATAAAATTTACATGTATCTGGTGCTGGGGATGGAAGTCAAATCCTTAGACCTGCCAGGCAAGTGATCTACCACGGAGCAACATCCCCGGACCCATGAGATTTGCTTCTAAACTGACACATCTATTAGGATAGGAGCTGTTGGGTTTCTGGTAAGTCATTTCCGTTTGTGGCCTGTGCTTTCCTGTCCTCTCTTCTGCATCCCCATTTTCATAGGAACTATTCAGACTGTTTTTGGAAATCAGTTTTGATTTATTCTTATACACATTTTCAGTGTGTGAGTCCACTCTAGGGATTACAATAGGCACCCACTCTTGGTTTGCCCCCAACGAATCGCTATCAGCATTCTTCTACTTCAGATGGAGTCTGCCTCAACTTGTGATGGCCCAAACCCTCAGCTCCTATTCCCATCTCCCTCTTACAATACGGCCAGCTTAACTAGTGCATTGAAGACTCTGTGAAAAGGTTATTATCCAGTTTTTATATATAAAATGGCACTGTACAGTCCAGTGGTGGGGCAGTCTGACACCCTTGTGTTACCACTCAGAGTGCCCCTTTCTTCATTCCAGAGTCTGTCATTTCTCCTCCCAGCCTGAGGGACTTCATTGGATGGGCTCTCACTGATGCTACTGAGTACAAATTCTCCTTGCTTTCAGTCACCTAGCGGTGTGCGTGTGCGTGCGTGTGTGTGTGTGTGTGTGTGTGTGGGTGTGTGCGTGTGTCTCCTCTTCATCCATGCAGGATATTCTCCTGGGGTTCCAGCTCTTCTCTCTGAGCATTGAAAGTGCGTTGGTGTTTCCTTGTGGCTCCCAGGATCTCGTTTTAGAAATCTGCTGTTGTTTAAATTGTTTCCTTCTTGCTGGTCATGCGCAGTTTCTCTCTAATCCCAAGATTTTTCTTTTGTGTTTAGTTTTTCGGATGATCGATTATGATACGTCTCGACAGGAGCTCTTCGTGTTTATTTTGCTTGGCGTTCTCTCAACCTGTTGAGTCACAGGTTTGTGTAATTTGCTAAACATGAGACGTTTTTCAGCCATGTTTCCTCACGTCTGAGCTCTTCTTTCTTCTTCTACCTCCACGACTTCGATGTGCCGGTGTTAGATAATTTGCTGTGGATGGAGGAGCTCACTACCTCCCCAACCCACAAGCCACAGGCTCGAGTAATTTCCAAGTGAGGTCAAGGAAGAGATAATCTTTGTATATAACAATGCACAAGGGCAGATAGCTTTGAAAATCATATTTTTAACTGCTTACTTTAAAAAAAATGATATACAAGGTAACAATGCTAGTGAGATGCCATGTGTGTTTGAAGCATACGTACATTCGTTGTTTCATCATGATAATTCAAAATTATTTTTCCTAGTCGCCCTACTGTGCAACAGCACACAAGAACGTACACTCATCTAAATGTAACGTAGTACCAATTAATCAACCATTCTCCATTTTTTATCATCTCCTACTGTCCCAGCCTCAGGTAACCATCCTGCTCTCAACACAAACATGATTAACTTTTGTATGTTCTCTCTACAGTGAAATCAGATAATAATTAGCTTTCTATGCCTGGTTTTATTTCACATTTCAACCCTACCCGTGTTACAAATAGCAGTATTTCACTCTTTCTATGACCATTGGTGTACCACATCATGCTTATCAGTTCATATAGATTTGCATTGGGCATTATTTCCATCTCTTGTTTATTGTTAATAATGTTTTAAACAACAAAGGTATGAGACTGTCTTGTTCTCATCCCGATTCCATTCCCTTGGGCCATTATTCAGGAGTAGAACAGATCATATACTCATTCTTTTTGGGGGTTGGGAGAGTCCATGCTATTAACCATTATTATTGTAATTTGCATTCTCCCCAATTATGCAAATACTCTTTTCCACATCTTTACTAACATGTATTAGTTTTAGTTTTTAAATAACAGTAGGGTTGGAGAGATGGCTCAGTGGTTTAAGAGCATTGGCTGCTACTCCAGAGGACCCAGGCTCAATTCCCAGCACCCATATGGCAGCTCACAACTGTCTGTAATTCCAGTTCCAAGGGACCCCTCACATAGGCATGCATGCAGGCAAAACACCAATGGATGCTTTTACAAAGTTACTTATATAATAGCTATTTTTTAACTGTGGTCTTGATTTGTATTTTCTTTTCTTTTCTTTTTTTTTTCTTTTCTTTTTTCGGAGCTGGGGACCGAACCAAGGGCCTTGTGCTTGCTAGGCAAGCGCTCTACCACTGAGCTAAACCCTCAACCCCGGATTTGTATTTTCATAAAGAGTAGTAATATTGAGTAATACTTGTTGGCCATTGGCATATGTTAAGAAATGTATACTTTTAAGGGGGGTTATTTTGCGTTTTCTGAATTATTGGAGTCCTTAGATATTCTGGATTCTGATTGTTTGTCAGGTAAATATTTTTCAACTCTGTTCTTCATTCTGCTAGTTGCCCCTGCATGCTGAATACTGCTGACGACTGCTGGCAGTGTGTAAACTTTAAGTTGTATGTAATCCCATTTTCCCATTTTTGTTTCTGGTTCTAGTGCTTCAGGGATCTTGCCCAGAAAACCTTCACCCATTCCAATGCCCCATTGTGGTTCCTCTATTTCCTTCGAGTAGTTCCAAATCTTAAGTTTCACTCCTGAGAGGTAGGTGTCCGGTTTACTCTTTGTATGAGTACCATTTAAACAAACGCCTATTCTTTCTTCAACACATCCTCTTGCTGTCTTTGCAGAAAGTCAGGCGGATGTATGTGAGTAGTTTTACTTCTAGTTTCTTGTTCCAGTTATGTATGCTTCTGTCTTCGTTCCATACCATGCTCTTTTGAGGACTGTAGCTTTGTTATATAATTTAAAGTCAAATGGAGTAATGCCTCCTGCTTTGTTGTCTTTGCTTATTATGGCTTTGGCTATTCAGGTTGTTGTGTTGTGCAAATGTTAGTATTTAACTTTAGTTGTGTGAAGAATGTCCCTGATATCTGGTGTCTTAGGGTTTCTATTGCTGTAAAGAGACACCATGACCACTGCAACTCTTGTTTCAAAAAATTCATTAGAACTGGCTTATCGTTCCAGAAGTTTAGTCCTTTATTGTCGTGGTGGAAAGCATGGCAGCATATAGGCAAACATGGTGTTGGAGAAGAAGCTGAGAATTCTACACCATAATGGTAGACAGTAGGAAGAAAAAGTGATATACTTGGCCTAGCTTGAGCTTGTGGAACCTCAAAGACCAAGTGCCATACTTCCTCTAACAATGTCACACTGACTTTAACAAGGCTGTACTTCATAGTGCCACTCCCTCTGAGCTTCTGAGAACCCTTTTCCTCCAAACTACAACATCTGGTTAGAAAGCCCACCCACTTGTTAGGGTACGTGTGGGTACTGTGGACATATTAACAAAATGGATTCTCACAATCCAAGGACACGTGGCATCTTTGCATAGTTTTGTGTTTCAGTTTCCTTCTTCAATGTTTTACAATTTTATGGTAGATAATGTTTACAATTTTCCTTAAGTTTATATCTAGGAAATTTTGTAGAAATAGACTCGATTTCTTCATTTTCCAGACCATATTTTAAAGGAAATAATAAATTTGATTCCAAAATCCTACTAAAATGGTAATAGTAAAGAAGATCTTACACATATTTTATTTATAAATCTAAAAGCAGGAATCTAATGAAACTGCAAGGTAGGTAAAATAAGTAACGCGTTAAAGTTTACCAATAATGTTTAAGGATTTTATCTGAAATGAGGGAAAAATCATGATTATCTCAGTAGATTCACATAAGATATACAAAGAAGATAAAAACTGATTTATAGCTAAATAGTATCAAATAAGAAGAAATTACAGTAAAGTACTTGACATGAAAATATTAAACTATGTGAGGCATCATCTTTATTTGTGATACTGGTTTTCTTTTTTTAATGTCAAGAAAAAACAAGGGCACTGTTATTTTTGCTATAAGTTAAGGAAGTAATGAAAGCCTTGGACAATACAATAAGAAACAAAGAATATATTAGATGCTTCCAGTCAGGAAGAAAAGAGATAAAAGTCTTCTTATTAAGATATAATAAGCTTTTCTATTCAGAAAATATTAACTCAGGCATAGAACTAATAAGAAATTTCTATAAAGTGATAATAATGTTCCATATACATAATAAATAATATTAAACCATATCTTAAAACACTACTCAAAGGAGCACAAAAACTAAGAAGTATTTAAGGATTAGTGGAATTTGGGGGCTTTGTATGCTTGGCAATGTATATGTGCACTGTGGGGTTCAGTGTCCACAGAGACCAGAAGAAGGCATCAGATTTCCTAGAATTGTGAATGCTGAAAACTGAACCCTTGTTCTCTGCAATAGTAGTTAGTGCTCTTAACTGCTGACTCAGGTTTCCAGCCCTCTCTCATTATTTATAGTAATTCTCATTGTAATTATTGATTCTCTTAAAGTTTTATCTATATTCAGTGAAATTAAAAATTTATTAAATTTTATAAGGAATTTTAGAATTTTTTAAAAAACAAGGTTAATGTGTGAAATTAGATATTCAGAAAACATCATGGAGATCACTGGAGAAAGAAGGGCTGGGTATAAAATAGATAATTAAAGAGAAACTGGCTCATGTATGCACAAGAAATTATTTCATTGCTACATTTTGCCATTTATAAAAGGCATCTCCTTTCCAGAAATCTTAGAGACATGCTTGGCTCTCATTCCAAGGTTTGAGGCCTCACAATGCTAGAATTTACATTTCCATATCTTTAAAATGGGGATAATCATAACATTATAACCAACTAATAGAGTTGTGGTAAAAAAGAAGGAGATAATGTCTGAGATTATAACCAACTAATAGAGTTGTGGTAAAGAAGAAGGAGATTATATCTGAGATTATAACCATCTAATTGAGTTGTGGAAAAGAAAATTATACCTGAGATTGCTCTTATTGTTGTTCAATAGAAACACAGATAAAACATCTAAGTATATTTGTTTGAGTCAAATTAAATTTTAGAAAAAGGTCAGCACATGTAATTTTAGTGGTTTTTTATTTAACTAGATATAATAAAACTATAATATCAAATATTAAGAATAGATTGTATATCTTCTCATACTGTTTATGAAATCTATACATTGTATGATTACTATACATTTCAATGTAGATGCTAAATTCACATCAGAAATACTTAATACATATTTAAATGACAGAATAGCTACAGTTGGCTAATGGGTTTATATTTCCAAATGTTCCCAAACTTTAAAAGTTTCAGGCTTGTCGTACAGTAGCCAATGTAAAATAACCTACATTAAAATTTTTATATGCGATTCTGCTTCTGGAGTACAAACTTTTGGAGCTGAGGATCAAACCCGGGGTAGGTCACTTGCCTCACAAACATCTCAAATCCCAAATTAAAAGGAATTAAAGTGAGACGTTCAGTTTCTGTCTAACTCCAGCTACCTTTCAAGTGCTTTGTGGTCATCAGTGGCTCCTGGTCATGCAAACCAGATCCAAAAGGCAGGGGGTGGGACTCTAGAAGACACAAGAATGGTTTTAGTGCTCTTCTCAAGTGTTAGCTGTCTTTTACACTCCGAACCTAACATGGGAGAGAAACGAACTCTCTTTGCTCTGACCGATGAAAACATTTCTCTAGGAAATCTTCCAGCTTTCCCGACAATGGGACAGCATACTGATTCCACTTTTGTAATCAGACTTTATTTTGTCTAAGAGTTGACATATTCTGGGAAATAAATATATCTAAGAGTTGGGGAAAGATGACCAAAATAGACAGTGTTTATAGAGCTGAGCGATCGATTCCTGGTAGTAATGCAATCTGGACTACATGAAACCATTGGCAAGGGGGAGTCCACAGTGAGGGCAAGTTCTATTCTGAGCTGTGGACTGCTAAGCTTTTTGAGGTTCCAGAGCATCACCAGAATAGACTGCATTTTGGGCAGAGCCAAACCCATCACCTCAGGAAGAGGAAGAGTGCCTGGGGTCACTCTATGTGAGTGTGGATCTGTGAGAGCAGAGATGAATAAGGACACAGAGGAAATGACCCAGGGGGTTCCACCTCAGGCATTTCTCATTCCGTGAGTTCACTTCAGAATTGAGTACTAAGGTGAGAGAAGAGGAACTTTCCCCCCAACTCTTTGGCTCTTCAGAGAATCTTTGATCAAAAGAAATGCACAGCTTTATAGTTGGCATGGCTTTAACAAACACCAAGTTAACACTTACCATGTCCCTGACATTGTTCTGTATTAACAGAGTTTTATCTGCATTAACTAACAACTCTCTGAATAAACTGGTGTCGTAGAGACGGTTTTCATCTGTGGAGACTGAGTCAGAGATGTTACTTATGTTCTACAACAGATACAGAGGGTGAAATATGAACACATACAACCTAGGTTTTGGATCAACCAGTAAATCCATGGTCAAGGCATCTTTGATCATAGGATGGGTGTCCAAGTCCAGTGCAGGGTCACTAGACATGCAGAAAAACTTTCTAGAAAATCTATGAAAATTATCAGGTGAAACAGAAACCTGTCTGGCTTTCCAATCGTACCCTGGCCTTCAACAATGTCCTCTGTCTCAAAGATCTCCTGTCCAAATTCTATTTGTCCTTTTAAGGCTCAGCTCAGAGACCTTCCCTGATTATTAAGATGCTAAATCTTCTGTCATGATTACTTTCTCGTTTGGTCTCTTTCAACTGTTTGCTGGTTAATCAGGGACTCTGAAGTCTTCTGTTTTTTCTTAAATGGTGCATTTCTCTGAGGGTCTGGACCCCTGAGGATGATGGGAAGTGAATCTTCCTCATTTCTTCCCTTAATTTTTTCCACTAGGTTGTGTTTTGCCTTTCTAGGCATTCCTAAATATTCATCGACCTAATTTGAATAGAAATATATGATGTTGGAAAATTGATCCTCGCTGGTTCTGAGAAGTGAAATCTTAAAACTAAATTCTGACTCCCATTAGTTATACACTTTCAGACATTTTTTTTAACCCCTCTGCACCTTGATCATCTCGTCTGTAAGCAGTTTCCTGACTCTTATGGAGCAGGCTACTGTCGTTCTGAATTGATGTTCACAAAAGGTCCTTAAACAAGTCTCTAAAGGATGCCTCACACGTTCTGAGGTCACTCTTGACCAACACACCTGGCTGAAATGCAAGGGCATTTCACTAGCTGGGGCAGTAGGAAGCCCTGGTTGTGCTGTCTTGGGAAAGATTATTGATCAAAATGTGGGGGAGTTCTGACAAATTACAAGGCAATAGTCTAGCTAAAGAAAGGACACATATAAAATAGTTCACAAAGAGCTAATAGAGGGATGAGGATGTGGGTCAGTGGCAGAGTGCTGGCTTATCACATGTGAAGTCCTGGGTTCAACTCCTAGTAAAGATCCTCCCTTGATGATTTGTGGGAAAATCTTTCCCAATTACTGCTAAGATTTTTTTTTAACATAAAAGTTACATTGAAGAAGCTGGGTGATGGTGTCGGCTCACACCTTAATTCCAGTACTTGGAAGGCAGAGGAAGGCAGATCTCTGAGTTCTGGGCCAACCTGGACTATAGAATGAGTTCCAGGAAAACCAGGGCTACACAAAGAAAGCCTGTCTTGAAAAAAATGGGTGGGGGATACTGAACTAAGTAACAACTACAGTATTCAATTTTAAGCATTAAAAAAAAAACCCTTTTATTGAAAAAATTTTCATTGATGTTACTTGACTAGAACGACTAGAACATTTGAAAGTTTTTAAACAACAGACATTGAGTGGAATACCTCCATAGCTAGCCTGCCAATGGACAATGTAGACTGTTTCAGATGTTTTCTGTCCATCTGGAGGTTTAGCTTCTCCCCCACCCATGCAGATGCTGATGCATAATGGCAGAAGTGCCAGCACCTTGACGTGGAACCAGTGTATGGGGCAAAGATGGAATTATTATCACACTGCACAGAATGGACTCCTGAGGCCTATAAAGGTCTTAAAGAGAAGCTGGGAGAGCATAGTAGAAAAGCCATTGACCTGACCAGGCCCATTCATCGTCTTCCCATTCATCTCTTTCCCATTCATCATCTTCCCATTCATCTCTTCCCAGCCAACTTCGTTCCCTGGAAGAAGATGCTCAATGCTGCCCTGGGGACTAGGACAGATTTAACCAAGGGGCATAGCATCTGCACGTGAAGGTTTCTAGAGCTGAGGCTGATGGGGGTGCTAGCAGGAGTCAGCCATTGGGAGGAACAGGGAGCAGGTGTTCCCCCACCCCCATCCAGACCCTCCTTGTGTTCACTGAATATCTCCGTTAAGGAGCTGCCCTCTCTCTGGGTCCAGCAAGGCGGGGCTGGCTAACAGAGAGCTTGCAAAGTTGAACCCTGTTTACTCCTGATAAGAGAGCCAAAGGGAGATTAACTTTTTACCCATTCTCCTCTGAAAGCTATCAAAAGAATTATGAACTCCTTTCAAGATGAAAGGTGTTGGTTCTTCACAAAGGTGTCACAGCGAGTGAACTTGAGCATCTTTTGTCCCTCCTTCCCCACTGTGTGGAGTGAATGGATCCCTTCACCTCCCCGTGTATCTCTAAAGGCTGCTGTGTGACCTCGGTCTCCTACAGCGCACACTCCTCCTCTCCGCTGCTTTCTGCTCCTACACTCTTGGACCACTTGCCAGAGTCTCGAGAGTCAACAGTGAGGCATTCGAATGCAGGCATTCGTCCCATCTGTTCCGTCCGAAGAAGAGCCCAGACAGATGACTTTTGAGGCTGTGATTCTAGAGAAAGGCGCCTATTTCCTGATGGTCCCAAGTTTACACTCCCAACATTTCCCTCTTCCAGAATCGACTCTGCCACTTGAGAACGTGTTGTCGCTACCATACCTGCTCCTGACTTGCTCCAATCAACACATTTCCTTAACTACTTTAAAGCAAGCTTGTTAGAGCTGTCTGCCACACCGTGAGGCTCCAACTTGCTCTGATTAATTAGGGGCTTGGGAACATGCAAGTTGTTTTAGAAGCTGTTCTGTGGGTGATTGGAGTGCCGTGCAAGTTCACTTTTGAAATGTTTAATGCTTAGCTGTTTTCTAAGAAAGGGGCCGTTCGTGGGCTGAGTCTGTATTTTTCACCTCCACTCGGTTTTTGTTTTTTTCTGTATGTTTGGTTTTGGCACCTGGAGTTTATGTACTCACTGCTACTTCCCACCTGTCTCCTTAAAAAGAAAAGTAAAACTTCAAAATCATTGTCTTTCAGGTGGAGAGCTGAAAAGAGCTGTATTAAAATTACTAAGCCATGGTGCATCCCCCAATGCCTTTAGAGAGGAAAGCCATGGTGATTTATGGCAGGTAGTAAAATACTTGTCATCTAACCCCACCCCACACCCAGCTTCCAGCATCTCTGTTTAGTGAAGCCAATGAGAGAGACTACTGAATCCACCCATCTCACCTAGACCTGCATGTTCTCCCACCTCCCTAACTACCTCGATTATCCCATGGCTGCTTGGCCTCCAGGTAGCTAACCTAATCTTATGTTGCACCTTACATTTTTTTTTTTTTTTTGGTCAGATGGGACTTTATCTTGAAGTCTAGGACTGTCGTTCGCACAAAACTTCTTCAATTACCTCTTGTCACTTCATTAATTTAGTTGCCCAATAAAGATTTATTTGTAATCTCTGTGAGAGGTGTTGGGTATCTGGGCTGGTTAGTTGTTTTGTTTATTTTGTTAGAGTAACACAGGATAAAGTCATCTGGTAAAGAGGAACCTCCATTGAGAAAAATGTCATCATCAGACTGGCCAGTGGGCAACTCGGTGGGACATTTTCCTAATTAATGATTATTGTGGGAGGTCCCAGCACTTGGTCCTGGGTGGTAGAATTCAGCTGCCTAGGCGAGTGTAGGGAATAAGCCAGTAACCAGCTTTCTTTCAAGCCTTCTGCTTCACTTCCTGCCTCCAGATTCCTTCCCTGTGTGAGTTCCTGCCTTGGCTTCCCTCCGGGAACCACGAGTGGGGCCATAAGTGAAGTAAACCCCTTTTAGGGTTTCTTTCAATCATGGTGTTTATCATGAGATTAGAATGCAAACTAGGAGAGTGCCCAAGGATACCTGAGCCTGGTACGTTTCCTACTTCCTTTCAGTTATATGGCGTTACTTGGAAAATAATCACTGAACGCAAAATGATCCTTAAACGCCGGTCACATTGACAGATAGGGAGTTAGGGGAGCCTAGGCTGCACGTAGGTGGGGAATGTAATGTTCTCCTTGACAGACACTTAAGGAGAAGAATGAGCGAGGAAAAGAAGGCAGGTTGAGTAGACCGTGTGTCGGATTTTAGAAGACCAGTGTGGCCAAAGCACGGGAGCAGGTGATGGAATCTGGCATTATGTGTACACGGCACGAATAACAGTTTAATTTGTCTACTATCCGCTCTGAGTCTGTGATGAGGAATCCCGAGCACATGGGGAAGGTAAGTGGCTTGCCTCAGGTCTCGGTTTGGAAGGCTGTATCCGCGTGGTGAGCCAAGACAATCAGATGCCATCCTGTCCCTTGAACATAGCACCAAACTAGAGAGACGACAAAGGGACAGCTGGCGGGGAACACATAGGAACTCAGGAGGAGAAAAGGGAAAGCCACTTCATTCCACCAGTGCCAGTGATATTGAGCATTTGCTATAGAACCCAGACGGTTGATTGAGCGATTCCTTCTATCATATGTGACACTGGCAGACTGGCTTGAGGGGTTAGCTCTAGGCGTGGTGAGATGGTGCATGGCAGTCCCAGTCACTGGTCCTCATTGTCTAGATGGGCAGAAGAGGGGTGGGAGAAGGGGCTACTGATTCATCTCACAGTCCGTTTCGAAGTGTCATGGGAATAAATACAGGTAGGCCAGTGGGAGCCATGAGGGTCTTCAAACTTTGGTCCATTCCCTTTTTGTTCTTTTTTTTTTTTTGTTCAACATACACTTAGTTTGTGCCATCTAGATGCCTGGCTTCCTGCCAGAAGTTGAGAAATGTGCAAGGATTTGGACAGGGGAAGTAGAAAACTGGTGTAAGCAGAGGCAGATTATGAGGGTCTGTATGTTGGAGAGTTATTGAAGAGGTGTGTCTGAAGAGTTTAGTTGCTAGGGTGAGTGACAGGTGGAGACAAGGGAGGAAAGCAACCGCCTCAAATCATTTCACAATCAATAGTGAGGATTTTTTTTTTCATGTTGTTGTAGATATGTAATATGAAGCCATTACCGGAACGTGGGCCCGGGAGATTAATGAATGTAGTTTGTATACTAGTTGGCAGCACTGTGAGACTACACTGTATAGTGGTCAGAGCCCAAGTGCGATCTTGTCTGTAATCAGTCAAGAGGACTCCTCAGAAACAGAAGAGTTGGTCCAAATACCACTGAATCCTGCTTCTCGCTTGTCCCAAATGTGCTACAGAAGGATGCTACAGGTTAACAGAAGGTCTCTTTCTGAATCCTGCTTCTCACTTGTCCCAAATGTGCTAAAGATGGATGCTACAGGTTAACAGAGGGTCTATTTCTTGAAGATCAAGGCCAAACTAGTTTTTCTCTGTCTCTTGAAGCAGACAGGATTTCTTTCTGATGGTCCAGGGCAGTTTTATTAACCAAGACCTGCCTTCAACTTGGCATCTCCTCAGCCAGAAACAAACCTATTATTCACTCGGACTGCCTGAAAAGGGGAGGAGAAATTAATGTAATTGAAGGAGACTGTCCTTAATTAAAGGAGCTATTCGGTAAATTCAATGGCTGCCTTGTTTTAGCGAGGTCCTCTCTTTCCTCCCCCTTTTCCTTCTCTCCTTTTTCAATGTAGTTTTCAAATCCTCCTATGGTTGGTAAGTTTCTCATATCTGGGTTTTACCTGGTGAATTTTTATTTAATCTTCCACAGATTCTGGTTCAAGTTGACTGCATTTGGAGGATTGGCACACACATGGCGTCTTAGCGCCAAAGCATGTGGGCCAGTGGATGGCTCCAGAGCAGTGAATGCAACCGTTGTGTGGCTCTGGATGACTGGGCTGAGCCTTGGCATTTCAGAGTAGCCAGAGGGTCACATGGGCTACTTTTCTCTCCTCCTCTTGGCATAAGCAGTTTAGAGCCTCCCTCTTCCACCCTTCCACACGGTCTCCCTCAGCTGGATTCTCCAGTCCATATCTATCTTTTTCTGTTTACCTAATAGTACACATTTTTCTGGTTAGCATTATTTAGTGTGTGGGTAGAGGCACTGAGGCCATGGGTAATGCCTATAATCAAACAAATTAAAGCAGGGGTGATAAAGGTATTTTAGGGAACACAAGCGCACGCGCGCGCGCGCACGCACACACACACACACACACACGCATGCACGTGCACACACACACACACACACAGAGAAAGAGAGGAGACAAGCAGGCAGACAGACAGACAGACAGACACACACACACAGAAAAAGAGAAGGGGAGTTGCCTTCAGGAATTTAAAAAAATAACACTTTATGGATTATTAAGTTTATCGCCATTATGTTCAGACAAAGACACTGAAATGGGGTTGGGCGCCCACAGCAGCAAGTCTCTCCAGGCATGTAGATATTCAAACATAGATCAAAACAGGTCTGATGTTCTCTGTGTGTCTTACTACCTAAAACCTTCACGGTGTCTGAAAGGGAAAAACGGACCCCTCAAGGCTGGTAACTTGCATGTTTCAGTTAGAAAGAGATCAATCGAAGTCATTTGTGTAGATGGGATTTGCATTCAGATCTCCAGACTGCACAAGAAGATACTCCGCAGTGGAAGACATTTCATACGAAGACCAGCACTTAGCAAAGTAAAGGTGCAATAGGAAGAATACCAAGGATGCTCTCCAAGCTCTGTCTTCTGTGAGTCTTGGCTTCTTCGAGCCCTGACCTCCACCATCGCCTGGAAGGTTGCTGGCTTTAGAAAACGTCAGGAGATGCAGAGACATGGCTGGCTCCAAGTGAGCGGAGACAGCCCAGTGAATGGATGTCCTGACACAGCACTTCTGGCCACAGGAGTTAATTACTTTGGCTACACAGCTTAAGTGCAGCCCATGCATCAGATCAGAACCAATTCCTGGAAACTGACAAAGAGCTGGGGAGGATGGGAAGCAGGCCAGTACTCTTTTCTCCTCCTGATACCACAGCACGGGTTAGCTGTAAAGAGTGTGGGTTCACAGACCCTGCTGTGTCCCATCCCCTCACCCCATCCGTGCAGGAGCTGCCCAGTGTTGTCCATAATCTGTCTGATGTCCATTTCCTTCCTTCCCTCTACAGTGACCTGGCTTTCTTTGTGCTTGTTGGATTCTCTTAAGTGGTTAGTCTAATGGAGGGCACCTTTGTTAATAGATTTGTGATCGTAAGGAATTCCAGACTGGGTGACTTTAACAACAGAAATTAATTTTCTCATAATCCTGGAAGTAGGAAGTCCAAAGTCAAGGTACTGACCTGGTGAGTTTCTCCCTCCTTGGCTTCTAGATATCAGGTTTCTTGCTGTGAGTTCACATCGCCTTTTATCTATGAGTACAGATCCCTGGTGTCTACCTTATGTAAAGCTTTGGGCCATGATGGGTTCCACACTAGGACCTCAGTTATCTTTAACCATCTCCTGAGAGGTCATATCTCCCAAATGGCACAGTAGGATTAGGACTTCCATGTGTGAATTTCAGATGAGTAAAACTCAGTCAGTAACAGTGCCACAGATGGCTGCTTGCTACTAAAGTGGTATGCAGCTTTGTATGAGCAAAGTGACACCCTACTATCAACAAGTAACAGCACCTTCACAGGCAGTGAGGACGGTATATTTTTACAAAGGGCATCTATTCATTAACTCATATCTCCTAGGATGCTTATTGAATTTTAGAAAGCAGGAGGATATGCACACACAGTGTGTACATGTATGTATGCCCATGCATATAACAGGTATATGAGAATATTCTTCGACTACAAGGTTTGAAAAATTAATAGAAACTTCACAAGTCACATTAGATACTGGAGGAAATGTGCTAGCAAGGCTGGAGGTTTAGCTGTACACTGTGAGAGCATCCTGTCAGGACCGTGAGCCAGCTACTCCTACATCAGACACACAGGTTAGCATGAGTGGGATCTAATACTTAAGGAACAATTACTTTGGCTGGAAAGATGGTTGAGCAGATAGAAGTAGTTTCTGTCAAGTCTAATGGCTGAGTTGGTCCATGGAACCTACTGAGGAAAGAGAGAACTGACTCTGTGAAGTTTCCCTCTGAGCTCCACACATAGACAGTGGAACATAAGCTTTCCTACCTACAGTAGATAAAATTAACTTTTAAAAGAACAATTATTTTAAGCAGGCCTTGCTGCAGTTCCATGAGGTTCTGCCTTACCACAACTTGATACAGAGGAAAATAAGACACAGACAAGCAACTTTCTCAAAACCACAAAACCACCATCTGAGGCCCATGTGTCTGCCTGCTATTAAAACCCCGAAACATTGGCAGTCTGTTAGAGAAGACAAAGCCAAGCACCTGAAAGTGAAAATTAGGTGGTCAACTTCAGTAATGAACTCAGTCGCCAGGTGACCAATTTGAGAATAAGTTGCTGGAGAAGTCCATGCAAAGAAATATATTGAGCTTTAAAGTCCAGGTACATTTTAAAGCGAGCTTGAGAGGTGGCCAAGAATGCCTTTAGCGCTGGAGGCAGAGATGTAAACTGAGTACAGGAAACAGCAGGGAAATTGACATCTTCCTAATGGACTGTTGAAGTACAGTGAACAAATGAAGTGGGAGGCTGCTTCTGCTCTCAAGGTTGGCACTAGACTCATGGGTTAGGAGGAAGCAAATCTAGAGCTGGGGTGGGATTTGTAGCTGGGACATTTTTTGAAGGGGGCAGTTCATCTGGTTTAGAAGTGAGCCCTTAAATCAGCTGGTGGGACTTTGTATATTGAAACTGTATTCATAATGATCAGTCGCGTTTCTGTTTATTGAAAATTATAATGCATGACAGGAAAGTAAAAGAGAACTCTGTCTTATATGTATGTTATGCCACTCTCAGGTACAGACAGAATGCATGGAATTGTTATCCACAGGGATAACACTGCCTTGGGTGGAAATGTACCACAAAAGGAGAGACTTTCTGCCCATTCAGTCACCTTAAGTTCTCACTAAAAACTGGGTTTATCTCAGTCTTGGAGTCTGCTGTTGTATATCCAGGCTAACTTGATGTTATCCTGCTCTTATCCACAAAATTAAGCTGTGTATATGTGTTTGGCTTCAGAATTAATTAGTTACCACCCTAATGTATTCTCTTCTTTCATGCATTTTTACATGATCAACATCTTTGGTTACATCCCTGGGAACGCATTTATGTTTCTGAATTAGTCAAATTCTCCAGAGAAACAAAACCAACAATAGGCGTAGACAAACAATAGAAGATATGTAGGCAGACAGATAGATGTGATGGAAAACAGACACAGAAATATGTAGGTGGATAGAGAAAAAGACAATAGAAGATATAGATAGCTGCATAGAAAGACGTACTTAAAAATTGGCTCACAAAACCATGGAGACTGAGAATTCCCACAATATGTTGGCTATAAGCTAAGAAATAGGGAAAATGGTGACATACATTCTGGGGTCTGAAGGTCTAAGAAATAGGAGCTGCTAACCAGAAGGCAGAAGAAGGAAGATGGGTGACCTAACTCAGGAAGAATGGGGGAGAATTCTCTCTTCCCCTCATCTCTCTGTTCTATCTGAATTCTGAGTGGATTGAAGAAACGAAGTGATACAAAAGAATGGCAAACACAAGAGAGAACCTTTGTGGTATGGAAAGTTTGACACTGTAGAGAGTGAGAGGCCACTCATATTACATTGGGTGTGAGGTATGAAAAAGGTCGGGTGTGGGAATGCTGAGACAGTCCCCGAATTCTACCACAATCTTTAAGTCAATTCTTTAAAGGCCAAGTGCTTAGAGGCCTTTTAGAACTCTGCTGAGATGGACTCGGGTAAAGTCAACTTTGAAGGTTAGTTCTAATTGCCAACTTGTTACAACCTGGATTCATTTGGGAGGAGAGCATCAGTGACACTTTGGGTTTTGTCAGGTTTATCTGTGGGAACTTGTATTGATCCAATAGAAAGACATGGAAGAAAGAAACCTTTCGCTTTTTTTTTTTAAATCCCCATATTTGGCTCTCACATTGACAGGTGAGATCATCTATCCTAATGCTACTGTTGCTGCAAATCTCTTTGCTGATACTGGAGCCAAGATTCTTCAGTCTTCCAACATGGACAGAAGACTAGTGTGGTGATTTGAATATGCTTGGCCCAGGGAGTGGCACGATGAGGAGGTATAGCCTTGATAGAGTAAGTGTGTCATTGTGACATGGGCTTTAAGACCCTCCTCCTAGCTCTTCCAATCTTCTAGCAACATTTAGATGAAGATGTAGAACTCTTGGCTCCTCCTACACATACCTGTCTGGATCCTGCCCTGCATCCTGATGATAATAGATTGAACCTCTAAACTCACAAGCCAGCCCTAGTTAAATGTTGTTCTTATAAAAGAGTTGCCTTGGTCTTAGTGTCTCTTTTCACAGCAGTAAAATCCTAAGACAACTAATGGCTCTCCAGGATTCCTCAATACCTTTGCACCAGCTTGGGACTCCTAAGACATCCAACTGCATGGATGGATTACTTGAGTGAGAGGTTTTTGTCTTTCTGAGTCTGGATCAATATTAATCTAATACTTTCTAGGTTCATCTATCTGGCTGGTTTTGTGTATCAACTTGGCACAAGCTGGAGTTAACACAGATAATGGAGCCTCCCTTGAGGAAATGCCTCCATGAGATACAGCTGTAAGGGATTTTTTTCAATTAGTGATCAATGGGGGAGGGTCTAGTTCATTGTGGGTGGTGCCATCCCTGGGCTGGTAGTCCTGGGTTCTATAAGAAAGCAAGCTGAGCAAGCCAGGGGAAGCAAGCAGTAAGCAACATCTCTCCATGCCCTCTGTATCAGCTCCTGCTTCCTGACCTGCTTGAGTTCCAGTCCTGACTTCCTTTAGTGATGAACAGCAATGTGGAAGTGTAAGCTGAATAAACTTTCCTCCAACTTGCTTCTTGGTCATGATGCTTGTGCAGGAATAGAAACCCTAACTAAGACACTCCCCAAGAATTTCATTTTTAACAGCTAAATAAAATTCAATTGTGGATATATGCCATATTTTCTTTATCAGTTTGTCTGAGAATGGACATTCAGGCTAGTCCAATTTTCTTGCTATTTTAAACAGTAATCAGTGGATGCATAAATGTCTCTGAGTAGGACACAGAGTCTCAGGTATACGCTCAGGAGTAGAACAGCTGGGTTAGTTGGCAGACTATTTATTTTTAGAGAAAACTCCATACTGCTTTCTGGAATGGCTGCCCTTCTTCACGCTCCCGTTACTCATGAACCAGGGTTCCTCTTTTCTCACACCCTTATAAGCATTTGTTTTTATGTGTTTTCTTGATTTTCACTATTCTGATTGGGTTAGATGACATCTTAAAGTTGTTTTAATTTGTATTTCCCTGAAAAGTGTAAAAGTTAAACACACACACACACACACACACACACACACACACACACACACACACTCACCTGTTAATCAGTAAAGGAGCTAATGAACTGAACAGACAGTTCTCAAAAGAAGAAATAATGACTGTTTAAAAAGAATACATCTGGGGCTTTTGATTGACTCCAACTGTTCTGAAGAACTGATTCAAACACTGTGCTGGGTAGGAAGCGCTGGGACATTCAGGGAACCTCACTATAATGGTTGGGTTGTATTGTCAACTTGACACAAGCTAAAGTCACTTGGGAAGAGAAGAATTCAACTGACAAGTTTTCTCCATTACACTGGCTCCTGGACACATTTTCCTGTGGGGCATTTTCTTGGTTGCTGATGGATTTGAGAGGGCCCAGCCCACTGGGCAGTACCATCCCTATGCAAATGGGCCTGCACTGTGCAAGAAAGCTGAGCCAACCAGAGAAGGCCAGTAAGCCACATTCCTCAGTGGTTCCTGTATCAGCCCTTGCCTTGGGTTCCTGACTGACTTTCCCTTGTGGTGGAAGGACTCTAAAGTGTAAGCTAAACTAAATCTCTTCCTCCCCAAGTTGTTTCTGTTATTATAGTAACAGGAAGCAAACACCTCATCCCTAAGGACAGGCAGAAGGTGCAAGTTCATGAACTGGAGGGTGTGTGAATGGATCTGCAACTGGGCAAGGGTGAATGATTCTAACAAGTGCGTTTCCATTGCGTAAACACCTGTAGAACACACAAATTAGTTATACTCTATGAGATCTGGAAGATGAAAAGGCCTTTTCCTTCAAATGAGGGACCTGAAGGACCCGTATTGAGTTAAGGAGGCACACAGTAGGTGGAGAAAAGTGGCTGTTGTATCTTCAGTTGGGTGGTCATCCATTGAATGTCACCAGGAGCTTCAGGAGACAGGAGCTCTTTCTTTCAGCCATCTGCCTAGTACAGTAAACTGATTTCTCACCCAATGCAAACAAGACACTAAGATTAGCCAATCCACTTACCCCCGCTCCCCAAGGATACTACTCACCCAGAGGAAGCCTGATAAATGATCATGTAAAATATTATGCTTTTAAGAAGATCCCTCCTATCTCTCTGAGAGTCAATATAGTCCATTATGTCAGTTCCTGTCCACCAGCGCCTTTCTCAGTTCTTTATATTTCCATTTAGTTAGCGCCAGGGAAAGCTCACCCAGGCCTAGAAAATTAAACTTATCAGAGACTCGTTTGTTATCTCTCTCTTTTTTTAAAGATCATCTATCTTCTTCGTTGTACTTTCTCTGAGCCTGGCAGTTTCTCTCTTGTTTCTCACTTCTTTCTGGCTTTTTCCATGTCAGATGCTGCTTTGATCCATGGTCTCCACATCTGATCTTTGGAGAGCAACTTCCCCTTGTGGGTATTTCCGCCCTGAGTTTATCCCCTTTTGGGGGATGTGGGGTGAAGTTCTGGAGGAGGGGAAAAGCTGGCTCGTTCTGTTTCTTTATCACAGTCTTACTTTACTTTCTCCTCTTACCACTCTGTTTACATTTTGTCCCTTGCACACCCTGGCCAGTCTTCTCTCTCTCAATCACCAAGGAAAGCATCAGAGAAGGAGTAAAAAAGATGAAAACTGACACTCCTGCAGGTACCATAAAGGGAGGAAGGAAATACTGGGGTAGAAAAGATGGGGAGGTGCTGAAGCAAGGAAGGGGAAGACCAAGATAATATTACTAATAATGATGATAATACTTTCTGTATTAAGACCTAATATGCGCCAGGCAGCATGACAGCAATGAGCCATTTTATCTTCGCGATGCTCCTTTGCCTGTCTGCCATTTCTTCCCTTCTGAAATAAAGATAACAAGACACAATGAGTTTAACCTCATTTCTGAAGGTCAGGCTTCTATTATGAAATGCAGTTGGATTTCACAAACCATCTTTCGCCTCTGCATCACAGGAAAGCCAGCAAGCAACTGTTTCCAGATTAAAGCTCAAGATGCATTTTAAGGGGCTATGTCAAAGATATAGATATTTTTAAATACAGGCAATTTTGAAGAGTCATGCTCTTCATGGATATACATATGCAAAAACACACAAATCAAAAATAAAATGTATTTTAATAGGTAACTTTTTTTTCTCACCATAGCCTAGTGGTTAAGGTCAGAAGAGATCATTGGATTATTCAATTCTGGTGTCAGGATCCCTCTAAAATATTCTCTTTCCTACCTGGAACTTTTCAAAGAAAGGGCATACCTCCCAGCAGACAAAATCACCTATCATCAGACATCTTAGATGTGTATATATCCGGGTTCTGTTAGGATCAGCTCTGAATTACCCAGCAATTTTTGTAACGTGTGGTTAAACATATGCATCAAACCTGTCTTGTGCACAAGAGCTTTTTGTGTGCAAAGAATTCCTGCACTAGCTCACAAATACTACCAATAAGTTGAAGACTATTATATAAAGTGACCTAATGACACTTGAAACCCTTCTCTTCGCTCAAATATGACTCCAATGGAATGCATACCAAGATCATGTTCATCTCTGAGAGACTGGGTCATTTACCACTTAAAATTTTCGATCACACAGGCCTCTGATTTAACAGATACCTTTGTACCTCTAGACAAGTCAGTACACACCAATTTAAAGACCTTTTAAAACTGTGTTCTCCTACCCTACAAGGCCGTTTCTTTCCTCATCCTTTGGTGTGCGCCTGTAGCGACTATGTTATTCCCTGATTGCCTTGAGTGCCTGGATTTGTGTTCTTGATCCAAAGCTCCTTGAGGGCATAACCTGTCTATTTCCTTGGCTTAGCGCCAGATCCTTATCTTTGTTTACAGAGCAACTCATCCTATATTCCTGCCTTTTGTTTGACTTTGCCTCTTGTTTACGACAATATTTTAAAATGATGGCTATAGAGAGATTCCTCCATGACCTCCCCTTAAATAAATGGGGCTGATTAATTTCCTGGTGAATAATTAACAAATCCATTTAGCCAGCTGAAAGCCAATTATTTTTATTTATCTTGGTTCATTGGTAATTGCCCAAAGCAAACATAAATAATAGGCTAATTTTGGTGGCAGAGGAATATTGGCGAGCCCCCTCCACTGTTCCTTATCAAGAGGAACATTGCACTGTGAATTCCTACAGGTGGAGGCAAATGCTTGCCTCCCTCTTTCAAGGTGGGTAGGGCAAAGTTGATAAAATAAGATCCTGTTGAGTGGGAGTGTACCAGCTACATGCTGGGATGCTGGCTGGTGTTCACCCTGGAGCTGGGTCACAGGGCTTTCCTCATTCACAAAGCATTTTGTAAAAGTGCATGGAGGGGCACTGACTACTGTAACTGCAGCCATTAGAGCACAGTGAACTGGAATGCACAGAAAAGATACTCATGGGAAGTTTGCCTACACTGTCATTTAATAGATATCTCCAGGATTGGGGGAATGGCTCAATGGGTACTGTTTCCCTTCATAGTGGTAGGGCTTGAATTATAATCCCCAGAATCCACACACTGCTATACATCGTGGTCTATGTCTGCAATTGTAGGAGTCCCAAGGTGAGATGTAGGGCAGAGACTGAAGACCAGAGCTTGTGGCTAGCCTAGATGTGCTGAGGTTTTCTAGTCATTCATCTCTTAAGTTTGCTTTACTTAGAGGAAAGCTGTGCTGCTGTGTACCCACAGTTGCCCATAGCAACAGACACTGCCATTGCCAGCTGGTAACCTAGGCAGATTAAAGGAAGGACAGGCGCTCTACCTATGACTCGGTTGCAGGTCTGGCAGTCTCACTCAGAATTTGGGCAGTGTGTTAGGCTGTCTCTTGCCCCTATGGTAAACACCTGAGAGAACAGATTTAAGGGGGAATTTCTTTGGCTTATTGTTTCAGGGGCTTTGGTACATGATTGGTTGTCACTGTTGCTTTGCACCTGTGGCAAGCAAAACCTAATAGTAATAGGAATGTGTGGAAGAGCATTTGTGACCCCTTATCAGCCAAAACTAGGAAGGACATAAAAGGGGCAAGATATAGACACACAAAGGATACATCTTTGTGACCTACTTCCCCCGTAAGTCTACCTCTTAGAGTGCCCACCATCTCACAAAACAACCAGCTAGGTACTAAGACTTCAGTAATCTGGCTGTGGGGAGACTGCATATTCTACCTGTGACCTTCCCAAAGCACAGTCTCTAAAGAAGCACATGGCTATTTCATGTTACAAAATGCACCCAGTCCATCTCCCAGAATTGACCCCCACCTCCCCAAACTTAGTTCCAATGCAATTCTAAAGTTCAAGACCAAGGTCTCCTCTGAGATTTGTGGTAAACTTTTAGTTGTGAGCCCTTGTCAAATCAAGAATAAATCATGTGCATTCCATATACAGAGGCATAGAATAAAAATTATAGGTCCAAAGGGAAGAATAGAGAAATAGCAAGGAAAGAGCTAACCAGAGCAAGAACAAAGCACTCTCACCAATATTTGATGTCACCTGGTTTCTTGTTGAGTTTGAAAACCTTTGCTGTTGGTTCTTATTCATTTTAAAGTAATTCTTATTTATGAAATTGGAGGTACCAACTTTTGGTGCATATGTGTTTGCAAGTATTATAGCATACTGTTGTATCAGTTTCTTTCCTAAACGCTTGTATGAGAAATTTTTCTTGGGGAAATGCAACACACATACATATTCAGGCCAGAAATCCTTGGCAGACCAAAGTAATTGTACGAAGTTCGGCTTGGTGAACTGGAGTTTGTACTAGGGTTACTAGTAGGAACATGAGTAAGAGGTTATCTACAGGAGTAGGTATGACTTAAATTGGCCGTATCACCAAATATCTCACTGCAACATGGGAAATGACTCATGAACATTGCTACTCTGGGGCTTCCTGCAAACTGGACAGGTCTAGGAGGTCTCCCTTCTGCATCTCAGCTGTTCAGACTCTCTTCCACCAGTGATATACTTCTTCTATAAAGCGGAGAGGGGATTTCTCATTACCCTTCAAGTTTTGTCTTTCCCGGACATGTGAATTTTTGTTTATTTCCTAGAGGGAATATTTCAACTGAGAGAAAACAGCTCTGTTAACAACATATATAGTTGCATTTACTGCATCTGACTAGCTTTTGTTGGAAGTCTACCATGTCAGGTGTAGGTGCTTTTTGGTCTCCATTTGCTTTGTAAATTGCTTGCATCCTGTTACTCTCAGTCCACGTGGATCTTTGCCAGTGAGATGTGTTTCTCATAGACAACAAAAAAAAGTTAGTCCTTGTTTTTTTGTCTTTTTGTTGTTGTTTTTTTAAATCCAAACAGCTATTCTTCATCTTTAAATTGGATAATTAAGACCATGTACATTTAGGGTTAGTATGAAGAGAGATTCACTAGTTTCTCAACTTTGATGGTTATTTTTCTGGTGGTTCATTGTTTATTCTTTTGTTTCTACCCAAGTCCTTTATGGGGGTTTGGTAGGTTGCCAAGCTGGACATGACAGATTCATCTTCATTTCTCCTCTGCTCATCTAATACTCTTAGGAAGTCATTCTTTCCTGTATTCTCACGGTTGAGGTTATCTTTTACCTCCTGGTTGGCTTTTCTATATCTTCTGCTATGCTGGCTCAGTGGTCAGGAGTCTCTTTGTTTGTACTTGGGTTGGAACATCTTCCTTTCTCTGTGGATTTTAAAAGGTAGATTAGACTTTGGGCATAGCAATCTCCACTGGTAGTTACTTACTTTTAGAGTTTGAAATGCACCATCCTGTGCTTTCTCAGCTTTTAAGTTTTCTGCTGTTTTGGTCTTTGTGAGTTGAGCATTTACCCTGCAGGTTTTTAATAGCTTTTCTTTTGTTTTGCAATTTTGTCATCTTGATTGTTATTTGCTGCATTGTATACTTTCTTTGTCAAGTCTATTTTGGGCTTCTAAGTGCCTCTTGTGTTTGAAGCCTCATTTCTTTGTCTAGAGTTGGGGAATTTTCCTGCCATCTTACGACAGGCTTTTCCTCGAAGGTTAATTGGATGCCTCCACTACACCGTAATTCTTGTATTCTGAATGTCTCCAAACCGAACAGTATGTGAATAATGCTAAGGTCTGCCACTCGACTGAGCAATAACAAAGTTTCTTGAACTACAGCTATAGTGTCCAGCATCAATTGAGTGTCTGCATACTGTAATACTCTAAAACCTTCCTTATATGTCTGTATGGAAGTAGTACTCCTTAGGGCTTCTTCTTAAAGCAAATATTTTTAAATGAATTTGATTCATACACAAGTGGGCAAGGCCTAGCAGATTCCAAAGACACTCATATCATGTCGCCTAGTGTCTTAATGTAAGTTATTTGCCTTGTCTTAATATAAAGTATTTGACTTCTTTTTAACGTTCTTCATCTTTTGAACAACCCAACTTTCCAGTTTTACAACTTAAAAAAATTAATTCTTTGAGAGTTTTGAATGCTTTGATCCCATCTGCCCTCTTTTCTCACCTCCTTTAAGTTCTACCTGCCTACCCTATCTACCTAATTTTATGTCTTCTTTAAAATATCAATAACAAAACCCACATCAAGTCCAATTTTTGCTGCCCACATATTCTTGGATGCATGATCTGCCTACCAGGGACCATATCCTCAAGAGAGCTGACTCTTCCTCTCCCAACAACTATACTTATCAACCTAACCTATTGGTGGGACTTCATGCCTGCCTCCTCTTTTTTTTTTTTTTATTAACTTGAGTATTTCTTATATACATTTCGAGTGTTATTCCCTTTCCCGGTTTCCGGGCAAACATCCCCCTCCCCCCTCCCCTTCCTTATGGGTGTTCCCCTCCCAACCCTCCCCCCATTGCCGCCCTCCCCCCATAGACTAGTTCACTGTGGGTTCAGTCTTAGCGGGACCCAGGGCTTCCCCTTCCACTGGTGCTCTTACTAGGATATTCATTGCTACCTATGGGGTCAGAGTCCAGG
Organism: Rattus norvegicus; assembly: GCF_021556685.1. NCBI lineage: Eukaryota > Metazoa > Chordata > Mammalia > Rodentia > Muridae > Rattus > Rattus norvegicus. Next base: position 49,861,407 of record NC_141541.1, on the reverse strand, counting down.
GTCAGTCCATGTATAGTCTTTAGGTAGTGGCTTAGTCCCTGGAAGCTCTGGTTGCTTGGCATTGTTGTACTTTTGGGGTCTCAAGCCCCTTCAAGCTCTTCCAGTTCTTTCTCTGATTCCTTCAATAGGGGACCTATTCTCAGTTCAGTGGTTTGCTGCTGGCATTCGCCTCTATATTTGCTGTATTCTGGCTGTGTCTCTCAGGAGCGATCTACATCCGGCTCCTGTCGGTCTGCACTTCTTTGCTTCATCCATCTTGTCTAATTGGGTGGCTGTATATGTATGGGCCACATGTGGGGCAGGCTCTGAATGGGTGTTCCTTCAGTCTCTGTTTTAATCTTTGCCTCTCCCTTCCCTGCCAAGGGTATTCTTTTTCCTCATTTAAAGAAGGAGTGAAGCATTCACATTTTGATCATCCGTCTTGAGTTTCGTTTGTTCTAGGGATCTAGGGTAATTCAAGCATTTGGGCTAATAGCCACTTATCAATGAGTGCATACCATGTATGTCTTTCTGTGATTGGGTTAGCTCACTCAGGATGATATTTTCCAGTTCCAACCATTTGCCTACGAATTTCATAAACTCGTTGTTTTTGATAGCTGAGTAATATTCCATTGTGTAGATGTACCACATTTTCTGTATCCATTCCTCTGTTGAAGGGCATCTGGGTTCTTTCCAGCTTCTGGCTATTATAAATAAGGCTGCGATGAACATAGTGGAGCACGTGTCTCTTTTATATGTTGAGGCATCTTTTGGGTATATGCCCAAGAGAGGTATAGCTGGATCATCAGGCAGTTCAATGTCCAATTTTCTGAGGAACCTCCAGACTGATTTCCAGAATGGTTTTACCAGTCTGCAATCCCACCAACAATGGAGGAGTGTTCCTCTTTCTCCACATCCTCGCCAGCATCTGCTGTCACCTGAGTTTTTGATCTTAGCCAATCGCACTGGTGTGAGGTGAAATCTCAGGGTTGTTTTGATTTGCATTTCCCTTATGACTAAAGATGTTGAACATTTCTTTAGGTGTTTCTCAGCCATTCGGCATTCCTCAGCTGTGAATTCTTTGTTTAGCTCTGAACCCCATTTTTTAATAGGGTTATTTGTTTCCCTGCGGTCTAACTTCTTGAGTTCTTTGTATATTTTGGAAATAAGGCCTCTATCTGTTGTAGGATTGGTAAAGATCTTTTCCCAATCTGTTGGTTGCCGTTTTGTCCTAACCACAGTGTCCTTTGCCTTACAGAAGCTTTGCAGTTTTATGAGATCCCATTTGTCGATTCTTGATCTTAGAGCATAAGCCATTGGTGTTTTGTTCAGGAAATTTTTTCCAGTGCCCATGTGTTCCAGATGCTTCCCTAGTTTTTCTTCTATTAGTTTGAGTGTGTCTGGTTTGATGTGGAGGTCCTTGATCCACTTGGACTTAAGCTTTGTACAGGGTGATAAGGATGGATCGATCTGCATTCTTCTACATGTTGCCCTCCAGTTGAACCAGCACCATTTGCTGAAAATGCTATCTTTTTTCCATTGGATGGTTTTGGCTCCTTTGTCAAAAATCAAGTGACCATAGGTGTGTGGGTTCATTTCTGGGTCTTCAATTCTATTCCATTGGTCTATCTGTCTGTCTCTGTACCAATACCATGCAGTTTTTATCACTATTGCTCTGTAATACTGCTTGAGTTCAGGGATAGTGATTCCCCCTGAAGTCCTTTTATTGTTGAGGATAGCTTTAGCTATCCTGGGTTTTTTGTTATTCCAGATGAATTTGCAAATTGTTCTGTCTAACTCTTTGAAGAATTGGATTGGTATTTTGATGGGGATTGCATTGAATCTGTAGATTGCTTTTGGTAAAATGGCCATTTTTACCATATTAATCCTGCCAATCCATGAGCATGGGAGATCTTTCCATCTTCTGAGGTCTTCTTCAATTTCTTTCCTCAGTGTCTTGAAGTTCTTATTGTACAGATCTTTTACTTGCTTGGTTAAAGTGACACCGAGGTACTTTATATTATTTGGGTCTATTATGAAGGGTGTCGTTTCCCTAATTTCTTTCTCGGCTTGTTTCTCTTTTGTATAGAGGAAGGCAACTGATTTATTTGAGTTAATTTTATACCCAGCCACTTTGCTGAAGTTGTTTATCAGCTTTAGTAGTTCTCTGGTGGAACTTTTGGGATCACTTAAATATACTATCATGTCATCTGCAAATAGTGATATTTTGACCTCTTCTTTTCCGATCTGTATCCCTTTGATCTCCTTTTGTTGTCTGATTGCTCTGGCTAGAACTTCAAGAACTATATTGAATAAGTAGGGAGAGAGTGGGCAGCCTTGTCTAGTCCCTGATTTTAGTGGGATTGCTTCAAGTTTCTCTCCATTTAGTTTAATGTTAGCAACTGGTTTGCTGTATATGGCTTTTACTATGTTTAGGTATGGGCCTTGAATTCCTATTCTTTCCAGGACTTTTATCATGAAGGGGTGTTGAATTTTGTCAAATGCTTTCTCAGCATCTAATGAAATGATCATGTGGTTCTGTTCTTTCAGTTTGTTTATATAATGGATCACGTTGATGGTTTTCCGTATATTAAACCATCCCTGCATGCCTGGGATGAAGCCTACTTGATCATGGTGGATGATTGTTTTGATGTGCTCTTGAATTCGGTTTGCCAGAATTTTATTGAGTATTTTTGCGTCGATATTCATAAGGGAAATTGGTCTGAAGTTCTCTTTCTTTGTTGTGTCTTTGTGTGGTTTAGGTATAAGAGTAATTGTGGCTTCATAGAAGGAATTCGGTAGGGCTCCATCTGTTTCAATTTTGTGGAATAGTTTGGATAATATTGGTATGAGGTCTTCTATGAAGGTTTGATAGAATTCTGCACTAAACCCGTCTGGACCTGGGCTCTTTTTGGTTGGGAGACCTTTAATGACTGCTTCTATTTCCTTAGGAGTTATGGGGTTGTTTAACTGGTTTATCTGTTCCTGATTTAACTTCGATACCTGGTATCTGTCTAGGAAATTGTCCATTTCCTGAAGATTTTCAAATTTTGTTGAATATAGGTTTTTATAGTAAGATCTGATGATTTTTTGAATTTCCTCCGAATCTGTAGTTATGTCTCCCTTTTCATTTCTGATTTTGTTAATTTGGACACACTCTCTGTGTCCTCTCGTTAGTCTGGCTAAGGGTTTATCTATCTTGTTGATTTTCTCAAAGAACCAACTTTTGGTTCTGTTGATTCTTTCTATGGTCCTTTTTGTTTCTACTTGGTTGATTTCAGCTCTGAGTTTGATTATTTCCTGCCTTCTACTCCTCCTGGGTGTATTTGCTTCTTTTTGTTCTAGAGCTTTTAGGTGTGCTGTCAAGCTGCTGACATATGCTCTTTCCTGTTTCTTTCTGCAGGCACTCAGCGCTATGAGTTTTCCTCTTAGCACAGCTTTCATTGTGTCCCATAAGTTTGAGTATGTTGTATCTTCATTTTCATTAAATTCTAAAAAGTTTTTAATTTCTTTCTTTATTTCTTCCTTGACCAGGTTATCATTGAGTAGAGCATTGTTCAATTTCCACGTATATGTGGGCATTCTTCCCTTATTGTTATTGAAGACCAGTTTTAGGCCGTGGTGATCCGATAGCACGCATGGGATTATTTCTATCTTTCTGTACCTGTTGAGGCCCGTTTTTTGACCAATTATATGGTCAATTTTGGAGAAAGTACCATGAGGAGCTGAGAAGAAGGTATATCCTTTTGCTTTAGGATAGAATGTTCTATAAATATCCGTTAAGTCCATTTGGCTCATGACTTCTCTTAGTCTGTCTACATCACTGTTTAATTTCTGTTTCCATGATCTGTCCATTGATGAGAGTGGGGTGTTGAAATCTCCCACTATTATTGTGTGAGGTGCAATGTGTGTTTTGAGCTTTAGTAAGGTTTCTTTTACATAAGTAGGTGCCCTTGTATTTGGGGCATAGATATTTAGGATTGAGAGTTCATCTTGGTTGATTTTTCCTTTGATGAATATGAAGTGTCCTTCCTTATCTTTTTTGATGACTTTTAGTTGGAAATTGATTTTATTTGATATTAGAATGGCTACTCCAGCTTGCTTCTTCTGACCATTTGCTTGGAAAGTTGTTTTCCAGCCTTTCACTCTGAGGTAGTGTCTGTCTTTGTCTCTGAGGTGTGTTTCCTGTAGGCAGCAGAATGCAGGGTCCTCGTTGCGTATCCAGTTTGTTAATCTATGTCTTTTTATTGGGGAGTTGAGGCCATTGATATTGAGAGATATTGAGGAATAGTGATTATTGCTTCCCGTTATATTCATATTTGATGTGAGGTTATGTTTGTGTGCTTTCATTCTCTTTGTTTTGTTGCCAAGACGATTAGTTTCTTGCTTCTTCTAGGGTATAGCTTGCCTCCTTATGTTGGGCTTTACCATTTATTATCCTTTGTAGTGCTGGATTTGTAGAAAGATATTGTGTAAATTTGGTTTTGTCATGGAATATCTTGGTTTCTCCATCAATGTTAATTGAGAGTTTTGCTGGATACAGTAATCTGGGCTGGCATTTGTGTTCTCTTAGGGTCTGTATAACATCAGTCCAGGATCTTCTGGCCTTCATAGTTTCTGGCGAGAAGTCTGGTGTGATTCTGATAGGTCTCCCTTTATATGTTACTTGACCTTTTTCCCTTACTGCTTTTAATATTCTTTCTTTATTTTGTGCGTTTGGTGTTTTGACAATTATGTGACGGGAGGTGTTTCTTTTCTGGTCCAATCTATTTGGAGTTCTGTAGGCTTCCTGTATGTCTATGGGTATCTCTTTTTTTAGGTTAGGGAAGTTTTCTTCTATGATTTTGTTGAAGATATTTACTGGTCCTTTGAGCTGGGAGTCTTCACTCTCTTCTATACCTATTATCCTTAGGTTTGATCTTCTCATTGAGTCCTGGATTTCCTGTATGTTTTGGACCAGTAGCTTTTTCCGCTTTACATTATCTTTGACAGTTGAGTCAATGATTTCTATGGAATCTTCTGCTCCTGAGATTCTCTCTTCCATCTCTTGTATTCTGTTGGTGAAGCTTGTATCTACAGCTCCTTGTCTCTTCTTTTGGTTTTCTATATCCAGGGTTGTTTCCATGTGTTCTTTCTTGATTGCTTCTATTTCCATTTTTAATTCCTTCAACTGTTTGATTGTGTTTTCCTGGAATTCTTTCAGGGATTTTTGCGATTCCTCTCTGTAGGCTTTTACTTGTTTATTAATGTTTTCCTGTGCTTCCCTAAGTGTGTTCAGGTCTTTCCTGAAGTCCTCCAGCATCATGATCAAATATGATTTTGAAACTAGATCTTGCTTTTCTGGTGTGTTTGGATATTCCATGTTTGTTTTGGTGGGAGAATTGGGCTCCGATGATGGCATGTAGTCTTGGTTTCTGTTGCTTGGGTTCCTGCGCTTGCCTCTCGCCATCAGATTATCTCTAGTGTTACTTTGTTCTGCTATTTCTGACAGTGGCTAGACTGTCCTATAAGCCTGTGTGTCAGGAGTGCTGTAGACCTGTTTTCCTCTCTTTCAGTCAGTTATGGGGACAGAGTGTTCTGCTTTCGGGCGTGTAGTTTTTCCTCTCTACAGGTCTTCAGCTGTTCCTGTGGGCCTGTGTCTTGAGTTCACCAGGCAGCTTTCTTGCAGCAGAAAATTTGGTCTTACCTGTGGTCCCGAGGCTCAGGTTTGCTCGTGGGGTGCTGTCCAGGGGCTCTCTGCAGCGGCAGCAACCAGGAAGACCTGTGCCGCCCCTTCCGGGAGCTTCAGTGCACCAGGGTTCCAGATGGTCTTTGGCTTTTTCCTCTGGCGTCCGAGATGTGTGTGCAGGGAGCAGTCTCTTCTGGTTTCCCAGGCCTGTCTGCCTCTCTGAAGGTTTAGCTCTCCCTCCCACGGGATTTGGGTGCAGAGAACTGTTTATCCGGTCTGTTTCCTTCAGGGTCCGGCGGTGTCTCCGGCAGGGGTCCTGCCGCTCCTGGGCCCTCCCCCACGGGAGCCCAGAGGCCTTATACAGTTTCCTCTTGGGCCAGGGATGTGGGCAGGGGTGAGCAGCCTCAGGAGTGCCCACCTGACCAGGCGGTTGGGTCTCTCTCTCACCGGGTCTGGGAGCAGAGAGCTGCTGCGGGCCGGGATCCGTGGGTGTGGGACTTCCGGTAAACACAGAACGTGCCCGGTTCTAGAGAAATTCTGCTTCCGTGTGTCCCAAGCTCACCAGGCAGCTTTCTTGCAGCAGAAAATTTGGTCTTACCTGTGGTCCCGAGGCTCAAGTTCGCTCGTGGGGTGCTGCCCAGGGGCTCTCTGCCGCGGCAGCAACCAGGAAGACCCTGCCTCCTCTTTCCACGTTGGCATTTCATCTGGCTTAAACCGGCACAGGTCTCATATGTGCTGTCATACATACCCATGTGAGTTCATATGTGCTGTTTCCCTGATGTGTCTGAAAAACTAAGATATTCCTCTTAGTCATCCACTATCTCTTGCTCTTGAAATCTTTAAGCTTCCTCTACCATGATGACTCTTGGGATTTTGGAGAAGCAGGTGAGATACAGTTACTTAAGGGCTGAGACTTTTCAATGTATTATTCTCTGTACCTTGGCCAGTTATGTACATCCATGTTGCTACCATCTACCAAAAAGAAGTTTCTCTGATAAGAATTGAGAAACGCACTAATGAGTTTGTTGTCTGGCCAAATTATTTTTAAATCTTTCTCCTTTGTGCTTTGTTTCTAATTCTTAATTTAAGCTTGGCTAAAAGTGGCAGCAATGATCACACCGAATGATGGACTACCTGACATTTCTTCTGCCATTTTAGCTAGTTTGTCATAATTAAACTCATCTTTCCACCAAGTCTGAGAACAGGGCCTGTACTTCAATTCCCAGTAGAGTCCTATTCCTGTCAGAAACTGGGAGTTGAGTCTCTACTGTCTGTGTTTCTGTTACTGTTCTGGTATGCTAAACTCCCACCGGAACTGAAGATAAGGCCCTGATCACATCATTCGAGTGCCTTTCTAGTTTGCTTCCCCAAATTTCTCTTACAAATTGCTCCTTAAAGGCTCCTGAACCACATAGTGAGGAATGCTCATAGCAATGTCCTCACTTCTCAGGCATCAATTTTCTGTGTTATTTTCTTGACTTTGTGACAATGTCTAAGAAAACCGGGTTATAAGAGTAAAGATTTTTCTTTGACTTACACTCTCAGAGGTTTAGTTCATGGCAAGCCAGCTCTGTCACACTGGGCATGAGGCAAGGCAAAATATTACAGAGGTGGGAGCATGTGAGGAAGCTTTTCACTTCGTGATGACACAGTAACGAAAAGGTATTAAGATGCCTGAGGCCAGACAAAACTCCACAGAGCGTGTTTATAGAACCTACTTCCTATACTTTTCCACTCACTCCTAGAGTTTCTACCACGTCTCAAATAAATTCCACCAGCTAGAGACCAAGTCTTTAACAGTAATTCTCACAGACAGCAATATCAAGGAATTGTAGCTATCAGAATGGGCTTCACCTTCTATGGCCTGAGCCCCGTGGAAGATGAGGAGCCCTGCCACGTAGAACCGAACAGGTAGAGTGCAAACCTTTTCTACTACTTATGGCCAATGAAGGCATAGGGAGGTTCATACCAGGAAGCTTGAGGACTGGTTCTGGTACTACACACATACCTTTCATCCACCCTGTAACTTTTCCTCTGTTCTACCATGCCCACACTTCTTGGTTCAGATTTCCAGAGGAAAACAGTCTCTGTGAATATGGACATAACTTGGGACTCTTAGACAATATCAGCTCCACCTGAACCTCTGATTCTAACTTCTGACTACTCCTCCCTTCTACATCGATCCACACCTTAAACCGCATGGTAGAAATGATGGTAAAAGTGTGCTATGCTTACCTTTCAGGGAGATACTATGATCACAGAGGTAGTTTCCTAGTATGAGGCTCATCTAGATATGTTGACTCCCTTTATCTCTCCAAATACATGAGACTTGGCTACATAATTTGAGGCTATGAGAGATTGCGTTCATGCTCTCCCTATGTGAGTGAATGGTACTCAAGCCAATCACACAGAATTCCTATATCACAGACAACCATGACTATAGAATGAAGCAGGGATTGTGATTCAAGTTGAGATGTGTAAAATGAATGCTGAGAAAGAAAGAGGGAAACAGAAAAGGAATCCAGATACTCTGCAAGCTTTTAAAAATGTATTGATTGCTCTTGAAAGAATGAATGACTGCCAATGCCCAGCTCCACTCATTCTTTTATACCTCATGTATGCCTGGTGTCTGTGTGACCTGTACTGTGTGACATGTCTGGCAGGCTCTAAGGATGCAACAGAAAGTAAATAGTGTAAAACAAAAACAAAACAAGAAGCAACCCGACATACATAGGTGTCAGCTTTCTCAGTTCTTTCTCTGGACCCTTGAATATCTGATTCTGTAAAAGTAAGCCTGTTTTATGAATGGCTTGTGGAGGATCAAGAAAGAGTCATTGACTGTTCAAGTTCATAATGAGAGTTGACCACTGGAACAGAATGAGAACCCCAGGCTATAGGATCACTAATGGAAATTGTTGTTTGCTGTATCCTTATTTTTTCTTGCTCTACAGACATGTGAGTTAAGCTGTATATGAAAGTCTAACCCTGGGAGTCTGTGTTGTTGACTGATATCCCATAGGATAAAGTCATTGGTGCTGACATAATAGCTCCAAGGGCACATATTCTATGCACAAAACCAATGTCTCTGAAAGTCCGTGTGGATCATATGCTTCTGTTTGTTGTATGTTCTAGCAAGCTGTGGACTGATTTTTTTAGGCTACTACTTGGGGTAGTGAAATCTGAGACAGTTATGCCTGTGGCCAGTTCTCTAGTTCTGAGAAGGAACAGGGTTTATTCCCAATACTGTCCTGCTCTTGTTCTTGGGTAGAAGATCAGGAATGAATTTCAGTTGCCACTGTCCTTCTCTTCCCACTGGATCACATAACACAGTTATAATTCAGTGACTTTGTCATCTGTCTTGGAAAGTTTGATCTGGGTCATTTTGAAATGTCTAGTCATTCACCATTTGACATAGGCCATGGGAAGATTTCTTGGTGAAAGGAGTTTCCCACATAACACTGGGATTCTAGTATGCATCCATGACCTTAGGAACATCAACTAGTGGTAATGGCATACTTGTCACGGGTCAAGTTTGTGTAGATGCCACAGTCTGAAAAGTGGCGGTCAACTCCATGATCAATAACCTAGGAGATGTTGAAGACAGGGTGTATTTTGGTTTGGGTTGCTGTGTTCCTTCTCCTTAAAACATCAGAATGTATTTCTCACATGGTGTTGAGTTTATTGGACACCCATTTGAGCCAGACCTTCTAGAAGAGGTCCATCAGGAGATCCCACAGGCATCAGAATAATCTTTACCTGCTGCAGTTTGCTCCTGTTGACTGGTGTTGCATATTCTAAGGTAGTTTCTCCTATTTTCAGGCTTGAACTGCCAGCAAGCACTATGAGGTTGCAAAGAATCAGGGCCAGCAGAGCCAGGGCTCACAGAGCCAGCTGCATGTGTAGCTATCCAAGCAAAGGCCTCATGGCCTCAAGAAAGAGCTCAGCAGTGGATGGAAGTAGAAGAGTGCTTTCATGCTGTCCTCCTTCAGGAAGTTTGTCCTTGCTACAAGAACCCCACTAAAGGACTTAAGATGAACCCATTACCAAAACACTTTTTTCCCGTCTTCCTAATTCCTATGATCACAGCAAAAGAAGGGACCATTGGATCACAATGTCCTATAGGGCTACAGGAAATGGATGTGGAGGAGATGGAATTACAATGATACTTTTGAAATGCATGTGACTTGTGGGAAATATGGGGATTTTGAGAGGGCAGAAAAATGGAAAGCAGTTATTCCAGGCAGGAAGAACAAAGAACAAAGACACAGGTAAGAAAAAAACTCGTCAGTGTGAATGATGGAAATGTTGGGAATCGTGGGAGAAGAGTTCGTGTGAGGGTGATAATGATGGCTGGAACACCTTCGGTGTCAGACTCAAGGTGGGTCATTTGCTCTTGTACTGTCACTGTCTTGCCTAGAACTCCATGCAGAGCACACACCTGGCAAATGTGTACTGGACAAGTTCATGAATAAATGAATTGACTTATGAATTGTGAGCCGAAGGGATGAATGGATATCTGGAAAGGCAGAAAAGCTACAAATAGGAAGTATATTTAAGGACCATAGTTTACTTTACCTGGGCATCTCTCACTGTTTTGGAGTTAAGATAGGTGTGGATACTTGCAAGCCTTTGTCCCAATGATATTGAGCTGTTTTCGCCTTTCAGGACATGTTGTGACACATCTGAGAAAGGAAAGACAAGGCTGCACAGTGGGACCGACACTTGAGGCAGGGATAGAAAAGTAATATGGAGGAGAAGCGCGAAGTCAGGGAAAACAGGAATACTACCATTTTTCAAAGAGTTGAGCAAAATGGCTGAAGCCGTGGCAATGCTCACAGGCAGAGTCTGAGGGAAAGGATGGTATTTAGATCGTCAAGTATAGTGATAATTATTATTCTGGGGGTTTGCCGCACCTCCTGTTGTCTTTAAATATCTATAGGGGTTTCTATCCCACTTCACACGATATTGTTCCCAGGTAAAAGACACATGAACTTTTAGCTTAAAAGCACTAGAGCTGAGTAGATATGAACCCTCTCTACTATTTTGTCTACCTCCCTGTGGTGATCTCTGAGATATCACTTGCCATGCTCGGCTTGGGCTACTCCCACCCCATCAGGCCAGCCCTCATGGCTGTGGGCTCATTATCTATCTACCACACAGCTAGTTCCTCCTTCCTTTATCCCCACTGGTCCCTACCTAAGATGCCAAGCTGGGAACCTTTGCTCTATTCCTTCTCTCCTGCTCAGCCCAGGCTAGCCACGTCTTCATTAACCAATCAGGGATAACTTGGCAGCAAGGTTTGCACAACAGCATCTGACACACAGGAGACTTCTCACTAGTCTTGAAGCAACCAGGTCTTGGGATACAGTATTCAGCCTTTGGATACATAGCAGCACCAAACCAACCCTAACAGGCAAGAACAGCTGGAGAACCTTCTGTCGTCAAATTACCAGGGTGCAGAGAACTCATCAAACCCAAGGAGATGACTCTCAGGGTGAAGAAGCATTCTGTAGAACGCAGCTTGAAATGTGTGAATGCGCTCCTGAGGTCTTTCTTGGATGGGAGTGATCGCCGTCTGAGAAGCTGACTGTGATAAAGGAGTGAAGAAATGCAGATAACCCAGGCTTGGATAAAGAGTATAAAACTGGTGGTTGGGGATTTAGCTCAGTGGTAGAGCGCTTGCCTAGCAAGCACAAGGCCCTGGGTTCGGTCCCCAGCTCCGAAAAAAAGAAAAAAAAATTCAGAGCCAGCTTTGGAAACCAAGCAGCTGTTTCAGGCTACAGTGGAAGGAGCCAAATGAAATCTAGAGAAATCCTGAAGACACCACCTAGAAAAGCAATCACTATAAACAACAAGGAAGCCTTTAATGGAGAAAGTCAGGGTCTCTATTAGTTGGATCTTGACTATAAGGACCCTGACTGATTGGGAGTTTTCTTCCCAATCTGCCTCTTTCCTTTGATGATACCCATCTGAAACAAGAGCAGGGGAGGAGAAAGAACTCTGAGGGTTGAAACACATCTCCAAAATAAATAAATAAATAAATAAATAAATAAATAAATAAATAAATAAATAAATAAAACGAAGAAAGAAAGCTGAGCATCCCCAAGGTCTGCAAGAACGAGGGAGATGTCATGAATAGGAAGTAATTTAGTGCCCCAAACCACTGGCCACAGGCTGAGCCATCTGCCTTCATAACCAAAACCAGTGATAACTTGAAGGGTTACCAAGGCGGGTGACCACAGCACTTCACAGCCATATAGACCCAAAGACAAATTCTGACTTTTCCATTTTCTAACTCTTTCCTTTTTGGACAAAATCCTCAATCCTTGGTTAGGAAATACAACAGCGATGACAGTGCATCCTATACTGTACTCCGTGTATGCATATCGTGTGCCTGATACAGAGTTTGATCCTTCCTGCACGGCTGTTTGGAGTGAAGATGGTTCTCAATAAGGAAGGCTTACTTCTCTGTGGTGCACTGGATAAGCAGAATACCCAGTGCCCATCTGCAGAAGTCCTAGCTTTCTGGGCTACTAAATAAAGGGTATTAGAATCTTCTCTGTGCCAGGTCATGGGAAGCCTATGTCAGTAGTTTTCCAGACTGGTGGGCAATCTATGGGGTGCCATTTAAAATCAAGAAACTCAAATGAGACCCAGAGGAGAGAAATCTGCTAATGAGCCCATCAAGTTAAAGAGGTAAGAGTGTTAGCTTCTGGCCATCTGTCTTGTTCTGGCAATACGTGCTGTCCAGATCCCAGCCCCTGCGTCTCCTCCAGAACCTGCCAATGCCATTGATCTCTATTAATCTGATGAAGCATCCATTCCCCCCAACTACCAACCTGTCACTGTTTGCTTAGCTTGCATGAAATCAGAACTCCACAAAAATCGATGTGTGAAATCTTTGTATCAACATATAAGAACTCCAAAGGTTTATGCTGGCAGATGCAGGATTTTAGACAGATTAAAACTGACAAACTGGCATGTTCCATGGTGGAGGCAATGATGAGAGATGGTGCCCTGTCAAAGGTTTGGAAAATGGCATGCTAAGAAAGAAATGAACAGCTCCTGCAGGGAAGGGAGGTTAATGCAGTTGGATTATTAAGAGGACATTTGTATTTCCACGAATTCCAAAGGCTTGTTTTTCTGAAGTGACTTGAAATCGCTAGGGCTGTCACAGTGGAACTTGTGAGTGAAGGTGAATGGTTAATGGCTTGAGCAAAGTCACAGTGGGCAGAGGATATACCAGGACAAAATGGTGGAACCTTGGCTCCTACTTGTGGCAGCCACTGAACACTCCACACGCAGAGAGGACTCACCTCTGGCTGGCCTCAGAGCTCTTTATTCCAAGAAACTAAACGGTGGGACCTTTCTCACTCGAGCACCCAGGAGACCAAGATGGAGCTCTTGCCTCAGTAGCCAGAGGAGGGTGCATGGCTGGATGTTTTGCATGGCTAGCTCTGTGCACTTCAATCTGTAAGACACTCATACACTGGAGCAAAATGTCTTTGCTCTGACCTCAAGAGCCCTTTAAACAAAGGTAATGACCAGTGTATTAAAGAAGGAAACCTTTCTATTTTTAAGACCTACTCTGCATCCTGTTCTCATCATAGAAGTTCAGCATTCCAAAACTGTGACAGAATTTTTTTTTTTTGTAATTTTGATTCCCATGTCTCACAGCATACCGTGAGCCATCTGCTTCCAATATCACGGGGCTGTGGAGTGTACGCTTCAGGAATGCAAACGCTTCCTTTAAGAATAGTAGCCAAGAAAGGTAAATAGTTGGCTCCTGAAGGAAGGTGAGTGTACTGCTAGCAGTCAGTAGTAGACTTGGGAATGGAACTGCGCAGCTGAACGCTTGCCCGACCATGCACGGTGAGTTTGACTCAATCACGTTTCTGAAAAGCTAACGGTGCACATTTGTTCAAACAAAACTCAAACATTTTGGGGGCAAGCATGGAGCATGGTATAGTGGAGGAAGACCAGGCAGTGGAGTGAGGCTTGAGTTCGAACCTTTCCCTGGCACACATATATTCACCTGAAAGATGGGTATAAGACTGTAGAGATTTTTTTTTAAAAGTGGTGCTTGGCGAGAAAAAGGATATAAGAGGGCTAACATCTTTGCTAAGACACAGTAAATAGGCTGTCTCTATCTGACCATTTTTCTAAGTTCCCCTACCACCACAATGTCAATAGAAATGTCTATTCTAGACAATTGGAACTACAGTGACTATCAATGAATACAGTATGTGCAAGTTCCTTTCTTAAAGTAATAGAGGCATGACTGAATCAGTAAAGCTGACTTTTGCTGTTACTTGACTCTGTGTGTGTGTGTGTGTGTGTGTGTGTGTGTGTGTGTGTGTGTGAGAGAGAGAGAGAGAGAGAGAGAGAGAGAGAGAGAGCGCCCATTGGCTAACAGACCAGTGAACCTTTTTCTTATTGGCTCTTTTTGTGCTGATTGTCCCTTCTCGTATCTGGTTACCACTACATTAAAGATCACCAGTAACCTTGGTAATGTAACTTGTTTACAAGCTTGTAATTGGGCAGGACTTAAAGGAGGCTTGCCTCAACTGTTCTGTGTCACACAGGAAACATCAATTAAGTACTGAAGGGAGGGTCCCCACTAGGATGTCTTCTTCAGCTAGCTAGTATCATTGCAGTCTATTTTGAGGGCTTCAGGTGGGGCCATTTTCTTTCCACAGGTACTTCCTATGTGGCTTGCTACTTTTTCTCACCGAGTAACAGCTAGCTTCCAACAGCCACATCTTGAGACAAAGAGAACCAAGTATAACTTGGGTTGGGTTGTTGTCTCTGATCTGGCCCTGGAAGTCACATAGTAAGTACCCTTTAGTCACAAAGGCTTGCCAAGGTAGAGAACACAGGCTCCAGGTCTTTATGGGGAACCACAGGATGATGGGAAGTGTTTCTGTGGCCATCCTTAAGGACACGTAATCTGCTATACCTCTCACTTAGGCCCTCTGGTTGCCACTTAATTCAAAGCTTCTTTCCTTCTCTATTTGCTTTCTAGTTGGTCTCTTCTTACACCCTGGAAAAAGCGAATTTCAATCTAAAAGTGGGGAAGGAAAGTATGACCATACCCCTGTCCTGGTGTGTGTGTGTGTGTGTGTGTGTGTGTGTGTGTGTGTGTGTATGCATGTATACATGTTTGAATGTATGTATATATGTGTGTATTTATTTTGCTAACAAGCTGAAGTCATCTGGGAACAAGAACCTCAACTGAGAAAATGACTCTGAATGAGATTTCCTGTAGGCAAGAGTCTGGGGCATTTTTTTGATTAATGTTTAATGTGGGCAGGCCCCACCCACTGGGGGCAGGGATAGTGCCACTCATGGCAGGTCATTGTAGATAGTATAAAAACGTGGTCCAACCAAACCAAGGGGAACAGGCTGGGAGGCTGCCTTACTCCACGTTCTCTGCTTCAGTTCTCTGCTTCCAAATTCCTGTCTGGTATTCTTGTCCTTACTTCCTTCAAAAATAGACTGTGATATGGAAGTGTAAACCAAATAATCTCTTTCCTCCCCAGGTTGCTTTTGGACATGCTTATCCACATTTTCACATGCCTATTACAGCAATAGAAGGCAAACTCTGATAACCCCAATGTTAACTACTTTCTAAAACCTTCTTTGATTTCTCTTGCCCAGTGGAATAAACTTCGAATCTCTCAACTCAAACACTCAGTGGTCTCATGTTTTACAATATGGATACAGCTTTGAAACTCAAGCTCATCCGAGTCTGACAGCATATAGATACTGACAGCTCAGTGAGCTTAGACCATTTTATTTTGAAGGGGTTAAATTTATGAGATGGAAAAGCCATCATGGTCTTACTATACTTCACGGTCAGTCAGGTCTGAGTTAAAATTGCAGTTCTACAGTAAGTTCCTTTAGAGGGCTTCAGAGTTCTGTCTGGCAGACAGTTATGAGGATTGACAAAAACAACACGCATAGTACCTGGTACAGAGTAGACTTTCAGTAAGTATGATTATCTTGCCTTTTCTGTTTTCTCACCTGTATTTGGGGAGCATCTTTTCTCAGCAGGCTGTACACTGGATTCCCAGACCAGTGCCTCTGTGTGTTGTTAGTGGTCCATGCAGGAATAACATGCAGGATGGTGAAGCCTCAAAAACTCCTGGCTTCATTTCACTAGCCACAGAAACCCACATCATGCTTTGGCAGCAGAGAAGCATACAGGCTGAATTTCCCACAATCCTTTAGTCTGGGCACCTTAACCAGCTTATCAGACAGCCACAAGCAGTACTGCATGCCTTTGGAAATACCGGTGGCCTCGTGGTTTGCATTCCGCAGATCCACACTGGATTGGGCAAATGTCAAAAGCTCTTTTGCCACAGTCCATGTGAGCACCCAATGGTTTCCCTCTCTGGCTTCTGGCTGTTTAAAGCTTATTTAAAAGTTTCCCACCAAGTCTAGCTCTTTTTTTTTTCCTTTCTTATTACTGTTACCATTTTGCCTTATCAGTTCACCCATTAACTCATTTAAATCTATGCCTTTCAAATTGGATTTCCATTTACTAGATGATTTACTTCATCAGTCAATAGAAAGGCTCCAATAATTGCAACAGTTCCATTTCCAATAATTTGTGGAGTCTACAGAAGGCCATTTCTCCCATTTAAATCAGAAGCAGCAGGTCCATGGTAAGCAAGTCGAATCATTAGATTTAACATTTCCAGAAGTTATCCACACTGATAATTGTTCAACCTCACAGCACACTCAAGTTTTCATGGCAGTATAGTAAAGTGACTCTTCACCCTGGGGTATTTTCTGCTTTAATGCATCTCCTTGGGTATCGTATAAGTCATCCACCCATGGTCTCTCCTGTGACCAGTTGATACAGGAATATACCATACTGTGGTGTACAGAGACAGTGTAGGTCCTCACATTCAAAGGCCAAGATAGCATCCCCATTGGAGTGCAGAAGGGCGAAGAATGGCAGCTTCCTTTGTCTTCTTCCTGAGTTTCAATCTTCTTTCTTCTTTCATACAACCTTTCCTGACTTAACCTCCGATTGCTCTGTTCGCTCCAGAACATGAACCGTCTAAACCTTTATTTAGCTTCTCCTATCTGACTACTCATTAATTACTACTCAGTTCATCTACTTTAAACAATAATCTTGTGAAAGTCTTATTCTTCTGCTTCCTAAAGGGTAAAACTGAAGCTCAGTGGGAGTGAGCCTGGGCAGGACTGAGCAGTGTTAAGCCCCGGTCAGGGCTGAACAGCAGAAGTTCTGTCTCTAAAACCTCCTATGAGCTCCCCTGGCCTCTTCTTGCCTTCCTAAGCAAACCCTCTAACTAGCTTCATAGTTGATAGTGATTGAAAACGTGATCTTGTCTGTAGTTGTCAGTGAGCCGTTTTCTTCTTTTCTTATGCACTGGCCTCTGCTGCCTGTTACACTGAGGTCTGCAAAGACAGGGCCACATATACTCTCCTGTTCCTGGGGAGGCACTCTCATATATTGGAAGGGGCACCAAACGTGCATGCTCATAATTTGAGGGTCAACTCCGGGCTTCTTTTCTTACCCGTGTGGCCTTTGATAGAGCCAACCTTTGTTTATCTTAAAACACGGGAGCTATAAAGCCAAGCATATGACACATGCCTAAGAATCCCAGCACTTTAAAGACAAAGGCAGGAGGAGCAGGGGTTCAAGACCTTCCTTGGCAACATAGCAACTTTGAGGCCAGCCTGGGCTACCTGAAAAGGTTTAAAAAAAACCACAATAGATATAACACCTATGAAACTTGCTAGGTGAAGCACTATGAAGACATTCCCAGCCACCTTTCAATGTCCCCCCCACACACCCCCTACAGAGCATGTCATTCTCAGAAAGTGTTAAGTCACATGTGCTGGCTTCAGAGTCCTAGGAGAATAGTGTCCTGGGAGAATAGTGCTTCACATCCCAGCAAAGCAGCCTCAGTGCAGCCTGGTGTTCTGGCCTGAGTTCCTGCTGGGTGGTGAGAGCCAATCAGCAAAAGCCTAGAGCCGTTCCTCCCCTGAACAATGGAAACGTGGAATGGTGTGACTGGCCAGGTGCCAGGCAGCTGTTCTGTGAGTCCTTGGAGGATAGCGATGGTCTCACATTGCAGAGAGGGATTTAGTTAAACCTGAAGAAGTATTTCCTGAGTATAGGCACCATGAGAGGCTGGAATGTAAGGTTAAGAAAGACTTGAATGCTTTTCTTTGGGAATAGTGGAAAAAAAAGAAGAAAGGGGGTGGGGGGAAGCTCCCCCAATCAATCTGTGTGAGTGCTGTGTTGCTGAGGGGCAGAAAGATGGATTTGTTCCTTTGAGAGCCAGGAGTTGTCAGTATTGAGAAACAGGGTCTGCTTCTCCTCTCCTCTCACCTTTCATAATAGAGAACTCTTCAGTGCTCCCAAGAAGCACCACACACCTCACCTGCTCTGATGAGTAACGCACACTACGCCTCTCCCCCCCTCCCAAACATCTGCCTCGATTCTTTACCAACATCATTTAACTGTACCGACTGTGTAGCCTGCAGTTTATTCAGGAAGCTTCCCTGCAGCAAGAGACCAACCTCAACTAACGCTTCAGGTGTCCAAACAAACCTCGGAATACACCAAGGAAATGTCACCTGAGCCGCCTTCCCAGGCTGCCTGGGTAAGCAAGCAGCACTTACTGTGGGCTTTTTTCTTTGCCAGGACAGCCCCAGAATTCCATCTGCTCATCAACAGGAAACACAGCCTTCTTGACTTTGCGAGTAAAGATACGCAAAGCCTTGTACTTCATGGTCTCACTCCTGCCAACAGAATACACATAATTACAAGTCATGGGGAGAACTCCCGGATGAAAGAGAAATGAAGCTTTTTGAGAGGTCCAGTGTTTGTGAGGCCTGCATCCACAAAATCGTTAACCTTTCAAATCGTGGGAGTCGCCATCACGAGGGTAAAGGGTGTGGCTTTCTACAAACACTGTGGCGAGCACCTTGGAGGAATTTCCATCCCCACACAATCACTCACAAACGACCTCACTTCAACCCTCTCAGCATCCTGCAGACACACTTGGTGCAGGCCCATGTTGAGAGCGATGTGCTGATGCCTCAGCTTAGCCCAAACTCTGAGTTTCCAAGACTCCATCTTTATTTACTTCAAGGTCAGGATTACTCAACTGTAGTTTTAGTTCATGGAACTGTACCATTTGCTTGTTTCTTCCCAAGAGATCTTTGGAGGCTTTCCTGGGCCTTTGAATCTATGAACTGCATGGTCAAGAATCTGCTTTTTACAGCAAACGAAACTAAAGTTGATTTAGATTTCAGATTTTAAAAAAATGGAGTTATATCCTTATATGTATGTGTGGTTGTGTGTGTGTGTGTGTGTGTGTGTGTGTGTGTGTGTGTGTGAGAGAGAGAGAGAGAGAGAGAGAGAGAGAGAGAGAGAGAGAGAAAGAGAGAGAGAGAGAGAGAGAGAGAGATTTTGGGGACAGCAACCATGTCTAGACATGCAGTCATTTGTGTGTAATTTGTGTGTAAGGCCTGTGTGCACATTTGTGAGTACACCTTATGTACATGGTCCAAAGAAGATAGTTTTATATGAACCTTTCCATAATTTTGCGCACAAAATAAAGTTTCACAGATTTTTCTTCTGGCAACTCCATGTTTGTGCTCCGAATATTTTGGATTCTGGAGCATCTCAGATGCCATTTTCGGATGCTTAGATGCTCATTTCTAGAGAGCATCTAAAGTGTTCTTCATCCTCTCTTGGTAGGCGAGAAGAGGTTGTGATTGTAAAACATAAACGGTTGACTCAGAGGCAAGCTGTGTCTTACTCCACCCAACAAAGCCTGAGACTGCAAGCCGCAGCATCTCCTGTCACTGGTTTGCTAAGGGCAGTCCTTCTCTCCATCTGTGGTATAAGCTTGAGCTGCAGCCATGGACACGCATGCTATGGGCAGGATGGGGTGGGGTTGGTTGGAAGGTGGGGGGCTTGTTAGGAGAAGCAGAAGAACAGGGCAGTTCTAAACAATACTCTCTGGGTCTAAATAGCCTCTTGATACTCTTCCAACTACAACTTTCTAGAATTCAGTGAACCATGACCCAAAAGGTGTGTTATGGACCATGTGAAAGGCATCCCCTTCCTTTTCCTTTCAAAGGGAAGAAACATTATTTTCATTGCTTTCCTGGTTTTAGGAATCTTGAGCGGTAGAGCAGGACATGCAGTGTCAGTGCTCTGGCCCACCCTAGCTGGGATCTGGGTCAGGAGGGTTAGATGGGATGCCCAAAGTTTGTTTTTGAAAATTCAGCTGATACCTTTGTCACATTTCTTGGCTGGAGAGTGTCTGCGTTCCATCCCACGTGGGAAGGCCTCCGTATTAGTTATCGTCGTTATTGTTGCTGCTCCTGTAATAAAGCACTGTGACCCAAAGAGACTAATGAAAGAGAGAGTTTATTCTGGCCACAGTTCCAGAGGAGGAGTCCATGACTATGGGGGAGATATGGAAGGCAGTAGCTGGAGCAGCAAGTTGAGAGGTCTCTCCTGCAAAGACCAGACACAAAGTAGAAAATGAAGTAGAACTTGGGCAAAGCTATAAAACTCTTAAAGTGTCCCCACCTCCAGTAATTACTTCATCAAGTAAAGTGCCACCTCCTAAACATTCTATGACCTCCCCAGGCAGCACCACCAACGGAGCACTAAATGTTCAAATCCTTGAGCCTACGGAGATTCCTTGTTCAAACGACCACAAGCGCTATGTGACTTTTAAATTGGCATCTTCAGAACCAACATCACTACCAGCCACCCACCTTGTTCCAGGGGAAGGGCTGGGAAGAGAGGGTGGACTCCCGGTACTTTAAGACTTGGAATGCCTCTTGCCTTTTCTCTTCCTCGAGGAGCTAAGACTTGATTTGACCACTCTCTCCACCTGCTGATTCTTTTCCCACGCGGCTTTGTTATGAACAGCTTGTCCAAAACAAAACTGCCACCGATTGTACTGGGGACACTCCATCTGTGTCCAAATTATCTCCTCTCCCTGGGCGCCATGCTCCGAGCATAGAACAAACAGTGTCTCTAAGAAATGACAGATTCTGTCGTCTCAGGTCCAGGACCACAGGCACAGGAGATCAGTAGAGAGTCACAACCAACCCCTGTTGTTCACTGGAAAAAAGTACAAAAGCTTAACATGAGGGAGACATCAAATAAAGTAACTTAATTATTAATTAGCTAATTTGTTCAAAAAATATTAATGTTCTTACCATGTAGACAGCTCCGTGGCACCCCATGAGCCACAGTGGGAGAATCTGTCCTCAAGACCTGTACAGAGGCATTCATTGCACACATCTCCAGGAAAGCTGAAATGCAAAATCCCCAAGGCTAATTGAGTGCACATAGTAACTGCCTTGGTAGTTTAAAAAGGGGAAAGTTCCCTGAAAATGGGGGTGGCCATAAAGACTTTCACAGAGTGCAGAGAACAGTTTAAATAATCAAACATGGAGAAGAGGGGTGATAAGGACAATTCTGAGATAGGAGAGAAGATGGGCACAGCTGGAAAGCCAAAGGTGTTGGGTGACTCTAATCAGCACAGGGCTGGGGTAGAAGGGAGTGCTGTAAAGAGAATTCAGATATCCTCATGCAAGCAAGAGCTTCCTGGTACTATAGGGGAAACAGCTTTCAGGCATTTCCCACTCCCCCCTTCTCTCTTTTACTCTCACCCCCACTTTCTTTCATTTTATTTACTTATTTTAAGGTAATGATACGTCACCGCTAAGCTTCACACAATTAGAATCATCATGTACGGTCCGTTCAGGGATGAGCTGTAAGATATATGCAAAAATCCATTTTCTTTGATTCCTTTTCCTGTCTGCTGGAATTAGTCATTGTACCAGCTCCTCGTTCATTTTTAACGAGCATCCTACTAACTTACCTCCAGACTGCCTGAAGTGCAGAATCTTCTCTGAGCTTTGGAACCAGTGCTGCAGGCTCTGTGTGTCAGTTGTCCTTGAAGAATTCCCATCTTTTCTGGTGCCTACTCTGCTCTGATCACTTTCTAGATCTGCTGCAGAGAGCCCGGCACTTGAAACTCCTTCCCACCTCTCCTAGATCGATTGCTTTCTTTGTTTAGTTTTGGTAATTCTTTGAGTCTATGCACAGACCCCTCTTAAGAGTAAATGTAAAGAAGCTATCCTTTGGCCTTCTCTCTCAGGACGGTGAAGGTTGTTTCCCAAGGACTCCGGCCTGCCACTGTCAGGCACTGCTCATGTCTGTGCTGAGTGCGTTATGCTGGCTGTACCCGTGGAACTCAGATTCTCCGGGATGTTCAGATGTTCCCTTCGAGTGGAATTTGGATGGATATTTCCAGACACTGTGTCTGGAGACTCTCGTCTTTCTGTTCAGGAATTTTTCTTGCACTCTCTTTTTGTTCTCACTTTTGTCCTGTCTGTTCTCTATGAAATTCCTTGGTATCCTAATGTTAGGGGGCCACAGAACCTTTGGTTTTCTGTTCCAAACCCCTACCCTCAGTTCCATGTGCTCAGTGTCACTTCTAATCTTTATACAGACTGTCTTCTTTGTTGTCCTTTTAACTCTTTCCTTAGCTCTTATTGGTGGCTCCTTCCTGACCTTTGTCCACAGCTCCTTCTGCTGCTCCTTTATGTGTCTATCTCCCAATGTAATGTGATCATGGACAAGCTCCTCTTAGCCAAAGGACCATTATGGTCACCTCTTTCAGACTGTGCCCTCGTGAGTTTCCTTTCGGGTTAATGAAAAGAAGAATCTCTAAATCTATTATTCAAGAGCTAATCATCTGAATTCCCCCTCCTCAGAGAGGACTCACCAAGCTCTTGGGTGGTGCAGGCTAGGGCAGTATAGGGCACAACTTATCTTGGAGCACTGCATGAGCCTAATAGAAAAAGAAATGATGAGAAGCTCTTTGTCCCATGTGTGACTTTTTATTTAATTCCATCTGTTTCCAATAACATCCTCAACATCAGCTGTTCTTGTTATCCATCCACATGTAGAGTCCCCTGCTTCAACCTCTCAGAGAAGATGGGGGTGACACAGCTCTTCCTTCTCATTCAAGCTTTTATGGTCTTTGGCTTTTCTGTGTTTTTTTCCAGTTCTTAAACCCCAAGACTACACAACAGGGACTTCCATTATCTTCCAGTTTCTGAGTACTTGAGGCATTTTTTTTTCTTCTCCATCTCACTTCTAGCTTTTCGTGTATTTGTTTTTGTCATTGCTGCTCACTAGTTTTTCTGTTTGCTTTGTGTTTTGTCCTTGTGCAGCTTAGACTACGTAGCCAAGGATGATCTTGAACTTCTGGCCCTCCTGTGTCTAGTTCTCAAGTGCTAGGGACTAGAGGCATGTGTGATCATACCCAGTTCCTTCAATACTGAGGACTGAACCCAGAGCTTCATGCATGTTAGGCAAGCGCTCTGCCAAAGACGCTGTATCCCCAGCCTCATGTGTTGGGAATGTGTGTGCTTCCCCCTTTCCATCACTCTATTGGTGAAAATGTGGATTTTAATCCATTATACTGAACAAGAACTCTGTAATTTTATAAACAAAAGCTGCCCCTGTGAAAAGTAAGTCAATACAACACAATACAATACTTAGCTCATTTCAGCATCTTCTGATGCTCTTCTTTTCGTCCACAGTAGAGGGAGATATCTCTGTGGGCATGCAGACTTGTGGTATAGTGAGGAACTTCCCAACATCACACACTGGGGCACTGCCCTCTTTCTGCTGTAAGCCATTAGGGACTGCTGATGGGTTTTGAAAAGGAGAAATGGGAAGAGCAGGGGTTTCAGAAAATGGATCTTTAGAAAATGGTGTAAGTGATAAATTGGACATAGGATGGGCTGCAGGAAAAGGAGACAAGAATAGAAGCTGCTTCTATGGCTGGGCATAAGATAATACAGTCTATAGAGGGAGATGAGGGTCATTCGTTCATTCAACCATTTATATTTATAGAGAGACCATTAAGCACCAGGCAATTTGCCAGACACTGGATTTGTAACTGTGGCAGGTTGTATTTTCTAAGCATGGCCTCATGAATACACTCCATTCCCACATGCTCTTCTTGCACTGGGACGCTAAGCCTCTCCTATGAAGTTGAGAGAGGGGTTGTGGTCCCTCCCCATCAACTCTGGGGGTATCTATGACAGATGAAGCACTGTGTGCCTGGGCTTAGGAGTAAAAGACAATATAGTACTTACCCTTTTTTTTTAGCATCTCCTGTAATAACTGCCTTTGGAGCCTAAAGTGGCCATATAAGACTTGATCTACACTGAAACTACAAAGAGGGAAAAACTGTGAGGAGAGGACATAAAGGAGAGGTACCCCAAAGAGTCTCAGTTGTTTGAGTTACCTCAGCTTGGCAATACACACATGAGTAATCAGGTCTTGGATGCTAATCCCAGCCTCCTGGCTACGGTCTGATAGTAGGAGTAGGTGAGTAGTCAGGCCCAGGTAAGCTCTACAATCTATCAAGAGATATAATAGCAATAGTAAGTGCTGTTTTAAGACTCTGAGATTTTGGCTAGCTTCTTACCTAGCCACGGGAGGGCTAAAGTGAACGAGGTTTGGAACGGTAGTTCTCACGTTATCCATGCTGAAGCTATAATTGAAATTCTGATAGCACAGTGCGGGAGGAGAGGCAGAGGAATCAATTTGTAGAGGGGTTAATCAGTGACTGCCCCCGAAGCATGGGTGCGAATGAGTCCGTGTCAACTGTGTCCTGGGAAATGGAGAGAAAGGGAAAAGCAGACAAAGGCATCAGGAAACAAGAAAGACTCGACAGCATTTGGAGACCACTTCCCTAGGAGGGCACAGAACAAAAGAAGAAAGGATGTTCTTGGCACTGCTCTCTAGTCCATGGAAAGACACGCCAGAGGCAATGACAACTGCCTGCATAGCCTCTTTTGCATCGTGTAAATGAGTTCACCTGAAGTGGATAAACTTGAAAAGTAGTCAGTAAGAGTCTTCACTGGTAGAGTTAAGGCAGAACCTGGAATCTAGAGATTTGCTAGCAATGTCCTCTAGTAACTAGCTCATGACCTGCCTCATCAGAGCATGAGCTGCTAGGATCTCACCAGGAGACATAACTTCGTCTGTCTGTGTTGGGTGTATGGAGCACTCTCTTGACATCACCCAGGAGCTCAGGCTCCAGTGTCTTTCCTGCTATGTTTTTCCCACTTTAAGATCAAAGGGACTAGCACCATATCTCCTCAGCTTATTTACCCCTAAACATTAGCCTACTAGTAACTGGGGGATTGAAAGGGTGGGGTCAGGTGTAGTTACTAAGAGGAGAGAGAAACTTTTTTCCTAGAAAAGGACTTCCGGGTGTCCTCTTCTGGTTGAGAGTAAGTGGATGACTTAATTAAGAGAAAGCCCTTAATGACAAGCAAGGAAAATGTTCCTTAGTGTGTGTGTGTGTGTGCGTGTGCGTGTGTGTGTGTGTGTGTGTGTGTGTGTGTGTGTGTGTGTGTGTGTCTTTGTGAATGGAATCTTCTGGCTCACTCTGCCTAAGAGGCTTAACTATAGCACAAAATCTTCCACAGTGAATGGAAGGGCAGGGGCTTCTATAATGCCAGCATTATAGCCTATAACCATCTGGCCATTTTCAATGGTCCTCTGCTACAGAAAGGCACCTGTGGGCATGCATCCAGACATTCCTGGGAAATAGTGTTTACAGAATGCCATGTCCTTATCATGGGTCTCTCCCCTCACCTTTCGATGAGCAATGTTTTTCCCCTCTTGAAGCACAACACATACCATGTCTTCCTCGATTGCCCTATTCTTTCTGCCTGGCTTTCTCTGCTCTCCTCCTTCATCATCTAGACTGTGATCCTCCTAGGCAACAGACGTCTTTTCGATGCCACCCCTCCTGCAGCATTTTCTCAAGTGGTGATAAGAACAGTAGATAGAAACCTGTGAGGTACTTTTAGATCAAAGACCCTAGAAGCGGTCATAGCTTGCGTCCTTGGCCAGAAGCAGCAAATGTCCTTGGTTCTGTCTTACACATAGTCCAAGAATGCTCAGAGGAGGCTCTAGCTGCTGACCTGGTTTCTTGCTACTTTTCATCCCTCTTATTATTTTTAAAAAGCTTTTGAGATTTAATATTATCTGGGGAGGTCAAGGGACAGCTTTATAGAATTGGCTCTCTCCTGCCTCTGCAAGGGTTCATAGGATCAAACTCAGGTCTTCAGGCTGGTATAGCAAATGTCTTTACCATCTTGCTGGCCCCATTCTTTCCTCTTATATGCAACATAGTGACTATCCCAGCTTGCATGCTATAATTGAAGGCACAAGAGGCACTCAAACTCCCTGTGGATAGGCCGACTGGATTGACCAGCTCATCTCCCACCTCTATACTTCATTAATGCTAGGCAGGGGCCCACAGTGATATTCAGTTTCCTGGGACCCACTTCTTCTGTACGGGAATGGCCCTTACTCTCTCTTAAGCTTCCACCTTTAATCCTATAACAAAACCCTTTTTGAGAACTCATCCTTCAAAGAATGTATTTCATTCTCTGAATCCACCAAATGAGAACCCAGAACTGCAGAGTCAAGGAGACCCCTGTGTACCTGTGAGCCTTGAGAATCCCAGATCCTGAGATCCACTTGAGGCTAGGAAGCCTCTATTGAACTCAAGAGCCTCAATTTTTACCACTTCGGTAGTATTAGTTGCTTTTACTAGACCATGAGCAATGCGTAAGGATTTGACATTCAGTTTGGCAGGGGTTCACATCCTAGTATATAAGTCTGTTACTTCTGAGACTTGGGGCAAGGGAACTGGACTATTTTCCCAGGGATGATGTGCTAAAAACACTTTAAATGGGGCTGATTTTTAAAAACAGGAACTTATGATCTCACAGGTCTGCAGGCTAGAATTGTGAAATCAATGTGTCGGGATGTCCCATCTTTCTTAGAGGATATGAATATTGTGTCCACCTAGAGTCCTTAGCCCCCCTTGCCTTGTAGATGTACCACTCTGATATCCATGTTCTTTGCCACACAGCTGTCTCCTTCTTTCTCTATAGTATCTGCACTCTGTGTATTCAATTTTCTTTTTCTTTTGAAGACAGGAGTCATGTCAGGCTGAAGTCTCCCCAAATGACCTCAGCTGAACTGACTGAACCTTCATTTTTAAAGAAGATCACATCCAAATGCACCAAGGGCTAAGAAAGACCTCACCATGTCTAAAGGGTGAGTTGGGGCAGACTTAATTAAGCCCACAGGCCAAGTTATTCTTTTTATGTTTGGTTTCCCTAACAGAAAAGTTGATACTCACAGTAACAAAGTTAAGAACATGTTGTAGGCCTTCAGTTAAACAACACACTAGAAGTATTAGACAAAATGGCTGGCAAAGAAAAAGTGGCCCTTAATAAGAAAAAAATATGCATGTAGCTGCATAATCAACTCTGCTTCAAAATGCAACTTTAATCTCAGAAAAGCCAATGTGATCATCTGTATAGATGCTCTCCTGACACCCAGTAGTAAAGATAATAATAATCAGTGAAGTGTCACAAAGGGAATGACTCTCAAAGAAGGGAAGTTATGGCATATTCTGGCCTTTTTCTAGCTCAAACTATGACTTGGGTAGTTTTATGTCAACTCGACACAGGCTACAGTCGTTTGAGAAGAGAGACCCTCAATTGAGAAAATTTCCCCCACCAAATTGACCAGAGGGCAAGGCTGTGGGGCATTTTCATGATTAATGAATGGTGTTTGTGTGCCCAGCCTTCTGTGGCAATCTATCCTTGGACTGATGACCCTGGATTGTATAAGAAAAGGAACTGAGCAAGGGATGAAGAGCAAGCTAGTAAGCAGCACTCCTCTATGGCCTCTGTATCAGTTCCTGCCTCCAGATTCCTGCCTTGAACCCCTGGAAGATGAACTATAAGCTGTAAGGTGAAATTTTGGTCATGGTGTTTCATCACAGTAATAAAAATCCTAAGATGAACTATAACAGCCTAATTTGGTTCTATGAATTGATCATGCAGGTCTCTTCATACAGAAAACAGGTACCCTTTGAAGAAGTTTCCAGATGGTTTTATTTTCTGCTTTTGTGACAAATGAAGCGTACTTGGGAGGCCCCCTAAGAAAAACCTTGGTTTCCATCTTGAATAGCCATTGAGCTCAGAGGCTGGGTGGTTGTAAGACTTTCCACGTATTCAAAGTTCCTGCCATTTGTCCTTCTAAGTAGGGAAGTAGTTATAAGGGCACGATTAAATGTGTGAAGAGATAGGGATATGGCTCAGTGGTAGAGTGCTTGCCTCACATGCACGAGATTGTAGGTTCAATCCCTAACTATCAAGAAGAAAAACAACAGCATTTGGTAACTAATCAAAAGTAATCACGAGGACAACATACTTATGCTTAGTTTTCCCAGGCTAATGAAACTCCTCAGAGCTCTGAAAGCCCTTTATGTCTGTGTTCAACAGAAAGCCATCAGCAGAAATTTATTTCATCTAAAAAACCATTCTAGCCCAGGCTCTCCTGCCTTTCTACATGATTGTCCATTGGCCTTTGAAATCAGCAATAGTTAAAGCAATAACAACTACTGTATGCCCTAGAACTTGATGCAGAAACTGATGTCAGATGATGGCTTGTGATGATTAAGAACCAGCAAAGCCAGATGTAACATAGCAATGGGCTGGTCACATGTTTTGTACAGTATAAGGTGGATCAAATGCTACTCAGCCAATCTAACGTAACTGTTTTTGGCTATTGCTTTCTTTCTTTTATAGATGTTAAACTATTCCCAGTATAGGCACTCATAGAGGTCAAGTTTTAAAAATACTTCCACCAGTCAGTCAGGGTTCTCTTGAGAATAGGATGTAAATACTAAAAGAGATTTACTAAAAGGAATCAGCTCGCGAGATTAAACAAGTTGGCAAGTCCTAAGATCTGTCGTCAGCAAGTCAGAGATCCAGAAGGGCGGGTAGAGTTCATTCAGATCTGACTCTGAGACCTCAAGAGCTGACAGGGTAAGCCTAATGACAGAGCCTGGTGGACTTGGTATCCAAGAGACCCTGGAACTGCAGCATGGATCTGAAGGCCAGAGAAAGTGATGTCCTACCACAAAGCAGTTGGAGAGTAGAGTTCCACCTTATTCACGATATGGCGTGTGGGCTGATTTTGAGGGTCAACTTGGTTGTATTCTGAAACACTTGGAGTACTAGTGAAGAACATCTTTGAGTTTATACACGAGACTAGTGTTTTTAGAGAGTATAACAGAGGGAGCAAGACCTGTCCCAAATGGGATAGTATAATCTCAGAAGCTGGGTCCAGAAAGACAGCTGAGAGCCAGCATCCCAACTGCATCCTTCAAAGGAGAGCTGAGTAAGCTTCATATTTCCACCACCAGGAAGCTGCCACCACTCAGCAGGCTGCTGCTATGCCTCCCTCACCGCAAGGGACTGTGCTCTCTCAAACAGAGATAACTGACTAGGAGTCCATTACAATGAGAAAAGAGAAAGACAATGGGAATCAAACTGACAACAGGCAGTCAACAAACAGAAGGGAAAATATCCTGTTCAGATAAAACCATGTTTTCATGCCCAGTGTTAGAATGCATCCCTTGTCCTGCCCAGAAAAGTTGAAAATGTCACAACATATAACTGGCCGTCCTTGTTTCATTGCAAAAGGCCCAATACATGAGAAATGTAAGCACAGAACATTCTGGAGGCTCTCAGGGAGGGTATCTAAATAGGAAGCGACTAGACAGAGCCATGTTTGGTGATCGCTCATCCCACCAAAAGTCCTGGAGGCATACTAGAGATTGGCCTTTTTTAGTGAATTCTTTGGAGCCTGGCATGGCTACAGCGGAATCTGAGTAGCCTGGGTTGAACTGAGAGGAACACAGTAGCCTGCTAGCAAAAGGTCTCCTCTACTGAGCTGAAGAGCTCCACTCTCTCATGCTCCCTCAGAAGGCTCTTTTCAAAGAAAAACAAGAGGGAGTATCTCTGCCAACCCTTCACCTGTATAAACACAGAGCACGAAGCAGCCTCCCCACCATTGGTTAGCTCTTTCAGAGGAAACAGAGCAGCAAGGTAGTTCTAAGGAGAGTGTTGGAGGAAGAGGAAAAAAAATCTCACTCAACTCTAATATTCTTACAGCTCCCTAAGAGGTCCTCTTTCCAAACTACCACCCGGGACATGCATATTAGTTTGTAGGGAGCATTGAGAGGAGGTAAGAATCCTTTTCCAATTTTGTTGTT
This sequence comes from Rattus norvegicus, assembly GCF_021556685.1. NCBI lineage: Eukaryota > Metazoa > Chordata > Mammalia > Rodentia > Muridae > Rattus > Rattus norvegicus. The sequence goes on along the minus strand of NC_141541.1, from coordinate 49,831,557 downwards.
ACCTGACGCTGGCAGCAACTCCTGTGACAATGGAACCCAAGCAGAAATTAAAGCCCAGAAGTAATAGAAGGTGAAACATGGGGCCGGTGGGAACTGCCCTCTCTAAAATTGCCAGCCGCCTGCTGCAGCAGCAGATGTGGGGACAGATAAGGAAAAATTAGGGGGTTAGTGTTGCAGGCACCATCTCCCTTACGACTGTTCACGTGGTTAGTCTGCCTGGGTAGGGAGGAGGCTATTCCTAGGCTGCTAAAGAGACTTGACAAATTAAGGCAGAACAGCATGCGACCAATATTCCAACATGGATGGCAGAATGTGTTCGCTGCCTAATGTGAACCTTCCTCACTCCACCCCTCTCTACTTATGTTCCTTAGAGCAGGTTCAGCTTCCTTTGCCAAAGGAGACAGGGGGTGGGGATACTGTTGGCCTCGTGCCCACCTGGGTATCTGCTAGAAGAGTTTTGCACATGCTGCTAAGTGCCCAGTGGCACCCAGGGCTCCCTTTTACATTGTTAATTACCCTGAAATTCAGCCACATGGTCCCTCTGCTTCCTGGACCAGTGCTCCATGGCAGCTGGTGTTAGAAATCAACTGTGCTTCAAGAGCCCTCAAGTTCCGCCCTCTCTGTCAGGGAAGGAGAGGATGAATTACGTGTGTGTTCGCATGGGTAGAGGTACATACATGTGCCGGCTGTTAGGCACGCATGCGTCTCATGGCTCCGGATAGTGATCTGTGTGTACACGAGTATATGGCTGGGTGAGTATATGGCTGTGTGTGTGTGTGTGTGTGTGTGTGTGTGTGTGTGTGTGTATTTCTGAGGGTTTCTCTTGATTCCTGATAATGATTTTAGAATAAGTGTGATGGACAGTATTTTTAAGCTTTCATGGGGGAACTAGAAAATTTCCAGTACCAGCACAAGGAGGCACATACATCACTTGGAAGGTTTTTGTCTGAATACTAGGTGGGGGGGGGGGGGGGAGGAAGAAAGTGAGGTTGAAGGATTTGGGGAAAGTTTTAGGTTGGGATCATTTTACCCTCTCCACAAACATTCCCCACATCTGTCTTTCTCTCTCTCTCTCTCTCTCTCTCTCTCTCTCTCTCTCTCACTCTCTCTCTCTCTCTTTCTTTCTTTCTTTCTTTCGGTTGAAAGAGGCAAGTTTTGACAAGAGTATTTGTGCATTGCATAATCATACATACACACCTACCATCATCATATGTTAACACACCTGTACACATGTGCTAACATTTTTTCTTTTTTTTTTTTTTTTTCGGAGCTGGGGACCGAACCCAGGGCCTTGCGCTTGCTAGGCAAGCGCTCTACCACTGAGCTAAATCCCCAACCCCATGTGCTAACATTTTTATTTGGTACATGCGTTGTGCAATATTTTGCTCAAAAGTGGGAGATAGAAAAGTATTTTCAAGTTCCTCTCAAAAAAACAAACAAACAAACAAACAAACAAACAAAACAACCCAAGCTTTCTTAATGACAAAACTGCAGAAAAAAGTCATGAGTGCTAGAAACCAATAGAACAGCCTGATCTGCACACAGAGGAGACTTCTGGGGACAAAGAATCGCTCCTTTAACACTGGGCCAGAAAGACCATTTGCAGAGGCTGGGACATGAGCCCAGATTAGAAGAATTAAGAGGCTGTTCTTACATATATATGACAAGCCGGAAAACCATAATTATCCAATAGAAACAAATTACAAGGTCCTTCCTCCTCAAGTTCAATGTTCTATAACCATTGTCCCTAGAATCAACAAGTAGCTCACCCGTTCTTTGGAGATGAGACTGAATGTCTATAACCCAGGGAGATCTCACTATGACTTTGTAGGAAGGTCTCATTTCTGCTCCTTAGGGGTTCTCTTTGGACTGCCTTTTCAACTCTATTCCTGAAGAACCAGTAAGAATGGAAGCTTGAATTGATATTGGTTATTACTAATTCAAAATGGTTGATTGAGTCAATATTATATCAGTTCATCTCATTTAAAAACGTAAACTATAAATGGTCTAACATTATACTCAGTACTGCTCTCAAAATCTTTCACAGAGGAGTGATCATATCAAACTGGCAGTGCACAGGGCAGGAATGATGGCTCTCAGTAGTTAAGGGTGCTTACTTTCTTCCAGAGAACCCAAGTTCAATCCCCAGCACCCATGTTTATCCAACATATTGAGCACCTGACAACCACCCATAGCTCAAGCTGCGGGATATCTGACACATTCTCCTTGCCTTCACACATTACTTCTGTGTGTAGTATACGCACATAAATGCAAAAATACATGAACAAAAATGTTTAAACAGTTAAGGGAACAGCAGGAGTGCACACAATGAGATGAACACGGTGCTCTCCAAAATCCTGAGGGACGTAGTTAGACATATGAGATCAAGGATGGCTTAGTGGACAAGAGCAAGCACAGGCTGGTTTTTTAAAACAAAATTGGAGTTTAACTGATCAAGGAAAAAATGTACTAAATTTTTTTTTACATTTGTAAATATGGTGCTAATGAAATAGTTTTTGCCACAGGCAAGGAACATCTGCCTAGGAGATCAGTTCTAGCTGATTTCCTGTCAAGACTGAACTTTCAGATCCAATGATCCAGTTCACTGCACCAAACAATTGACATAGAACGTACTCAATATTGTTAGTTTGTAAAGTGTAATGTGACCAACACTAGCTCTTTTGAAGTCAATTGACTATTATTCGTGTTTGAATGTAGTTGCCAGAGGAAAGGGTTTAACAGTATCATGCATAATACATTTGGTACAAAACTTAAAGTACAGATGAAAAGTTGTGACTGGAACACATTTGAAAAGTATTTAAAATGTTTAGGCACCAGTAGTAAAGACCAAGAAGCTTTCAGGGGACATATTGATAAGAGATAACCATACGAACTAAGGACTAGCACTTGTATGGCATAACCAAACTTGCAATTTAAGGGGATTTTATCACCTGAAATGGTTTAGTTTTAGAAAGTAGATAGAAAATCCTTCATCTCAAATAGCTAGAAAAAAAAGTAAAGTCAAACAATGTAGAAGGAAGTAGGTAGTAAGGAACCATAAAGGTAAGATAAGAAATAAATTTTAAAATAAAAATTAGTTGATTAATTCAGAAACCCTATGACATGTATAGACTTATGATTTAAGTCAGGAAATGAAGGGAAGTCATAACATACTTGAAGTAAAATATTACACGAGGACTGAGTACAACGTGTATAGGCACCATAAAAATCATCTCAACGACACATCTTCTTCTACTAGGAAATCCATAAGACAGCGGTGAATCTCTAGGATGTTTACAATTAACCAAGGCATGCGGGGGGAGTAATGGATATTTTGAGTGGATGAAATAATATGACAATAAAGAACTTGAAAAAACAATTATGAAAATGTTCTATCCATCACACAAAAAATTCAAGGAGAAAATAGATTCACTGATGATGAATCTGTCAAAATATCAAAGTGGGAGTAACCTGTAGAGAGAAAACGTTGAGCATGTACTGATGCATGTCAGAAGCTAACATAACTGTAATAAAAATCTGACCTATAATTTGTAAAATTGGACTGTAGGCAACACCTCTTTTGTGACTGTAGATACAAAGCTTAAATAATACACCATTATATAAAGTAAAGAGTGTGCTAGAGGACAGATACTATCCTCACTGTTTGTCACATAGAGTAACACATCTGGAATAAAAGAATAAACATTTATTATCTATCGTCCAATGCAAACAAGGCTGGAGAGATGGCCCGCAGAGGAGGTGTTCTCCCCGCACCCACAGGGAGTGATTCACAGTTGCTTATAACTCCAGTTTCAAGGGCTCACTGCCTTTTTCTCGCCACTGCAGATACCTGCACTCACACATACATACGGATACATAGACATACATAAGCATAATTAAAAACAAAATAAAACTAAGGACGGCTACATGAACATGTCAATAACACTACAAAACTTAACGTCTGTCATTGAAACTAATTATATTGCGATAAGGAAGACAATATTTCTTCCTAATATGTAAAAGAATCTGTACCCTAAACCAATGTCAAATACCAAGCTCAGTCAAGTTGGCCCAATTCGGCAGAGAAGATGCTGACATAATGAAAGAGAATTAAGAGCAGAATCATTTGAAAGGTAAAAACTGAACACTCATAATTTCCATAATACTTTATTGTCTATTACAAATCCCTTCACAATGAGCTGAAAAAAATTAAGCATGAATTAGCATTAAGTCAAGTGGTGGATTACAAGCCCACGTACGGCATTCAATTACTTTCCAGCATAAATACAATCAATCAGAATATAACAAAAATATAAAATAATATCAGTATAACAAATAAAAGAGAAAGCCTGCATTGAAGCAGGTAAAACATGTTAGCATAAGACGTATTGAAAATTAAGCACATATTTTCCAATCCCATGAATACTTTGTCTTTTAAAGAAGGAATCATTTATCCCACCTCACTAGAAATCAAAGAAAATAGAAACATCAAAATTTTTCTTTCTTCTTACCAAATCAGGAAAAGCTTTCCAAAATCATCAAAGGGCGTTGAAAATACTTCCACGAATATGAGTTTTGGAATAGGGACTGCTTTCTAGACAGAGACCATACAGTAGTTTTCAAGAACCACGGAGATTGGTACTATTGAGTTTGCTAATTCTACTTGTAAGAATACATCCTCATAAAATGATGAGAAATGCATAAAAAGATTACGTGTGAGCACATTCATCATCAGTTATTCATAGTAGCAAAATTTTAGAAGCAATCAAAGTGTCTAAAACTAATGAGAGGTTTGGAAAATTATGACATGTCCGCATAAGATCAGAACAAATAATGTTTGCACAGAGCAGTTAATGACACAGGAGAAAGAGCATGCGGCGATCAGTTCTAGTGAGGCAGAGGGAAGAAACACTTAAAACTTAACGGTGATACATCTCTGTCCATGGGTGATGAATCATTCCTAAAGTACTTTTACATGTTTCTTCATTTTCTCAAATGCAAAAAGCCTCGGTCAGACATAAAGCATTATCGACTGTTCTCAATTTGCATTTTCTACTGTTTGGCTTCTTATCCAGGGCCTCTCCCCTCTTCCCCACCAGAATCTGTTCCAGTCCTTGTAGAATGACACAGGGACTAATTAAAAAACAAACAAACAAAACAGATGGGAAGACAGAGTTCTGCTGGACTGGGTGCCCTCCATCTTGATGTCTTGACTTACCACAGACCCAGATACAACAGGGACAAGCAACCATGAACTAAAACCTTTCAAACCAGTTTCCTTCTTTAATTTTATCATGTATCTTGTCACTGTGACTAACATTCAGTATACCAGAGCATGGCCAGAGGCCAGCAATGGGGGAGACTCCAGAGGCTACAGCCATTCTCCTTCCTGTGTGAGCATTGGATAAGAAACAGTTTGCCCACAGTCACAGAATAAATACTTGGGCAAAATCTACCAAATTCTCCTCCTCCACTCTCAGGCTCAGAACTGTGCTTGAACTCTGAACGTGTTCAATGTCTAATGAATTAAATAAGGACTTAAAAATTTTCTGTATCTCTTTAAACTCTAACATCCAACTTTAGGCAGATTGTTTCTTCATGAAGCTTAAAAAGAACTTTAATGTTTAAGAGATTTAAATTAAAATTTAATAATTAGACCTTCAAGAAGGGGCTTTGCCAATGACCTCAAGTCTGCCCTTTCTTCCTGAGAATAAAACGAATCAGTCAATGACGTACTTGACCTCATGTTTCTCTCACATATCTGAAAAATGGGAGTCATAAGAGAGCCACTCTCTCTACTCAGAACAGCAAACTATGGGGGAATCACTGTGCCCTTAAGGCAGGAGTTGGGCATCTGGAGTAGAGGCCTATGTAGCTCTATGTCAACCAAGGAAATAGCTTACAGACATACAAGGCAAGGCTATACTGTGAATATCAACTCTATTGGGTTAATATATGATGATCGATTTCTATACTACCTTTCTTGATCACAGAAAAAAGATTAAGTATATTTGATAATGGTTTAAGTACTTCATGTAAAATTGGTTTGATGATGGGGTTAATTAAAACCTGTACATTTTGAAAATCATTTTTTTAACTTGAGTAGGAAGAGATGTATCGCTAAATTATAGATGCATATGGGTAAGTTTGTTTGGAGGACAGGAGTTAGTAGTCTAGTAACCCTTGCGCTGTGGGAGAATTATTGACCCAATATTTGTAAGTGCGCTCACCAGAAAGTGTAATGCCTACGCACACGTGAAGTTCATTCGTTGTTATTCGAATAAACCAACACCCAGAGATGGTTCTTCTCACTGAAATGTCAGGGTTGCGTCTGTCAAAGCTCTCCTCTTCCTTCCCTTCATAATGCACTGTTCAATTAGAAAGTACTTATGCACACTCTTGAACTTACTGTGGCCTACATAAATCCTACAGATTAGAAATTAAATATGTATTTTGTATAAATAAAATTTCAAAAGCAATACCAACAAATTGAATCCATGTGTACAGCTAGCCTATCACCTTCCTGCTAGTCCTTACTTTTGGACTCTGGAGACTTTCATTGCGTGCATTTACCTTTCAAAGTTCTAAAAAAAATCCTCCAATGTGGGATGATTTCGAATCACGCAATCAAAATAGTAAGCTATATTTGGGTTTGTAAAGATTTGGTCCACATTTTGTCTCTTCGGATGATAAACACGTCAATGTGAACAGTATTCTGAAGTCCAGGGGAAGCTTGAGAAAGCACCCTTCATCTTCTTTATGGCTACTGGACACACTGCTATAGTGTTTGCTGCTGTAACAAATAAGCCCCAAACTGTATTCATTGTTCTAACAAGAAAGAAGACTTCTTTTCTCTTAGTCTGACCCAGGTGCTCCTGAATGATGGCTCATTCCCTTCCAGGCTGTGAATCAAGGACCCAATTTCTTCTCTACCTTCAGTACCTAGCTTCTAAAACTGCCATCCTCCATCTCCCCGAAGGCAACGGAAGGAGGAGCTAGCTCTTAAGTGACAGCTCTGCTCTGGGGCATTGAAGTGAGCCTGTGGCTTTTGGTAGAATTCCTCTGGCCAAAGCTTGGTTGTGTGTCTGCAGTCGAATAGGAAGAAAGGAAGGTAGGGAGCACTGTGTAATTACATAAGCACAGAAGGTAAGGTTGTGACTCAGTGAACAGTCAGCCATTCGGACACACACATGTTCCGAAATCAAAGCGTGGGACGAACTGCTACTTTGACTTGCTTTGAGCACTCTCTAGGTAGCATTTTGGGCTTTGATCAAATACACTGGCATCATATGGAGTCAAGACTCATCTAATTATCAAAGTGCAACTTGGAGCCCAGCGTCTTTCCTTTCCATCACAAGAGTATCTCGGTAAGTAGAAATCTTTCTCTGTATCCATTCAAAAAAAAAAAAAAAAAAAAAAGCTAAGGCCATAGGCTCGAGGTGGATGCTCTGATGGCAGCCATCTGGAAACAGCAGTGTGGGGACCAAGGTACTATCCATCTGAAAAGGAAGGGGTGGGGCTGGGTAAAGAAACACGCCTCATGCCTTACTTAGTCCATTCAGAAGATACACTGGCGCTCTGGAGATTTGACTCCTTCCAGCCATGTTGTTAGCTAAGATCTCTGCAGGCTGGGGACCCCCATTACCAAAGTATAGCAACAGCTGATTCCTGGGCGATAAATATTGAAAGCCTGAACAAAGTTGCCTTTTTCAGTTCCCAAACATACCATATTTCCATCTGCCATGTTGTTCCAGCCGGGCAAAGCAATTGCTAAGTTATAGCCTCTGAGCCTCAAGTAATTTCACTCAGGGCGTTTTCACAGGTGTACAGTGAATATTTGCATTAAGACGTTTCTTTTGTTTTCCAAATTGAATGGTGCATTACCTGGTTGCTGGCCACTGCCGATGGTCTTCACAACTACACAGAGCAGCACCAATCTGGCTAGGAAGCCAATTGACTCTTAAAGGAGGGCAGTTTGGGTTTGACAGAGGAAGATGATTAGGTGTTCTCCAGTAGATACTGTGTGTTCCTGTCAAAGGCGTGAAAGCTATCAACACTTCCTTTCAGCTGCACACTCCTATTCGGGAATGGATGCTTGGATCTGCCAGTCTGCCTGCGGTGTACACTGGCTGAAGGCAATGACAGGCTATCTGGGTGGCTGGCGAGTCTACAGTACCTAGAGCACCCCTAAAGATGGGCAGGAGCTATTAGGCGATGCCTTCTTGTCTCAATCAGGTAGTATCAGAAGTAAGCTTCCTTTTGAGTACACATTCCTATAGGGCAATTGTCATAAACAGTCTCAGTCAAGGGTAGCTCAATGCATTCCCAAGATGCTAGACCATTAAGAGAGCTTCATAGAGACATCATTCTGTTAGAAAGAATCTAACTTCTGATCACCCTAACTAGATACCAGCTAATCTGACAGATGGTTCACACAGCACTTGCCGTGCTAGCTTTCAAGTACTTGATATGAGTTTGAGCATTTTTTTTTAGAATGATTTGTGTCTGGCTCTACTCTGTGACCTCAATGAAGTGATGGGATCACCTGCTTCCTTGTCATGAACATCAGCAGGTGGACCTTGGCACAGCTTTTGTAGGTAGGAGGTCTTTGGTGCACAGTTTAGTACTGCCAACCCGGTACCCCAGCAGCCCCTGGTGGAACTTGAATTTTGGGGTAGGTTCCTTTGATCTTAGGAGTTATCTGCATGACTCCTTTAGTGCCAGATGATCTCAGTGTAGAATCTCCTCTGTTCCCAGGGGAGTAATGAGCAATATTCTCTTTAAGAGCTTAAGGTCAAAGTCCAGACCTACAGTTTTGTTCCAGTTCCTGGTACTTCTAAGGAGGCTCTTCTATTTCAGGATCAACCTTTGGATCATGCCACATTGGGAAGATAATAAAAGAGTACTTTCAGTTAGATTTTATTCATCATTTATAATAATTGCTAAAATTACAGATGAAATAGGCCATTATATCATCCTGCTCTCTTGCAAGCCAATGTGTTTGTGCTTGTGTGTTTTCTTTTATAGCATCTATAAAAGCAGCCTTCACAAGGTTTGATCATAATTATCTCTTGCCCATTTGTGTCAAGTGCAAAATATTCCAAGTGAACTAAGTTTGTAATTTTTTTAAGTCTAATTTCCATCTGGGAGACTCTAAATGTCCAGGCTATTTATTTTTCTTCATCATCTATAGGAGTCCCGCACTAGCATAGTTGACTATGCCTGAATAGACATGGGGTCTAATTCAACTCACTTTATGTAGTAGATAGAATTATGTTGGAGTGGTAGATGTCAGACAGGAGTATGAATACCCTTGATAGGAGGGATTATGTGTGAAAATTATCCTTGCAAAGCCACTGTTTCTTAATGAAGATGTTCCCATATTTTGTTTCTACCCCCTGGTTTCTTCTAAAGCATGTGAATAAACTTCTAACAGCATTGCCATGTAATAACATCAGTGCCATGGGCACACTTGCTTTAGAGCCAATGGGCACCAGGTCGCCTCCCAAGAATCGAGAAAAGGGCAGAAGCAGAATTCAGTTCACTGCACCGAATACAGAAAAATATCAGTGTGTGCTGACAAAATGGCGACTTCTCAGGCACTGGCCTTGGAAAGAATTCAGGAGAGAGAATAACTTCACAGCTTAGGATGGAGAAGCAGAGCAAGCATGGAATATTTTCACCAACCTGTGCTCACCTTTTGGCCAACTTTAAATAGTCTAAACTATACTGGCTAAGATCCAGTAGTTTTCAAACATCGAGTCATATGTAATGTGACGTCAAATTCATGATGGTGACTCTAATAGTTATTTATTGAGCTTTGTTTCTATGTAATTTACAAATAGTCCACATCTATAAAGAATTGAGGCTTTCTGTTATGGCGATAAGTCTTTTTTAAAAACCATGACGTTGGGGAGTTGGAGTTCAGAGGTTAAAAACACTTTCTGGTCTTCCAGTGGACCTGGATTCAATTCCCAGAACCCACATGGTAACACACTTACAGTTGTGTTGTTAGATTATTTCTAAATATTCTTCTCCATGTTTACATTTATACTCTTAGATCTGGGCTGCTCACAGTCTTGGTCAGCAAAGCTTCTTCCTCCAGGGGGCAGTACTCGGTGGGCAGGTGTATGACTGTCAAAGGGCTGCGAAGAAACTAAATTAAGTGCTTGGCCCTACATGAGACTCCTTTCCTGATTCCACCTCCTACCAACAATGTCAGACTGCATTGTAGATCAAGAGGTGGAAAGAATATAAGAACTGGAGGATGGGGAGGAGGATGGGGAGGAGGGTGGGAAGGAGGGTGGGGAGGAGAGTGGGGAGGAGTGCTGTGAAACATGAGCTTCTGAACTAGGCATGACTATTGCACTAACGGACTTACAGCAGCTATAGTTACCTGCACAAGATTCCCTCCAACAAAAATTCTAACATAGATGGAGACATTCCCTCCAGATGGCACTTTTATGGAGGAACTGTTGGCAGTTGGTAAATGCTGGGAATAAATAATCTCTCTCTCTCTCTCTCTCTCTCTCTCTCTCTCTCTCTCTCTCTCTCTCTCTCTCTCTCCTTCCCTCCCTCCCTCTCTTTCTTCTTTTCTTTCTTTTCTTTCTTAATCTGTAAACATTGGCAGATTTCCTATGTGACAGCATAGAACACCACACCCATATATATCAGCAATGCTAATTTGACTTAGTGAATTATCAGGGGGAAAGGTCTATGAATTTCATTAGGGGGAGGCCATGTTGAAAAATACCTGAGAGGAGTTAGAGAGGGAAATGGGGGGCAAATATGGTCATTCCCATGTTTTACTCTGTGTGTGTGTCTATACACATATGTACATATGACTTGTCAAGAGTAAGGAAAAATTTTTACTAAAAGAAAATCCAAGGTCATTCTTGAATACATAATAAATTTGAAGGTGGGTGGAGACCCATGAGACTTTGTATTGAAAACAAAACTAAACTAAAACCATTAAATTTGTGTCAACATGGGACTTCATGGGGGGTTATGTTTTTCTCCTGTCCAAGTACTAACTAGGCCTGACTCAGCTCAGCTTTGAGACCAGAAAAGATCTGGCACGTTCATGATGATAAATTTGTCCATAAATCTAAGTTGTTTGTCTTTAAAATAGACATCTGTACATTTTTCAAACTGAAAGAATACTGCACAATATGATTACATCATGCCTTTCTTGAGCAAGTCTACTCAATCTACTGATATCTAACAGGACTATCCAAAGATGCATCATTGCTTAGTTTCAGTGGTTTATGAATGCCATATATTGGTACAGGCTTGACCATGTTTGAGGAGAGGGAAATCTGATTGTCTTTCCTTTGCACTTTCCCTTGGAGGATATTCTGGCCATATCACTAAAACTTGTGAACCTGTGAGCAACTGCTCCCAATATGGTGAACTAACAAAACTACTGATTGCCTTTGCTATCCCTAGGTATTTACTGCTGCTTTTCAATAAGAAGGAACTTATATTTCATTAGCTTGGTGTCTAGAAAAGGAGAGAAAGAACAGATCCAGGTCAAGAACAAGAAATCATTAGACATTGAATAGATACGAACAATTGCTAGAATATGATGGGAGGTTTTCCCAAACAGTCCTTGGAAATGTCTTTGTGTACAATCTAGGGAGTCCCCAGCACTCTCGCATATATTAAGCTCCTTCCTTCATATTTCAGGAAGAGAGTGGTCACTAAACTCCTAGGCAAATGCCCAATTATTTCTTTGTAGGGATCCACGGACATCAAAACCTGGTAGATGAGATGTGATGGGTGATATGACCTGGAGACTCATCCAGGCACAGAGAATATAGTGGGAAGGTGTTCAGAGGAGTTCTGAGGGGAAGAAAGTATGGCTGTATGTGGAAAGTAAAAGGAGGAGAAAGGCATGGCAAGTAAGAGGCTGTGAGGGCGAATGCTTCCAACTATTTCACTTTGTGTGTGTTCTCAGCCTTGTGTCTCAGCACAAAAACATGAAGGATTGGTTGAGCCTAGAGTGCCAGAGACAGATATGGTCATCACAGCTCCTTCTTGTTAGCTATAGAGTGGAGGACAACTGCCTTCTTTCAAAACACCATCCCCTGAACACTCAGGTGGAAATCATGAGATTCTCTTGAACTTACAGTTTGGGAAGTTTCAGCCCATGGCTGGTGGGTTGTAATGATTTGGAACCTGGTAGTAGAACCAAAGAAGCTGTTCACCTCATGATCAGAATGGAAAATAAATAAATGAATAAATAAATAAATTTTAAAAAGAGGCAGGAAACGAGGCTATCGTCTTAATATCCCTGTTGAAGACATGCCATCAGCGACCTGAAGACCTCACCTCTTATACAGTGCCCCACAGAACCACCTCAGAGAACAAGTTTTTAACGCTTGGGCTTTGGGCAACATTTTAGATTCTCACTGTAGAATCGTGGGCTATTTGTAGGGGTTCTGCTGATTGGACTCCCCAACTGGGCAGAGCAATTCCGGGAGAGCCAGAAGCCATAGACCTCTGACGCTATGCAAGTAGGATGTATACCTGAAGGCTATTTTAATGGTGTATGGCTTTTTGTTGGTGTTGTTGGCTGTCTGATTCTGGGGAGTGAACTCAGAGCCTTCACGTGCTAGGCAAGAGATCCCCTCCGTCTGAGCTACAGCCCTGATCTGGTACTTAGCTTTTGACACATCTTTATATGTAATCTGTGAGTAAATGCGTGCTTGTCAGGTCTAATGTTTCAAAACTAAGGTAAAATAAGTAGACATATAATATAACCACTTACAAGTTTGGGTAAAAATTGTCATACAAGTATATCTTTTGACCTCTGAACTTGGGTACAGTTGAGCTTAATACTGCCAAGGAGGAACCAGAAGGCACTGAGAATTTGAACAGGTTCATCACTCCTCCATGGGATTTGGCCTCCATAGTTTATAAAATGAGATATAACAAGAAATGGAACTTGCTCATCTTTGGCTAAATGTCTTCTTTGGCAGTCATCCAAGCGTATCAGTTAGAGGTGCTCCTCTTTAAGAGGCATAATTCCCATTAAAACTTGTGCCTTCGCATTTTTCACAGTCCTTTTCCGGTTGCCAAGTTTCTCCTGTGTATCATTTTGTGTTCCACAAGCCATCCTTGACTTTTGTTTCACTCCTCTGACTGCTCATACCATTGATGGGTCACAGAGCCTTGGCTTGATCTGCCCTCTCACTCACTGTTCTTTCTCCCAAGCATCCCCAGTCCTCCATAACAGTTACCATCCATGACGTTTACCTGTTCTTTCTGTAGACTCTAAGTTCTGTGAGGAGAGAAACCAAGCATGCTTTGTAGTGTGCTGCATCGTAAACCCTGGTATAGCTTCTGACACAAGGTGGGCACTACCTGAAGATCTGTTGAATAATGGAGAACACTGGATTTTACTGTAATCCTACTGATGGGCCACAGATACATTGTGAAAAATTAGGCCATTAACTTGGACTTGTGTTGCCTGTAGAGGCAGCTATGAGACAGAGGGAAATGAGCAAATAATTTGGAACTATTAGGCTTCATTTTGAGTATCCAATCTGCCATACTGGTGGCAAGAGCTTATGTGCTTTGCAACACCAATAATCTTGATATTGATCCCTAGGTGTGGTGATTTTCCTTGTAACTTGGAATGGACATGGATTTGAATGAAGGCTTTTGTAGATTGTTAAAAGAAAGAAAATTATTGTTTGGCCTGGGCACACTGCTCAATTAATCTTTTTATCAGAAGATGCTGTGATAAAAGGTGAGAGGACTCTTGACACAAAATGGTTTGCAGTTTGTGAGCCATCATCCCTCTGGTGGACTGGGCCTGTGTTCTGTGTAAACCAGTTAGAAATTAAACCCTGTGGATGTCAAGATGTAGGTGTAGGTTTCAGGGGCAAGGAGGAGAGTCACAGTGGAGTACAAGAGACAGCAGCAGTCATGGGCAAAGGAGCATGACAATCTGCCTAGGCCATGTGGCTGACAACCCGCCTGACGCTTGTTTTGACTTTGTTCTAACTGCACAACCGGTGCGTGCAGATGACTTTACATCTCAGAGCAAAATGTGCGACAGCAATGTGCTAAGCAAATGCAAACAAAAATATGCTTCCCCCACTCTAAACAAATCTCTCACATGTCGTGACAATGCCATGGCACGGCGAGAGACTGAAGACAGGGGCCACCAGAAACCAGATTTGCTCCTGGATGATGCTATTCTCCAGCACTTTTCTATGTCACCTTCAGTGTGCTGGAGTTAATATTATTATTCAGTATCACACGCGCCAACTTCACTTGTGTATGTACTCATAAGAACATCATCCACTCTATTTGTTCAATATGTGTTGGGTACCTACTGTGATCCAAGAGGATGCAGGGATACTTACAGGGCAGCACAAAAGATTCAGTGAGGATACGTGAGGAGTTGTGGCTTCTCTGGTTCCACCCATGCTCCTCTCTCAGTCCTAGAGTGCTTCCCCCTACTTTATGCCCATGAAAAACTTCCTTGAATCTTAAGGGCTAAGACTATTTCTTTCCTTATTTTCAAGATATCTTCCTGTAGTAAACTTACTTGTTCTTTGTCCAGTCCACTGATCCAAGAGAAGGCTACTGCTACTCAGAAGTGACCTAGATAATAGATGTTGAAAGTGTCTATAGCCAACTTATTTCTTCTGACTTGACTGTTTTTACCTTGACAAAGCTTGTCCTGGGGTAAAAGCACAAGGATGGGCAAACCTTATAAAAGCTGGCCTTGTGACTAAGCTTATAGCTTCCTTCACTCTGAGCTTTTGTGCTTAAACATAGCTATAGGACTCCAATTTGCCTTCCTGAAACATCTAGAAGGCATTCTGATAGTAACAGAGAGCCATGCTGCATTCATCTCTGGAAGCATATCATGGTACCAGAATGTGGACTTGGAAGTTCAAATTTGGTTGAGTTCAAATCCTGGCTCTATTAGTAGCACTTGAATGTACTACCCTGGGGCAGTTAACACCTTTGTGCCCTGTTTCTCTATCTTTACAATGGAGAGGATAGAACATAATTTATTGGGTCAGTATGAGGATCAGATCATATTAATACATGTACTTTTATGTTTGGAAGACTGCGGGGCACTTGATACACACTCAAGAGAGTCCAGTTATTAGCTAATATTCTTCAAATAAAATCATTTCCATCTACTGTGGTTTGGTACTCTCAATGGTTCTTTCTAACCAGCATTATTTTCTGGATGTTTTAAATGCCATTTCTACAAAATGCCACCTCTGCAAGTGGATATTTCAAATGCTTAAAGTGTTTTTTGAAGAGTGAGCCATTTGGAGGTAGACCTTGGAACTTGAGTTTCCGTATTTCTGCCAATGTCAATCTTCATAATTTAGGGAGGAGCATAATCATAGACCCCTAATTCACCAGTCCTGCTGCAGTAATTTATTGAGTTTCATGGGGGTGAGATTAAGTGAATCACATATGAAATTTCTAGTATCATACACCCCAGTCTTTGCAAATGTTTTATGAAGACACAACCCAACAAAACAACAACAAAACGAACCCTTCAATGTCATTGAACCCAAAATCTGATACAGCTGGAACATTCCTTAGCCTCCTCATTGGTGCCTAACAAGGGGGATTTATATGGCATCTTTACAGTAAGCTGAACACTGAGAAATGAGTATAATGCATGATACATACATGAGCACATGCACGCAAACACACACACACACACACACACACACACACAGAGGCATCTAAGTCTAGACGCAGTCCTTACAGTTGCTCTATAGCATCATGCGTGTGATCTTTTGTAAGATGAGGGCCCCTGAGAACTGCTTCTAAGGCTTGAGTGCTTTCTTGAGTTTGTCTCTTGAGCTTTCTGTACACCTATTCTGGTAGTGACCTCATTGTACCCGAGGATTGAGTCTGTTCTCTGTGCTCACCTGGTGAAAGACTCTGTCACTCATTACAGTACTTCTATCTCTGGAGACGTGGATTGAGCATTGGAGCAGAAGGGAATGATCCAATGATTCCATCCGTCCTTTGCTCCACCTTCTCTCCAAAAGTCTACTGGATTATGCCTTTGCTTATTAAGCATATTTTGAACCGTACCTGCCAACCACTGTGACTCACAGTCTCACAGTCTGGCTACCCTTTACAGAGTCTGTTCTGCTACCAGACTGTTTCCTCTTCTCAGTTTTTCTACTCCCAAAGCCTGTCTTCCCCAGCCACAAGTCGAGCCTTTGCCAACCTTTTAGGTTCATGTTGCTTGCTAAGGTCTCAGCATGTGACAGACCATCTAGATGGATTGACTATGTGTCTGTGCGTTTCTCTCCCTGCACTGAAGTTTTAGTCTGTGCACCAGCAGTGACCAAAATATCCCAAAAGGTCCCAAGTCCAAAGAATAGAATTATATTCCAGGAGACATTGCCATGTGAGGGTAACTTATACTTAGAGAGGGCATGGTAGAGTTGAACCTTGACTTTGGGTCCTTTGATTTGGCATGGAATGGGATTGCCCTGCAGATGGGAAGTTGAGAAATGGAGCCATGCTGCAACATCTTTGGGCTCATTGTCTTAGTTAGGGTTTTACTGCTGTGAATAGACACCATGACCAAGGCAAGTCTTATAAGGACAACATTTAGTTGGGGTTGGCTTACAAGTTCAGAGGTTCAGTCCAGTATCATCAAGGTGGGAACATGGCAACATCCAGGCAGGCACGGTACAGGAGGAGCTGAGAGTTCTACATCTATATTTGAAGGCTGCTAGCAGAAGACTGGCTCTCAGACAGCTAGGACAAGAGTATTAAAGCCTACATTCACAAGGCCACACACCTCTCAACAGTGCCACTCCCTGGGCCAATCAAATACAAACCATCATACTCATGAGTGACCAAGGATAGGAGGAACAGTGGTCTGAACTGATGCAGAGATCCTGTGGAAACCAACCTAAAGGGAAGTGGTTGAGCAGTGGTCAGTCCCAGGAGGTATTTGGTGACTGAATTCTCCATTTTTGAGTGATGGAATCTATGTTTCTTGTTTAGAGTCCTTGAATTTTAGTGAATGGTCAATATGGAGAGAGATGGAATTGCTTTCTATGTTTTAGAGAGAGGCAGACATGAACTGGCAACTTTGACACATCGGTGGCAAGTACATGTTTCCAATTACTCACCCTAACCCCCACCTTTGGCCTAGTGAGAGGCCCTTTCACTGCGTCAGAACAAAGGTCAGCCCCCTGACCCATCACTCCAAGGCCTTTTGGCTGACTGGGGTGGGGGTGGGGGATGAGGGAGGGGTGTGTGTGCCAATTAGGTCCCGTTGTGAGAAAGGTGGGAGGGAAGTTTTCTCCCAATTCACTGACCCTTGAAGGAACTTCATCACTTTTGTTTTGAGGCTGTGTGTGTGGCGGAGGAGGCAAAGCGCTCTTCCTTCTTCTGTCCACAGCCAGCCCCGGTACAGCCACTGTCCTTGGCTTCATATCCTAAGGATAGGTAGTCCTTTAATGCCTCCCCTACGTATCTCCATCTGTAATTTCACTAAGTAGACGTCCGGATGTGATGAAGACAAATGAACTATGCACACTAGCTACTGTCACAATGTCTGCTTAGTTTTAGAAATCACGTTTACATTGGTAAGGCAAGGCAGATATCAGCTCCACTGCCCACCACCCCTTGCCGGCTCCTCCCCTTCTTCTCTGTGTGGAACACAATGAACTAATTCCATAAGAAGCAATTCAGAGAAATGTGAAAATGTAATTTACCGGGGTTCAGCCGGGACTCCCATCTTGCTCTAAATCCAACAAGTTGGCCACATGTTAAGGGCCCCAGTGTACCCTAAAATATATTCATTCATTCCCAGACATTAAAATCCATGTGCTTAAAAGCAACCACAACAAAAATACCAGCTGCCCTTTGAAAGCAAGGGCGTTGGGAAATGAATGGAATCGCATGCTTCTGTTCTGTGTTCAAGAGCTTCGATGGCTACTGTGTTACATCAGGTATGTAATGAAAGACAATGGATGAGGGATCTAAATAGAAGAGGGGTGCTTGAGTAACTGTAGTTTTTATGTTCAGGGGAGCCCGAGAGAGAAAAGCTGCATTGTACCTCGGATTAATGGAGCTGCAGGGTTGCATTAATGACAGCTTTGCTTTTTAGCAAAAAGGAAGATAGTTAGGGCAGTCAAAGAGAACATGGCTAGAGTGTGCTCTGCTAATTGGAAATGTATATTATCTTGAGGCGATGTGTGTGCCGGGGAGGGGGCACGGAGGATGTGAGGGGGAGGCGCAGTAAGAGGGCTGCAAGAGAGACTGGACCCAGGATGCCCCGGATTGGGCCCTACCAGCAGGGCAGTTAAAGGGTCTTTTCTTGTTGATAGGAACGGCCAGTGCCTGGACCCCACCCTCCCCCACTCCCTTTTAATTCAATGGCTACGTGGGGGCTTCTTTGATGGAGGCTTTGAAGTCGGTGGCTTTGAGATTACTCTTCCTCTGTGACCTTGACCACCAGCCATGAGGTTAGTAGGGAAGGGGAGGGGAGGAGGAAGGCTCTGGAGCTGGAAAAAGAGAAGGAAGGAGAGGGGAGGGACGGCATTTCTGCGGCATTCCAGGACTTTTCTGATCGCTCGGCAAAGTTGAAATATGATTGCAGCCTTTGCACCGGGAAGGAAAGAAACCATTTAAATGAAAAATTAGCTGCCTTAGCGGGTCAAGCACATAGTTACATTAATGTCGTGTAGAACAATAAATCACCTTCGATCTCCAATTGAAAAAATGCTAATTTAGCTCAGCGATTCACTGATTGTACTTTGCTCCGATAGAAATCTTTTATTTAATGCGAAGCCGTGATTTGACAGCCTCCTCTAATGGTGCTCGCAGCCTCTCAGCATCTCAGTGGAATTCTGATCATGGTTTTAATATTCCGTGCAGCTCTGCCCCCTCTGATTTCACGCTCACACATTAACGAGAGCTGACACTGGAGATTAGACGCAGACAGCTGGAATGCCAGGGCTTTGTTGCGGCATGGACTGCAGCCAACGTCGTTCAACCACAGCCAAGAGGGACCTGGGAAAGTCTTCTTAAGAAGGAGGGAAAGGCAGGGTGCGGGGCTGGAGGGAGGGTGGGAGCGGGGGATGGGAACCCAAAGAAAGGCAAGGTACTTTCTGAAGGGCACAGGATAATGGAGATTTTCGGGGAGCCCTTTCCTCGTGGAAATTCACATTTGAAGCGGTTCTGGTGTGTGTTAGAGGAAGTAGGTCATTACGGGGAAATCCCCGACTGGTTCAGTATTTTTCTTTAAACTCCTCTGAAATTACAATGGAAGGCTGCGAACTGAGAATGGAAATGGCTCCCAGTCTCAGCCAGCGGCTGGTCTGAGAAACAATGGTGATTAGGAACAGGGCTGCTTACATAAGGAAATGTGTTCGCCCTTCGCCTTGAAAAAAAAAATCACTTAGCTCCAGGTGAATAAGTGGGGGAATAGAACTAGATCTACGAGCCCGGGCTGCCTGCAGACTAGTGACTACCTCGGCCAGAAAGGAACTCTCCTAGTCTAGTTCCCTTGATCCTAAGACAGTGTTTCCTGAGAGCAGAAATCAAATAAAGACCCACAGTTTCATCTACACCAGCAACCAGGACTCAGCCAGTGCAGTACTGCAGAGGGAGGAGAAGGGCACCGCCCTAGTCTGCAGCCCAACTTCTTTCTCCAGGAGAATGACTGAGAATCAAAGTAGCCCCGACTGCACATTAACACCTCGTCCAAAAAAAAAAAAAAAAATCTGCTCCCGGGGGAAAGCAATTGAGTAGAAATAACAAATGTCTTCCTTGCTAACTGTATCATCATTAATAATAATTGTACTTTGCATTTTTATGGGATCCTAGGATTCTTGAGGTCTTTATAAATATGCATGGGGGGGGAGGCTGAAGGAGAGAGATGAATAGAGATAGATGTGCCCATTGAGGTCATCAGGATGGGGTGACTGAGGCCTGCCACCGCCAGGGTTTACCTGGAACTAAAGAACAGCAAACAAGTTGCAAAGCCTCAAGCTGCACCTGGACTGGTGCTTACTCCATAAATAATTCCTCTGCTGACAACGATGACTCACACCCACGAACCTGGCTTTTGGGTGGGGGAGGGTAGAGAAGCTGATCTGCCTAGAGTAACTTGATCTGATTTTTCCCACTTGTACTGTCCTTTGTCCTGGTTGGGCCACTATCACCAATATAGTTTACAAGTCACTGACCATGGAACTAGACAGTACGAGTTGGCACCTACTACACACACACACACACACACACACACACACACACACTCATACACACACACACACACACACACTCACACACACACACACACACATCTACTCATAATTTAAAATGATAGGTCTGTTTCGAAATTAGGAGATCGTACCACAGTGATTAAGGGCCTGTAGCTTATACCACAGCACATAAACCCAAGTCATTAAGAACAAGTCAGATAGAAGTGCTCATGAATCTCACCTCTCCTAATATTATCGCGGCATTAGCAAGGTTCTCAGCTTTTCTAAAGATTTGGGTTTTATTTGTAAAATACAGATTTCGATGAAATAACCCATAGCCGTGTCCTTGACTGGTAGGAGGCACTCAGTAAGGGCCAACTGTTACTGTTCATGTTATTTACATGAGGTTCTCAGAAGCACTCAATAAGGACACACACAGGTGAACATTGTCTAGCAGACTCCTTCGTGCTCACAGTACCTGCTCATTACTGTTAAGTAGCCTGTGAGAAGGAAGCATTCTGAAGCATTGTTCTCACCACTATCTTCTTAATAGATTTACACTTATTCTCAAGATTCTGGAAAAAAAAATCACTCGAAACATCTTTGGAACTATCCTTTAGAATGATGAATGGGGGAGCTGGGGAGTAGCTTGGTTGGTAAAAAGTCTGCCTTGTAACCAAGAATTCATGAATTCAATGCCCAGAACCCATATAAGAAAGCCAGGTGTGGCACAAAATTGTAATCCCCAGGTTGGGGAGACAGAGATAGGCAAATCCCTAAGGATTGTGAGCCAGTCAGCATCACCTGATAAGGGAGCCTCAGGCCAGTAAGTGACCCTATCTCAACTAACAAAGTTGGTAGTGCTTACAAAATGACACTTGAAGCACACACACACACACACACACACACACACACACACGAGTACTTTTGGTATTGTGTCTTAAATATCTTTAATTACATTAATCACATTTTCATCTTCGGAGGATGGGTTTCTCAATGGGAGCTATTAAAAGCTGCCCAGAAGCTATGTCTTGTGACTCTGGTGGGCAATGAAATTGGGAAAACGCTTTTGTCAGAAATACAAATTAGATTTGCTTTTTGTAAACTAAATCTGAACCCAGTTCCAAGAAAGGCTCATTGAGCAAATGTAGCCATTTTAGAATATGCCTATGATTTCCTAAAAAGAGAGTGCATAGAAAGAACTATCATTCCTGATACATCTGCAGGGGGGAGACTGAAGCTCATTATTTCATGATCACAGCTTATAAACAGACTTCCAGGAAGGAGCTTATAGCTCCATGTGGCAGAAAAAGACATGCTCTTAAGTGTTCTAGTTTGCTTTCTGTTACTGTGCTAAACACCATGACCAAAAGCAACTTAGGGAAGGAAAGGGTAATTTTGGCTTCTATTTCTAGGTCACACACAGTCCATAGTGGAGAAAAATCAAGTAAAAAAAAAAAACAAAACAAAAAAACAGAAAACACAGATAAACACTGTTTACAGGCTTGCTCATTGTTTCCTGGTCAACTAGCTTTCTTAAATAGCACAGACCCACTCTCCTAGAGGATGATGCTGCCCACAGTGGGCTGACTCACTCATAGTAATCATCAATCAAAACGATCTCCCACAGTCATTATCCCAGGCCAATCTGATTGAAGCAGTTCTTTGAGTGAGGTTTTGCCTCCCCAGGTGATTCCAGGCCTTCCAGAGTTGATGGCGAAAACCAACCAGAACAAGGAGTTCTTTGCATTTTACTGAAACCTGGGGTTTGCTGTTCTTGGCTTTGCCCTCTTGTCTTGTGTGTAGAGTCAGTTTGCTTATTTTTCAGGATTCAGTGACCATCTGAATCCTCTTGCTTGCTAAGCCCTCACCAGAAAGGGACATTAGAGTGAAGAGAGGAGAATGCTGTTCTTGAAAGCACGTGAGCACGTGAGCACGGCCAGGTCCTGGAGGTGCTCTGCATCGTGCTGAAGTGTGTGAACCTGCTCTTAGAACTGAGAGGCAGTTTGGCCTTTACAGCTCGAGAGGATCACATTTATCCCATTGTTCCTCCCCTTCGGTTCTATCACACCCTCATTCTAAGGTTCCATGTCTTAAGAATGAACCAAATCCTGTGCTCCTTGCATTAACTATGAACACAACCAAATTGCCAATTATCCTTGGTCCTGATCTGGCTCTTTTATGAGGAAGTCTTTGTCAAGGAGATTGGAAACCTGTCCTGAACCCCACTCCAGAGAGATTCACAGACTGTAAATTAATAGCAGTTTTAAAGAGTTGGGGTTGGCTTGAAGAATTTTAATTTGTAACATGTATGTCTATTCCAGGACTGCGAACTGTGGCAGGCTTCTGATAGTCTTGGTGGCATCTTCAAAGCCACACTCCTCACAGTTGATAAGAAATAGCTTTGACCACATCGAAAAAGGGAGGGACTACTAGGATGCTCCCAAGTCTAAAGATGTGGAGGAATGCTTCTGGCGTCTAGGAAGAACTGATCATATTGAGAGCGGCATCATGCCTACGGGAGATGTGGAGAGACAGGAGGTGTCCAGTGATTTTAGCTATACAGAGGCAGGAATGCCATTGTGCTGAACGCATGGTTGAAATGGATATTTGTTCAGTGTTACTACACAGAAAATAATCCAACCTTCATTGTGGGTCACAGCACCTAGAAGCCTATGACTAAGATAGTAGAGACTATAAATGTCCTACGTATAGATTACCTAATGGCTTTATGGTTTCTAGTCATTCCACATGATCATGGCATTAAATGCCTTGGAAGAGTGAGTCTCTGTGTAGGCTTTGCACCATATATACATTTCATGTATGGGGCAGGCATGACAGTGGCTCATTGGTGTGTTAACATTTATAGTTCTTGGGAAAGGATTTGGGAGGTTATCACTGTTTATCACCCCCCTCCCCTCATGGGTTTCTAGAATGAAAGAGACCTGTGGAGAATTAGGGAATTTCAGAATGGCCCCCCCCATAGGGAATATCATATATGATAATTTATGTTAATATCATATATGTTGTCAATGGAAAAGAGGCTAGAACTGCTGTGCTTAGAAAATGACATTTGATGTAAACACAGGCATATCATGTCTAGAATTCAAATGGAGCTCAGTTATCTTAAGATGGGAAGACAACATAATAAGACAGCTTTCTAGTAACAGAGTTTAAGGCATATATTCCTTGAGATGGGTTCTGCTGTTGAATATAAAATAATAAACTACATGCAAAGCTATCTCTCGCTTTGGTCCCACTGTTGTTTGGTTTTAGTTACCGTCATCAAGCCTACGGGTTGTCTCACTATTTGGGCTCTACCCTCAGCTGTTGCTGGAATTACTAGGGCATATAAGAAAAATATAAGGAAGATGCTGGAGAGAAATACTATTCAGTGAACATCTACTGTGCTGCTGGTAGGATGCTCTCTCTCTCTCTCTCTCTCTCTCTCTCTCTCTCTCTCTGTATTATGAATGGCTATAGCACATACTTGAGTCCTTAAAATGATTCTGTGTTTTGTTACTAATTAACAAATGAGAGTTTTGATATACAAGGGAAACTAATTACTCAACACCTACTAATAGAGAGATTAAATAATTTGAACCCAGGCTCTCAAGTCTTTTTTTTCCCTGACATACATGTCATTGGACATACATTGTTATTGGACATGGTAGGGTGTATCTGGTCTCCAGAGCATCTCAGTAGGATCGAAGGGCAGGAATTGGATAGTAGAAACTTTGAAATCCTGGGACCACCTTGAAGAATTAAAGGTAAATATAAACCTTTTCAGCCACAGCTATGAAATGTATGGATCAAGTCATGCAAAATTGCCAACATTTGACATATTTCTATTTATAAAATGGAGAATTCAAATGATTTAACCTAATAAAAGATGTATAATTGGTCCTGAGGTGCATGCCATGTGAGGATTGGAATCAAGATCTGGTGATTAAAATAAAAACAGAGAGGGGTCATTTCCCTCGGCTCCAAAAGCTAACATTCCACGGTTCTGAGATAACTGAATTGGTAGCCCCAAGCAACTTTTGTTTTATGTGGTACTGGAGATTGAATCCATGGCTTCATGCATACTATGTAGGCATGCTACATCCCCAGGCTTTCAGAACGCTTCTCTCTGGAGGAGAAGAAGGAGGTATTTCTAATTCTCTTGTAGTCCCATTGGCACTGGGATGTGAGATACAACTTAAACCTTTTTCCTAGCTCTCGACCCTCTGTCTCAAGTCCTGGGGAAGGCTGTTACCCATTGTTATGGACTGAGTTTCACACACACACACACACACACACACACACACACACACACACACACACACACACACAGAGAGAGAGAGAGAGAGAGAGAGAGAGAGAGAGAGAGAGAGAACGGATATACTAAGTATCTAGCCCTGGATACATCTATGTAAAATATGGTCTTATTTAGAAATTAATGATTACAGATGTATTAGTTTAATATAAAGACATAGATGGAAATAATATCCAATATGATCAATGTCCTTCAAAAAGAGAGATCCAGAGATATCCATGGAAAAGACAGTCATTTGATAACATAGTCATAAGTTAGACTGAGGTACCTGTCAATCAAGGAAAGACCAAACAACCACATACGTATCCTTTGGGAACTTCACTGCTTTGAAAAGAATGTAATGTGTGCTTTCAAGAATCCACAGTTTCAAGATCACCCCTGAGCCACTGAGGAAGCATGGTCCTGATGACATCTTGATTACACATCTCAGTTGCTATAAAATTCAGGTAGTAAACCTCTCCTGCTTGAAGTTGCCTGGTCTGTGACACTCTATCATGACAAGCTTAGGAAATGGATCCATCCACCTTCTAGACTCCATACCAACCCCATGTTCTTGTCTTTCATCAGGAAAATAAAGTTCTCTTGGGAAAAGATAGACATTATACTTCATTAGAGTCATTTCCAGAATGTTCTGGAGATTCTGAAGATTTCCTTTCCAGAAATTTGAGTTTGGAGGCTGAGTGTGCAAACACTTTCTCAGCAGGAGTTTTATGGATGGTTACTCATATGTCCAGTCTTGCTCATATCTGTGGACTTTTGAACAAATGGCCTCTTTCCTGGAAGCAGGATGGTCAGGGGCTGGATGGGGTCCTCTCTAGTAGCCACATTTAACTAATCCAGGAGCCATTCAGCAGTGATATGATCATTATCCAGATGAAGACACAAGTCAGCCACAAACATACTCACACAGCATTTACTGCCCTCTATTAGATTATAGTCAAAAGACTTCCAGGCATGATCTTGTTGACTGGTTCTACAATGCCAACACATGATGCCACAGTTGTTAAAATTAACTTATTTTATGTGTAGAGTTTGTCTGCACGTCTGTCTGTGCACCATATATGTGTCTGGTGCTTGAGGGTGTCAGATTCCCTGGGACTGGAGCTATTCCCCTGAGACTAGAGTTTATGATATCTGTGAGCTGCCATGCCAGTGCTGGGAATTGAACTCAGGCCTTCTACAAGAGAATTCAATGCCCTAAACAATTAAGCCATCATACCAGCCCCGTGATGGTTGGTTTTAATGTCAACTTGCCACAAAGTACAATTTTCTGAATAGGAAAATTTAACTAAAGAACTGTCCTGATTGCCTTAATTGGTTTGGGGAGCTCCGTTGAAAGAAAACTCTTGGCTGTTTACTCACTCTTGGCTGTTTACTCATTTGGTCTTCCCTCCCCTCCCTTGTTGCTGAAGATGTAGATTCCTGTCTCCAATGGCTCTCCAGGAACCCTTGAGGGTTTGGGTACTATACTAGGATTCCTGAGACACCTCGTCTTGTAGACTAAGCAACTTCCAAGATGTTGGCCTCTCCAGTAACACAACCACTGTAGGACTGCTCCAATTGTTGATGCATCAAGCCCAGGGTTCTTAGCCTCTCAGGTGTGAGGCAATTGTTGTCATATAGCTATGGATTCTGCTCCTCCAGAAACCCCTGACCGAGACATATGGCTATCTTGAGTTTAAAATGACAAAGTGAAACTAAGGATTAGCTTAAATGTCAAGAATCACACCACAACTAAGGGTGTAAATGCCCACTTCAAAACCAGCTTGCTTCCCTTCCCTCCCTTCTTCCTTCCCTCCTTGTCTCCTTTCACATGTTCACCCTTTCCTTCCTCCCTTCCTTCTTTCCTTTCTCCCTTCCTCTTCTCCTCACCTCCTCTCTTTCTGAAATTATCTCTCAGTGTAACCCAAGCTGACCTTGAACTTGGAATGGCTGCCTCAGTCTCTCAGTGCCAAGCTTAGAGGTATGCACAGCCATGTCTGGCTTTGGATTTCATTCTTTTGCCACTAAGGTCAGAGATGAGAAGGTAAAAGGGACATCTTTAGCCAGGTGCCACCTGGGACAGCATGAAAAAAAACGAAATCCCACTGAACCCTAGAAACAAAGAAGTCATACACAAATACCACACACTGCAGGGCACGACGGAAAAGCCTGCAGCGTGCCTGAATTTGGGGTTCATGGATGATGGGGACAGGAATTCTATCATCTACTGGTCTGTGTTTGTGGCTAGAAACTAAATGTCTCTGAGCTGCATTGTCCTCGATGGGCATGTGGGTTTGACACTATCTCCGTCATTGAGCTGATGTAAGGGTCGCCTTGCACGTATGCACGCATAGCAAATGTGAGCTTGTCAATACAGCTGACCTTTGTGTTGTCAGACTCAGTGCTATTTGGAAAGTTATAGGTTTCTTGGAAACCCCACTACCTTGACCACAATGCAAAAATACACTGTTACATGCTTAAATCTTAAAAGCAGCCATTTCATCTTTAAACACTCCTTTCATTTGTGGGTTTGTACATGTGTGTACACGACTGTGTGTGTGCACACTCGTGTGCGGGTACCCTCAGAGGCCAAAAGCGAATGTTAGATCCCCTGGAGCTTGAGTGGCAAACGGTAGTGAGCTGCCTGGGATGGGGACTGGGAACTGAACTGAGGTCCTAGACAGGAACAAACAATGCCTTTAACTGCTGAGCTCTCCCTCCGGCAGCCCCTCCCACTTTGCTTTTTCAAAATTAACGAACAAAACGTTTTCCGAAGCATCTCAATAATCATCCACTCAATCACAGGGCGCTGGTTGGATGCTACCTATGATGTGACTGTCTCGTTTGACACAATGGACACAACCTTGTCCCCTGAGAAACAATCAGTCCATATACCTTCAGGGAAGTGCTGCTGGGGTTTCTGCTCCTCAGTTTCTTCTCTGATCAAAATATCTAGGTAGAAGAGGGAACTAGATCCCCCTGGAACTAGAGGACACCCCAAGAACAGAGTTTGGTGCTATACCACTTTCTTATCCTCTGATTCTCCTTCACCTGCCTGTCGTTAATCTTGTCTCCACCCCAGGGCATTTGCATAGTCCCTTACTTAGCTTAGCCAGCTGCTCTTCCTGGAAAAGGACCTCCCCGGCACCTTATCTAGAACAGCAACTGTCTATACACTGATCTAATTTTCTGTTACCCAACAGGCAAGTGGACTGAGACCCAGAATTATGGGCTTTTTCAGTTATATGGGAATCATTGGTTTTCTCCATCTCCACTGGCCCTTAAACTCTGCCTTACCTGGAGGGTGTGTGTGTGTATGAAGACTAAGTCTTTATGTTATTCTTTGATTTATCACCAAAGTCCCAATGGTGCCAGGCCCCATAGCTCCGGAGATGTTCACTTCTGATGGAATGGTTCCATCTGGACGTTTCTAGAGGAGACACCACAAAGCCTTTGCTAATGGACACCTCCCAGCGTCTCTCACTCGGCATTCCTCTCAATCTGCAGCCAGTGCTTGGCCCTTTCTATCCCCCCTTGCTCTATTTGGTAAAGATGATTATTTTGTCTCCCTTTATTTCCACCCAGGTCAGGGCCTCTTATGTCCCCTGAAGCGGGGACATTTGTTCCTGGCATCTCTTCATGGACAGGCATTAACGCCGAACATCTGAATGAGTCTGTAGTCTGCTTTTGCTGACTGGCTTAGATTCAAGGTGCCGCTCGATTTCTCGCTAATGGTTATAAATGTGCCAAGGAAGGAAAAGGGAAAAGTCTGGTGTGTAATGAATCAAATGTGACCTGGTCTGAGCTGGAGCCCTTCAGGAGATACTCCTGAGACACCCCAACCCATCCCACCAACATTAGATAGGGCTCCAAAGCATGAACTAAGCACTTTGAGTTTGTGGGGCTGCATTGACAGCAAGTACACTTCTTGTCTTGCCCACTTCCAGCAGCCTCAACAGGTTAGATCAGGTTAGGTTGGTCAGGCCATCATCCCAATTTGACAATTAAAGATACCACTAAGGTTTGGGCATAGTGGTTCATGCCTTTAATTTCACCACAAAGGAGGCAGAGACAGTTGGGTCTCTGTGAGTTCAAAGACAGCCTGAGTTCCAGGTCAACCAGAGCTGCTACATCGTGGTGCCCTGTTTAAGCAGGGTGGGAGAAGAGAGAGACCATGAAGGGTGACAAAAGAGAACAGTGAGGGGTTATTTAACATAGACAAACCAGGAAAAAAACAATGGAGGGGTCCAGAGACTCCCCAAGTCCTTCTTTGGGTTCAGTCATGGGTTAGATTTAAAAAGATGGTGAGGCAGGAACCCTTCAGAATTAAGCAACTCTGGTCAAGGTGTTGTCCTGCACACCATTAACCCATAGGCCCTAGTTGTCCTGCAGGATGTTGTCACTTGCTGGAGGTCCATCCCCACTCTCACTGTTAATTATCCTCATCTGGAGAGTGGAGAAAGGGCCGATGGTCTTACGGAGTTCCAGTTGATATGAAGGAACAGCTGTGGCCAGTAACTTCAAGCTGTCCCTTCTGCCAAAGTGCAGCTACACAATGAAGTCAGAGGTGCCGATTCTCCATCCTGCCTTTAGATGCCCCAAGGGCCCGAGTGCAGAGTCGATGCCTTTAGCAAGAGCAACTTCTAAGTGCCTGTGGCATTTTCAGTTTCTCCTTCCCGGCCTTCCTACACATAACTAAGCTGTGTGCATACCATTCCTCTTACCTCTTGGAAAATTAATGCACACAGTATCCCTCACACCAGTGGGCGTAATACATCATGGGAACCATAGCTCAGGGTTCACAGAGAGGTGACTCCATTTAACAACCACAGTCTAGTACACAATACAGTCGGTGCTTCCTCTTTCATTATGGAAAGTTCTTATCGAAGGGGGTTTAGTGTTTCAAACTTTAATAACGACAAATAAATCATTCCACCTGTGGAAGACCATTATTTAGTCCCTCCACAGGTAGAGTGACAGCAACACACACTCCACTGGTGGACAATACTACATGAGCACGTTGCTTCCTCAGCCCACTAGGGTTCAGGTTTTGAAGAAGCTAGTGGTCAAGCAGATTGTTTTATAGTCTTGACCTGCCTCCCTCCCCTTCCTCCCTCTCCCTCCTTCACCTTCCTGTATGTGTACGGTGTATATGTGTGCACTCATGTGTTTTCCTGTGTGAATGAGGATGTGCACACATTACAACACACAGGTTGAGGTCAGAGGCCAAGCCTGGGTGTCCTTCCTCATGGTCCACCTTAAGACCAAGTCTCCTTGTTTCCTGCCATGTACACCAGGCAAGCTCGCTGGCCTTCACCTTTCCTGGGAATCTTCCACCTCTACCTCCTACCTCCCCATAGGAGTACCAGGACTACAGATGCTGCCTCTGTATATCCAAGTCTTATTTCATGTGGGTGCTGGGGACTGACTCTCGGTTCCTCGCACTGAAGCAATAAGCACATTTCCCCACTGAGCCACCTCCCCGGCTGCGTTCCTCATATTTATATTTTATATGCTCTTTAGATATTCTGTGGGTTGTGAGTTCGTGAGTTATTCAGTTATCGTTCTGGGCTATTGGCCACATGACTTTAAAACAAGAACCTTCGCATGCTTTAAATGCACCAGCCCTTTGGACTATGACAACATTTTTCCAGTTTTCATTCATCTTTATGTTTTATTCATACCTAATTTACTGTGCCCAAAATGTAGCTAAATTGGTCACTTTTCCATTGAGAGATGATTTTAAATTCCAAGGTGTCTCAGCTTCCTCTCAGATTGCGATCTTAAATGATATATTTTTTCATTACATTTTCTTTAGAATATTTTATTATGAAATGTATCATGAAATGGCACTTGAAAGTATAAAAATGCCCACCACTTAAATAAAACATACTAAGTTGAGACTTCCACTTGCCCCCCTCCACATTCTGATCACTTCCTCTGTTCTAGGGATTTTCTCATTTATTTTTATGATTTGTGTGTGTGTGTGTGTGTGTGTGCGTGTGTAGGTGCCAGGAGGCCAGAAGAGGCTGCTGGATTCCCCAAAGTAGGAGTGACAGGCTATCGTGAGCCCCCTGCTTGTGCATGCTGGGAACTGTACTTGGTCCTCCGTAAGAACAGCCAGTGTTCTAACCACTGAGTCATCTCTTTAGTCCAAGGAGTAGCTCAAAGGCTCAAAGTTTGAGGAATGTGGTCCAGCATGGCAGTGAAGGTATGGTGGCAGGTGGCTTCATAGCAGTGAGAACTATATTTGGTTAAATAAGAATCAGAGAAAATAAGACAGCCCTAGCTGTTTATTTGGAGGTGTGTGTGTGTGTGTGTGTGTGTGTGTGTGTGTGTGTGTGTGTTTACTTTTATCTCAGGTTAGTTGGTTTCTAAGTATGACATTGGGTGCCAACTTTGTTGTAGTAATTTCCAACCCAATAAGCTCATATAAAAACACACAATCCAGTTATTATAATTATAAGCTATATGACTAGATTGGGCAGGTCTAGCACTATACTAATTTATTCCCCAACTGTGAGACCCTTTGTTACTTGTGGTTTCTCCTGGCCACGTAGTTCTACTCCATCATGGCTTCTTCCTTCTCCTGTCTTCCTTTCCTTCTCATTCTCCTCTCTTCCTTTGCCCCATTCTCAAAGACCTCTCACCCCACCTTCCCCCTCCACTGCTCAATCACAGGCTCTAGCCTTTATTGACCATGTAAAGTGGGGAGAAGGTTCACATGAGATTACTGCTCCTTAGGGCCAACACCTCTTGAGGATGCAGAATTAACATGAAAATTCAAACAGCACCAGGACAACCCACAACAAAGTATAAACTTCAAGACACGCCCTCTGACGTGCCACCCCTTCCAGCTAGGCCCCACCTAGGCTCCCTCAGAATCTTAAAGGTTCTATAATTTCCATCAGCATTAGCTCAGGAAGGACCAAGTGCTCCACACAAGAGCCTGTGGAGGCGCTGCACATTCAAAAGACTTTAAAGATATGGGCACATGTTCTTAAACAAGGACTGGGGTTGTCCTGTTGAGAAGACTAGGCTGATTCAACGACAGGCTTCAAATTGGCAGTTAATAGAGACTAGGCCTAAATCTCTCTTTCTAAGAACTAGGCAAGTCCAGGCAAATCCAGGCCTCAGAAGCTGCCCTGCCACCTGGCCTGAGGTAAGGAAAATGGGTCAGTGGCAATTTCCCACACCCCAGCCATGGAATGTCCATAGAGATGGAGCCAACAGATTAACAAAGAACTAGCCTACCCCAGAACTCCCTAGTGCACCTTTAATAAGGCCTGCAGGCTCACGTGGGTGTCTATCTTGTCTATGCTGGATTTGTGCAGAATAGAACACTCTTTGCGATTACACACTGCTTGAGTCTGAGGTATCATTCTTCAGTGGATCATAGACCCTTACACTGTGTGTTCTCCACTGTAGCTTGCTTTGTCCTTGGATATACTTGTGAGGCTTTGTCCATACCAGCACATTAGTTCCAGTTTATTACAATGGCTATTTCACAGTTACCCACATGTCTTTCTGGAAGTGGACATTAAGATGCCCCTGTTGTCCTTTGTTTATTAGAAACAAAGAAGCAAGGCGGTCTTTGTTGGGATCCTGAACAGTAGAGAACGTTTCCCTGGCACAGAACCCAAAGGTTTACTTTCCTATGCGCTATTCCAGCTCATGTCACACTTGTCTTAGGGGAGACAGGGTCCCAGGAACTAGGCTTAAGAGACCCTTGCTTTCTAATCCCACTTTGTACTTGGAATATTGAAACTTTCATGTTTTGCCTATCTGACAGGGGACAAAAGAGAGAATCCTGTTCAGTTTGCTTCACTTGATGAATAGTGAGTCCTTCCTTTTTACAATTTTCTTTCCGTGTTGGGGATTGAGCCCGAGGCTACACGCATGCAAGCTAAGCATTCTCCCTTTGACCTATAGGCACAGCCTGAATATCATTTATGTACTCGCTAACAAGGTTTCCTTTTTATTTAAATGAGTAAATTATGGGGTTGGGGATTTAGCTCAGTGGTAGAGCGCTTGCCTAGGAAGCGCAAGGCCCTGGGTTCGGTCCCCAGCTCAAAAAAAAAAAAAAAAAAAAAAAAAAAAAAAAAGAGAGAGAGAGAGAGAAAAAAAAAGAAAAAAAAGAGTCCTTTAAAAAATGAATAAATTATGCAGCTAAAGAGATGGCCATGCAGTTAAAAGCACATGCTGCTCTCTCAGAAGACTTGTGTTTGTTCTCATCACCAGAATCAGGCAACTCACAAAACTGCCTGTAACTCCAGCTACAGGAGATACGATGCCCTCTTCTGGCCTCATAAGCACCTGCACTCGCATGGCATACATATGCACATACACATGAGTACAAATGAATCTTAAAAACAAAAAAACTTTAAAAGAAAAAGTTGACCTCTTTTGTCTATTTTGAAGTCTTTAAATTTTTCTTATATTTTAAATGTAACTTGACTAGGAATACTTTTGTATCATTTGTGTGTGTGTGTGTGTGTGTGTGTGTGTGTGTGTGTGTGTGTGTGTGTGTGTGAGTGTGTGTGTATGAGCTGTAGACCGTATTCCAGGGTGATGTATGAGAGGGGCCTATAACATTCTTACATTCTTTACTATTTGAAGCAACACTCGGATCTTCTCTTGACTGTGGCCTGCTCTGAGTGTGTCACTTCTAATGAATCATGGATGGCATCCCGTTTTCATCAGTTAGGTTACAAAGCAGGTGTGGCTTCCTGTGAGTTTGCACTTCACTTTATGTGACTTGTCCTGGGGTAAACCAGCTGCTATGTTGCAAGAACAGCCCTGGAGTGAGGCTCACATGGTCAGGAGCTGGGGCCAACAGCAAGGAAGAAATTGAGACTTCCTGCTGGCAGCCATATGAGTGTGCTGTCTTAGATGTGAATCCTTGAACACCTGTCACCCTTCAGGTGGCAGTGGCTCCAGTCAACAGCTGAGAGACAGCTGCGTGCAGGACTGTGAGCAAGAACCACCCAGCCAGTATGCTCGTGGCATCCCAGGAGGCTTGTGTGGGATAATAAATATATTTCTGTTCTAAGTTTCATAGTATATTTTACTCACTATAATATAGTATCATAAATCAGGTCACTCATAGGTAAATTTGTTTCCCATAGTCTAAGACTTAGAACTGAAAGGCTAAGGCCTGAGGCTGAGATTACACTTCCTGGTCCACAAACAATGCCTTCCAATTGTGTCCTTGCATGGTGGTAGGGCCAGGAAGCTCCTGAACTTCTTTTTACAGGGACACTAACTCTATTTTTGAAGCCTCTCTCATGAAGATCTCATCACCCTACACAATGGAGTTGCACGTCAACACACAAGTTGTAGATGGGACACAAACATTCAGTCTAAAACAACCACTAAAGGTTGAGTTAGCAAAAGCTATGGGTTAACAATCTTAAGCATCACCAGCCTCTCAAAGGAAAAGGGGAGGGAGGATGGGGTGAGGGACTGTGTGAAGGGAGGACCAGGAGTGGGGGCAGCAATTGGGATGTAAAGTGACTAAATGAATAAATAAGAAATAAATAAGAATCTAAAGCAGTAGTTAATCTCATTTTGAGACATTTCGTCAGGTAGTACCCAAGAGTTAATACATGTAACTCATTTTACTATTTATTCTTGGTTTTCATACTTTGCCACAGATTTTATTGCTTAGGATTCCAATATTTTCTATATATACAATAAACCTGGTACTAGCCAAAACTCATTTCATTATTTAACTGCTAACCTGGCAGTCGTTTAAGACTAAATTTCATAATTATTAATTTTGCTGTTTATTTTTTTGTGTTTTCATGAGCCGCTAAAGACATGGAGCTTCATCAGTGTCTTTTGAGATCCTTCAGAGAAACTTTCTAGTTTCTTCTCTTGCCTTAAACTTGTGTCTCCTTATGCCTAGCCAGGAGAATGCTGGGACTACAGATGGGTGTAAGCACAGCTGGCTGTTGTATTATATTCTTGCTGAGTTCTACTTTTGATCTGATGCTTGTAAGAGTGGAATTCAAATGCTATTGTTTATAAAATCTAGGCTAAGTCTGAAACATTCGTAACCTTTGCTATTTGACACCTTTTATAATCAATGTTAAACTTGCACCATAACAGAAATGAAATGTTTCTTGTTTGTTCCCCATGCATCAAAACAACATAAATCAAGATGGACAAATAGTGAATATTTTAGATTTTGTGGACTACATCGTTATGGTTCCAGTGACCCAGCTCAGCTATTATAGTGGGACAGTGGCTGTAAATAACACAAATAAATCGTCTGAGTATGCTCCAATAGAATTTTATTAATGAAGAGGAAAGAAGGGTTGGGTTTTGTCCATAGAACATACTTTATGGAGCTTTAAAATAAATCAGCTTTCAGAAAAATTTGACTTGCACACAGACTCCTGGGAATCTTGTAAGACCCAGGTTTTCTTCAGTATGTTTAAAGGAAGCCTTTGCTTTCTCACCAGCTCCTGGCTATAACCATGGGTTGGTCTCCAACCACTCTGTCAGTGTGGAAGTTGAGAGGAATTGAAATCTGCCCCTCCTCTCCTTGACCTCCTCCTCCTCTTCTGATTGGTTAAACACATTTGTGAACAAGGGAAGGTGTAGTTCTTCTTAGGTTCTGAATTTCTTTGATGGCTATCTGCCCTTTAAACTTTTGATCACTTTCTAGGTTGGTTTTAGGAAGTCACAGTTTCCTAGAAAACTTGATGTTTATGTGCAAAGTGCTACGCAGAGTAATTGTTAGATTCCTCTCCACCCATTGCTATTTTTCCATTCTTACTTATGTTATATGTGTCTGCTGCAATTTGATAACTTTTATCTGTATCCTACTTTATTTTTTTTTAAAAAATCCATTGCTTGAGAACCTTCTTTGATTATATCCCGTGTGTTCTTGTTAATAGTTTCTGCTTTGACCTGTATTTTCTTTTTTTTTTCTTTCATTGGATATTTATTTCCTTCCATTTCAATGTTGTCCCCTTTCCCTGTTTCCCCTCTGGAAACCTCTTATCCCATTCCCCTTCCCCCTGCTTCTGTGAGGATGCTACCCCACTCACCCACGTACTCCCTCCTTCTTCCTCACCCTGGCATCAGGTCTTCACAGGACCAAAAGCCTCTCCTCCCATTGATGGCCAACAAGGCCATCCTCTGCTACATAAGAGGCTGGAGCCATGGGTCACTCCATGTGTACTCTTTGGTTGGTAGTATAGTCCCTGGGAGCTCTGGGTTGTCTGGTTGGTTGATATTGTTGTTCTTCCTATGGGGTTGCAAACCCCTTCAGCTCCTTCAGTCCTTTCTCTAACTCCTCCATTGGAGACCCCATTCTCAGTCCAATGGTTGGCTGTGAGCATCTGCCTCTGCATTTGTCAGGCTTTGGCAGAGCCTCTCAGGAGACAGCTATATCAGGCTCATGTCAACAAGCACTTCTTGGTATCCATAACAGTGTCTGAGTTTGTTGACTGTATATAGGATGAATCCCCAGGTGGAGCAGTCTCTTGATGGCCTTTCCTTCAGTCCCCGCTCCACATTTTGTCTCCATATTTCCTGTGAGTATTTTGTTCCCCCTTCTAAGAAAGACTGAAGCATTCACACTTTGGTCTTCCTTCTTCTTGAGCTTCATGTGGTCTGTAAATTATATGTTGGGCATTCTGAGCTTTTGAGCTAATAATACCCACTTATCAATGAGTGCATACCATGTGTGTTCTTTTGTAATTGGGTTGCCTCACTAAGGATGATATTTTCTAGTTCCATCCATATACCTAAGAATTTCATGAAGTCGATTTTTTAATAACTGAGTAGTACTCCATTGTGTAAATGTATCACATTTTCTGTATCCATTCATCTGTTGAAGGACATATGGGTTCTTTCCAGCATTAAATGTCCTTAACAGAATGCCAATGGCTGATGCTTTAAGAACAAGAATCGAAAAATGGGATCTCATAAAATTGCAAAGCTTCTGTAAGGCAAAGGATACTGTCAATAGGAAAAAATGGCAACCAACAGATTGGGAAAAGATCTTTACTAATGCTACATCTGATAGAAGGCTAATATATACAATATATATTATATATTATATCCAATATATACAAAGAATTCAAGAAATTAGACTCCAGAGAATCAGATAACCCTATTAAAAAATGGGATACAGAGCTTACCAAAGAATTTTCAACTGAATTTTCAAATGGCTGCGAAGCACCTAAAGAAATGTTCAATATCCTTAATCACTAGGAAAATGCAAATCAAAACAATCCTGAGATTTCACCTCACACCAGTCAGAATGGCTAAGATCAAAAACTCAGGTGACAGCAGATGCTGGTGAGGATGTGGAGAAAGAGGAACACTCCTCCATTGCTGGTGGGATTGCAAGCTGGTACAACCACTCTGGAAATCAGTCTGGTGGTTCCTCAGACAATTGGACATAGTACTACCTGAAGACCCAGCTACACCACTCCTGGGCACATACCCAAATGATGCTCCAACATATAACAAGGACACATGAGTCACTCTGTTCATAGCAGCCTTATTTATATTCTCTCTTTCTTTAGGTCACACGTCCATCCAGGGTCTAAGATGTTCATAGGACCCTGAATTTTCCACTGAACTTTGCTTTTATCGTAGTGCATAGAACCTGTTATTAATTATGATTATTGTTTTCATCTTTGGCTTAAGGATTATGTAAGACTTTCTACTTCTCTTTATAATAGCTCGGTTTTGAATTTAGGTTTATCTGTACTTTGTGTTTATCTGAGAATGTTGTCTACAAAAACCTTCTCTTGATCCAACCCCCTACAGAGGTTTTCTTCTGCTCTTTGAAGGTTTTACGTCATCTGAAAATGATGGAATTTGGTACACAAAGTCACAAGTGTTCTCCTCTGGGAGCTATAGCTTCCGTCACTTTGATGTTCCCTCTTTGACTTGTTTAAAGCTTTTTGGATCAATCTCTTACCGCTTTCTCTATATCCATCTTCCTCGGCTTCTTTTATCCATATCAGTTATTGATGATGCCTTTCTTCAAACCCAAGGCAGTCTGTCACCTGACAGAGTGAATGAAGGCCATCCTCTTTATCAGACATTTGCTAACTTGGCTTTTGCTATGGCAGAGCATATATCTCAGTGTCTCTTTCCCACTTCCTCCCTCCAACCATCTCAGGTATCTCAGGCAGTAGAACCATCATCTCTCTTACTTTCCCTTCTAATCTTATCTCAGAATTGGTTCTCAAGTCAAGCCATACCTGGTCTCTAGATCTTAACAGTGTGCTCATCAGCTTCTGGCCTATTAAGGTGGCCTCTTGAGTAGATAAAAAGTCCAACATAACTGAGTTCCCCCCTTGACTAATCCCTGTGCCACTGCTATAACAGAGCACTTTGTGTGGGCAGGATGGTGTCTGCATGGTACAGCCTGAGCTCTCCATCACCCATGTCTATATCAACTCTTTGGGGCCCCACCTAGGGCAGTCAAGTTAACAGTCCCAAGATTCTGGCCATTACTTCCACTGATTGTACTAGAGTTCATACTTCAGGAAAGCAGCTGTCTACAGAGGACAGGCTGTGTGATAAAAATGTCAATGTGATTCTTTTCTTCTTAGTTTATTCTGGAAGTTGGGTTTTTGTGTCACAGCACATGCGCTTTCAGTGGTTGTTCCCTGTGGTTCCCCATAAAGTATCCTACCACAGGGAACTCTTCCCATGAGATCTCAAGGAGATTATTGCAGTGAGCCTTAGTAAAAGGCCTTCATGGGTCAGCAAGATGGCTTAGCAGGCAACAATACTCACTCCTGAGCCTGATGACCCAGGTTTGATCCCAGGAAACCACATTGTAGAAGGAGAAATGTATTCCCAAAGGTTGTCCTCTGACCTACACACACACACACACACACACACACACACACACACACACACACACACACACACGGGGCACACAGGGGGGTGTGAGCGGGAGTAAATATGTACCTATACTCATATTCATACACAGGATCCCAGAACCTTCCTATTCCTCTCCCCATGGCTTTTCTCTATCCTGTGCTCTCACAATAACTTGCTGCCTTGTTTTAGGATCAAAGTAATATGGCCAATCAATTATGGACTGGGATATCCAAAACCACAAACTAAAACTTTACTTCTTTAAAAGCTAATTATTGCAAATATTTCATTTTAGTAATGAGGTGTTAACATAAAAGATGGTGACTTGGTTGGAATAAGTCAGACTAGTTCCTATAATAAATATATCCTAATCCTCAGTGATTTCAACCATAAGCTTGTGTTAATTCACATTAGCTGCGTATTTCCAATTATTCACTGTGAGACATAGACTCTTTTTCATTATGGCTCCACCCTTACTGGATCCTAGAGTCTTCTTCAATTAGTATTGTCATTTGCAATAATAGGGAAGACTTTTGTTATTCTTCAGTTTTTAAGACAGGATCTCAAACTTATTGTGTAGCCAAGGTTAACCTTGAATTCTTGGTGAACTTACCTATGTCTCCTGAGTAATGGGGACATAGTGGAAGACTTCTGGGGCTTCTTTACTAAGGTTTTGTCTTAGTTTAACTTCTGTTATTATGACAAAAATTTCCTGGAAAAGAAGTGCACTTTGGGGGGAGGTGGGTTTACTTAGCTTACAACTCCAAGTTAAAATCTATTATAACTTGAAGCACATAATCATGTCTACAGTCAAGATCAGAGAGAAAGAATGCATGTGTGGCTACTGCTCACCTTGCTCTCTACTTTTACTCAACCCACAACCCAAACCTAGGAATGGTGCTGCTTATGTTAAGGCTAAATCTTCTCACATCAGTTAACATAATCAGTACCATCCTCCACATCCATGCCCACAGGTCAACCTCATCTAGGCAATTCCTCATTGAGACTCTTTTCCCAGAAGGTTCTAGATTGCGTTAAGTTGACAATTAAAACAAACCATCATAGGTTGGCTGTGTCTTCTGACCATGTTTGGTTGTAATAAAGTCTCACAGTTCTATATAAAGGAGGTTGGCAAATGTAGTTGAGGGCCCAAAACAAGATAAATACAATCTGTGAACCCAACAGTGTCATTTAGACAGTTTGAGGTCAGATCTCACTTTTCTTACTTTCAGTAGATACCAGCCTACTCAGATGCTATCATGTCCTTTTCATCTAAGAACTTCCCTAGCACAACCACTGAGAGGCCCCTGTCTCTACAACTGGATTCTTCTTGAATGTGTTCATTTTAAAGACTCATCAGTATTTTCTTAGCTTTTGTTTCTCTCACGGGGTGGCAGATAATTCATCTCCTCTTGACTGTAGGCCTGTTTTTAATGACTCACTTCTGGTGAGGTGAGCAGAGAGGGGATGGCGGGATGTTGTTTGCAAATACATATTGAAAAAAGACTGTTGATCTGTGCGGGAGAATTATTTCCCTTTCCTTTTTGATTCACTTACTCTGGGGCAAGCCAGCTGTGATGTTGTGAGCCACCCTGGGGAGATGACAGCCAGGTGCTATGGTGCGAAGACATGGAGGAAGCCAACAAGGAAGTATTGTGAAGCCATCCAGCCAGCGTGTAGCTGAGCTTGGATGTGGACTGTCTCTCAAGTGAGTTTGTGGATAACTGCAAGCCCAACCAACAACCTGACTTCAATCCCAAAACCCCGAGTTAACTAAGCTGATCCTTGATTTCAGAACCACAGCATCCATGAGATGCTAAAGCATTTACTGTTCCAATCCTCTGGATTGATAATAATTTATTGCAGACAAATAGATGAGTGAGGTCAAGTATTTTCTTTTACACTGTAACTCCTTTGCCATCACGTGGGTCTTTGGGCTTTCTCCTACAAGTATATAAAGGTTAGCAAATTGTCCTATAGCATTTCTCAGCATTTCTCAGAGCCGGCATTCATTATTGTCTATGAGCTCAGCGACTGTGTGATCTGTTCCTGGAAACATGTGTAAGTGCGGCAGATAGATGCACACGGAACCTGTTTCTCTTCCTTCTGCATACACTCTTCCTTAGAGAAAGGAGGTGCTCACTTTTGCATAGGTGTGTTCTGTGAGATGTCACTGCACTCATAGAATAGTATGCTTTCCTACTTTCTGGCACCTATGTCCCCATGACACCATAAAGCCTACTTCATTCATCCTATTAAAGTAAGTGACAGGGAAAATAAATCCATCCTGGTTTCACATTTTGTAGATGGAGGAAAGCTACCAGCTTTCCTCTTGTATCCTGTGTGCAAGCAATTTCTATCAGTTACCACATTTAGACCATGTGCCACCCATGCAAAGGTCATATTTGTTGTGCCTAGTTTATTATATTTATTTTAATAGATGGTGCAATGACTTGAATGATAAATGTCCCACACAGGCATGGATATTTGAACACTTGATTTTCACTTTGTGACACTAGTTGGGGGATGTTTAAGTAGTGCAGCCTAACTGGAGGAACTATGTCACTGGGGGTGAGATTTGAGATGAAAAGCCTCACTCTACTTTCCGTTTGCTTTCTTGCTTTCTGTTTGAAATAAAAGATGTAATCTCTAAGCTTCCTGTTCCTTCTGCCATGCCTGTGACTTGAAGCCATGGCTCCCACCATGATGGACTCAGCCTTCTAGCACAGGAAGCAAAGACAATCTCTACCATAAGTCACTTTGGGTGTTTTATCACAGCAACAGAAAAGTAACTAGAATAGATGGGGAAAGGTGGAGAACTTGAGCTGGGCAGAGTTTTATCGCAGGTTGGTGACTCCAAAATCCAAGTTCCATTACAAACTCTCCCAGACTTTGATGAGCCTTGAGGCTTGGCAACAGTTGTATTATATATTTTAGAAGAGCGATAATCTTCTAATTAAAACCAAATGGTAATGTCTGTGGGGCAGAACATAGCCTTCTGCAAACCCATTAGTAGAGCACTTGGGTAGCTTTTGTTGTTGCTTTGGTTTTTTTGTTTTTGTTTTCCTTTGTTTGTTTGGTTGGTTTTGTTTTTCAATGCCTGTACAGTCATTTTTCTAAATGAGTGTTTTTAAATCTCTCTGTGCTTTTGTCAAGGAAGAGATTCCAAAGGTAGATTCCTCTTAGCTTACAAGTAGTACATTGATTTCTTGGCCTAATTTTGTGACTTGAGAGTCATCCCTTCTTCAAGTCATACAGACTTGAGTTACACACTTCCTCCTAAAATGCCACCTGAGGGGCCATGTATTATAAGGAGATTCAAATGGGGGGCATCTATGGAAGCATACACTTCATTTCATTCCTCAAACTCAAGCATGGCCTTTCCAAATGCTACTCCAGCCTTTAGCTTACCCTAGTGTGGCTAGGTGCACACTCTGTTTCCCCAGGCATTAGGGGAGGGGGATATAAGTCCAAGTCATCAGAAAAATATTCCACAGAGAGTTTTTTGTCAAGAGCTTTACTTGACAGGCTCAGGGATGTACCCACTGGATCCTCATTCTGAGATGCAAGATCGAACTTTGCCAAACACCTCTTACTTGGGGACATGTTCCTGCGACCTAATTCTAACCTTTTCACCCAGCTTTTACACTTTAGATTTTGTATTTTACTCTTTACCTTTGTTATGCATATGCATGTTTTGCCTTCAAGTATGTCTCTGCACCACATGTGTGTGATGCCCACAGATGCCAGAGGAAAGTACTAGAGCCCCTGGAACTAGAGTTATGGATGGTGGTACGGTGTGGTCTGGATGCTGGGACTTGAACCTAGGTCCTCTCAAAGACTAGCCCAGGCCTATTAAACAGTAAGCTGTCTTGCCCACCCAGCTCTCCAGCTTCAATACTCATTTTCTTGCAGAACAGACAGAATAATTTTAAATAACCAATACATATTTAATGAAGCACAATAGGACTAAGTATATTAGTATTGATTTTTGAAGGAAACAGTTATTGATTTAGATCTCCAGCTCCCCAAACAATATTGTCTACCAACTGTACAGGATTTCCTTGTTCTAGGTAAAATTAAGTTCTAAAACTTCTCAGCTCAGAGGAAGACTCCCACAGTGCTTTCTTGAAGGAACATTCTGCTGAAGTCAGAATAGAAGGTAAGTCCAAAGAGAGGATGGGGTGGAGATGGAGGTCAGCTTTGAATGGAACTAGCAGACCAGCAAGCCATCATCAGAGGCTACAACAGTGAGCAGCAATTGGCATGCACAGAGGTGAACACAGGGCCTCCTTCTGTTTACGTAGCATTTTCTAGCCTTAAAGCCAAACCACAGACTATGTCTGCAAGGTCTCTTCTTGGTCTGTTCCTCTCTCTCTCTCTCTCTCTCTCTCTGTGTGTGTGTGTGTGTGTGTGTGTGTGTGTGTGTGTGTGTGTGTGTGTGTACACCTGTAGGCATTGTAATTCCATGAACAACAAAGAGGAACTGTGGCATGATTGATGGTCTTAGATGACTACAGGGGCCAGGTAAGTGACAATGTATTTTTGTTTTCTTTGTTCTTCTCCCTTTTCTTTTGTGGTGATGATGGGTTGACCTAAAAACACATTCCTAATTCCTAATCTGGGAATGTACTCATGGCCAAACCCACTTGGCAGGGAGGTGGTGAGGTCCCTGGAAATGACCTCACTGTACACTTTCACTCATTCTAGCTCTAACTCGCCCTCATTCTGAGGCATGTGTGTCAGGTTCAGATGTTCTCCTCTGCAAAATTTGCCTGTGGAAGACACAAAATATGCACCTCATAGCTTCCTCCAGGAGAATCTCAGAAAGGTGCATGGCTCTGCTGACGGCCCCTAGGTGCTGTTCTCTTGGATCTGGGATGGAGACTATGCTCTCTACAGGGCATGCATCAACAATGAGAGACTGGGGAGGCTATGTAGCTGGGCTCTTCCTAGTTGGAGCAGGACTCTTAGGAAACCTGTGTTCCAGCTTTCCATGATGCTCCTCAGACTGTCTTGGATTTGTACTAGGCTTTTTTCTCCCTATACATGTGTCTTTCCAGCATTGTAGTTGGAGACTTCCTCTTCCTACCACTGTTCTTCCTTCCTGTGATCACTTCCTAGGATTTCCTAATCTACCCTCTTGAAGGTTTGACTCTGCCTTGGCATCTGGTTCTTCAGGGGGCATGAAATGCTGGCACAACTCCTTTCTTGAGAGCCTATTCTCTGGGTATTTTCTGCTCTGTTAGCCAACCCTCCAACATTAGAACAAATACCCAGATAATCAACTTATATAAGAAAAAAAATAAAGTTTCATGTGACCTCAGTTTCCTACTGTATGGCCAGCGTACTAATTTCATTTATGTTCCTGTGATAAAATACTCGGACAAAAAAAGCAACTTAAAGGAGAAAGGATTTATTTGGCTTTGAAATCCAGGTTACAGTCTCCAAGGCAGGAGCTCAAGGCAGCTGCTAGTCAGAGCACATCTTACATTTGCTCAACTTGATTTCTCCACTCTTACATAGTTCAGAACCCCGCCCCCCAGCCTAGGAAATGGTACTGCCCTACAGAGGTCTGGGTTTTTCACCATTAATTAGTTTCAAAGCTGACAATTAAATCTTGTCATCATGGTCAAAGAGCAAGAGAAAACAATAGGGAGTCTGATGTCTGGGCTCCCATGATCCCAAGGGAACTTAAGGGAAGAAGGGTTTATTTTGGCTCATAGAGTCTGTTACAGCGGGGAAGGCATAGCAGCAGACAGGATCCCAGCCATAGGGTAGGAATGTGGTCAGGTCTGGGCAGATAGGTAAATGGAGAGAGAGGACTGCCCACACTCACGTTCTCTTCCTTCCGTTTACTTAGCCCAGCCTACGGTAGGGTGATACCTATTTTCAACACTGGTCTTATCCACTTAGTTCACATTCTCTAGAGAAGCCTCTACAGACATAGTCAAAGCCTGTCTCATTTCCCCAGATGCTTCTCAGTCTTATCAAGTTGCCAACCAAAGCTAACCAAGGCACTTATAGCCAGTCCTCTGCCCAATTGTTTTCTCAACTCCAACTATAGGGCTTCAGATCTCTGCAGTGTTCTGCTTGATAAGCTAGCTATATCAGGGAGAGGGATGTGGATACCTAGAGAAGGTGTCTTTAAGAAGTTCTGGTGCTTTCATTTACTGATGCAAGAAAACCTGTGCATGAGTACATGGTCACTGGTTCGTATCCTCATGTAGAGCTCCTTTCCAGAATGTTTTGAATTTTTTCTCTTTTCACATATATTTGTTTGTTTGTATATTTATTGTGTGTGTACATATTTACATGCCACAGCATGTATGAAGTCAGAGGACAACTTTCAGGATTCTGTTCTTTCCTTCTACCATTCGGGGATTGACTTCAGGTGGTCAAGTCTGATGTAAGGTTTGTTTACCCACTGAGCAATCTGGCTAGCTTGGTTGTGAATTACATACATTGAATATCATTCCAGTTGCATACATTGACTATCATGTTAGCTCACCTGGTAGAAACTGA
This sequence comes from Rattus norvegicus, assembly GCF_021556685.1. Lineage (NCBI taxonomy): Eukaryota > Metazoa > Chordata > Mammalia > Rodentia > Muridae > Rattus > Rattus norvegicus. Next base: position 49,786,638 of record NC_141541.1, on the reverse strand, counting down.
CAGTCAAAACAACAGTAAGAGTTTTCTAAAAGAAAATATTTGAACATCCATACTGAGTTTCATACATAGAATGTAACAAATGTTTTAAAAGTTAAGAAATGAAAAATTAGTCTCAAGTCCATTTTGGCTGGACTTTACAATACGTTAATAAATTGTTTGGATCTTCAGAACTTTCCATTAGTTGAAGAAGGCTTTGTGTCCTCTTTGTAAGAGAAAGACCCTCACTTATTAACCCTTTGCCTTGTGTTAAGCATCACACAGACCTTGAGTGATCCATGAGTGTTGCTTTATTTTCCTCTTCCTTCAGCATCATGGGCAGACTTTTTAAGCTCCATTTATAGGTAAAAAAATGGATTTAAGTTAAAAAATTGTCCAAGACCTAGCAAATAGAATATAAGAAAGAAATGAACCTTGTGGCTGTTTGCTTGAGTAATTTTGTTTGCCCTGTAGTGGTTTGAATAGGTTTGCTGACCATAGACTCATATGTTTATATGCTTGGTCATGGGGAGTGGCACTATTAGGAAGTATGGCCTTGTTGGAAGAAGTGTGTCACTGTTGGGGCATGCTGAAAGGTCTCTATGCTAAGGCTCCACTCAGTGTGGAATTTCAGAGCCTCCTCCTGGTTGCCTAAGGAAAACAGTCACCTTTGGATCAAGATATAGAGCTCTCAGCTCCTTTTCCAGAATAATGTCTGCCTGAAGGCTGCCATGTTTCCTGTCATGATAATGGACTGAACCTCTGAAACTGTAAGCTAGCCCCAATTAAATGTTGTCCTGTATTTCCCTATCAATATCCATGTCTTCCCGAAAAAGTCCAGTGCTATCACATACTCCCTAGTTTCCCAGACCTTCCTCACGAATCTGAAAGCAAGCCCTCATGATCCCCAAACTATTGCATTTATCGTACCTTAGTATTCAACATAATGCAGACACCATAGGTTACCTTTGTGAGTTCCTTGGACCATGAATGCAGAAGCTTCTGAAATGGTTGGGTGGCTGAAACAGGGTAGGTAGCTTGGTAGGTGGCCTTGAATAGCACCCTGCCTGCACCTTCTTTCTAGGGTGCTTTTAGTTTTAGGCCCTGGAGCCTGTAAGGATCAAGTTGTACTGTTACCTTAAATACTCTCAACTCACCTTTCTCATTGTCTTGGTAACAATTGTTTGGCATTAAAAAAATGCTATTTTTATTTTTAACAATTATGACTTATTTGATTATAGTTTTAAACTTGCTGCCCCTTCTTTCTTGGACAGATTGCACAGTTGCCATGTCTTTCCGTTCCAGTTTTGCTCTGCATTCTCACTATGCATGATCCCATTACCATTGCTAAGGTTAATCAGCAATAACCATGCCATTGTCTTAATACTCTGCTGTCTTGACATTTTCTCCACCAAATCAACTCTTCGCTTTTTGTTCAATATTATTCAAATTTTTAGAACATGAGTAAAATATGGACTTATTGTTTTTGTCAGATTCTAACTTTTTTTTTTTTGCCCTTTATTCCAGTTCCTGGTAGACCAGTTATTCCCACCTAAAATTCCATAAGCCTGTCTTTCATTGTCCACGTTATTATTCTAGTCGTTCATAATTATGCCAAAATTGCACTGTAAGTTGCTTAAAACACTCTTAAAATTTCCCTACCCTGCATCTCCAAACTCTTCCAAATTCCTCCCACAAATCAGCTTCAAAAGTCCAAGAATCATACAGATTTAGTCAAAGCAATGATTCCATTTCTCCTGAACTAATTTTTTATATTAATTATTTTGTATTGCAAGATAGAAACAACTTGCAAGGAGAATTCTACAACTTAGAGCATTCTAGTCCATTACGAGGGTAAAGACAGCAGAGTTCATGATGGGGAAAACATGTGAGAGGCTCACCACATTATGGTAGACCAGCAAGCAGAGAATGAGCTCAAGCCAGAGGCTGAACTATAGCTTACAAAGGTTCATCTGTACTGACCTACTTCTACTAACTGGGTTCTGCTCCCTTAATATTGTGCAGCCTACCCAAAAGGAAGCATCAGCTTGAGAATAAGACTTACAATTTCAGCCTTTTGGAGTCATTCAAGTTCAAATAATGCAAAATTTTGAATTTTTCTATCTGGAGAGTCTATTGCAAATTTTCTTTTGCATCTTCTTAGGTAGTTTTCTGAAGCCATGGGGAATAATACCTTACTTATATGTATATCCCTGATAGCTTCATGAGAGAGTAAGGTTCAGAAGAGGGACTTAATAGATGAACAGATATATGAGTAAGTAAATGGATATCTTAGTTTGGTTTTCATTGCTGAGAAGAGACACCATTACCAAGGCAACCCTTATAAAGACAAGCATTTAATTGGGGATGGCTTAAAGTTTCAGAGGTTCAGTCATTATCCTCATGGTAGAAAGTGTGGGAGCAAGCAGGCAGACATGGTGCTTGAGAAGGAGCTGAGAGATTCTATATCTTGATCAGAAGACAGTCAGGAGGAGACTGTCCTCTGTAAGCAAACAGGAGGCAATGGCTAGAACTTGGGAATAGGACCTCAAAGCCCACCCCCACAATGATGAACTTCCTCTAACAAGGCTGCATCTATTCTGAGAAGGCCATACTTCTTAATAGTGCCACTTTCCATGGGCCAAGTGTATTCAAATCACCACAATGGGTGAGTAAATGAATGGGAAGTAAGTGAAAACAGAAACAAAAAGCTGTTTCTCAAATGCTTTGAAGTGTGGCTGGTATAGAAGTGTCTACCTGCTCCCTGTTCCAGCTCTTCACTACTCAGAACTTCTTTCAGGAGGTGCTGGCCTGCAGGGAAAAGCCATTGATTCTGAATGATAGGAGGGCATACAGGTGTTAAGAAGGTAAGTATGAATGCAGAACACATACCCAGTTAAAAGATGAGACTAAAGTGGCTGGTTTTGTGTGTCAACTTGGCCCAAGCTAGAGTTATCACAGAGAAAGGAGCCTCCCTTGAGGAAATGCCTTCATGAGATCCAGCTGTAAGGCATTTTCTCAATTAGTGACCAAGGGCAGAGGGCCCCCCCATTGTATGTGGAGCCATCCTTGGGCTGGTAGTCTTGGGTTGTATAAGAAAGCAAGTCGAGCAAGCCAGGGGAAGCAACACAGTAAGCAGCACCCCTCCATGGCCTCTGCATTAGCTCCTGCTTCCTGATCTGCTTGAGTTCCTGTACTGACTTCCTTTGGTGATGAACAGCAATGTGGAAATGTAAGCTGAATAAACCCTTTTCTCCCCAACTTGCTTCTTGATCTTCTTGGTCGCAATATTTTGTGCAAGGATGCACACCCTAAGACATACAGGATATTGATTTTGGATAATCTGAAGCAGTGATGGTTGGAGTTGTGAGAAAGCATGAGACTGCTGGGTGGGACAATAAAACCAGAGCTCAGGGGGGAACTTGTTGGGAGGGGTGGTATTTGAGAAAATAACAATTAGGCAAAGGTGGTCCATGAAAAGATTCAGACTTCTGATCTAGAAGCCATGTTTAAGAAATACTTAAGGTGAGGGATAGTTAGACAGGTCCAATGCTGGGAGGAAGTGAGGTGGGATGGGGACTAGAAGCAAGCAGCTTGATTTGATACTTAGGTAATTACTGAACTGAAAGAGAGAGAGAGAGAGAGAGAGAGAGAGAGAGAGAGAGAGAGAGAGAGAAAGAGAGAGAGAAAGAAAGAAAGAAAAAGGGATGGAAAGGAAACCTGGCTGCTCTTAAGTGTGGCAGAGGGAAAGGTTTATTATAGACAAAAGAAAGAGCTGGAGTGGACATGACCAGGCTGAGCTCTGCCCTTTGACGAGAGGTGGGAAGAGCAGGGAACCAAGTGCAGGAGCAGGAGGCCCAAAGATGCAGAGAGGCAGTGTCAACAAAAATGGTGGGGTTATATAGGGAAGAGCAGCCCTGCCCCTGGGCTGGAGGGTTCAGGGTGGGGACACTGTGTGTCAGTGGGCCCTGGAACAGGTAAGGGCTGAGGGATGCAGAGAGAACTGGTGGTCAGGTCCTTTTGGATTTGTTAAATAGGCACCTCAGCCCTTTGTCCTGGGTATGAAACCTAACAATGACCTAGGAAGCCAGGTTGCTTGGGGTCAATGTATGGGTGATGGGAAGCGAAGCAAGCAAATGTGAAAACTTTCAAAAAACATATCTCCTATGGAAAAGGAAATGAGACTCGGATTTTTACAGAGATTGAAAGGGAGAAACCTGAGCTGAGGAAGTGTGAAGTGTGTGTGTGTGTGTGTGTGTGTGTGTGTGTGTGTGTGTGTGTGCACATGCAAGGTCTTATAAAGCAATGGAAAGGGCTCAATTGTCCCAAATGGAGAAGAGGACAGAGTCTAGAAAACCAGAGGGTTGAGGGTATGGAGACCGCTGCAGCCTGCGGATAAGTATCCCCAAGATGGCAGAATATCTCATGTTTAGTCATTTCTGGCTGAGCTAAGTGTAACTTTAAGCAAAGCTCTCCTTTTCAGTCTCCGAATCAGATCCATTCTTATGAAAGAGAAAGAGTTACAAAACTGTTAAAGACTATTGTTCAAAACATCAAGACAGCATTTTTTGTTCATCAATTCAGATTTAAAATTTAATTTCATGGTACGATGAGTCCACACACAGTAATATCTATTAAGGCCACCCATTCTGAGTTCACCAGCTCACTCTGGGCATTGATGATTATAAAACTCTTTAGGAGATACAGATCACCGTTTCCTCTTTCTCAGTGGTCACCGCTTCTGTGTGACTCAAGACTTTTAGATGCTGGCACACCTACCGTGTGGGTTATCACCCACCCAGTCTCCGGTCACTGCTCCCAAACCCACCATCTCAAGAAAACAAACACAAATGTCTACAAGTGCCTCTCACGCTCTGAAGCCAGGCGAGATGAGAAGGGAATAATCGAGTCTTACTTTGTTTCAGAAAGAGGCATGTATACTTTGCTTGAATTATTTACTTAGCTTCTTACTTCTTTTCTTAAAAATCACCATTTCCTCATTGTGCCACTCGTAGTGCAATGGCCAGAACCCACTTAGCTTTTACAGTCTTTACTGTTATTGGACTAATGGGTGGTTAATTGGTTAAATTCTTTTTTTGTCTTCTACCCAATGTGAGTCTAGAATTTTCCTGGAGGGCAATGCAGTAATTAGGAGGTTGGATTTTAATTGACCTGAAAATACATTTGCATCTGAAGTTAAATGAATATGGGCACACACATACACAAGTGATATCAACCAACATACATGTTATATTACAGATCTGTGTCCACATGCATGAGAAATACCCAGTATTTACTGGTCTTTGTGGCATGTACGTATTGATAGTACTTGTATAAGAAAAGTCATCAAGCAGAAATTGACTGCTCACCCCTTCCCAAGCACACCTGTAATTCAATTGTGTACAATTCAGCACTTGCAGAGATGTGATTTGGATTAGTAACAAGATCTAGAGTAGGAGGAAAACCAACACCAGGAAAGTTCTACAAACACCCGTGAATGTAAACTAGGGAGTTGTTGAGAAACAACCATCACCCTCTTGTCCTGCCTCCATAGTGCCTGAAGCCCCTCAGTGAGTAGTAACTGGCCTTTCCTCTTCACTTCTGCAACTGTGTGTGTGTGTGTGTGTGTGTCTGTGTGTCTGTGTCTCTGTGTCTCTGTGTATGTGTTTGTGTGTATATCTCTGTGTGTCTGTGTGTATGTGATTGTATCTGTGTGTCTGTGTGTCTGTGTATGTGTTTGTGTGTATATCTCTGTATGTCTGTGTGTATGTGATTGTATCTGTGTGTATATCTCCGTATGTTTATGTGTATATGACTGTGTGTATGTGTGCCTCTGTGTGAATTCTGTATGTGTGTGCCTATGTGTCTCTGTGTCTGTATCTATGCGTATGTGACTGTGTGTGTCTGTGTCTCTGTGTATATCTCTGTGTGTGTGTCTGTGTATTTGTTACTGTGTCTATGTGGTTGTGTGTCTGTGTCTGTGTGTATATGTATGTGTGTATGTGTGTGTGTGTATGTACGTGTGTTTATGTATGTGTGTTTCTATGTGTATGCACATTTGCATGATGGTACAGGTCAGAAGCTGATGTCAGATGTCTGTACTCAATTGCTCTCCATCTCAGGTTATTCACTTACAGTGTCGGGAACTGAATTTAGGGTCCCATAGAGGTTAGGCGAGCACTCTCCCAATGAGCTACTGTACTCCCAGTTCCACCTTTGACTTTGTCGAGACAGAGTCTCTTATTGAACCTGAAGCTTCCTGAAGCTAGGGCAGCTCGCCCATGTTCAAGGCTCTACCTGCCTCTGATGGCCCAGTCTTAGGGATACATACATGGGCCACCATATGTGTTTGTTCTAACTGTGGATTCTGGAGTTGCATACTCAGGTCCCCATGCTTACATAGCAGGCCACCTCTCCAGCAGTACTCTATTTTTAAAAATCTAATTTAAAAAGAAAAAAACCAAATTTGATATTTTCTTATAGATAAAACTTTGAGTCCAACTTCCCTAGCCCAGAACAGTTACATTTTTCTTCATTTATTGTAGAAAGGATATGTAGATACATTGAAAATAAAGCAAAATTACATAGGGTTAGAAGACTGGAGACCTAGTAATGATTCTGCAATATCACTTATCATGTGAAAACTTACCTATTTATTTTGCCAGTCAACAGGGATTGGAAACCTCTTACCTGGTGAGAAGACAGAAATAAGAACAAATAAATTCTGTTCTCTGCCCAGGGTAGTAAAGATTACCCTGCTCGCAAAACTTTGTGATGTCAGGAGGTAAATGCTCACACAGTGTAGGCGTGGCCTGGGGAATGTAGAGGCAAAGTGTGCAGCTAGAGAGGAACAAAAGGGGAGAAACCTTCAGCAGAAGTCCGTGATGGGCTCAGAATGAAACTTCCCAGAGCCAGAGAGCACTTACAACAGAGCAGAAGCGGGTCATGTCTGGGGAGTTACCAGTGTTTTGGTTAGGAGGGAGAGAAACTAAAACAATAAGGAAGTAAGAGGGGCTGATTATGAGTGTTCAAGATGTTTCAAAAATCAGATTCTAAAATTCCTTTTCCTTATCAGTGACAAATAAGACATCAAGTGGTAAAGTCTGTTTGGTGGCAAAGAAAAGGATTAAGTGTCAGTGGCAAGAGTAGGTGACTGAGGAAATGTTGACTTCTTTGGCTGTGAACCTCTGATTTTCTTGAAAGCAGTTTGTCTTGTTTGGATGGCTGGATGCTGTGGTTTCACTTGGTAAAGCTGAAATCTGGTTAGGGGAACGGAGAGTCCCATTTGAAGGACCTTTAATTGAAGCCAAGAGTGAGAAGACATTTGTCCTGGGTACCTCACCCCATCCCCACCAAAGAGCACAATTTTTTCCCCCTTTGAGGTGCGTGTCTTTTTACTTGGGAAGGAAACTATGGTTTCAAGAGTTTGAACCATCAAGTGACTCATTCAAACCATATTTTGATGAGGTAAGGATGCCTAAATGAAAAACATGTGGATCCATTTCACTGACGATCCGTACAGATTTCAAATTAGGGATCAAGGAGCGAGGGGAAAACCATGCCTTGGACTTAATCCAAATGTAAATGTTTGAGGAATTGTTTGGCATTTCTATGAATCTATACCGAAATTCAGCTATAGAATTCTGTTGTATTTGGAAGTTCTCCCAGAATTGGAATCTTTTGTGTATTTGGACTTGTGTGTACATTTTTTTTGTATGTGTGTGTTCTTGTATGTTCTGGGTGCTGTATGTGTGTAGAAATCAGGGAAAAAAAAGCTTCCAGTCTCACCCCTCAAGACATTTTTCATTTTTGTTTTTAAAAGACAGAATCTGTCTCTGGTCTCAAACCAGCAAGAAGGCCAGGCTGGCTGGCCAGTGAGCCCCAGAGACCCATTTAACTCTGCCTCCCAAGAGGAGAAATTCTAGCACATGGCACCATGCCTACTTTTTGTTTATTTATTTTTTAGCATGGGTTTGAGGGCATTGAATGCAGGTCCCCATGCTTGCAAGGTAGGCATTTTACCAACCAAGCCAGCTCCCCATCCAGAGTCAGAATCTTTTGTGAAGAATTGTGGAAAAGTAGCCCAAACAGTGGGGACACTATGTTGAGTACACAATGCCCTCACATGGGTCATTAAAAATGCCAGCTCCTGAGATTAAACTCCCAAAGACTCTCTAACGATCCTCTTTTTATTCCCTGTAACAACATACAACCATACTTATGTGAGTTGGGTCTCACTAGGTTATGGTACTCTCAGGAGTCAGTGGTTTGTAAGAACAAAGGTTTATTTCTTCTCTGTATTTTCTTGCATTGTCTATGGGCAGCCGGAGGTCTTCTCCACACAGGTAGGATACGAGGAAGAACAAAAGTCCCTACCTGGGCTATCTCATTCTCCTGCGAAAGGAAAAGAAATCAGTGACAAAAACCATACACTGCTTCCCCCAACTTCTGCCTACAAGTGTTATAACCGACTTCTATTTGAACTTGGTTAGAGGAAGTCACGTGTCTAAGTCCAGTGTTAGAGAAGAAACCATTCCCACAGGGAGTGAGTTGCATGAGGGTGCTGTTCTGTAAGATAACCTTATAGAAACAAAGACCCTATCTTGTGTTCATCACATAGTAGGTGCTGGAATTTGATAGATACACAACAGATATTCATTGGTCAGATAACGAGTATATTCTCTGCTTTTCTTCTTGAAAAGGAGGTCTATTGATAGTCATTTTCATAGGGATTCTAAAGAGATCAAACAAATTGGTTGGGTTAATTATTGCATGCTGTACTACGATCATAATACTACATTGATAATGTGAGCACGATTTCTCAATAAAAGACAAAAGATGGCCAAATGAGACATTGGGCTTTTCCCCTTATGATTATTCCTGATTTTGTTTTTGAGATGGTATCTCAGGTAGGTAGGTCAAGCTGCTCCATACATAGCCATGGATGGCCTTGAACTTCTGATGTTCTTGTCTTCTCCTCCCAAGTGCTGGGATTACAGGGGTGGCCCACCTTACCTGGCTTCCTCCCTTATTATGGGATGAGACTAGAAAGTTTTGTAGTAGTCATGATGTGAGCACTTTCTGAGTTGGTCAGAAAAGCTTGTACCCTAGAAAGAGGCCTCAGGCTCCTTCCTGGTTTTCAGACTTCTCCCTGTCATCTGTACTCTCAGTGAGACCCTTCAGCAGCAGTTCCTGCTCTCCCCCTGCATGTTCTCCTGAAGTGAACCTGTTCTGGGATATCCAGTTGCATGGATCCAGGGTGACTTATCAAGGCTCCAAGCTCCTCTGTTAATAGGACACAGATAGTCTTTGCCTACAGCCTTTAGATACCTCAACTGCAGACAATAATGCAACTGTGTTACTTGAAACTACCTCTTTGGGAGGCACACATGTTGGAGCAGGCCTGAAATCCCAGCCCACTGGAAGCAGAGCCAGGAAAATGTTTGAGGCCAGCCTGAGCTACATAGGGAGCTAGTGTAACAAACAAAGCTCTGTAGGAGCTTCCTCTAGTTTAAGTGGCTAATGAGCCCCATGAAGACATCTGACCTGTTTCTAGAGACTCAAGAATTTTTGCAGATAGGAGATACAGAGGCAACCCACCCCATTTCCTCAGATTTCTCAGGACAACGATATATTAGCAGTCGGTTCTAAAGCAGACAGCTCAGAAGTCTCCGCAGTCCATTTAGTCAGCACACTGCTGCTTCCACATTCTGGAGTTTTAAAGCAGTGTTCATTATTAATCATTCATCTTAGCCATCACTCTGTTAATTCAACACAATGAATAATTTGGAAGCCTTTCTGAGCCTCATATGTTTCCAGACACCCTCATTACAATTACACATTTTTGTCTTGGTCTTTTTTTTTCCCCCATTGCTGGATATAGATCGTACATATTTGTTTTTCTTGCTCCCAAACACAAGACTCTGGAGTAGATCTCTTACTAATTAGGCTACTTAAGGTCCTCACAGAATCCTACATTCTTGGGAAACATGGTCACTTACTAGCTGCCACCCGCTGGTTCTGCCCTGGTGATCTTCTTAGGAACCTCCTTCAGAGGAGTGGAGAGTGTCCTGTCCCAACTGCTAAGGGATGGGTAATGTTATATCCCTGCCTCACAGAGAGGGAGGGTGAAATTCACCAGGGGATTGCGAATGTGTCTGGATCTCTCAGCTCTGTCTTTGAGTTCGCCATCACCCAGCACAGCCTGCAGAAGAGTAGGCTTCCCTGTGCCTTGATGGTAAGGGCAAGCAGGTGTTTCCTTGCTCAGGAGCAAAGAGTGACCTGGTGTCTTTCACATCAGCAGATTATACTACAGGAAGACAGCTGAGACGAGGGGAGGAGAAGAGGGAAATATATCTCTTTCTCATGCCTCCCACTCTCCCAAGAGGAGAGACATTAACCCTTCCCCCATTAACCATTCAGAGGTTTTCCCCCATGATCTCTAAGAGGCCTTAGGCCAATGCCTGAAGTTCAGCTCAAATATCCCAACACAAAGGCTTTGTCCTTTGGGTGTCCCGCAGTTACTTCAGATATAGCATGTCTGTTGGGGATTTAGCTCAGTGGCAGAGCTCTTGCCTAGCAAGCGCAAGGCCCTGGGTTCGGTCCTCAGCTCAAACAAAAAACAAAAAACAAAAAAACAAAACAAAACAAAACAAAAAAACCCAGATATAGCATGTCCAACTAGGGATTGCTGATTGTCCTTAAGTCTGCTTTGCTTCCTCTGTGCTCTTTCTAGAGAGGTAAAAGAATAACATTGTCCTTGCCAAGGTCTCATGTGCTTAAAAGTACCTGTTCTCCATACCCAGAAACCTGCATGGTTCTTACTGATTTTTCTGCTGACCATGAACTTAAAGAGTTTCTTATTCATCTATATATCCCTCAGTGATAGAGGTGGGGACCAGCCAGCAGTAAATGTCTATACAAACATGGCCGCATAAATGTCGTTGAATGTTACCTTAATGCTTGCTATATCAAGAATACCTTGCTGAGTGCTTGTAGACTAGAGAAGTTCGGAAGGGCTTGGACGTGACTCAAGACCTCATTTGGGGAAAGGGTGATTATGAAAAAGTTTAGTTCAAGACCTACAGTACCAAATGTGGAGGTCATGACATCAACAGGACTTATCTCAAGCAAATAACAAGTATTGGAGTGAGGTCTGGTGTGATAGTGCAGAAGTCAGAATCTAGGGAGAAAAGGCCAAAGATCCAGGTCTCAGGAAAGCTTCAGAAATCCATACTGGGAAGCAGAAGGAGCTGAATAGAGCTTCTGGAAGGCTCGAGAAAGGACCAACCACAGGTGTGGCTTATAGCCTAAGTCAGGAGGAAAGTATATGCTTTTCAATTGTCCTGATGGACCTACAGAGAGGATTCTTCCCCCGGTGTAGACTTCCAATATAGAATGGCCCAAATCCACAGGCTAGCTGTGCTGCCCATAGGGAAATGTATGACTGACAGCCAAAACACGGCACTAGATTAGATCAGCTTAATTCCCTCCCACAATGGGCAGGGAATCCCAGAAGCAGAAAGGCACTGTGACACTGGGTGGGAGTTAAAAGGGGACTCCATATTAGACATATAATTTGTTCTAAAAGCTTAGCTTGACACTATTCAAACTCAGCCAGATAGTAGAACTGGTGAAGGAACAAGGGCCTGGTGTATAGGAATTCTATATCATCATGGCAAGTTTTTTTTTTAACAAATCCAAAAATATTCCTAAATAAAAGGCTTCCTTGAAGGCCTACTAAACCCAGCTAGGTATGATGTAGGATCCACATCCTCACTGGATTGGCTCTATGGAAGCCAATCAAATAAGCCTTGCATTCAAAAAAATAAATTAATAGGTTGTATTTTTATTGATTATTAGTAACAGAAGACATGAAGCTGGCTGGGTCTGGTGGAGAAGAAAGAGAATTGTAGCCATTCTCAGGTTCTTTCTTCTCTAGGGTCAGAGTGATAAATTGTTTACTCTGTCTCTTATAAACCCACCCTAGTGCCAGGCTATGGAGATGGGCATGAAATCTTCAAGGAAGACGAGGATCTGTGTGGGGGAGCAGGAGATGAGATACTGTCGGGCTATGAAGTTGAAATCAACCCTTTCCTTACATCCTCTTCTATCAAACTTGTCAGCCCCTGCCTGTCCTTATATGACCCAGAGAGCCTGTTTCTTGGGGCTGCCAGTTGACAAGTAAGGTTGCCAACAGAAGCCAGTTGCTCTCTTCTGACGTGGGAACTTACAACTTGTCATCTTTTGTTGTCTGTGGAGCAGAGAACACAGCCAAGCCAGCAGGGAGAGTCTGTCGTTGAAGCCTAGATCTCATTGGAATGACGTAATGTATTCACATATACTGAGGAAGAGTAATGAATACTTACCACAGCTACCGTGCTCAACTCCCAAGTAACCAGGGGAAAAAAATCACAGGGGCAGTGACAGAGAGAGGAGGACCTAAGGGACTGTTTGTTTTCCCCTAGATCTAAAGCCAAAAGAAAGAAATGGATGACAGTAGTCACAAACTGGGCTACTCATCTACCTACATATTTACCAACATCTTCAAAATCCCATCCTGACTCAGAGAGCCAAGAGCCTAGGTATACTAAGTATACTAGGAGTAGGATTCAAGGAGTTAACTGATTGATAAGGTTGCAAACAACCTGAGAGAGAGAGAGAGAGAGAGAGAGAGAGAGAGAGAGAGAGAGAGAGCGCTAGTGTAAAGAATGCAATAATTAAGGGAGGAAGAGATAAAAAAGAAGATTTAGCAAAAAATCAAGTATAAATTAAAAGTCCCCTGGGAGAGTTGTTGCATCGACACCAGACTAGGTGGTCAACAAATAACCAGTGAACTCAGCGAGAAAGTTTGAATTATCCTAAATTGGGGTGGGCTCCGCAGCTGCCTGGAATTTCAGTATACATTGGTTTAGGCAGCTCCCAGCTTACTTCTTCTCACCCTCTGTCTGTGAGCTTCCTTTGGATGGCAGCAATGACAAGAAGCTCTAGGTGGCATCAATTGGAGAGGCCTGGAGACCTGCCAGGGTCACATGATACGATATCATTGAAGAAAGCCTTGGAGAATATGCAGACTCGGGGCTAAAGTCTTACAGAGAGCAGATATGCAAGTATCCAGTCATTAAGGGAGGAAGCAACAAAACAAGGATTCTCTGAAGGGTGAGGACAGGGTAGGGAAGCCAAACACAATCTATCCCCGGAAGAATAAGCCAGGATTACGCCTGCACGCTTCTAGACCTTTGCATACTGTTTGACCCTCCCTGAGTACCAACCTCTCATATGAAAGGGGAGCTTGGCCTGGTTGTCCGTTATAAGAAGGGTTACTAGGTTCAACTGCAATGCTACACCAAATCTATGATCATGATGGTTGATCAGGTAAGGTACGTCTGACTTTCACCCAGAACCATTTCACCTGTCCCTGACCTCCAAGACTGAGCTCCTCAGTTGTGAGAGCATGTGGTTGTTTTAGTTTTGTTGTTCCAAGTGAAGATCATGCTTTCCCTTTTAACGTGCTCAGATTACACTCATTTGTGGGACCGGTGAGCCTGGTGGCAGTGGCATCTTTATAGTGAAACCCCTATTGATATGTCTCCATCGATCCCTCTTCCCACATCCATCACAGTTGCTTTAAAGTCCCTGCAAATTGACCAAAACTCCCTGCCTGACAGTTCTCCTTACCCATAATTCATTTCTTTCAGTGTCTGAGTTTTGAAGCAGCCAGGGAAGGATTATCGCTCTATCTATCCACCTTTGTCTGCACACATATATGCACACAGTACCTGCCTCCATGGAATACCAAACCTTCTGGAAATAATGCACAATTCATTCTCTTGGCTGAACTTCAAACGAGCACAAAAGGGATATTTTCCCTGTTTTATGGGTGAAAGGCAGAGGCCCGTTCGCTCATGGAATGAACACTACAAGGATTTACACTGATTTCTCTGGCAGCCCAGGCCTCTCACGCGGTATACTGCAGTCTTCCTTACTCCCCTATGGAAGAATTAAACACATCTCCTTCTGGTTTCTACATTGGACTGTGGAAAGCGGCAAATCTGTGCTAAATGACAGTATACAATGGCGACCTGCAGACTGAGGGGGAACTAGAGAAGAGTCTTAATCTATTGCGGGTCTCAGGCTTACAGTTTCTCAAGTTGGCTTGTTTGACTAGTAAATCAACACTGGGCTGATCCAGTTCCCTGCATTTGAGCCATGATTCCCCAGCCACTAGAGAAGGAACCAAGTGCTTGGCAGTTCTATCGTCTACCTTGCAGGCATGGTGCTAGACCACAAGAATAGATTCAAAGAGCTCAGGGAAGGAGATTGTGCCTGCAACCCGCTCTCAGCCCAAGAGTCGGGAAGTAGATGATTAGATGTCATTAGAAGAGACTCTCTAAGCCCCGGGACATAATTAACAGAATGGTGGCCACCTGCTGTCAGGTGCCAGCATTGGGGGTAATTAGTAAACCCAGTACCTAAGGATCACAAGGTTTGAGAAAGGAAAGAAGCCGGGAAAATAAAGGAGCATTCAAAAAGGCAGAGTGAAATCCCAGAGCAAGAGTTTAGAATAGCAATCTGGGAGAAATCAATCGGGTCCTTTAGGAGCTGCTGATGTCACAGCAGCTAAGACAGTGAAGTCTCACTGAACCTGCGCACCTAGGGACGTTGCCTGACCTACTCACAGTCCAAAGGCACTGTCACTGTGCAGCAGGGTCTGTCCTTTGGCATCTTACAAATAAAGGAAGGGAAAGCAATCGATATGCAACATGACGAAAGCCTGGGAGAGCCAAACCCGGTTGGCAGGTCACAGGCCGAGAGAGGCGAGAAAGACAAAAAGGGCCCAGAGATGTCAGCCTCAGATTTCTCAAGCCACACAAAGGCTGTTGGCTTTCAATGCACACTGCTTGCCTCTGTTCACGGGAGAAAGGGGAACAAGGTGGTCAGTGTTAAAGGAAAGAGAGGGACAAACGCCTGACGACAGTCTTGGAGCTGAATTTAAAAACATCAAATTAGAGGCATGTGTGCTGAAATGAGGCTCCGCTGCCTGGGAAAGCAACCCCCCTAAACAAATGCGGCAATTACTACGGCTGGTGCTTTGGCTCCCGGGTAGCACATTGAACACTGATGGGGGCCAGTGAGCCCACTCATTTCCCAAATCGCCCCTTTCACAACATCTCCACGGGAAAGTTAGGCCTGTCAGCTCACTGCTTTGATGGGCACTAATACGACACCGCTCCAGGAGGACAAAGCTGAGTGTATGTTTCCACACTGTTCACCTAGTATGGTCCACAGCCAGCAAGAGTTGCCAGTAGAAATCGCTCTGTCTTTCACCTTTAACATTTTAAGGGCTCAGATCAACTTACTAATATTACTAACCTAGACTTCACAATAATACACACACACACACACACACACACACACACACACACACACACACGGATGTTCCTAAGAGTTGTACCAAATGGTGGCCCTGCATCCATATACCAGTCCAGATTTCCTATGAAATTCAGAACCACCTCTGTTTCAAGCACTTACTTACAGGGCTACATTCTTGACTTCCTCCTTAACATGGAGTTTCCATAACTTTGTTGTCTTGTTTCTGGATCTCTGGGTTTCTTTTTTGGTGGGGAGAGGTGCATCAAACTTTATTGATGGTATTCAAGAGAGAAGGGAGGGCTCCCTAGGCCCTTCCTGTTATTATGGGGTCTGGGATGGAATTGTGAGGAGATGCTCAGTGTTGGGGGCTGAGTTGGGATGGGGACTCCTCAGCAATTGAGGGCCTCTCCCTTGCTCTCAGTATCCTTGCTGGGCTGGGGTGGGTGGTCCAGGGTTTCTTACTCCTTGGAGGCCATGTAGGCCATGAGGTTTTTAACATCCATCTCCTGAGACCCCCAGAGTCTGGCTTACTCCTGCCCTGCTCTTACTCCGTGTCTCCTGCCTTGTCTTATCGCCCTAGTCAAGGCTTGCAACTGCTTTTTGTAAGCATTCATTGTTCAGGGTCTTGGTGTGACCTGAATACATTAGGAAGGCGGCAGGAGATCAGGGAAGGGGAAAAGAAAGAAAGAAAAACAGCAAAGCAGAAAGTGCTCTGTGCACAAGGTCTTTCCCAACAGAAAGCAGGGTTTCTGGAGTTAACAGGGACAGTGTTGGTTGGGTGGGTTTTAATGTGTTCTGTCCTGAGCTGCTTGTTTCGAAAGACTTCAAAACCAACATAATCGAGGCCACTGTAAACCAGTGCTAGCAAAGAAAGAAGTCTATTACATAAATATGAAGGAGTTGGAGATTCCCAATAATTATCCTAAAATTATCCAAAGATCTGTTCCTTTCAGCAATGGAAAGACTTTGCTCTGAGTAGAGCTGGGTGGTAGCCCCTGGCATTTTTACTAACAAAGTTCCCAGCCTTATCTGTCACCAAAATACTTTCCTACTCAAATCAAAGAAAAACATACCTGCCAATGCATGGGAGACACAGGGACATAGCCTGTGAGTCCTAGTGAAAGGTCAGAAGGCTGCGAGTTGTGAGAAAACAGAAGTCACAGCAAGCCCAGGAGAAGTAAATTTATTCAAAAGTATGTAAGAACAAATAATTTTCTGCTACCTTCCAATGGGCCCAATGTGAGTAGACACCTTATGCTCCCACTACCATGCATTCCCCTATACTGGATC